>NC_133655.1:185352444-186013245 GCF_009905375.1 Apium graveolens | reverse complement strand
CTCATATGTAGAGCCAAAAATAATATCATCTACATAAATTTGAACAAGTATGCTAGAGCCATTAACATTTCTGAAAAAAGTTTTATCTATAGTACCTCTTGTGAAGTGATTTTCCAAAAGGAACTTTGATAAAGTGTCATACCAGGCTCTAGGTGCTTGCTTCAGTCCATAAAGTGTTTTCAGAAGATAATAGACATATTCTGGAAACTTTGGATCTTCAAAACCAGGAGGTTGACTGACTATACTTCTTCTTCCAAATCTCCATTCAGAAAGGCACTTTTGACATCCATTTGATAGACCTTGAAATTGGCATGGGATGCATAGGCTAGGAAGATTCTGATGGCTTCAAGTCTTGCAACAGGAGCAAATGTTTCATCAAAATCTATTCCCTCTTGCTGACAATAGCCCTTAGCAACCAATCTAGCTTTGTTCCTGATTACTATGCCATTTTCATCCATCTTGTTTCTGAATACCCACTTGGTGTCTATTGGATTCTTTCCTTTAGGCTTGGGTACCAGCTTCCATACTTTATTCCTTTCAAATTGGTTTAGCTCCTCCTGCATAGCGAAAATCCAATTAGGATCTAACAAAGCTTCTTCTATCTTCTTTGGTTCTTTCTTTGATAGAAAGCTGTTGTATAGACATTCTTCCTGAGTTGCTCTTCTTATTTGAACTCTAGAAGACACATCACCAATGATAAGCTCAAAGGTGATCTTTTGTCCATTTCCTTTGCTGAGGTAGATTAGCGCTAGATGAAGAGGCCTCATAATTGTCTTGATGTGTGATTGAGTTTTGATTGCTAGAAACTCCCCCTGAGTTTATGGATCTTTGATTTGAGAAGGGAGAATTTTCTGTAGGTGATCTGTCTTGACCCCTGCTACTTTTGATAACCCGACGGATGGTGAATTTTGATTATCGACGGATGAGGCAGGTTATCTTCTGACGGATAATACAGATTGCCTTCCGACGGATGAAGCATTAGCAACTCGACGGATGTTGAGTTTTGTGCTTCATTGGTGGTAGATTTGTCTGCATTATCCTTAGACACTATTTCTTGATCACTCTCATCACTTTCATCACTAACCATCTCAACATTGTCGAATTTGAGGCTCTCATAGTGATCTCCATCTTCCAGTCCTTTAATCTTTTTATCATCAAACACAACATGTATAGATTCCACAACGATGTTGGTTCTTAGATTGTAGACTCTATATGCTTTACCAACAACATATCCAACAAAAATTCCTTCATCTGCTTTAGCATCAAACTTCCTATTTTGATCAGTTTGATTTCTCAGAATATAGCATTTACAGCCAAAGACATGAAGAAAGTTTAGAGTTGGCTTCTTGTTCTTGAACAATTGATAGGGAGTCATGCATCTTGCTTGATTAATCAGAGAAATGTTCTGAGTGTAGCATGCAGTATTTACAGCTTCAGCCCAGAAATATGTTGGAAGTTTAGATTCTTCAAGCATTGTCCTTGCAGCTTCAATAAGTGATCTGTTCTTCCTTTCCACTACTCCATTCTGTTGTGGAGTCCTTGCTGCTGAAAACTCATGCAAGATCCCATTTTCTTCACAAAATGCTCTCATGACATAGTTCTTGAACTCAGTTCCATTGTCACTCCTGATTCTTCTAACTTTGAAATCAGGATGATTGTTAACTTGCCTTATGTGATTGATGATGATTTCACTAGCCTCATCTTTCAACTTTAGGAAATATGTCCAAGAGAACTTTGAGAAATCATCTACAATACTAGGCAAAATCTTTTCTTGATATTGAAAATACATTGACTGGTCCAAACAAATCCATGTGAAGCAGTTGCAAAGGCTCTTCAATTGCTGAATCAAGTTTCTTCCTGAATGATGCTTTAATCTACTTCCCTTTTGGCAGGCATCACATAATCCATCCTTTGTAAACTCCACTAGAGGAATGCCTCTTACTAGTTCCTTCTTTACCAGCTCATTCATGGTCTTGAAGTTTAAATGGGATAGCTTCTTGTGCCACAGCCAACTTTCATCTTGACTTGCTTTACTGAGAAGACAAGTTACAGATTCAGCTTTAGTTGAGTTGAAATCAGCTAGGTACACATTTCCTCTTCTCACACCAGTGAGAACCACTTTGTTGCTTTGATTATTACTCACAACACAGGCTTCTTTGTTGAAGGTTACTGAATTGCCTTTGTCACAAAGCTGGCTGATACTCAACAGATTGTGTTTAAGACCATCCACTAAGACAACCTCCTCTATGATGACATTGTCCTTTGAAATCAAACCATATCCCACATTATAACCCTTGTTGTCATCTCCAAAAGTAATACTTGGGCCAGCTCTCTCCTTAAACTCTGTGAGCAGGGTAGAATCACCAGTCATTTGTCTTGAACAACCACTATCCAAGTACCAAAGATTCCTTCTGTTTCCCTGATTGCTTGAGGAACTTGTCTCTGTTTCATCAGACTTGGCCATTAGGGATAGATTGACATAGCTAACATCCTCATCTTCATCCAAACCATCTGCTACCCAGTCATTCTCTTGTGTAATAAAAGCCCTTTCCTTTTGTTTGAGTAGATCAAAGTATTTTTTCTTATAATCCACAGACTCAAACCTTTTCTTACTGGAATCTGACTTTCTACACTCATTTGCAAAATGCCCTGCCAAGCCACATTTGAAACATTTGAATTTTGACTTATCCACCATGTTTCTATTTGGCTTGGTTGCTCCAAAGTTCTTTTTGAACTTGAGCTTGGCAAATCTCCTGAAAAGAAATGCTAGGTGCTCATCAATGTCCTCCATGTCATCTTAGCTCAATGAATCTTCACTTTCTGCTGCAAGCCCCTTGCCCTTATTCTCACAGACCTTTGAAGTTGATTCTACAGCTTCCATATTCACTTCCTTCTCCTTTTCCAAATCAGCAACTAGTGCAATGGATCCTCCTTTCTTCTTTCCTCCATCCTTTCATCCTGCTCTATCTCAAGCTCATAGGTCTTCAGGATGCCATACAGTCTCTCCAAAGTAAACTCCTTATAATCTTGTGAGTTTCTCAATGAGACTGTCATTGGTTTCCATTGTGACACTCTCACAATTAGGGGCCTAGATTGTGGAGTCACCATGCTATAAATTACAATAATATAAAACAGAATCATAAACATAATGCCATGGCCCCTTGCACTGCTACAGGATCTAATACAGGTTAAGGTATGAAACAAGTTACATCTAACTACACAACATGATGCTATTACAATCTTTTTTAAATACAAAAGATAACTTCATATAGAAGCTGCCACTGATCTACCCCCTTTCTAGCTACCTGCGACGTCATAGCGAATCTAACTGTGCATGAAGGACCAAAGTTAGCATTCTTCCTAGCTGACCTTCTAAATCCAACCATACTCGAGCTTAACTGTAAAATTTTGATAACAAAGCAACGTGAGCTACAAAAGCTCAGCAAGTAACAATAACATTAAAACAGTTAAGCTATCAGGGATCAATAGGTATCAAGGCCAACTAGGATATTTAAATGGAAATCTAATATAAGGAATAAGGAAAGGAATTATAGAAAAATTCCTTATCAACAGTTCAAAGTTCAAGTTTTCTTTCAAAACTTTTCATAAAATCCTTTCTAACATCTTTCCAAAACCTTTTTCAAAACCCTTTGCAAGCAAACATTTCCAAGCAAATCTGTATTTCAAAACATATCTTTTGATTGGAGTTTTTCCCACAACAACATAGACACTACGGGTGATCAGCCACGTAATGCCCCCCTCAAGACCTATTTGTCCTTTTGAGCTTCTATGTATAGAGGATCCCCAAGACCAGTATAAAACCAGTCAGCTAGACTTATTGACAATGCTAGCGCTAGACTTATTGCCACTGCTAGCACAACACAACCAAAAATGCTGGACCGGCGTCACTCGGCCACTTACGCCTCCAATCCATAGGAATCCGTAGAAAACATTTTAGACGGAATTTCTACTTTACTTTACAAAACAGTTTTACTTTTTAACAGTTTACCATCCTTTGAATGAGTGTTAGGGCGAAAACACGCACTAATATTCACGCAAGTATACGCGTTCGCAAGTAGTATAAGATATAAATCAGATTTGTTCCCACAGAGACTCAGACTAAATTATTGTCTAATTAAACTCACTCACCAATGTATGATTACTTCTCAATGTTAAGATACTAACACTTAAAATTGTTGATTAAATATTAACTATAATTAACTATTTAATTAATCACTTAACTAACACTTCAATTTATCAATAATAAAACACTCATGAGATCACAACTTCATTATTACTTCCTTCTATAGCCATTGTTATTACCTTTAGCATGTGACAGTGATGATATTAATCGAATAACACGAAACTGATAAAAGCCAACTTTCATTGTACTAATACCATTCTACCAAGCATCCACAATTAAGATAGAAGTTGAATAGTCATCAATTATGTTGAGTTCCCATATGTCTACAGAAATTGACAACACAACGATTTAAGCACAAGTTATTCCTTTTGATTACATAGGGCAAATAAAATTGTTAGAGTTTCCCACTAATCATGCACAACGTACATGAACCTATGCTAGCATGGCAAGTTCTAAATCTCAAGATCCACTGTCGCTTCACAAGAGATTAACACCCTATCTTATATGTTCGCGACGCACATAAGACGAATACGCACAACCAATACTAGATATCATGCAATCATCACACACTAAAGTATTAAACAATTAACTAAAAAATTCCATAATAAATCCGTTGCAACCCCATGATCACGATTAGCCCATAATAGCACTTATCGTCATCATGGGTTCATATGAAATCATGATAAACAAACACAAGAAAATAATAACTAAACTTATTATATTAAAACAGAGTACGTCACAAGAGTAAATAAGTTCAAAGCAAGAAAACTAGCATCCAATGTTACAACGAAACAAGAATCACAAGAATATATGCTTCCTCTTCGTTGCGGTGTGCTAAATCGGTCTTCTTCATTATCTCCTTCGCTCCTTGCGTAAAAACACAATCTTCTTCAATCCACACTTATGAAAACGTCTCAAATCTACTTATATAGTAGTCCCATAAAACTCAGATTACATAGAAGTGGAAACCAAACAGAAGTAGAAGTCCTAAAATAATTTGTCACTTTTCCCGACCTTGCGCGGCCGCTCAGCATAGCTGAGCGGGCGCTCAGCTTGCTGCGCGGCCGCTCAGCAATGCTGAGCGGGCGCTCAGACCTCTACTGGAAAAATTCTGATTTCGCTCCGTTTCTTCGCCGTAATCTGCCCGTTTCTTTCCTCTCGCAATGGTGAACACATGCCAAGGCTTATTCTTGATGATTCCTCCCCCGAAATGCAACTAAAACCCTGAAATGCATAAACACTAGAAAAATGCATCAAATACACAAAATACTTGATTTCAAGACACCAATTTAAGCCATTTTAAGACGTTCTAAGTGGTATAAAATGCCACTTATCACACCCCCAAACTTAAATCGATGCTTGTCCTCAAGCGTCACAGACTCAAAAACAAATAAAAACATGCATGAATGCAATCTATATGAAAATGCAGCGATCCCCCTTACTACAATTAACCAACCAAATTGTCACATCTCAACGAATGCAGTTAGACAACTAAAGATCAATAAACTCATGCAAACGGACATACAGCCAGAAACGTGGTGTGTGCAAATGCTTAACAGATATGCTTCGGAACTAGACCAATTACTATGACTAGACTATCCTCAAGGCAATCCTACGATTATACAAAGAATAAAAAAAATTCTAGGCACAAAGTGATATACAACACTACAAGAACTCTGGAGCTTACTACGGAATCGTGCTTTTTATTTACAACTCAAATGCTTATTTGACCGTGCAATGAGTGAGGTCCACAAAAGACTTATACAATGGTATCCATGTAACGAGCGTTAGATTAGCGGATCCCAGACTCTAAAAGCCTTAGGTCACTAGGCACAAAGTCCCCTAAGAACTTAATAACTCGAATACCAAAGAGCCCACTCTTGATCAATTATGCAAAAATTTATTTTATTTTATTTTTTTTTATTTTTTTTATAACTTCTGAGCAAGTGCGTTTCGCTCCATCTGGCTCAACCCTAGACTACTCGCACCATATGCGAGCCGGCTACTAGCCATTTGATGCCTAGCCACAACTAGCAACAACTTCCATATTTTTTCTCCAAATTTTTTTTTCTTTTTCATGCCTTTATCACTAAGAACCTATAATCGAATTCTAAGCATAATAAGCAGATTGACCTTAAAAACAACCAAATCATAACAACAATCTAGCCCTTACGCATTCTCTAAGACTTAGTGGACTTACAATTGTTTCTAGCATGCATATCAACCTACACAACTTCATATTACTTTAATGTTATCACTACACTCGCATCAATATCACAATTCAGTCGATAAATTATTGCAAAAGGGATCATGGTAAATGCATGAGCTACATGACATTCATAACAAAAAAAAACTATATGGCATAAATTATGCAACTATATGAACTAAACTATCATGAATATGCAACTAAATGACACACACACAATATTCCTTAACTACCACCCCCAAACTAAAAATCTTCACTGTCCTCAGTGAAAGTAGTAGAAAGGAACACAGGGTATACCTACTCGGAGTCATCATCATCATCACCCTCAGTGGGTGGAGTATCAGGCGGCGAGTATGCAGGGTCCTCACCAAAAATTGGCCACTGGATATCAGCTCCAAGGCCTCAAAAAGCAGTCCCTAACGCAAGGGTGAGCTCCTAAGCAAACCTGCTCTGCGTCTCATACATGGCATCCATCCGCCGTGAAAGCCTCCTATACTGGGCATCAACCATCCCAGCACCCTCCTGAGCTCTCGAAGAACCAGCCTCATCACGCCCTGGCCTAGCCATAGTAGCACTTCGTGCTGGACGCCCTCCTGGAAGACGATAACCCAGCCAATGCTCCTCAGGCTCACCACCGGTCCACTCCTGCATCCCATTTAGAGTGTCAGAATCAATCGAAGCTGCTGGCAACTGCAACTGCTCATGAGTCGGCCAGTTCACTCCCACTGCTCGGCATAGCTTCGTAACCGTAGATGCATAAGGGATGTTCATATGTTTCGCTCCCCTCAAAAACTTCAGAATTCCTTGGTAGATAAACTCACCAAGGTCCACATAGTATTCCTCATTCAGAATTCCCCACAACAACTGTGCTCTCTCAACTGTGACCTCGTGTGCATGCGAAGAAGGCAAAATATTAGCACAAATAAATGCATTCCATGCACGGGCATACCTTTTCATGGCTATCGCCGGAAAGTGACGATACTCATTAGTGCCGGTCCTGCAGGTCCAAACTGTGCCCGGTCGACAGAGAGTCGCACAAATCAAATCCAAGTCAAAATCCTCAGCAGTCTTTTCATTCCAGTCCTCCTCCTCGGGCTTCCTCTCTCGCTGTCCAATCACATGGCGAATCGCCGCAGGATGATAATCAACCGTCAGCCCTCGGACCACAGAAAACCCATTCTTTTCGGCCTTTGCGTTCGCGTAGAACTCGCGAACAACGCTAATCGGTACCGCTTCGGGTGACTCACAAAAAGCTATCCACCCCTTCTCTGCAATCATGGGCAGCAACTCACCATCCCTCCCCGATGGTAAAAACCCCCTCTCCTTCAGAATCGGCTTCCCCAACAGCCTAGTGTACTCCTCCTCCGCGGCTCTGTCAGTTAACTGAGGCCTTGCAGCAGTACCCCTCGATGAATCAGCAGTAGGAACTGTGCTGCTGCTGTCAATAGTGCGTGCTCTCTTGGGTGCCATTGATTCGTGAATAAAAGTGTGTAAGAACTGATTTTTGATGTTTGTGAGAGGGTTTAATTGTAGGAAGTTTTGTGGGAGATATGTAGGATAGGTGTATGTATATATAGGGTGTGGATTAGATTAGGGTTTGGAAATTAAGGGGTAACATGATGGGGTAGTGGGAACAAATTGTGGGTTTATGGGCTAAAACTGTTTTTATATGTTTTTTTTTTTTCTGAACTGTAAAAAAATTTCTGGTACTCGACCCCTGAGCGGTCGCTCAGCAAACCTGAGCGGGCGCTCAGCTTGCTGCGCGGTCGCTCAGCAAAGCTGAGCGGGCGCTCAGGGGGTCACTGGAATTTTTTTTTTCAGCCCCTATTTTCTGATTTTTTTGTATTTTTGGATAGGTTATTAACTTCTAAGGGTTCCTGTAACAACAATTCATGGGTTGCCTCCCACGCAGCGCTTCTTTTTCGTCATTAGCTTGACGTTTCGTACCCTTCTCAAGTAGTCAACAAAATGGCACTAACCACTTCTCGGTTTGCCATGTCCCCATAGTAGTGCTTCAACCGCTGACCGTTAACCTTGAATGCTTGGTCCGGATCATTCTCAAAAATTTCCACCGCTCCATGTGGAAACACAGTTTTGACAATAAAAGGTCCAGACCACCTTGATTTCAACTTCCCAGGAAAAAGTCGGAGCCGAGAGTTGAATAAGAGAACTTGTTGCCCTGGCACAAATAACTTTGGATGTAGCTTCCTATCGTGCCACCTCTTCACCTTTTCCTTATACATTTTGTTATTTTCGTACGCTTGAAGTCGAAATTCATCAAGTTCATTAAGCTGAAGCATTCTTTTCTTACCAGCTGCATCTAAATCCAGGTTCAACTTCTTCAATGCCCAGTAGGCCTTATGCTCAAGCTCCGCAGATAGATGACATCCCTTACCGTACACCAACCAAAATGGTGACATCCCAAGTGGAGTTTTGTATGCTGTTCTGTAAGCCCAAACAGCTTCATCGAGCTTTAAAGACCAATCCTTCCTTGACGGACAAACAACCTTCTCTAGAATGCGCTTTATCTCTCTGTTAGACACTTCCGCTTGACCATTTGTTTGCGGATGATAGGCTGTAGCTACTCGATGATCCACACTATAACCCTGCATCATAGAAGTGAACTTACGGTTGCAAGAATGCGATACTTCATCACTTATGATTACCCGAGGTGTGCCAAACCTTGTGAAAATTTGCTTATGAAGAAAATTTAGCACTGCCTTTGCATCATTTGTCGGTAAAGCTTTAACTTCGACCCATTTTGAGACATAATCGACTGCCAGCAAGATGTACTGATTATTGCAAGACGAGATAAAAGGCCCCATGAAATCGATTCCCCACACATCAAAGACCTCGACTTCAAGCATCACATTTAATGGCATCTCATCCTTCCTTGACAAATTTCCCACTCTTTGGCAACGATCACACCTTAAAACAAACTGATGAGCATCCTTGAACAAAGTAGGCCAGAAAAAACCTGCTTGTAGAATACGAGCTGCCGTCTTCTCACCGCCATAGTATCCACCATAAACCGTGGAATGGCAGTCTCGTAATATCCCCTCCGTCTCACAGAACGGGATACATCTCCTGATGATCTGGTCAGCTCCCTGTCTAAACAAATATGGTTCATCCCACATATACCACTTCACCTCATGCAGAAACTTCTTCTTTTGAGCGGATGTCAAATTAGGAGGCATTATATTGCTGACGAGATAGTTTACAATATCTGCAAACCATGGTTCTTCCTCCTGAATTGCAAACAACTGCTCATCCGCAAAAGATTCATTGATTAACGTCCTATCTTGTGAAGTAGAATCGGGATTCTCCAACCTAGAGAGATGGTCAGCTACTTGATTCTCAGTACCTTTTCTATCTTTGATCTCTAACTCAAATTCCTGAAGTAAAAGCACCCAACGAATGAGTCTCGGCTTCGAATCCTTCTTGGAAACCAGATAGCGAATAACTGCATGATCAGTGAATACTGTTACTTTCGTACCAAGCAGATAAGATCGAAATTTCTCAAAACCAAAGACTATAGCCAAAAGCTCCTTCTCAGTAGTGGTGTAGTTCAATTGGGCACCATTTAAAGTCTTACTCGCATAGTAGACCACATGGAAGAGATTTTTCTTGCGTTGTCCCAGAACTGCACCTACCGCATAATCACTTGCATCACACATCATCTCAAACGGTTCTGTCCAATCTGGTGCTGTAATAACTGGTGCAGTGATCAAACTCTTCTTGAGAGTCTCGAATGCTGCCAAACATTCATCATCAAATTTGAAAGGCACATCTTTCTCAAGCAAATTGCACAACGGCTTAGATATCTGTGAAAAGTCCTTGATGAATCGCCGATAAAAACCCGCATGACCAAGAAAACTACGGATTCCTTTCACAGAATTAGGTGGGGGAAGATTTTCAATGACTCCCACCTTGGGCTTGTCCACCTCCAGACCCTTGCTAGAGACCTTATGCCCAAGGATAATGCCTTCACGCACCATAAAATGACATTTCTCCCAATTGAGCACCAAATTAGTTTCCACGCATCTTTTGAGTACGGCGCGCAGATTATTCAAACATTCATCATATGAGTGTCCAAAGACGGAGAAGTCATCCATGAACACTTCGACGTTATTTCCAATCATGTCAGAGAATATAGCCATCATACATCTCTGAAAGGTGGTCGGGGCGCCACATAACCCAAACGAAACTCTGCGAAAAGCAAATGTGCCAAATGGACAAGTGAAGGTAGTCTTTTCCTGATCCTCTGGTGCAATACAAATCTGATTATACTCGGAATAACCATCCAGAAGACAAAAATACTCATGACCCGCCAATCTGTCAAGCATCTGATCAATAAATGGAAGAGGGAAGTGATCCTTCCTTGTGGCTTTGTTCAATTTTCTATAATCCATGCATACTCTCCATCCTGTAACTGTTCGAGTAGGGATGAGCTCATTCTTTTCATTTGCGACCACAGTGATACCTCCCTTCTTAGGTACACATTGTACGGGGCTCACCCACGAGCTGTCAGAAATAGGATAAATGATGCCTGCATCTAGCCATTTCAGAATTTCTTTCTTCACCACCTCCTTCATGATGGGATTCAGTCTTCGCTGCTGTTCCACAGTTGGCTTACTACCTTCCTCTAGCAGAATTTTATGCATACAATATGAAGGACTTATCCCCTTGATGTCTGCTATGGTCCATCCTATAGCCGATTTGAATTCTCTCAAAATCCTTAAGAGCTTGTCTTCCTCACTACCTGAAAGGTCAGATGAAATAATAACAGGTAACGTAGATGAATCACCTAAAAAAGCATACCTCAAGTGCTCAGGTAATGGCTTGAGCTCCAAGGTAGGTGCTTCCTCTATTGATGGTTTGAGCTTCCCTTCAGCGTTCTTAAGGTCAGAAGTACCAAGAGATTCAAATGGTATGTCCAGCTTTCGCTTCCAGGGAGAAGCGTTCAGATATTATAATTGCTCGTTGCTATCTTCATCATCGCTGTCAAAATCCCCCACTAAGGCCTTTTCCAATGCATCAGACATTAGCATGTGATCGAGTTCTGAAGTAACCGCAGAATCAATCACATCCAATTTTAAGCACTCCTCATCTTCTGTAGGGAATTTCATTGCCTTGAATACGTTGAAGGTCACATCCTGATCTTGGACCCGCATAGTAAGTTCACCTTTTTGCACATCTATCAAGGTACGTCCAGTAGCCAAGAAAGGCCTTCCCAAGATTATGGGAATCTTCTTATCTTCCTCAAAATCCAGAATAACAAAATCTGCAGGAAAGAAGAGCTTATCCACCTTGACGAGCACATCCTCAACTATGCCCCTTGGGTAAATAATGGAACGGTCAGCCAATTATAGCGACATGTATGTGGGTTTTGGATCAGGCAGATCCAGCTTTTTAAAGATCGACAACGGCATCAAATTAATGCTTGCTCCCAAATCACAAAGGCACTTGTCAAAAGTCAGATTGCCAATGGTGCAAGGAATGGTGAAGCTTCCTGGATCTTTCAGTTTTGGTGGTAACTTTTGCTGCAGAACAGCGCTGCATTCTTTCGTGAGAGCAACGGTTTCAAGGTCATCCAGTTTCACCTTCCTTGAAAGAATAGTCTTCATAAACTTCGCATAACTAGGCATTTGTTCCAGAGCCTCAGCGAAAGGTATATTGATGTGAAGTTTCTTGAACACCTCCAGAAACTTCCCGAACTGTCTATCCAGCTTTTGTTGCTGCAATCTCTTAGGAAAAGGTGGTGGAGGATATAGTTGTTTCTCCCCTGTATTAGCCTCAGGCAGAGTGTGTTCAACAGTAGTCTTCCTTGGTTCCGCCGCTTTCTCCTTTTGCTTAGATTCTTCATCTCTGATTTCAGCTTCTACTTCTTTTGCCTTTTCAGAATCAGCTACTTTTCCAGACCTTAAGGTAATAGCCTTGACTTGCTCTTTAGCTTCCTTCCTGCCTGGTACTTCCGTGTCACTGGGAAGAGTGCTAGGTTGACGATTGAGCACTGCATTGGCTAATTGACCGATTTTATTTTCCAAGGTCTTGATAGAAACCGCCTGACTCTTGCACAACAGCTTAAGTTCCTCAAAATCAGCACTAGTAGGTGCAGCTGCACTTCCCTGTTGAGGATATGATTGCCTTATAGCATACTGTTGCGGTTGCTGGAATCCAGGTGGGTTAAACTGTTTACTCACTCCTTGCTGATATGGTGGCTGAATAGCATTCTGATTATTCCCCCAGCTGAAATTTGGATGATTTCTGTTGTTAGGATGATAGGTCGCTGGCACAGGCTGCTGTTGTCGCTGATAATTATTCACATACTGAACAGATTCGTTGACAAGAGAACACTGATCCGTAGCATGAGAACCTGCACAAAGCTCACAAACCATAGCTATTTGATTAACTCCATACGTAGCCAGAGAATCAACCTTCATTGATAGCACTTGGAGCTGGGCTGCAATAGCGGTGGCTGCATCAACTTCCAGAATACTTGCTACCTTGCCAGACGTCATCCTCTGAGTTGGGTTTTGATGCTCATTTGCAGCCATCGTCTCTATAAGATTATACGCCTCAGTATAGCTTTTAGCCCATAAGGCGCCTCCAGTTGCTGCATCGAGCATGGACCGAGATTGGGCCCCCAAACCATTATAGAAAGCAGTGATCACCATCCAATCCGGCATTCCATGATGTGGACATTTTCTCAACATTTCCTTGTAGCGTTCCCAAGCCTCGCACATAGATTCTGTAGGTTGCTGCGCAAACTGAGTAAGAGCACTCCTCATGGCAGCAGTCTTTGCCATCGGATAAAACTTCACCAGAAACTTTTGCGCAAGATCTTGCCACGTAGTGATGGACCCAGCTGGTTCAGAATGTAACCAGTCTTTAGCCTTGTCCCTCAGTGAGAATGGGAAAAGCCTCAACTTGATAGCCTCATCAGTCACGCCATTATACTTAAAAGTGCTGCAGATCTCGACAAAATTCCTTATGTGCATGTTGGGGTCTTCAGTTGCCGCTCCTCCAAAAGAAACAGAATTCTGCACCATCTGAATAGTGCCCGGTTTGATTTCAAAGGTGTTAGCTTGAATAGCCGGATGAAGGATGCTTGACTGAATGTCATCAATTTTAGGCCGAGAAAAATCCATAAGAGCTGGATCAGCTTGAACAATATGATCTCCCATATTTACTGGTTCTTTCTGCTCAGTTCCTGAATCCGAATCCTCAAAATCTAACTTCTCCGGAATATCAAGAACTTCGTCTGTCTCCTCAGCTGTATCTAAAGTCCTCTTGCGAGCACGAGAACGAGTTTGCATAAACGCTTGCTAAAGTACCTGAAACACAACCGGAAAAAATAAGTAACTACTACGTCCTAATCACTGAGTCCTAATGACCAATGATGGTAAGTACATAAACTAAACAAATACGCCGAGTCCCCGGCAGCGGCGCCAAAAACTTGTTAGGGCGAAAACACGCACTAATATTCACGCAAGTATACGCGTTCGCAAGTAGTATAAGATATAAATCAGATTCGTTCCCACAGAGACTCAGACTAAATTATTGTCTAATTAAACTCACTCACCAATGTATGATTACTTCTCAATATTAAGATACTAACACTTAAAATTGTTGATTAAATATTAACTATAATTAACTACTTAATTAATCACTTAACTAACACTTCAATTTATCAATAATAAAACACTCATGAGATCACAACTTCATTATTACTTCCTTCTATAGCCATTGTTATTACCTTTAGCATGTGACAGTGATGATATTAATCGAATAACACGAAACTGATAAAAGCCAACTTTCATTGTACTAATACCATTCTACCAAGCATCCATAATTAAGATAGAAGTTGAATAGTCATCAATTATGTTGAGTTCCCATATGTCTACAGAAATTGACAACACAATGATTTAAGCACAAGTTATTCCTTTTGATTATATAGGGTAAATAAAACTGTTAGAGTTACCCACTAATCATGCACAACGTACATGAACCTATGCTAGCATGGCAAGTTCTAAATCTCAAGATCCACCGTCGCTTCACAAGAGATTAACACCCTATCTTATATGTTCGCGACGCACATAAGACGAATACGCACAACCAATACTAGATATCATGCAATCATCACACACTAAAGTATTAAATAATTAACTAAAGAATTCCATAATAAATCCGTTGCAACCCCATGATCACGATTAGCCCATAATAGCACTTATCGTCATCATGGGTTCATATGAAATCATGATAAACAAACACAAGAAAATAATAACTAAACTTATTATATTAAAACAGAGTACGCCACAAGAGTAAATAAGTTCAAAGCAAGAAAACTAGCATCCAATGTTACAACAAAACAAGAATCACAAGAATATATGCTTCCTCTTCGTTGCGGTGTGCTAAATCGGTCTTCTTCCTTATCTCCTTCGCTCCTTGCGTAAAAACACAATCTTCTTCAATCCACACTTGTGAAAACGTCTCAAATCTACTTATATAATAGTCCCATAAAACTCAGATTACATAGAAGTGGAAACCAAACAGAAGTAGAAGTCCTAAAATAATTTGTCTTTTTTCCCGATCCTGCGCGGCCGCTCAGCATAGCTGAGCGGGCGCTCAGCTTGCTGCGCGGCCGCTCAGCAATGCTGAGCGGGCGCTCAGACCTCTACTGGAAAAATTCTGATTTCGCTCCGTTTCTTCGTGTAATCTGCCCATTTCTTTCCTCTCGCAATGGTGAACACATGCCAAGGCTTATTCTTGATGATTCCTCCCCCGAAATGCAACTAAAACCCTGAAATGCATAAACACTAGAAAAACGCATCAAATACACAAAATACTTGATTTCAAGACACCAATTTAAGCCATTTTAAGACGTTCTAAGTGGTATAAAATGCCACTTATCAATACTCACAGAAACAAATAAACAAAAAGTTTATTCTTATCTTGCCCAATCATTTGAAAAATAAAGTGTCATCCAATAGAGAAGGATTGGATTTCAATACAATGTCATTGGATGAGCTTTATGATAAGGCGAAGACTTATGAAGCTGAGGAAAAGCAGAGAAATGTCAAACATGGGTCTGAGACAGTGAACAACAGGAACAAGACCATAAATGAATCAATATGTCATGTAGCAGAAGAATATAAAATTCCTGAAGAAAATGTTGAAAGATCACTAACTTCGGAAGCTTCTACAAGTGGATCAAATCTGACTAAGAATGAAGAAGCTACAAATGACTATTATACTTTGGAAGAGTTTGAGAAATTAAAAGATCAAACTATGTTTAAAATGGCTTCTAAATGTAGTGCTTATTTAGAATAAATTCCAAATATAAAGTTAAGTCATCTAGTGAAAACAGTCAAGATCTTGAAGTTGGAGAATCTACAGAGTCGGTATTCATTGAATGCTGCAAGGAACGGTTGATTAGAGGAAGCACACATGAACTGTGTGATGGTAAAGAAAAGGGACACTCTAACAGTGAAATGGAAGAGTCCATACAAGAAAAGGATAAAGAAGCTTGTCTGAGAAGGAATGGAGATGGACAGAAGAAGCATCAGGACAAAGAATTAGTCAGTGATGAAAAACATTGGAATGGTACAAATATAGAGGAAGAAAATGCAATGATCCAACATCAATGGAAACCTCTTCATCGCAGGTATCTTCTGAGACCACTACTAATATATCCTGGTATGATTACAAATATTGTGATAAGGATAGAAGAGTAGAATTGTTTTAACTTCATTCTAGTGTGATCAACTTTAAAGAAGAAATAAATAGAATAAAATGTGAAAATAGATTATTGCTCACTAAACATGAAGAACTAGGCCTAATTATTGTTGAATTAGATAATCTTAAGAAACGTAGTAAATGCCTAGAAAACATGGTCAAAGCCAGTGAGGATTTAGATGTTTTTCGTAGGAGTCAGATAGCTGAGTTAGAATCTAAGTTGAAAGATTATCAAGACTCTGTTATTGGTGCAAAGGAAATTATTGACAACCAAATCGGTGGAGCCATAATTGACATTGGATCTAGTGATGTTGGACAGAAACATGTGATAGAATCAGAGAGTGATGATAATGGTAAATTAAACTCTTTAGATATGTCACAAGCTTCTGAAAAGGTCAGTAATTTGTTATGCAAAAAGGCTTCTCATGATTCTTTCAATGAAGATGAGGTGCTTGTTGAGGATTGTGTCTCTAGTGATGAGGAGTCAATTGTAGTGTCATCTAAGGAGTCAACTTCTAGTGATGAACTTAAAACTCACTTAGATGATAGAGATGATCACAAGGCTAAAAAGAAGAACAGACGCAATAGAAATGGGAGGTTAGGTGTTAGCAATAAAAATGAAGATCTGCTAAATCCTAATTCTTCTAGGAAGTTATGCTTTAAATGTAATTCTGCTTCGCATATTGCATATGCATGTACTGTGAGTAAAGTAGACAAAGGTAAAGTTCATAATAAGCATAGCATGCCTACCATGCCTAGTTCTCATTCTTCATGTCATAAATCTAAATGTATGACATATGCTTTTAATACATTATCTTCTTATCTTAACTTAATGCATTTGCCATCCACTACTTGTAAGCATAATGATAAGAACATCAGTAGAAAGCATGATAGGGAAAAGACTATCAGTCCTCCTAAGGTTAGGAAGGAAACTTCTACTTGGACACCTAAAGGCATTCTTAAAGCTTCTAAAGAGAAGAAGGAGACGGTCGGTGAGAAACAAAAGCATTTTAAATTTGTATATGATATTGATCAAACTGTGAATCTCTCTAAGTCCCTGGACCCAACTTAGTTTGGGTACCAAAGAAAACTTGATCCATAATATAGACAGGGAAAGCAAAAGTGAAGTGAACCATGTGGATTTTGAACGTTGGATATCTAATACACAAGAGTTCGAGGATAGAGCCCTACTATCAGAAGTGGACAAGTGAGCTGGCCCAGTAGTTCCCTTTGGAGATGACAACAAAGGAATCACTACGGGATATAGCGTGAAACCAAGAATGTCATCTTTCACTCAATATTTAAATGCATATATTTGTTGAATATCTGTTGCGGTTATTTGTTGAGTTTCTACTTTAATAGTTTGATTTATGGACCTCAAAGCAATTCAACTTTATTATTTGCTCCATAAGTCAAAATTGTTAAAATATTAGCAGCATTAAACCTCTGTTAATTTATTTCAGTGGTTTGTGATGAAATTAGTAGCATTACACTATTGAGAATATTTTTCAGTGGTTAGTGATGAGTTTTGTAGCACCATAAACTCTTGATAATTCATATAATTAGTTTAAGGTGATATATGTAGAATCATAAACTCTTGATAATTTATATCATTAGTTAGTGGTGATATATTTAACATCATAAAATCTTGATGAGTCATATCATTAGTTAGTGGTGATATATGTAACATAATAAACTCTTGATGAGTCATATCATTAGTTCGTGGTAATATTTGTAGCACTATAAACTTCTGATAAATCTAGTAACAATTCTTGTTGATAGTTTTATCACTAGTTAATGGTGAGTTGTGTAGCACTACATACTTGAATAAATTTGTTGACAAATTTTGTTAATATTTTTATCACAAGATAGTGGTGAGATTTTGATAATAGTGAGATCTTTTAAATTTCCTTTTCTGAAAAACTCACTAAGATCAAAATCATGTGTGTAGTATAGTTAAACATAATTCAATTTCCATGAAGTCTAACAATTAATGAGTTTTTGATTGAATACCATAATTGGTAGTAGACTTAATGGATAGTGAATCATGTTTGATTATGAGATTTTATTTATGGTCATTATTAACATCTAATGACAGCAAGCTCCAAGTAATCAGAAGGAAGATAACTTTGACAATCTAGATGTTGAAGATCTTTCTGATGACGAAGATGAACCTGAGGTTGTTCCAGATGAACATGTCAATGCAAATGATCTTGTCAATGATCACAATTCTGATTCAGACTATGATGGGAATGGTCCTGAGATAAGCAAAGATAGTCAATCTATTTCTGGAACTAGTTCTCAAGATTCAGATTCTGAAGGATAAATTGACAGTGATGATAGTGGAAATAGTTCATATGCAGTAATGATAGTAGAAACTGAAAGAAGCACAGTCATACCATCTTTGGAACCAATCCACAAGCTTCATATTCTATAGATCATGCTGACAACAACTTAAGGGGAGCAAAAGAAGAAGATCAAAGATCCGCTAGTCAGACTCAATCTAATTCTTAAAATGTTGAGTCATCAAGAGATAGTCTACCAAGACGTAATAATGGAGTAAAAACCATCCTTGGATTATGATACTCAGTAATTTTGATACTGGAGTAAAGGCTAGAAAATCAGAAGAAGAACAAGGATCTACTAGTCAGACTCAACTTAATTCTGGAAATGCTGAGTCACCACGAGCTAGTCTACCAAGACGTAAAGAATAGAGTAAAGACCATCTTTGGCATATGGTACTTAGTATTTCTAATACTGGAGTAAGGACTAGAAGAGCTGCTATAAACAAGGGAATAAATTCTGGTTTTCTATCACCAATGGAACCAAAGGAAGCAGTGAAGCCCTTGGAGATCCAGATTGAGTGATTGTTATGCAAGATGAACTCAATCAGTTTGAAGATTAAATTTGTGGAGGCTTGTTCCTAGATTCAAAGATATATCATAATCTTTAATTAGTGAAGATCTTTCCGAGAATGAAAAGAAGCCTGAAGTTATTTCCGAATATAATAGGGGTTGATCCAGATTCAGATTTCGGTACAAGTTCAAGATTTATTCCCCTCAAAGCACCAAATCTCATATTTGATTCAGCAACAACTTCGGGGGAGCAAAACAAGCAATATTCCACAAATCTAAGTTAATATCATGGGAAAGTAAGTTTACATATCTATATTCATTATATATATCCATGTTTGTAAATTTGTTTTGAAGCTAACTGATTACCATGCATTACATGTTATTTGCTAGTGGTAAGTAAGTTAGAGTTTTTGATGCAATATATGAGTTGTTTGAATGTTTACATGTTATATGTTTACTCTGATGCAAACACTCGTGATATTGATATTTATCTTAGCACACACGCACACACATCTCAATATTGTTTGCAGTTTGATTTAAGATCCTGTAATCTCTTTTGTGATTCTATCGTAACTCTGATTTATAGGTTTAGATTTTGTGCAACTAGCTTGAGTACTCTATTTATACTCTGTGTGATTGTATCATGTTTTCTGAGTAATTCTGTATGATTTTTGAGTTTCAGACCCTAGGTAACTCTAACAACAGATTTATTGGTCACTCTGATTCTCTGTTTATATTAGAATAACTCTGTTTGTTTTGTGCTAGAATAAATATGCAGCATAACTAGGGATAGTTGTGATATGATTATGTTAGGAGTAATTTTTAATTGATTTAGTCTTGTGATTGACTAATCAATTGGTGAATACTTGTTGAATATACTCATGGCATAATTAATTAATTTAATGACTTATGTGTTGATCCTATATGTAACTCTGATGTTCTTGCTATGCTTATACTCTGTTCTGGATACTAAATCTTGATATATTCTTATACTCTGATTACCTTATGCAAGTTTTATAAGTTTGGAACAATGTTCACTCCCTTTCCTTTATAGTATTGATCTGCATTGGACTAACTTGAAATATTTTGAGCTAATGAGATTTGATTGAGTAGCATTGTCAAAAGAATCAGAAAGCATGATCATCTGAGTCATCCTTCATGAATCCATATTATGGTAAGTAAAGGTAAAAGATCTCTACTTCTGAGATCACTCTGTTCTTGATCATTAAATTCTCTGATATTGTACTTCAGATGTTTGTGATCTTCAATACCCTCAGTGGTTTTAGGAACTGACTATGAGCCTATCAAACCTCATAGGTTCTAACCCAAGTCATTAGAACCAAAAACTTCTCAAACAGTATTCCATTACCTTGCTCTGATATATTCCCCATATCTTGTTCTGATTCACTTAATTTTCTTGAGATATGAACTCAGTGATCAGATAAAATTACCATTTGGTATTGGAGTTATGTTGAGAATGAGGGAGATAGTGCCAAGAAGCACCACATAAGGAAGAAAAGGTCAACCCTACAGCTATGTCTCTCACAAAAAAGTGGAGTATTTATAACCTGAGACATCTATAAGCCCATCTGTATTCTCTCAAAAGATTATAGAGCTGAAAAAGGCATATAAACAGTTACTAGGAGCATTCTCCCAACAGAATGTTATCTATTGAAAATTCGCCTGTCAGCCAGGGCATCTGTATAAGAGTCATTATTCCTTGATTAAAATGTTTCCAATGCACATGTGAGATTCACACACACAAGGAAGGTATTGATGCAACAATCGTTGTTATACCATATCAAGGTCAATGACAATGGTTGAAATCCTTGATCATGTTTCTGCTCTTTATCTCTGATCTTAAATGAGAACATATGATCCTGGAAGTTGCTCGATCTTAATTCTCAGATCTTAGTCTATTATATGTGAAATGATCTTGGACTCTGATCTTTTGAGTTAAGATCTTGGAGACTCTGATAAGTCCTCACATACTTTGGAAGAAATCTTTGATCCCTTATGGCATATCTTTGATCATTAGTTATCTTCCCAAAATTCAAATCTGAAAATGATTTTGACTTTGTCAAAATTGCAGCTCGTAAATAAGGACTCAGATATTATCAGATAAGTTTATGAGGTATACTTCTTCATGGAAGTTGAGGGATATCAGGAATTCTGCCACTTAAAAGAATCCTAATTTCCCCTCTAAGAAGGAACATTTCTGAATCTCTTGACTGAGAGTTTCCATCCTCGAAGGTGGAAGGCAACTTTTCTATGAAAAGGATTTTCTCGCAAGTACACTTGGATGTTTGGAGCCTTGAGTGAGTGCACACTGTGAGACTGAATGACAAACACTTGAGTGTAGAGTGGAGTGAAACAAAAATGTGAGATCACTAAACATAAATCACACACTTGCATGTGATAAATGGTTACCAAATAGTCTCTTCACTTAGTTGGTTGATCCTAAGGTTTTACTCTGAATACATTTTGAAGGATTACTCAACTAAGGGGGAGAGATTATAAAGAGATTATGAACTAATAGTCTTTCAGAAACTAAGAAGATGGATTTCTAACTTTAGTGTACTAAGGAAGGGATTCTTCATCTTAAGGGGAGAGATTATTAGGTTTCGTTTCTGGATTCCAAAATATTTTCTATGTGCTTTATGGGAAGATCCGAAGATTATTGAAGACATAATTTGGAAGACGTATCTATCTGCAACTTTATATAAAGGAGAGAAGAATTTGTTCTCTGCTGAAGTTGAATATGTATAGAAGATGCAGTAGATATAAGATAGCATTATTTACAAGTCAAGGATTGAAAGTTGAAAGCTGATTGAAGATTTCTGGTTAAGGTTAGTTGAGTTATCCTCCAAACTAATGCTTCTCCATTATTATTTGACCGTCAGGTGTAACAGTCAAATAGGGGGAGATTGTTGAGCAAGATTGAAGCCGTACATATAACTCAACAATACTGGTTTGGATAACTCAACATAGAACAAGGACTTTGAAATAATCTATGTTCCACTAGAATCAATACAAATTGTTTATTGGGCATATACACAAAAGGTTTTGTTAGCTGCAGTGAAGAAGACGTCAACAGTGATCTGTATGTAGTTCATTAATATGTTCAGGCATCAGAGGAATAAGGTTGGAGTCATTCGAAGCAGTTATCAGAATCAGTGTGAAGACCTCAAAGATTCCTAGTGAAGTTGGTTATATTTTGTAGAAGATTTAATAATGGTTTATACATGTATAATACGAAGTCCTGAGAGCGGAACTAGACGTCTGTGAACATGACCTATGCACTAGACGTCAGTGATCCGTGAAAGGAAATGGAGTATTATTTTTAGAAATACTCTTAAGTGGTTTTTGTACTCGAGAAGACTGGAAATATTTTAAGGTGCAAAATCCCGGAGATTAGAAGGCTAGTAGATTCAAAGGAGTTCAGCTCGAGGATTTACATGATTTATTTTAAATCAATGACTGATTTTTTATTAAATAAATAAATGAAAATCAATTCATTTATTTATTTAACGGTCTTTCTAATGTGTGCCCAAGGGCACACATTAGTCACTTACTCCAATAAAAATGGGCTCTTTTTATTGGTGGAATTGATGTGAATGCAGGGAGGCCATTAACATTTATTATTCAACCACCAATAAGAAGAGCCCATTTATATTGGAGTTAGTGACTATTGTGTACCCTTGGGCACACCATAGAAAATCCAATTTAGTTAATATCAAATGTTAATTTATACTTATTCTAAAAATCCTGCCAGCCAGATGTCTTGAATGCATGCGGATGAATTACTATTATACAAAAGAATCAAAGAGGTACAATTTGGGAGAAATAAAAGAACAGGCAGCTGAATTCTTGTTGCCATGCGTGGGGCCCAGGTGGAATTCATAAGCAAAGAAATGAATCAACTTCTTGTTTATTTTGTAAACAAAAGAAAAGAAGGTTGTGAGTTGTTTATTTAATAAACAAAAGAAACACAATTTTGCATTTGGAATTAAGAGAAATGGGAGCATTCTCTCAGCCGCGGGACCCATGCAAATGTTTATCTGTACAAAACAAAGAAACAAATGAAAAAATTGGCAGGTTTCTTCGTCCTATTTTCTTCTCCTCTCCTTCACGCGCGCGTGGCGCCACTCCCCTCACCTATGCCTTGGTTTTTGCCGCATGATATACAATCTCTGGCCCGCTCCTTGTGTTTTTCCGAAAAAGAAATCAAATGCATGTACTGCTTTTGTTTGTTCAAACACAGAAGGAAAAAGTGTGCATATGGTCGCAGGTTGTATATTTGGTAAACAACATAACAATCAAAGTACTAGAATTCTCGTCCAAGTCGCAGGGTGTGCTCACTCGATTCGCAGGTTAAGAAATTTACACGTCGCAGGTTGAAGTGGGACTTGGACAAATTTTGAGAGCATAAATACTGGCACAACAACGTTGCGGGTTGTACAAAACCAAAATAAATGAAGTTGAATTTTCCAAGTCGCAAGTTGTGTTTCTGAGTCACAGGTTGGCACTTACTTTCTGGTCGCAGGTTAAGATTTGCAAGCTATAATATTCAAAATACATGGATACAAATCAGCCATGTGTTCCTCCCATCTCTCATCCATAATCTACATTCTATATAACCAAATTTGCAGCAGATTGGAAAATAACTTCTCAGCACATTCTATAAACGAAGCTCTGTAAAAATTTACTCTCGGAGATTTTTTCGATTTCATTTATTGAAATTAAGGAGAGAAGTGTTGCCCGGTTTAATTTACACCACATCCAAGTCTTATATATTGTAACACTCATTATTTGTAGCCTCTTTGTGTGTATTAATTATCATTTGGTAAAAAGGCTATGAATTTTTAGAGTGATAAAAAGAACCCTAGACTGATTGAACATTGCATTGGTTCTTTTTATATTTGTTACTCCGAATATTTGTATTTGGAGTTGTAAGCAAACCTCCAGGTATTTATCCTTTTTTTAAAAAAAAGAAAATTTACCCAAAATCTCTTTATGTGTTTATTTCTTTTTAGTTTTGATATTCCGCTGCAATTAATTTTAGAAAACGAAAAATATACATTCACCCCCCCCTCTGTATATACCTTTTGGACTTAACAACAGTTTATATTGATCTTGAATAAACTGTTACAAAAATCTCTCAAGAACAATATTATTAAGAGCTACTAGGTTATACGAATACTCGAGTTCCACACTTTTGTGATAACCTATTCTACGTTTATATACTACACAACTACAATCAATATATATCAATTACAAGGTATGTTACAGTATAACTCTACTACTTTCTATACATATCTACATAAACCACGATCCTATAAATCAGCACATTCTGATTTATCTCGCATCTGTGACTTGTCATTTAAGTCATTCTCAACGGATAAACTGATCAACGAATATATACTGTAATTTTGACGGATATTCATTTGTAAGTATCAACGGATGACTAAACCGATTGTCAACGGATGATAATGAAGCTTTCAACGAATAAACATATCCTAACAGTTGATCATATCCTGATTGTTAGACAGATTCTCTCGACTTAGCCAATTCTCAACAAAAATATATTATTAGAAAATACATTTTGTCTTTTTTAAAATGTAACTTTCAGATTTAAAAATAATTAATTGATAATTTTTAATGTTAAGTAAAAAATTGATCAATTTGATTCCTAGAAAATCACAGTGGGCAATAGTTTTGAAATTTTCTTGCATCTAACTTATTTCTATTTTTACAAAATAAATTAAATTACAATAAATTCATGAATTAAATTTTGACCGAGAATATTTCACTATTCCTTTCTAATAAAAACTCGTACTAAGGTAGTTCTCAAAAGTTAAACTTAATTAAATTAATCATCATTTTGATCATTAGTATCAACAATATATGTTAAAGTAAAGATAGAGCTTCCGGTTTTTTAACATATTTTGTCTATGCTATATTGCGTATTTCTTAGCAAAATTAACGTTTTTCAAGGTTACTCGTTACCGCGTCAATATATCTTTACTAAATTTTAAAAAATAAAATTGTACATTTAAATTTGTAGTATTTATTATGATTATAAATTAATTTTAAAATAATATTGTAATAATATCTAAAAATAAGCCTATACAAAACAAATATAATTTTATAATATATAAATATAAAACTCAATTTGAATCAAAATATAAAATATATATGAATATAATTGATCAGATCCTTGAATACAAATACAAGCATATAATGGATAGTATGAAATAAAATAAGGGCAGTTTTATCAAGTATAAATTATACAAAAATATGCAGTAATTGATTTAGGGTATGCAAATATTATTTCGTTACACGAATTTAGCAACAGTACTATAAAAGTGTTGAATAATTAATTTAGCGTGCGCAAATATCTAAAACCAAAAATCTAATAGGCTAATAGGCATAGGCCTAACAACGGAATAAACAAATTTAGCAAAAAAAAAGGAAAAGAAGAGCCATCAAAATAAACAATCACTGCGGGCGCGTGCATGAGAGCAAAACATATTTGTACGTGAAGGGGGAGCGAGGGAGAGTTGCCAAAAGTTATTCGGCACTGTCACCTACCCTAACCCTAGACGATACCCTAGGGTGTTGATGGGCCACTAAGTGTGACACGTGTCAACTTATTACAGGGAATTGATAGATAAAAGTCACGGATGGTCGTTCCGGATCTGGGAAGTTTGCTTGGGGAGAGGGGATAATTAATCAAGAATCCAAGATGATCAAAAACACCGGTACATTCTCATGGAAGTCTGCTCTCTCAGTAAACATTTGTATGTACATGTATATCTTCAAACTCAATATCTCCTTTCGGAAACCTAATGCAATAATTTCCTAGAGACAATCTGTAATTTGTTTTAAGCTTGTTTAATTGTTACTCCCTCCGTCCCATAATATTTTCCCCGTTTTGACTTTTCGTACTATTCTTCATAAGTGATTGACTATAAATTATATTTAATCTATAAAATCAAATATAGTCATAATTGATTTTGTTGGATTCGTATTTATAAGTACTTTAATACAATAAAGTTTTTATATTTAATACTAATACGAAATTAAAGATATTAATAATCAAAAATGTGCATTGATAAACGTGTACAACACAAATAAAAAATATTTTTAGGGCCGGAGAAAGTATTACTCCCTCCGTCCCTTAATACGTTTCCCGTTTTGACTTTTTACAATGTTCACGGTAAGCGATTGACTACTAATTTACATCTAATCTATAAAAGCAAATATAGTCGTGAGTGATTTTGTTAGATTCGTATTTATGAATACTTTAATACAATGAAATTTTTATATTTAATACTACTACGGAAATAAAAATATTAACAATCAAAAATGTACATTGACAAACGTGTTCAATACAAATGGGAAACGTTTTTAGGGACAGAGGGAGTAGTAATTTGCATAAATTTTGACAGTTGATATATATAATGAGTCAATCAATAATGGACCTCCAAGTTGATTATAGACCGGGAGTTATCTAATTATACAGTGCTTCAATATAACTTTCAAAAGATTACTCCAATTTGAGATAACAATCGACCGGACTATATAACCAGTATAAATTTAATATGTATTCGTGAGTACTTATTTCAGAAATCGAAATTATTCGATTGATGTATCGATTTGTAATTTATCGGATAATTTTAAAGAATTGGATAATGTATCCATAATTTGGCGGTGATTTATCAGAAATCCGTTATATTTGATAAATATTTTTAACGAATTTTTAAGTAATTTATAGGTGATTTTTGAAAAATCGATCAATTTTTATAATAATATATGTATCAATCAATTAAAACTCAGATCCATATTTTTTAACCATTATTTTAAAATTTAAAATATAAACTAATTAAGATAATAACTTAACCATCAATATCATCTAAAAATAAAGTCAAGAAAATATAATATGGCTCTGGCGGTAACTCTGGCAATTTGGCAGTACCAAACAATAGTTGCAATTACAAGCTTGCATTCCTATTTTTTAATTTGTAATATCAGGTGGAGCAATATCAGTAACTAACTAGAACCGGCCAAATGTGTGGGTTTGAACCGCCTGTTCGGGACCGGCTCGTACGGAAACCCGTAATTATTCGGCCCGAACCGGGCCAGTTCAAGCCCAAACAATTCGTTGAAACATATGAGCCGATTACGAATCTAATATTTGAAAACCGGGACCGGACCGGCCCGCACGTACACAACCCGCGAGCTGCACCGACTGCACAACCCGCACAGCCCGCACAACCCGTACAATCATTCTAGTTCATTTGCTTTGCTCCTGCAACAACTTGAATTGAAGTGGAAATATGGAATAAACTCACACACACACACAATACAATAAACACACAATACACACATAACTATGCATATACATATACAACCAATCAAGAACAAACTGAAGGCAAACAACCAGAACAAAACGGCGGCCGGAAAAAGAAATTACTGGGAACAGGGGAGAGAAACGAGGAGGAGGAAGAGGGGAAAAATAGAGATGAGAAAAAAACGAGAGGGAGAGATAGAGATTGCGAGAGATACCGCAGGGAGGGAGAGAGACAGACCCGAGAGAGAGAGAGAGATTGAGTGAGGGAGAGATGAAAGAACAGGGGAGGTGGGTTTTGTGTCTATGTATGTGTGTTGTTTTTGTTTTTTGTCTTTTATCAGGTAACATATAGCAACTGAAATGTACAGCCCGCACAACCCGTTAACAACCCGCACGGGCACACACAACCCGTTAACTCACGATTATTCGTGTACCGGTTACGAGTCCAATTTCGTCGGTTCAAACCCGGCCCGAGCCCGGTTCGTTCTTAAACAGGCTGGTTCAGTGTTGACATTCCAAGTGCTCAACCCGTGTGCGGCCCGGCCCGGCACGCACGGACCGCCCAATTGGCCAGGTCTATCAGTAACACCACCATCCCATGTCAAGA
Source organism: Apium graveolens (assembly GCF_009905375.1). NCBI lineage: Eukaryota > Viridiplantae > Streptophyta > Magnoliopsida > Apiales > Apiaceae > Apium > Apium graveolens. The sequence goes on along the minus strand of NC_133655.1, from coordinate 185,985,339 downwards.
ATTTGAAATTTTTGTATAATTTATAAATCGAAGTACTACTATTACTTAATCAACAAATCATGATCTATTTATTGGGGACTCATGGTGAGCTGGTCGTTATCCAAGTTGGCTGTATTTAAGACAGTAGGCTTCGGTTAATTTCGGACTCGAAATCTGGACTTGACCCGATTTTTGAAAAAGGCTCGGAATTTGACCCGAGTTGTCACATATGATATCAGAGCCGACTCCAGAAAGCTTAATTTGTCAAGTTGCCGGAGGTGGGGGACAAAAAGGTTGGTGGTATTATCCCGTAATGAACAGAGATCCGCAGGCGGGGACATGAGGCCAACCGATGTGATGGCTAAGGAGGCAAAAATCCGGACCTATGGGCTGTCTGTTCTGGCCTGACGAGTACGTCAGGAGTTTAAGTGGGGGAGTTTGTAAAACCCCAGTCCCATATCGAGGAGTGCAAATCATGATCTTTTGGGCCTTGTGATGGGCTATTCGTTATCCAAATTGACTGCATTTGGCATAGTAGGTTTTGGCTTATTTTGGACTCTGAATCGGAACTTGACCCGGATTTTAAAAAAGACTCGGGATTTGACTTGAGTTGTCACGGTGTAAATTAGTAGTAGCCTCCTAATAAAAGTTGGTTTTCATTTTTCACAGGATTTAAAAATAATTCTGCATTTATTTTTCTAGTTATTTTCTAATTAAGATTTAGTATTTATGTTTATATATACAGATTTTTTTTAAAAAAAAATAACACAGGAAAGTACACACACAGGAGATTACCCTTTTTCACCTGTCAAAATTATGTTAAAAATTAGACTCGCAAGGAGTATCAATATATAATTGGACTGTCGATTTGGAAAAATAGTTCTCGAAATTGTTCTGTTGAAGTAAATCATTCACATATATTTGATATTTTTTTAACCCTCCCGTGAGGGTATAAATTTTATTTACTTTGGTCTGGTTTGGCTTACTTTTATAATCCAATATAAAAAACATGAATAAGGTACATTATATACGGAAATCAGAAAAGGCGCATGTAGTGTCTTATTTTCTATATTATGAATTTAAAAGATTTTGGGAATCAAAATATAGGTAAAAAAGAATATATGTGAATTCTAGATCATTAGATGGTATATAATCTGGATCTATCAATTTACGTTCTCGGTTTACAAATGCAAGCATCAACATTAACCAATCTTTTAATTAACTTGATGAAATATAAAGTCCCGTAACTTCTTTTTTCCTCTTCACAGAATCACAGAGATAAATATTCTCTCCGAAAATGTAACTGTTTCATTTGATTGCTGGCCTTATATGAGATTGGGCCAGGCCTTACGGAAAGGGGTTTTTGTACAACCCAATAAAGGAAATTATATCTGCCCGCCGCTAAGTCTAAGGTTAAATTAAACACATTTATTGGTGATCTGGGCCAACCCTATCAAGTCTGTTCAACTAATTAAACGTGTAATGAATAATGCGCACTTACATATTGTTGTGGCCTTCCGGCTGGAGCACACTTTAATTATACTAATTTAAATCCAGCGTGAGTGCGATTTTTTGTTAATATTTAAAATTTTTATTTATCTTCTAATATTCTAAGTTTTAAAATATTTTTATAAATATATAATAATTATAAATTTATAATAAAAATAATGGAATAACTTATTAGAATAAATAGAGTTTGTCCAGTAGTCTGACAATTTAGTGGATTAGCGGATATATAACATCATTTATTTAATTTTTAATAATAGAATAGGTTGTATTTTTAATTTAGTAGGATAAATAGACTATATTCAGTAGTTTAATAATTTAATAGTTTAACGAATATATAATGCAATTCATTTATTTTCTTTAATAACCAAAATTAGGGATAATCGTTTAACTAAATTATACCGCCGATTATTATAGTATAGTATAGATTCTATAAGTAAACGGGTTTTGATGATAGAGTTGGGTCATCATAGGTGGGTTGACGTGGTAAAGTGTATATGTATGATATATTTATTTCATTTATTTTATTATACTATAAAAATATTATAATAACTAATAATTTAATTGTATAACAAACACACTGAATAGCTAATTAAGAAACTGAACTATAAATATATATTTTTAAATGATATAAATAAAAATGAAAGTATTATATATATAATACAAGTAACAATTATCTTAATAAATATAAATATAAGTAACTACTAAGAAATTATTTCTTAATCGAATTAAAATAGTATCAATTTTTTACAAAAAATTGAAATGTGTAAATATGATTTATAATATTTTTGAATAGCTAATTTTATTTTTATCTTATAAAATAAGAAACACATTTAGATTATATTTAGGTATAAATATTACATGTGATTTTTTTCTTTTAAAAAATTTAGATTACATAATTTTTCGGTTATAGTAATGATTTTAAAAAAAATACTTTATATTTTTTTATGATCTTACTTTTAAATTTATTTTATTAATTTGTTTGTCAATTTTGAATTATAATAATTTTTTATGATTAATATTATGTTTCTTCCTAGTTTAGTAATTTTTATTTTTTATAAAATTCATGTAATCTAAATTTTTTAAAAGATAATCTATAATAATAAAAAATCTAAATAGAGTATAGAATGTATTTTATTCGATCTGCATTCAATTTGAAATTGTAATACTTTCATTATTATTATCATTATTATTTTTTTTATATAAATAAGAATAATAATAATAATTATTATTATTATTGTTATTGTTATTATTATTGCAAACACCAAACAACTTTTCAATATTTGATCAAACTCCACGATATTTAGAAAAGAAAATATATAAATTAAATAAAAATAACTAATTAAACATATTATGTATACTATAATTATATATTTTTAAATGATTTAAAATAATATTAAAAATATTATTTATATATATAACACAAGAAATAATTTGATTTAAAATATTTGTGAATAGATAATTTTTATTTTTATTCTATAAAATAAGGAACACATTTAATTTATATTTAGGTATTAATATTACATGTGTTTTGTTTTGTTTTGTAACAAAGGAAAATTATAGTTTGTCTTTAAAAAATTTAGATCATATAAATCTTATAAAACCTAAAACGAGGAAAAAATATACTAATAAAAAATTATTACAATTCAAATTGAAATACAAATGTGAAAAAAAAGATTATATTTAATTTATTTATTCTTTTATTCTATTACACAATAAATAATTAATTAAAAAATTGAATTATAATTATATATTCTTAAATGTTATAAAATAATATTAAAAGTTTTATATATAATACATGCAAAAATTGTCTTAATAAAAATAAAAATAAATAACAATCAACAAATCATTTGTTAATCGGGTTAAGGTAATATCATTTTCTTAAAAAAATGGAATATGTAAGCTTGATTTAAAATATTTTTAAATAGATTATTTTAATTTTTATTTTATCAAATAAGGAACAAATTTAGATTGTATTTAGGTATAAATATTATAGTTGTTTTGCTTTATTTTGTAAAATGGAAAAATTACGGACTTTAAATAAATTAAAAGAACATGAATCCTATAAAATATAAAAATTAGGAAGAAATATAATAATAAAAAATATTACAATTCAAAATTTAAATAAAAATATAATAAAATATATTTAAAAGTACTATGACAATTATGTGTAAAGTAATTTTTTTTAAATCATTACTAGAACCGAAAAATAATAAAACAACGCCATAAGATTCAAATCTCAAACAACTTTTTAATTTTTGATCAAATTTCACAAGATTAAGATATATATATATATATAAATATAAATAATAATTACGTAAAGATATTATATAATATGATTAAAATATTTGATTCACAAATTTATAATGTGAAAAAAATAATCAAATAATGGAAGAAATAAAATATATTATAACACATATGTTATATTTAGGTTATCAATGTCCAATATAATAATACAATAATAATTAATTAAATATTTAAGTACAAAAAATATAATTTTTTGAAAATTACATTATTGATGAAGAACATAAAATTTATTTAGGGAATTAAATTATCTTATTTAAAATTAGGTCAAAAAAGAAAACATATTCAACAAAAAATATATTAAGAAATTATAGTCTAGGTATCACGATGATTTTGTTTTCTATGTACTATTATGTGAATGAATAATTAATTTATTTTAAATGAAAAATTTATTCTCATATTACATTATTAGCTTTGTTTCATGATATTTTTTTTTAGTAAGATATAAAATTATTAAAATTTAGTTTTCTTTTGAAATCATTAAAGACTTTTTTTTAATTTAGCAAGATTGACATTTGTCAATTTAAACGGTAACTTCAATATAAATTTATTAAGTTGAATAAATATTAGTTATCTACTCTAGTAATATTCCAACTTAACTATAAACCAATAATTAGTTAACTTTTTTTTAAAAAAATAAATATAAAAACATAACAAGTTAACGTGAAACATCTAATAGAAATATATATAATATTTGATCACAATTTAATAAATATAAAACCAGTCAAAATTTGTCAATAAACTTATAGACGCTAATTTCACCTTATGCAATAATCTTGTAGTTCAAGGGATTACATAATAACCTTAAAATTAAAACCCAAAATTTAAGTAATGCATGAACCTATATTTCAATAAGAATCATTAGTTAGCTATAGGCACCAGCTCAACTTTGTCCAGCTCTTACATATCTACAAGTATATAACTACTAATTAATCAACTACCATTTTCACTTGTATGAATTAATGTCTAATTTTCGACATATATCTACATGGAGAAAACTTACTAACATTCTTACATTCTGAAATTGTATCCAACTTTGGCGACCACATTTGACCTTTTGATCCAATTAACATATGAAAATGCTTCTTCAACTCCGGTGTGCTACAAAGAAAACTTCCAGGGTTATTATCAATGACTTGATCATTCCCATTTTCTTTCCCTATTGTCATCATCTTGATCATAAACTCCTGCGAAACTTTGATTAAAACCCTACCATTAGCCCCCTTAATGTACTCAAATGTAGTGTCCTTAAACTTAAGAGATGGATTTGTTTTGGCAGGACTACAAGAATTAGCAACTAGGGCAGCAAAAGCAGAAGCCGAAAGCACGTTGCATGGAAAGCAGTCAATGGGAAGTACAAAGTAGGTTTGACCCATTAGAAGCTCATCTTCAATGGCTAGTGCAGGGATAGGTTGACCTATGTAAAAAGAATCTGCATGGCAAACCATTTTGTCAGGGAACTCAATCATGATTTCTCCGGCTACTGGAGTCCGTTTCCCGGTGAGAATCCTTGTTGTGCCTTCCCAAAAGATTAGCTTTGTTGATGAACATGTGTTTGGATTGTAACAAGGAACCATTGTGTTGCCCATAGGATGAGAAATGAGAAATGTTTGTTGAAGATAGCTTTACAAGAAAAGAAGAATGAATGTGTGTGTTTTTATACAAGAATTATAAGGGGTTTGACTTTGAGAAAGTCTTAGATTGTTTGCTTGCAGGTAATATAAAGGACGGTGGTCATGGATGGTGGCTTTGACTATCTACAAATGGCAGTGCATGCAAGTATGAAGATATAATATTAATTACATGGCCAATTGGAAATCACATGATTATATTTATAAGTCGCCCCTAAACCTAAAAGTTGCATGCTACATGTTGACCATGTATCTGTATACTTATTTAGATTTGGTCCTAGTTTATATTACTTAATTCCGGTATCAACTTTCTTTTTGAGTTGATGATTGTATTCATGAATGGAGTTCCCTCATTTAATATTATTCAATATTATTTTTGACCTATTTTACCTGTAACAACCTAATTACGACAACATTTTAAGATTGTTAAATATAGATGATTTCCCATTTTTTGAGTTTTTTTTATCATAGTTAATCCGCAGCCGTTATCTTTATTAATCATTTTTTCTAAAAAAAATTAACAAGTAAATAAGAAATTCAGCAGAAAATCTTCTCAAGCAAAGGTTCCAAAATATTAATAAACAAAAAGAGAAAAGGTTGGAAAATAGCAAATTATATATACACAAGCTAATCATCACCATTTTTGGAATATGAATAAAGCAACTAGGAAACTAGTGTTAAACTTGACATGTTTTATTTTTCATTTTAAATTGTATTGCCTAAAAAACATTAGGTAATTTTTATTAATTCTTTTTTTAACGATCTTATATACACACGAGCAGACGCCCAGCAACTTACGAAAATTGAAACAGTGTTAAAACAAATTTGTTAAACAATTAATGGCGTGTAAAAATAAGAATTAAAGAGAATATGAATATATATAAGATTTAGATTCATGAACCTTTATATCTAATGGTAATATTTAAGTAGTGTTTAATTCTCGTCATCAAGTTGACGGAGATAAGAACAAGTATATACAATTGGAATATTCAAAATCCAAGTCGTGTGGAGGCTTTTCATTTAGTAGCGACTGTCTGCTGATGCTTTAGTGTCAAACTAGCATAAATCATGTGCAATGCACCGTTTTCATTAATATTTTAAATTTTTATTTATCAAGTTATATTATATTTTTAAAATATTTATATAAATATATAATGATTATAAATTTTTAATAAAAATAATAGAGCCACATGTGGTCATAATTTAGTAGAATAAATAGACCATTTCTAGTAATTTAACAATTTAGTAGTTTAGCAGATATGTAACACTATTATTTATATCTTTTAATAATATTATAAGTTGTATTCATAGTTTAGTAGGATAAGTATGCTATATTTAATAGTAGTTTAATAATTTAGTAGTAGTTTAATAATTTAGTAGTTTATTAGATATATAACACTATTTATCTATTTTTGTATAATCAAAATTAGGGAATTATCGTTGAACCAAACCGTTGAACCAAATTATCTCTATTCCAGCTATTATAATATAGTATAGATATATTAAAAATGTATGAGGCATACTTTTTAAACTAAAAATTATTTAATAAATAAGATAATGATCCGTTTAAATACTATGCTTAACTTTATATTTTAAATTCAATTCCTTAAAACTACTTCTACAGATATTTCATTTATATGTTTTTTAAACAAAATCAGTAATTATGTTTAAAGTTAAATAAATTGTCATTTTTTATGAACTCACATATTATGTGTATGACTAAAAACACATGTAATAATTTGATGAAGTGGTAAAAAGATATGCATGTGAATGTAAAGACAGAGGTTCGATTCCCCCTCTTAGATAGAAGGGCAAAATTGTCATTTAACTCAGATTAAAAAGTCTCACTAATTTTATAGGCATGTTGAGCTATTATATATAAAAGAGATTGTTAGTAGTTTAATTTGATTTTGATAATTATACTAATTTTTTTTTAACTTATCTAGGGAATTGCAGGAACTCGTGCTTAGATTAGACTTTTTAATATTAAAATATACGCTGTCCAGCTCTTTATATAAATGTCAAAAAAACCTACACATATAATATGAATAAAATGGTGTTGGCGAGTGAAGCAGATTTTGCTCCAAATTGGTTATTACAAAGACTTACTGCAACTACCGAGAAATTGGTTAAAATTTGTGTAGTTTTATGGGTCATTTGGCACCGGCGTAACAAAAAGGCGGGGATGGAAAAGTTATCACGCCTGAGTTCGCAATGAGGTGTAGTTCTCGATGTACTCAGAATGGGCTGAAGCGAGGAAAAATCTAACTGCAGCTCAAATAGTTGAGGAGAGAGTATTCAAAAACCAATTTCTAAATGACGACATCCCGTTTTTGGCTTTTTCAAAATTAATGTGGATGCCTCTATGATAACTCCTGGTGGCGGGGCTGCTCCTTCGACGACGTCCTGGATCTTTCGCCGCTGTGGAGGTGTAGCTGTGGTTGGGTTCCTACAAAACAACACCGGAAGGGGGGTTTGAGTCCCGCGGTGCCTCCGGCTTGAGAGTAAGAACTAGCTTTTTGGGAAGATGGAGATGAATATGAATGTAAGGTTGCTGTGTGTGTATGAGTGTGAAAGAATGATTAACCCCAAAACCTCACCTTCTTGGGCTATTTATAGCTCAAGGGTAGGGTTTTGGGGTTGGTACCTTTGAATCGTAGCCATTGGTTCTGGGGGCGGAGGACACCTGGCGAGAGTGGATGCTTTACACGTGTCAGCGCGGGACTGGTCGAGGAATGTTCTGAGGATCCTCAAACACGTGCCCTGATTATTCCCATGATTGATGTGTGACAGTTGTCCCCGTCACGTGCTTGGGCCAACGTCTCACGTGCTAGGGTTTATCAAGGTTCTGCTTGCGGGACTGAGCTAGTCAGGAGTGGTAGTGGGCGGGACTACTCCTTCCAGGAGCTGCGTGGAGTTAGGAGCTTAGGAGTAGGTATCCCAGGAGCTGTATGGAATAGGAGCCTAGGAGTAAGAGCCTAGGAGTAGGCTTACCAGGAGCCATATGTACTATCATGTGCCCCCCACTCCCTTATGCAGATTTTCTGGATGGGGGAGTGCTTTTGGGTTTGTTTGTAGAACATGAGTCTTTTATTGTTTTGTTGGAAGGAGTTGAACTTTTCTTGCCCCCCAGTCCGGATTGCGGGGTTCGGCGAATCAGGACTAAGGTTGTTGTCCTTGTCAGGAGTTGAGCTTTTCTTGCCCCTAGTCCGGATTGCGCTGAGTTCGGCGAATCAGGACTAAGGTAGTTGTCCTTGTCAGGAGTTGAGTTTTTATTGCCCTCCAGTCCGGATTGGGCCGAGTTCGGCTAATCAGGACTTAGGTGGTTGTCCTTGTCAGGAGTTGAGCTTTTCTTTCCCCCCAGCCCGGATTGCGCCGAGTTCGGCGAATCAGGACTAAGGTTGTTGTCCTTGTCCGGAGTTGTGCTTTTCTTGCCCCCCAGTCCGGATTGCGTCGAGTTCGGCGAATCAGGACTAAGGTTGTTGTCCTTGTCCGGAGTTGTGCTTTTCTTGCCTCCCAGTCCGGATTGCGTCGAGTTCGGCGAATTAGGACTAAGGTTGTTGTCCTTGTCCGGAGTTGAGCTTTTCTTGCCCCCAGTCCGGATTGCTCTGAGTTCGGAGAATCAGGACTAAGGTGGTTGTCCTTGTCAGGAGTTGAGTTTTTATTGCCCTCCGGTCCGGATTGGGCCGAGTTCGGCTAATCAGGACTTAGGTGGTTGTCCTTGTTAGGAGCTGAGCTTTTCTTGCCCCCCAGGTGGTTGTCCTTGTCCGGAGTTGTGCTTTTCTTGCCCCCCAGTCCGTATTGCGCTGAGTGGGGGAGTCCGGACTTGGAAGTTGAAACGGTTTTGGGGGTCCCCCCCCAATTATTTGAATTATTACAGCTATAAGGATGTGGAGAGACATGCCTCATTATTGGTTTATTTATTACAGTCTTGATGGACGCTCCAGATGTTGCCACGTGGGACGGTTGTTAGGTTTTCACCGTGCCTATAAAAGGTACTCCCCCTCTTCATTCTCATTTTTACTTCGTCTCTTTCTCTGCTCTTGCTTTCTCTTTTCTTCTCTACTTATTTTTCCGGCCGTTGTTCTCGAGAAGCTCTAGTTTTTCTTGCTGTTTGTTTGGTCATCATCCACCTCTCTGTTATTTCGATCTTGTAAGTGACGTTCTCTTTGTTTGTATTGAGTTTTGCTTCCTGCTTTTGTATTTGCCTCAATAATGTTTAGTTTGGCTGATTTTGTTTATGTTTCTGTGGGTTTTTCGTTTCGCTGTGTTTTGTTTTCGTTGAATTGCGTATATCTGTGTGTATGCATATAGTTTTTGTTTTGTGTTGGTTTTTGATTCTTGTTGATGGTGTTTCTTGAATCAGGGTTTTTTGTTAGGGTCCGGGCTGGGATATCCTGTCCGGACTAATAGGCTAAGGTTCAGAGTTTGTAATTGGTTGCTGTTTTTGTGTTATTGTGTCATTTGAGTTCAGGGATTAGGCTAGTTTAGAGTCCGGAGTAGTTTAGACTGTTTGCTTTTGACGTGTAATAAAAATTGAATATAGGGTAGTCCGGACCATGTAGCTTTCTAGATAAGTAAACTGTAGGAGTTTTAGACTAACCTTTGTCACTTGTTTTAGGTTTATGGTCCGGACTAAAGCTCTTGCCAAGGCTTTCATATCTTGCTATCCGGGGCCGTCTAGTTCGGATTCTGAGTATTCTGGTAATTCTGAGCGGATTGAAATGGGTAAGAAAGCTTCTACTTCGGACTCTGAGGCCATAACGAAGCTTTCGGTTGCTAAGATCTCCTCCAGGAAGGTACCGTGTAGTCCGGAGGGGCTCTGGGTTGAGAACCTCGGGTATTTCGTGACGAAGAGTGAGGAAATTAAGGATAGCTTTTATTATAGGAGCATTACGTCTGGATACGCTAGGCAACAGAATGCGGCTCCGGGGCCTTACAATCAGGAAGAGTTGGATAGGAAGTTTGCTGGCAGCATAGTGGCTAAGGAGCCCTATGAGTTGAAGGAGGAATACGCTGCCTTGGACCATGAGGCGCAGGATTCTTCAGTCCGGGCTGCCTTTCAACTAGATCGACGGATTGAGTGGAGGTGGCCGACTCCGGATGAAAGGATTTATCATAGGCCGACTGATGGGTTTGTTCCGGTATGGCTGGAGCATCTCCGGTCCCGATGGAACCCGCACTGGCACTTGTTTCTCAAGCACTTGTGCAAGTATGTATATAAGGTTTCTCCAATGCAGATTACGCCCAACGGTATAAAATGGATGACTTGGTTTATTGCCACCTGCAATAAGTTTAAAGTTTAGCCCACCTTTAAACTATGGCATCATTTATTTCATTTGGTCCGGTCCGGTCAGACTCCTCTTTATGAGCTTCGGTTCCGGGATGCTGAGTGCGGTTATGAGCTGGATATGGGGAATGAGTTTGATAATCTTAAGGATCTTGATCCTATTGGGGAGATTCCGGGTGCTGATTCTGGGCGGAGGAGGAAGAGGCTCCGGACTCTTGGGTCGAAACCTCCCCGGGCTGAAAACTATGAAGCTGGCTCTGGGTCCGGGGCTGGTAAAGGGAAAGCTGTTGATGAAGATGGTCCGGATGAAGGCGGTCCGGGGCTTGAGGAGAAGGTGGCTCGCTTCATGGCTGGGATTCCAACTCAACCTCAGTGGAGTAAGATGAATGAGTCCGGATTCGATGCCACTATAAAGGAGTGTTCCCGGCTCTGGGGTCAGGTACTTCTTCTTTCCCTTCTTGTTTATTGTGTTATTTTGACTTAGAATGTTTTTCTAAGTTTATCTGTCTTTTGTAGCTTGGTGGGTATATGGCCGGATCCGCCTCTCTTGCTTACAATGAGATCAAAGGTTTCCGGAGCGCTGTTGCTGATAAGGATGCTGAGATTAGCCGGCTCCGGGACCAAATCATTGCGAAAGATAATTCTTTGTCCGGGTTGAACAAGCATCTGGATGAAGTGACTATCCGGGCTGATAATGCGGAGAAGGAGGTTTCTGACCTTAAATCTGAGTTGGCTGAGCTCCGGAGGCAAATGTCTGCTGTTCGTCCGGAGGCTGAGGTTATAGATGAATTTAAACGATCTGAGGAGTACGATAGGGCCCTTGCCAATGCTGGTGCTCCGGAGATAGCTCGCTGCTGGTTGGTTGCTGAGCGACACATCAAGACTAATCCGGAGGCCGATTGGGATAGTTTCGTCTCCGAGTTCATCAAGGCGAAGGAAGACATTGAGCTCGGGTTGGGGGAACCGGAGCCATTTGACGGCCCCTGTCCCAGTTTCATTCCTCCCAGTGCTCCAGACTCTTGACTTTATTCTTGTGAACTTGCTATTTGTCAAAGAATTTGATACATTTGATTCTTGTAATTTTTGTACTTTGCTCCGGGTTGGTTTGAGGCCGGTGAATTTGTAATGAATGCTTTCCTTGCTGTTATTTTACTCTGTTTCCGTAGTTTGTTTTTGCCTTAGAATATTTTTCCAAGTAAAATTTTGTTGGTTAGTCCTGACTAATCTTCTTGTCCGGATTAGCGGTTGCTTTTAGTTAGAAAATTAATTCTAAATAAAAGTTGATTGCTCTAGTCCTGACTAATAGCTTGTCCGGACTAGTGGTTGGTTTTAGTTAGAAAATTAATTCTAAGTAAAATTTGATTGTTATAGTCCTGACTAATGGCTTGTCCGGACTAGTGGCTGCTTTTAGTTAGAAAATTAATTCTAAGTAAAAGTTGGTTGCTCTAGTCCTGACTAATAGGTTATCCGGACTAGTGGTTGCTTTAAGATAAAAAATTAATTCTAAGTAAAAATTGGTCGCTCTAGTCTTGACTAATAGCTTGTCCGGGCTAGTGGCTGCTTTTAGTTAGAAAATTAATTCTAAGTAAAAGATGGTTGCTCTAGTCCTGACTAATAGCTTGTCCGGACTAGTGGCTACTTTTAGTTAGAAAATTAGTTCTAAGTAAAAGTTGGTTGCTCTAGTCCTGACTAATAGCTTGTCCGGACTAGTGGTTGCTTTAAGTAAAAAATTAATTCTAAGTAAAAGTTGGTTGCTCTAGTCCTGACTAATAACTTGTCCGGACTAGTGGTTGCTTTAAGTTAGAAAATTAATTCTAAGTAAAAGTTGGTTGCTCTAGTCCTGACTAATAACTTGTCCGGACTAGTGGTAACTTTAAGTTAGAGAATTAATTCTAAGTAAAAGTTGATTGCTCTAGTCCTGACTAATAGCTTGCCCGGACTATTGATTGTTTTTGAAAAATATGCAAGTTTAAAGAGAAAGCTTTTCATTGATCATTCATACAATATAGAAGGAGAAACATTTTTGTTTCTTGCCATATTGGCTACAAATTTTTTGGTTGCTTTGTTTGCTTCACTACTGGTAGAATTTCCTTAGCCTTAGTCCATGCCAAGTGTTTGGGACTTCTGAGCCATCCATGTTCAGGAGCTTGTAGGTTCCTGGCCTGATGACTTCTTTGATCTTGTATGGTCCTTCCCATTTGGGCATTAACTTTCCGGTATTTGTGGGATCTGATGCTTTAGTGTCTCGAAGGACTAAGTCGCCAACTTGGAAGTTTTTGACTCTTGACTTCTTACTGAAGTGCTCTTTTGTTTTCTCCTTGTATTTCTCCATTCTTTCCACAGCTTGATCCCGGACCTCATCAATTAGTTCCATGTTTGTTTTGAGTCCTTCTTCATTTGCTTCTTCTTCAAAGTTTATTGCTCTGTGTGAAGGAGAACCCACTTGAATAGGCAGCATTGCTTCTATTCCATAAGCTAGTTTGAATGGAGTTTCTCCTGTGCTTGTCCTTGGGCTTGTCCTGTAGGACCAAAGTACGCTTGGTAGTTCTTCTGGCCATTTGCTTTTGCTTTCTTTGAGTCTTTTCTCGATACCTCGGAGCAGGATTCTGTTCGTTACTTCTACTTGGCCATTTCCTTGGGGATATGCCACTGATGATTTTTTGTGCTTGATCCCACGCTCTTAGAGGTAGGACTCGAACTCTGATCCAATGAATTGAGGTTCATTGTCTGATACTAGGACTCGTGGTATCCCGAACCTCATCAAAATGTTGTTCATGAACTTTATGCAGTCTTGCTGATTGATTGTCCTCATTGCTTTTGCTTCAACCCATTTTGTCATTTAGTCAATTGAGACTAGTAGATACCCGAGGTCTCCTTTTGCTCGAGGGAATGGTCCCATGATATCAATACCCCAAACAGCGAAGGGGATATGTGACAGGACTGAGGATGGTAGGACTGGGCTTATCCGGGACACATTGCTGAAGAGCTGGCACTCCTTGCACTTCTTGATGAATTGTATTGCATCCTGATGAATTGTTGGCCAGTAGTAGCCTTGTCTTATGATCTTATGAGCTAGGGCTTTTGCAGACATGTGGTCTCCGCATATTCCTTCATGCACTTCTGCCAAGCAGTACTTTGCTTCTTCTGGGCTAATGCACTTCAAGATAGGAGATGAGAAGGTCCTGCAGTAGAGTATTCCTTCTTCGAGGAAGAACTTGGCTGCTTTTGCTTTCAATCTTTGAGCTTTTCCTTTATCTTCTGGGAGCTCCCCTTTGTCCAAGTAGTTTATGAAGGGAGTCATCCAATTTTGAGTGCTTTCTATTTCCAAGACCTCTCCGGAATTAATGGATGGTTTGTGGAGTTCTTCGAAGTAGACTGAGCAGTCCAGATCTGATGAATTCCGGACTAATTTGGATAGGATATCCGCTTCTTCATTTTCTTCTCGGCATATCTGAAGGACTTGGTGGTTTGGGATTGAGGCTAAGTAGATCTGAACCAGTGCTTGGTACTTCGCCAGAGTAGGGTCCTTTGCTATGTATTCTCCATTTGTTTGCTTGACCACTATCTGGGAGTCGCTGTAGATTTTTAAGTCCTGGACCCTTAGAGTCCGGGAGAGCTTTAGTCCTGCGATCAACGCCTCATATTCTGCTTGATTGTTTGTTGCTGGGAAGCTGAGGATATAGCTGTCTGAATCTTGAATCCATCTGGACTCCTGAGTATGAGTCCGGCTCCTGACCTCTCGATTGTTGAAGAACCATCTACCTTTAAGGTCCAGGCTCCCGGACTAATTTCCTTTTTTGGCTCCTGAACCGTGTCCATTGGTTGTTGGTCTTCTTCCGGGAAGTTGTATTCGATTATGAAATCTGCAAGAGCTTGAGCTTTGATTGTAGTCCTGGGAATGAAGCTTAGGTTGAACTGGCTCAATTCCACAGCCCAATTAACAAGTCTCCCCGAGATATCTGGCTTGTGGATTATTTTCCTTAGTGGTTGATTTGTCACTACTCTGATTTTCCTCCCTTGGAAGTAGTGCTTGAGTTTCCTTGAAGTTGTCACTAGAGTAAAGGCAAACTTCTCCAATCTTGGGTATCTTGTTTCTGCATCTTTTAAGACCTGGCTTACATAGTAGACTGGTTGCTGTGTTCCATTCTCTTCCCTGATTAGGGCAGCTCCTACAGCTTGTGCTCCTGCTGACAAGTATAAGTAGAGAGGCTCTCCTGGCTTAGCTTTAGTTAGGACTGGTGGCTGAGAGAGGTAGTTCTTGATTCCCTCGAATGCTTTCCGGCACTCCGGATTCTAGTTTACCTCTTTCTTGTTGGTTGCTCCTTTGAGTAAATTAAAGAAGGGTAGGCACCTCTCTGCTAGTTTTGAGACAAATCTCCTGAGTGCTGCTAGTGATCCTGCTAGCTTCTGCACATCTTTTTGGGTCCTGGGAGCTTTCATCTCCTGGATTGCTTTTATTTTCTCCGGATTGGCTTCTATGCCTCTATTGCTGATCATGAATCCTAGGAACTTGCCTGCTCCTACTCCGAAGGTGCATTTCTCCGGGTTTAGCTTGAGTTGGTTCTTCCTTAGATTTTCAAAGCATTCCTTCAGATCTTCCACGTGCCCTGGTATAGTTGTTGATTTGGAAATCATGTCATCGACATAGCACTCCAAATTTGTCCCAATCTGGTACTTGAATATCTTGTTCATGGCTCTTTGGTAAGTGGAACCTGCGCTGGTAAGCCCGAAGGGTAGCATCACATAAGCGTAGACTGCTCTGTGAGTTATGAATGTTGTCTTAGGGATGTCCTTCTGGTTCATCTTTATCTGGTTGTATCCGGAGAAGGCGTCCATGAAACTTAGCATTACATGTCCTGAGGTGGCATCTATCAGTTGATCAATGTTTGGAAGAGGATACGGGTCCTTCGGGCATGCATCATTTAGGTCAGTGTAGTCCACACACATTCTCCATTTGCTGACCACATTGGCTAGCCACTCCGGATATTTGATTTCTTTGATGATTCCTGCTTTGAGTAGCTTTTCTACTTCTTCGTCAATGACTCTTTGCCTCTCTGGAGCAAAGTTCCTTCTCTTTTGTTTTACTGGTTTCCTGCTGGGGTTGACATCCAAGCTGTGCATTGTTATGGACTCATGTAGTCCTGGCATGTCCCTTGGACTCCAGGCAAAAACATCTCTGTACTCCCGGGGCAGGGATACTAATCTCTCCTTGAAGGACTCCTCGAGTCCTGACCCCGCTTTCACTTTTTTGCTAGAATTGCTTTCGTCTACCTGGACTTCTTCTGTTTCTACTGCTGCTTCAATTTTTTCTTGCTCTTTGTTTGAAATCATTTGATGAATCCGGGCTTCAGAGTTCTTCTTTAGATAGTTGTTTGCTTGCTCAGGTTCTTCGGTTGCTTGCATGGTAGGACAAGGTTGGTCTAGGACTCGACTTGTCTTGTCCAGTACCATGACTTGGTTGCCTGCCAGTTCTTCTGGACTTGTTTTGTTTGCTTCTTCCATTGTCCGGGGTCGGTGCTTCTTCATGCTTTGTTGCTTGTGGAGGACCGTAGCCTTCCTCTTGTTATCTTGATGGGTTTCTTCCATAACTAACCCCTGGTTGTAGCATGTTTCAGCGACTCCATAGTCTACTTGATCTTGAGATGGGAGATTGAAGTTATTGCTTGCATCATGGTTAGAGCTGATCTGCCAATGATTCCGTTGTATGAAGAAGGAGCGTTGATCACATAAAATTTGATGACATGAGTCACTTGGTTAGGAGTAGATCCAAAAATGACTGGCAGATACAAAGTTTCTTGGATTGGGACTAAGTTGTGGCCGAAGCCATAGAGTGGGTCTTCTCGACATTCATTTGAGCGGACGTTCCCTAACTGCATTCCATCCACTGTGTGTTTGAAGAGAATATTTACTGAGGAGCCATTGTCTATGAGCATTCTTCTTACTTCATTATCAAAGATGTCTAGAGTGACAACCAAAGCTATATTGTGATGAGGGTTGACTCCTTCGTAGTCCTTGCTGCTGAAGGATATCACCATGTCTGGGAGTGATTGTATTGAGAGCACTTCTTCGCCGAAGTCCGGGCTCCGGGGTGGGGAGTAGGATCCGCCTAGGACCACATTGACTACATTCTTTCCTTTCTTCTGCACTTCCCCTTTGCTGTGGTCCCGAACTAAGTATTTGTTCATATTCCCCTTCTTCACTTAGTCCTCAATGAAGTACTTGAGTGATAAGCAATTCTCGGTTTTGTGGCCATGAGTCTCGTGATAATCACATTGCCTATTGTTGGGCCCACTCTCCGGAGGAGTTTGTATTGGCTTCGGAGGATAATAGAAAGGCTTGTCTTTGACTTCTTTCAAGATTTCCTCCCGGGTCATGTTGAGAGGAGTCCAGTCCGGCTCCTGCTTCGGCTCCCGAGCTTGCTTCACGGGTCCTGGGTCGCTGTCCGACTCCTGCTTAGGACCAAGTCTTTGGAAAACCGGGTTTGCTTGTCTTTCTTGGCTTTGGTTGCTTTGCATGAATTTCTTGTCCTGATGGTAACCCCCTTTTGGTCGGTCATCAGTGTTTTTACTCCTGGACCCTCCATTCCGGGTCATTCTCATGGCCTGAAGCACATCTGTTTCCTTAATGAATCTGGCAACCATGGAATAAGCTGCTGCCAGACTTTGCGGCTCCTTATTGATTAGCTCCACAATATACCTTTCGTTGTGCTCTGGGTCCAGGTTTCTTCTAAAAATGCTTAAAGCTTCCCTCTCGTCCAGATTTGAAACTTTATTGATTGCTTCCTGGAACTGGTGCATGTATGTAGAGAGGGACTCATTGTCGTGTTGCCGGATCGTCTCCAGGTGACACATGTGCATTTCGTGCGTTTTGTTCGCACGAAATCTCCTAAGGAAATAGGCTCAAAATTCCTTCCAGGAGTGGATGCTGCGGGAGGAGATTCTGCTGAACCATCTCTGGGCCCCTCCCTTAAGGGTTGAAGCGAAGAACCTTGATTTTGTCAAGTCGTTGTAGTAGTATATCTGCGCTATCTGCTCAAAGTAGTTCAGGTGCTCCTCCGGGTCTCCCAGACCATCAAAGGAGTCAAAGTTGTAATATTTCAAGTTCCGCTGCCGGGGGATAGCTTCTAAGGAGTGGCTGAAAGGAGTGAGTGTTTCTCCAATCTCCACTCCTGAGTCTCTGTCCATCTTCCTCTGCAACTCATAGATCATGTCTTTTAGGCCCTTCTGCTTCTCTTCTTCTTCATCATCAGAAATCAGCTCCGGAGTAGGGTCTCTCCGGGTTCTCTTGCTCCCAGACTTGGCCAACAGCTTCTCTTCTTCTAATTGCATTCTCTTTTGGATCTTTAGCTCGAGCTTTGCTTCCTCTTCTTTCCTGATTTGCTCCCGGACTTCTTCCAACTTTCTCTGTTTAGTAGCTACTGCTTCTTTCTTGCCTTGATCTTTTTTGTTTTTCTTTCCTTTGGCTCCAATGCGGTCGAACACAGACCTCTTTGATTGCTGGGAGTCCCCGGACTCCTCCGCCTCCTCCTCTAGTTCTGCCTCTTCTTGGAGCCGGGTCTGTTCCTGTCTGTATAGTCTGATTGCTTCTGCTAGTTCATCGCTCGTAAGGTTGGCCATGTGCTCTTCGGCTACCGGGACATTGGTGTACTTGTACTGATTGAGCTCTATGAGGGTCCTGGCATCCCTGGTGTTTACAATTCTCTCCACTACGGGAGTGTGTAGTGCTTGCTCCTGGAACGTTTCTCTTTCGGCTCCAGGGTCAAGGGCCTGGGAGTGGTCTGGCTCCTGGACCTGAGCACTAGCAGATGGTCTCCCAGAAGTATTCTTTCCTGGTCTTGCCATTTCTCAACAATAGCAACGACAAATAACAGCAATATGCTACCGAGAATATCAATCTAAGGTTGCTTTTTGAAAATTGTAAAAACTACCCAGAATAACAACGAACACTAACAAATAGCTCCCTGGGAGCAGTTTAAACAACGATGCAGTATAATGCGAATGCTATATTCAAACTAGAGCAATAACGATTAAAGCTAACGATAGCTCACACAAACGTGGCTTAAATCAACAAAACGGGCTCACACAAACGTGGCCTAAAATAACAAGCGCACACAAACGTGATCGAAATAAACAACATTCATGCTTATGGAAAAGGTGGGTTGCTTGGATTCTTACAAGTTTGAATAAATGGACTCTTTGAAGAGTTTGTTGATGACGACGAATCCAGGGGCACCGAGACCCAAGGATGGAGCGGCCCCTCCTTCTAGCGCCAAATGATAACTCCTGGTGGCGGGGCTGCTCCTTCGACGGCGTCCTGGATCCTTCGCCGCTGTGGAGGTGTAGCTGTGGTTGGGTTCCTACAAAACAACACCGGAAGGGGGGTTGGAGTCCCGCGGCGCCTCCGGCGTGAGAGTAAGAACTAGCTTTTTGGGAAGATGGAGATGAATATGAATGTAAGGTTGCAGTGTATGTATGAGTGTGAAAGAATGATTAACCCCAAAACCTCATCTTCTTGGGCTATTTATAGCCCAAAGGTAGGGTTTTGGGGTTGGTACCTTTGAATCGTAGCCATCGGTTCTGGGGGTGGAGGACACTTGGCGGGAGTGGATGCTTTACACGTGTCAGCGCGGGACTGGTCGAGGAATGTTCTGAGGATCCTCTGACACGTGCCCTGATTATTCCCATGATTGATGTGTGACAGTTGTCCCCGTCACGTGCTTGGGCCAACGTCTCACGTGCTGGGGTTTATAAAGGTTCTGCTTGCGGGACTGAGCTAGTCAGGAGTGGTAGTGTGCGGGACTACTCCTTCCAGGAGCTACGTGGAGTTAGGAGCTTAGGAGTAGGTATCCCAGGAGCTGTATGGAGTAGGAGCCTAGGAGTAGAAGCCTAGGAGTAGGCCTACCAGGAGCCATATGTACTATCACTCTATGTTTCCAGGTGCACAATCTTACTCGGTAGGGATGGTTTCGAGAAATTATGAAGTTGGTTTTATGGCAGGAAGGTCCTGTAGTTTTTCTGGGGAAGTCTCGGTTGATCTAGAGTCATGCTTTGGGTGTTCATGAGGTTTATGGTTCAAGGATTTGCAGATGCAAGGAAAAGATGCAACTCTGGGATTAGACTCTCGTTGTCAAAGCAATTTTAGGCTATAGTTTAAACTTGTTGGCGGTTAGAGATGTAATAGACAGTTGTACATCAATGCTCGACGATTTGCATTGAGTTTTTATTGTTTTTATCAGGAAAAATATTAACAACGTGTTGTGTATAATTCTAAATAGAACTATCACTACGCGCAAAAATATGACACTTATATATAACAAATTAACAAGAACAGGTAAATTCAACCAAGTAACGAAACAAACACGAATGTACAAATAATATATAATTAGAGATCGAATTGACAAGAAATTAGAGAAAATCATTTAACTCTATGAAGCTTTATCAGAATTAGGGAATCAGCTGAATCGCCAAGCCCTCGAGAAGACTTGACTGTTCTTGAAGAGATTATTGTCCCACTTACGCTGTGATGAGTTGCCGCAATATCACTTCCAGGATAAAACAGCTCAGAGCGATCCGTTCACAGATACGAGAAGGCTCAACAACGACAAGCACCTCAATTCACCAAGAAAATCAACGAATATATGTATGTATATGTGGGAGAGAGCCAAAGAGATGATGTTCTAGGATTTCTATCTATTTTCCCCAATCTATCTATCTCTCAGATTTTCACACACTTCAACTTTTGCTCTTCTCTACAAAAGTAACGTATGTAATCTGATCTATTATATATTGTATAAGAGTCTAATTATTATTATTATTAAAATAATAATAATCCTCACTCAAATATTAATATATAATATACTTATTTATACAAAACATGTTTATATAATTTTAGCAATTGGCTTCCAGTTCAGGTCATGAGCATAAGTCTCAGGCCCTAAACAAACCAAAACTTTTCAGCACCTCAGGACCTGAACATCTAGTCTCAGGCCCTGAACATTGCAAAAACGTTTTCAGCATACCATAGGTCCTGAACTTCCAACCTCAGGCACTGAACATTGCAGAAACTTATTTCAGCACACCATCAGGCCTTGAACCTCTAGCCTCAGGTACTGAACATTGCATAAATTTCACAATATGCTTCTCAGCTAAAACCGAAACAACTCTTATACAAATAAGCATTCTTGCTCTTATTTCCACATGGATTTCACTAAGAAAATATCTTAAATCCAAATATGAAAGTGTATGTCCTTGTTGTAGTAAGGAACTGTTGAGTATAATTCTAACTACACAGCAACAATGTGCAGTTATATATATAATAACAAAAACATGGCAAATAACCAACTAACGAAATAAAACACGAAGGAAATAATAAACTATAAAAATTGTAATTGACAAAGAAAGTAAAGAAAACTATAAAGACTGTAAAGATGGTTAGAAGGTAGGCACAAAGACAAGAGAATATTAAGGATATTAAAAATCTAAGTTAATAAAATTGTATTTATTTCGTACTGAAAAATTCATTTAAATTAATAAATGCGAGGAGTTTTCTATTTGATTTCCACGGTTAGTTTGCTCTCTTCCAGAACACCTTTAATTAACCATCTTCCGAAACTTGTTTATATTTTTTTTGAACAGAATACTACTTACATTATGGTCGCTAAAGATGTAATGGAGTTTTGGATATACCCTTAATAAATTAAAAGATGGAATATATTAGTACGAAGATATTAAAATATTAAATTTTGGTTATAACAAAATAATTATTAAATTAAAAGATGGAACACAGTAGTATGCACAAATTTTCTTTAACAGACTGACTTCAATACATTATGATTTTCTTTTTAAATTTTAATTTGAACTGATTTTTTGTAATAGTTTATCATTAATTTGAATTAAATTGATCGCCTATTATAGTTAAAAATGGATAAACACTCTCTTTCTTCAAACCCCCGCCCTTCTCTTCCTTTCTCCATTCTTTCCGGCCGATCGCTTCTTTTTTCAACTTTTTCCTTCTTGTTTTCGTGCTCTTCTCCTCTTCATCTTTCTAGAAACACCCACCTTGTTATCTTTTTGTTCTATGATGAATTCTGAGAGCTCTCACAGCTTCATCTCCGGTGAATCTGCTATGCTCTTAGGTGTTGGTTTTCTAGACCATGAAGACAGAGCTGCTTTTAACAGAGCTCGATTTTTAGAGGATGAAGACCTTGATACTCATACTCGTGCCATTATTAGAGATGGAGGTTCCTTTTGTACTGATCTTGGTCCCTCGGCTGATTCTTTAAGCTCTAGGGAAAGCATTGTTGGTGACTCCATTATTGATGGTGGAGTTCAAGTTCAGGCCCCTATTGGTGCGGGTATGGCTGTTAGTGGGTTGCTTCAACAACTTGATGCTTCTAGACTTCAAGCTAAAGGTACTACTTTTGAGAATTCTGCCAAGTCCCTTGAGAATTTACTTGATAATTTCGCTGTTAAAAATGGTGTGTTGAGTTTGGTCAATGACAAAGAACAACTGGCTATGAATGATTTAGTTGTGAGTGACAATGTCACGGTTGGCCATAATGTTGTTATTGTGAATGATTCCCAAGTAGTGGCTGTTGAGGCTATGTTGGGTACAAAAAATCTGTTTTTGAGATGGGAGAATCTAGTAAAGATGGAGGTGGCAAAATGGTTTCTTGGAGTGAAAGGGTTAAAAACAGCTTGCCTAATACTTCGCATAACTTCGAGCATCAAGCAGCCTTCACGACTAATCCGGATGGTTCATTCAACTTAATCCCCCCTCAAGAGTTCTTGGTTCAAGCTCGCCAACAGTGGGCATCGAGTTGTATTGCGCATTTTGTAGGAGGAAGTTATGATTTTAAATTTGTCAGCTTGTGGAAAAACAGGGGTGTCCACCATGTTTTCTACAACACTAAGGGTTATTTTACACTCAAGTTTGATACAGTGGAACATATGGAGGCAGTGTTGAGTCTTAACTCTATTCAAATGGGTGGGCGTGCTCTGTTTTTGAAGCCTTGGATGGAGAGTTCAGAATTTAAACGTAACGTTATTCATAAAGTGTCGTGTTAGATCAAACTGGGTAACATTCCTCCTCCTTATTGTTCGAGTTCAGGGATTTCCATGATTGCAAAGCTTATAGGTCGGGTTCTTAAGTTTGATGAAGCTACAAGTCATTTTTTGCCTATGAATTTTGCTAAAGTTTTAGTGGAACTGGACTATAACTCACCGAGACCGCCTTATCTCATTGTCCCTTTGTTCAACTTCTGATTACCAGCACATGGTCTTAACCAACACTATTATAATTTTATGAAAGAATTTATTTGGTTTTAAAGCATCACATCTTAAAATTGTTGCAGTCAAACCACCATATCTTCATCTCCCCTTATGTCTTCCCATACTGAACCTTCCTTGCTGACCCAGTTATACGCATTAATTTTACCATAACTCACTTACTTAGAGTGGGAAAGCCCAACCATTCCTTAATGAACACACTTAAAGTTTATTCGTAACTATCATTTCTTCGATCTTGAATCTTCCTGACAAATATCTCCCACATGATTAAGGTATGCTTCATCTTCACAACGTATTAATCGAGTATTTGGGTATTATTAAGAATTTCTTCATTCGCTTCCGTTGTCCAATCAATCATTTGCCCTATCTGATATACACAACTTTACTTTCTTATTCCTCTAGTTAATTTACTTCCTACTGTTCGTTAACTATGTCAATCCACGCCAAAATCTCATACTTGCAACACATCGTGTATACAGATTCCCGCCTCTGATGTGATGTCCTCGTAAAAATTCCGTTATCGGCATAATGATTCTTCTCTGCACGTAAATGTCCACCATTTATTGGCTTGCAATTATCCATACTCATCATATAAATCCATCTGCTACACGGGTTTATTTCACTTCCTTTTAAAAATATTCAAAGGATAGACCTTACACAAGAAGGGAATTTGTGTATATGATTCTGATTAAAAATCTTTTGTAAGAAATAAGAGTACAAGGAAACAATCGGAAAGATCCATGAATCAAGAAATCATAATTGAAGAGGAAATAATGAATGATGATTTGGATATGAGTGAGACAACCATATTTGTACTCAAGATGACCAGTCTTTCATACTATATGGCATGCAACACATGATTAGGTGGCATCCTATCAGACTCTTTGTCATTTCGACTCTTTGTCATTTCGACAAAGCGTCACACCATAACACTGCTTGTCTCAATCAGAAATCAATATTTTGAAGGAGGAATGATTTGAAAAAGATTCAATAATTTTCTTGTCACCTTATAGAGCTGATCATGAAAGAAGTTCATACTTTACTCGAGATTCATAAGAATATATAGGATTATAGGAAAGAATGATACCATTGGTCGCCATCCATATCTCATCTGTTTACAGCTTCAACGTTTTTCCGATCAATAGATCCCATTCCGAATCATATATTAACTTTAGAAAGTTCTCTAAAATGCTTTCTTAAATCGATCATTAGAATAAATTCCCCTGTACCGGGTCTTGTATCTTTCGCGTTGCGCTTTCATGTTTATAATTCGACTTTATTTGCAGTCTTACGAGATTTATACTCATAACTCCATATTTCACTTATGTTGTTGATCGTTCAACATATCGCCTCTTTTGCTAATAACGTTCTTCCTTTAGGAAATTTTTGAAATTCCTCAATCTTCTTTGATCATAGTCGGTTTCTTGTGAATCGACGTATTCTTTGAATTCTAATCATCTCAGAAATTGGATGAACAGTTTCTCCGTACATTGATTATGTCATTTAAACTTATCAAACAAGATTTGCACTCTTCTGTTAGAAATAATCAAATCTTTTCTGTAATAGCGGGTCCACTTGGCCTTCTAAATGAACCATACTAACTTCTAGAACTAGTATTCTTTTAGGTAATCCAAATCTTTTAACAATCGAGAAACTCAAGTAGTAATTGGACAACCAAGTTTTTAAAACTTGTTTTGTTCAGAAGATTTTTAGAAAAATTCTGTTAAGAAAATCTCTTTTGAGAACTGGTTTAAAATTTTGAAAATCATACACCGGGTCATCATTACTATATGAGTTGGTTGTCGTCCTTCTCAACAACTATAAGGTATCAAATTAGGGAAACAATCAGGTAAGAGCCCAGTCATTTCCATATATCTTCTAACCTTTATTGGGTCCATTTTCCTTCATTGGTTGATAAAAACAAAAAAAACTCCAGTTACCGTTGCATATTATCTTATTCGTAACCTCACTTCTAACTTTCTATACTGGTAACACTCCCATCATTATTATTTACGATTACTAAGTATAATAGGTCTATCAAATCTATTTTATAAAACAAGATCGGCTAAGATCACATCACATTACTACTATACGCATCATGTTTGGTCATAACATCATCATCATCTACTTCCAAGAAAATTCTCGATTTCCAATCTTTTCAAATTTCTTTAAAATCCATCTACCTCACTTCACAAGATAATCATGGGTGACATACTTACTAGTAGTTCCATATAACCTGGTAGCGGCTATCTTCCGAAACACACGTATCCTCACTCTAGGTTTTTTCTCACCTTCTTGAATAACTCGTATACTCACTATATGTTGTAACTCTCGAATCCATCATCATAGGTGTTGTTTCTTTATAAGACGGGTCTTAAACTGATGTTATAGAACAAGGTGTAGAATAGACAGAAAAGATGCACTCACAGTTGAATATCCGGTAGAACCAGAATTAGCATGCGGGGGATTCTCGAATAGGTAGTCTCACATCAGGGGATGGGATAATAACGTGAAAAGGTACAATCGCCGCAACAGGATGTGACATGGATAACACCGGTGGACGAGGAGGGCATGAATCAAATGATGGTCCTCCACTAAAGGCTCCGAATGATAAGACAATACCGAGATAAAAGGATCTGCCATTGCCACTATCTCACAATCGCGTCGCTAGATAAGAATCTCGAATCTCATCACGAATCATACCAAAACCTATTGTAAAGTCGCACTCAACCTCTCGACGTTCTATCTTTCTATTTCCTAATCCTAATCCTAACACTTTATCCATTCCCGAAAATCTAGGCTTGTTTCAGTGATTTATAACCTGTGGCTCTGATGCCAAACCTGTAACGCCCTCCAAATCCGGATCAGAAGTTTGGGGCTCACAACACACACACACAATATATAAACCTGTATATAAAATATTATATACAGTGACCCTTTCTTGCACAATCACAGATCACAACAGGTTAAAGTATGAAAACAAGCCACAACCTTAAATTTTATTACATCGTACCAATCCTATCTAGTTCAATCTTACAACTGATAATGATATCGTTCTTACAATCTTGCATAACTCATCTACAATGTAAAGCTCCTGCTAGCTCGATCCAATTTAACCTGGAATCCTAGCTCGCACACTGGACCGGGAATCCTCGTTACCAACAAATTTCCTTTTCAACTGTTGAAAACATGAAAAGGTTTTGCAAGAGTGAGCTAACTAGCTCAGCAAGTCATAATAACAACAATTAAGGTTAAACAATGACCAATTGAAATGATTCAGAAGAATCAAGTTTCTGAATAAGCAATAATTAGAATTGAATATTCACTTTTTATTTTAAAAACCAAGGTTAGGCTGCTGATCAGTCACGCAATAACCCCGAGCAAGGCTCCCAGCTTTGCTCTATATATTGGATCCAAGGCACACATTGGCCTATTATGACCACGAATCTGGTCTGACCACGAATCTTATCTACATTTATAAAACCATCCAATTCTAAAATAATTAAATATGATAACCAATGTAATTTAATAAAATGAATCATAAACCACATTTATCTTGAAGTATAGGGTGATTCACAATACCATGAAGGTATAACAAGGACTTCAAAAATATTGGCTTTCAAACAAGGAAAGAATCAGAAAGTAGAAGACCAAGGGTTCAAGGTGTTGGGTTTCGAGCACATAAACGCAACAGAAACAATAATTAAAAACGTAAAAAATCAGAATTTTTGAAACCCACCGCAGGATCCATGCAAAAAACATATATTTAATTCATAGATAAGATTGTTTACCTTAAGAAACTTTACCAATTGGTTGACTAATGGAGATCCAAAGCTTATTCAATCACCACGCATCCCGCTCTCGCGATCTACGCTCTATCGGTATCCACATGAATGCTTGAACTCAAGGATTGGATGTGTACTAGCACAAACCCGTTTCTTCTTGCTCTCTCTATCTTCTCTCTTGGTGGCTAGGGTATTAGTAAAAGATTTGCATACAAAATCAGTCACACAAGAGATATTATATAGAGAGTAGAAAAATGAATTATAACTCTTAACTAATTAGGAGTTATTATTAATTCGAAATTCCTATTTGTATTATAATTAAGTCTCACTTAATTATTTAAAAAATAAAGTTCATAATTAATATCAGTAAATTCGAATATCAATATTTATCTAATTAATTAAGTTATACTTAATTAATATTATTAATAATTCGAATTACTTTAATATAATTTAAATCCAATTTAAATTAAATAATCCTTCAAGCAGTGTGTGACCCTATAGGTTATTATTACGTTGGCAACGAATTTTAAATCTAATTTAAAATCGTAAATAATGAGGGGCATCTAGTAATACATCATTGTTACCCAAGTAATAATAATTGAATCGGTGATCGATTAAACCTTTTTATGAATAATGTATAATGTAATATAATCCCTTTAACAACATAATATAAATTAAACTAGAGGCATGTAATGTGTCATCCTCATCAATGTTTAATCCAGGTTTCCTTGGTCAATGAGTAGACTATCATATCAAATCAACATTTGAGCGTGTCAACGCATTTCATAGTCTAGCTCACACAAGAGGCCAATAATATCACTCCTAAAATAGGAGGGTTAAATCCCATCTAGATCATTTATATTTCTCATACGATTCATAATATACCCAATGTCCACTGTTATCATTACCCAGTCAAGGATAACTTTTAATGGAATCAATGTATATTAATTCTCGTATAGAAATATAATGACTTCAGGTCTAAGGACCATTACATCATCATCACTGTGAGAATTACTTATGACACAACAGACATGTAGAATCTCACATTGGGTCTGTCCAGCACCATGTACATATACATCTGCCTGTGTTTTTGACTTTAGTATCACTATACCTATGATCAATGAGATGTGATCATCAGTCAACAAACACACCAGTCCTAATGCATTATTATTGTCTCTTAATAATAATACTCAACTAGTGATCTTTAGGAATATTGATACTATTCTCATAATCTCATTTGTAAGTCACATACTTAGAGATATAGAATTGCATATCATATTCCAAGGACATTTATTAATCTAACATTTATATCGCAGTAAATTAAGAATTAATAAATTATAAAGAGAATAATCGATAGAATATAAACATTATTAATCCTTATGTCTTAAACTAAAACATCATAGTGTTGTCTTTAGGGCACAAACACTAACAATCTCCCACTTGCACTAGAGCCAATCACCCATGTATCTAATACTCATGGAACTAGTATGACCATCGTACTTCTGCTGCGACAAAGCCTTAGTCATTGGGTCTGCAACACTATCATTACTATGCACTTTACATTTATATCTCCTTAATCATTAATTTCATTAATAAGGAGATATTTCCTAAGGACATGCCTAAACAGTCTCCATGGATGTTTTAAAAAATATCAATATATTCAGCTTCCATAGAATCATCAATGTTCTTGTTGTGAACTATTCAAGCTAACATCAATTATATTTAGACAAAACACAAAAAAACATAAACTCGTAATCATTATTGTCTGTCCAAAAATTAGGTTCAGAAACTAGTATCAGTGTAACCCTTTACAACCAGTTCCCTATCTTCTCCATACACCAAAAATAAATCTTTAGTCCTCTTTAAGTACTTAAGAATATTCTTGAAAACTATCAAGTGACCCTCACCTGGATTAGACTGGTATCTGATCGTCATGCTCAAAGCATACAAAACATCAGGATAAATACATATCATTGTACACATTATAGATCCAATTGCTGACGTATCCGGAACTTTCTCAAACGGCCCTTATCATCTAATGATTTAGGGGCAATTATCTTTTGAGATCACTATCCCGTGAGACATCGAAACATATTCGTTATTTGTCTCTTGCATTATAAAATGATGTAATACTTTATGAATGTATGTACTCCGACTAGGTCGATTAATCTCTTCAATCTATCTCTATAGATCTTGATCCCTAATATATAGGTGGCACCGCCTAAGTCTTTCATCAAGAAATTATTTCTCAACCAAGTCTTAACAGCCTGTAAAGAAGGTATGACATTCCCTATTTGTTATATGTCATCTACATATAATACTAGGAATGTCATATGGCTCCCATAACCTTCTTGCAAACACATGGTTCATCTTCGTTTTGAATAAATCCAAACACTTTGACCGTTTTATCAAAATG
This sequence comes from Apium graveolens, assembly GCF_009905375.1. Taxonomy (NCBI): domain Eukaryota; kingdom Viridiplantae; phylum Streptophyta; class Magnoliopsida; order Apiales; family Apiaceae; genus Apium; species Apium graveolens. The sequence continues at coordinate 185,956,141 of NC_133655.1, read as the reverse complement.
AATATTCATTCTCCTTGAGGCTTACTTCAATCTATAAATAGATAGAAGCAATTACAAACTATATTAGCAAACTTTGGATCGACAAAACCCTCAGGTTGTATCATATATACATCATCTTCAAGGCTCCCATATAAGAAAGCAGTTTTGACATCCATTTGCCAAATCTCATAGTCAAAGTAAGTAACTATTGCTAACAAAATCCTGATGGACTTGACCATAGTAACCGATGAAAAAGTCTGATCATAGTCTATACCATGAATTTGTTTGAAATTTTTTGCCACTAGTCGCGTTTTATAAGTCTGTACTTTACCATCCATGTCAGTGTTCTTCTTGAAAACCCACTTGCACCCTATAGGTTTTACCCCTTCGAGTGGATCAACTAAAATCAGTACTTTATTTTGATACATGGATTCCATCTTGGATTTCATGGCCTCTAGCCATCTCTTGGAGTCTGAACTGTTCATAGCATCTTGTTAGGTGAGAGACTTATCATTATCCGCAAGCATCACATCACCATCTTGAGTCAAAAGAAATTCATAATTTTTCCCGGGCTCATGGTAAATCTTACTAAATCTAAAAATAACCCGTGTTTCTTGGACATGATTACTTTCAATATTTTGATCTATATCCTGATCTTATTTCAACTCTGGTTCAATGTTATCATGTGGTTCTCGATCTTCATCGAGATGTATTATCCTCCCACTGATTTTCTTCGAAAGTAGTTCTCCCTCAAGAAATACAGCGGCCCGAGTAACAAACACTTTGTTCCCGGAATGATTATAAAAAACTATACACTAGTCTCACTTGGGTATCCCACAAAATTACATCTATCTAATTTTGGTCCAAGCTTGTCAGAGGCTAAACGTTTTACAAACGTTTCATGCCCCCAAATTTTCATAAATGACATGCTCTGACATTCATCACTCTATATCTCATATGGAGTATTTTGAACCGCTTTAGTCGGAACTTGGTTAAGTGTATATGCAACCGTTTTTAGAGCATAACCCTAGAAACTGAATGAAAGATCCGTTTGACTCATTATCGATCACACTATATCCAAAAAGGTACAATTTATTCTCTCAGAATCTCTATTCCATTGAGGTGTTCCAGAAGGAGTAAGTTATGATACACTATCACACTCCTTCAAGAAATTCTTGAAATTGAGGTTTAAGTATTCTCTTCCATGATCTGATCGTAAAACTTTTATACTTTTCCCTTGTTTTCTTTTGTACTTCGGCCATATATTCTTTGAACATTTCAAAAGAATCGGATTTGTTCTTCATAAGAACCACATATCCATATCTACTGAAATCATCAGTAAATATTATGAAGTAGTATAAGCCCCCCTTGCCATCATACGCATTCGACCACATACATTATTATGTATAAGTCCTAATCATTCGGTGGCCCTTTCACTTGATCAGGTAAAAGAAGCTTTAGTCATTTTGTCAATGAGACAAAGTTCGCATCTTCCGTATGATTCAAAATTAAACTTATCCAAGTATTCATCTATATGTAACTCAGAAATGCATTTCTCATTAATATGGCTTAACGACAATGCTAGAGGTAATGTTTGATTTGAGTCAACTTAGAACACATAAATTGTTAACTAATTGTGCAACATTGTAAGTCCTATCATTGAAATAGAATAAACAACTATTGTTTATTTAATTAAAATGAAAATCTTTCTTGTCCTGACAAGAAATTGACTTAATGTATCCGCTAAAGGTAGGCACGTAATAACAATTTATCAAGTTCTCAATCTCGCCTTATTGGTAAAATTAGATATCGATTTCCTTCAACTAGAGCAACAACTTTTGCTCCAATTCTAACCCTATACCTGAAGCTTGACCATTACTAGTCTTCTTCTTTAGATCTTTCAAATAAGCTCGACAATTTAACTTCCATTCATCCAGTTATTTCCACAGAAATGACAATCATATCCTTTAGCAACACCACTATTAGGCTTCAAAAGCCCTTTGGGATTGGACTTTGGTTTGGCACCGAATAAGATCAAATCTTCACCTTGCCTATCCACTTTCCTTTCATATTTGCATTCCATGTGTACATCATCAATATTGACGTAAATCATGCCTTTACCATGTTATTTTCAGCAGTTCGAAACATGCTTAATAACTCAGTGAGTGTTCTCTCTATTTCATTCCTTTTGTTCTTAACAAACTGAGAATAGAAGTTGTTCAAAGATCGTTTGATCAAATCACGCCGAGTCTCTAGACCATTCTTGAAACCCAAAATATCAAGGTACATATGCCTATCACCTTTAGAACATATGGTCTAACCGGATATGATTATCCCATTATTGCAAAAGTATGGTGCCTTATTATTGTCAAATCTTTCTGACGAGCCTATCCTTCAAACATCTTTTGAAGGTGCTCAATCATATCATAAGCATCATTATGCTCTTGTTGCTTCTAAAGCTCAGCACTCATAATTACAAGCATGAGACATGAAACATCAGTTGCATAATTAATTTGCTTCTGGTAAGCATTTTGTTCTGCACATGTTTCAATCTCAGCTAGAAGAAATAAGGGAGGGGTTTGAGTGACATCCTTGAACCCGAGGACAATCCTCAAGTTCCCTTATCAATCGAGGAAATTATTTCATGTCAGCTTGTCTTTCTCAAGGACTATTACATAGAGAAGTTATTTGTCATTTGATATCTACGATATTAAAGTGCATAAAATGACTTAGTCTATAGATGATCATTAAATTATGTTCAAGTGATTATTCATATATATATTCACAATAGCCCTAACTATTAATTCAGAAAATATATCTTCAATATCCTTTCTAGTGAGCCAAGATCCATATTTCACCACGTGTTAGGTCAGCTTTGGATTTTCTCCTAAAATATGATTATTTAGGTAGACAACATTTGTCAATTATATCAACTATATAACTCTTGGATAGCTTGGTGGAACAACATTTATTCATATTTATCTAATAAATCTCGCCAAACTATATGCCTCTAAGTTCACAATCCTATTGTGATAACTTAGTTAAGTCAAACCCAATAGTCAAAAAGTAACAATATACTTCAACACATCTCCCACGATAGATATGAGTACTTCGCTTTGGTGAATCCACTCTTGGTCGATCTAGGGGTTAACACATTGGACTCATTGGAAGGCATCTGATCAACTTAATATTAACTTTAGGGTTTTGTTAATTTTAAAACGATCATGATCCCATCATAAAGAGATTCCCAATTTTTCCTTGAATAAAATACTTCAAATCAATATTCGTCAATGGTTTGATTTCCAGGTAGTGAGGGAGTCACAATGGTCTCGCTTAAAACCCACAACCTTACAAGTTTAATGAACCCGCTTTTGACAAAATTGCCCCATGTCAGAAACAAAGAAAATTTATATTTTATTCCGTGTTTCAGAAACACGAGAATCTCATAATCATTTGTTCATTTTAAAATCTTGAGTCGTTACAGAATTTATCTTGTTTAGAAAGCATGGCATGGGTGTCGTATCTAATACATACATCCTTAATCTAATTAAGCATGCATCTTTATAAACTACTCTACACATACATTCATCATATGCGCATATATTTATAAAGTGCAATAAATAAACATGGTTGGTTATGGCTTCATCCTATGTGATCTTTATCAAGCTAATGACAAAGATATAGGTCAATCTAAGGTGGAAAATAAATACAGGCTAACTATTATATGTCTTCTTTCTCGTATTACTTCCTTGGATGGCCTCCGTGTGGGATTACCCTTGATCTTCAAATCTTCATGTCTTCATATACATTACAAGAATGAAATATGAAAACTAATCTAAGAACTTACAAGAAGAACTCGAGTTACATTCGAGATTTAATAATTACAAGATTAAACATGGAAGCCGTATTTGGAAAACCCAAGCCATTAACCTAAGGGCATAAGCCATAACCATCCACCATGCTCAATTAACACAAAATAACATGTTAAAACACATAATCTGATCTTAACATATCATACCCATCATGATCTAATCATAAAAACCAAATATTGAAAAAATCAGAAAATTCAAAATTAAATCTGATAACATTAAATCGCAGATTACAGGGCCTAAACGACGTCAAACACCTTACAGATCAGTCGATGATAGTTGATCTATCAGTTACGTTCAGACGCTCGATTCCATATGAAATAGCCTATTCGTTCGCCAAAATCGGACACCAGACACAGATTTCAGCAAATCCGTTGCATCCGATTCAGAATCGTATCAAATACGATTCTTATAATAAGAATAAACACAAAACATGTATATATCAGTATATATAAAGAATATATAATCATCATATAATTTTACAACTCTCATAAATATCATATATTCAAAACATATATATACATACGCATCACTACAAGAAAAAGTTGAATAGACATCACACATTAGACATCGGTTGCTGATGCCACTGATGTTAAAAGAGGTAATAACATCACCCCGTATTTTTCTAATGTCTTTGTTATTTGAAGACATCGATTATTTAACAACCGATGTCTAAAGTTCCCTAAAATAAATCAGTGCGGGCCACTTCAATTTGTTTCCCCCCTTAATGAAATTTTACAAAACTTTCCCTCGTCTGATTGCCAATTATTTCCCCCGTGTTCAGAGAAACTAAAATACAAAAAAGAAGTAAATCTCTACAAATCTCTCTCTCGTCTCTCAATCCACCCCCACTGAATCTCTCTCTTTCTCTCGCGTCTCTCACCACTACAACCTTCGCTACTCTGATGACCACCACCACCTCCGCTGCTTTAGTAACCACCACCTACACCAACTCCGATGGGTTCACCATCACAATCACCTTCACCGATCTGCTAACAATCTCTTGGTGTCTCCTCTGCTTTAATAGTTAAGTTTTTTTAAAATCAAAACCCTAATTTCTTAAATTGGGGATTTTTAAAATCGAAACCCTAATTTTTTAAATTGGGGTTTTTAATTTTAATACATTTTGTTTGTTATAAGGAGTATATTTTGGGTAAGAATTAGTATGTTATTTTCGTTTACCTGGATTTATCTTTCATTTACTAATTTTTTTAATTTTGTTTTTATACATGATACAACTATTATTTGAGGTAATCTTTGGTTTATATTTAAGCTACTTTGATTGTTTGTAATTTTTTGCAGTTGTCTTGTATTTTTTTGCAGTTGTCTTGTGTTGACCCATGTTTTTCTTTGGTTTCTGAAAAAAAATGGAGACGTGTTTTCAATATGAGAAAGAGTATATTTGTGTGGCGCGGCCGGAACCATTGGAATCATAATGAGAGATGCAGTGAATTAAGATAATAAAGATGATGGCGATAAAGCTTGAAATACATGAGATCGGAAAGGTAATTTCCAATACTGTTTGAACTTGATTTGAAAAGTCAATTGTTGCAACTTAGAACATTTGATTATGTAACAGGAGATTCTATTTTTTGTGGAGATTTCATATGTTTTGTGACATCATTGTTCAAATTTTAGGTCTAGAGAGATAATAGAAATCTGCAGACTGAATGCCCAGAAGAAATGTGTCTCACAGGTAGGATTACATCTGCATTATTTTTCGTTGCTGTTTATTGGTCTTAGGCCCAGTTCAGTGTTTAGTAGCAGTTTAAATTTGTATGGACAACTCTAGATATTACAAGTTACTTGGTTACAGATATAACTCCTCTATCAGCGTATCTTGTTTCACTAGAACTCATAAAAAAATAAATAAATTTATTTGTTTATTATTTTGAGACATGGAATATCTTAGAGTATTATGAAATCCTTTACTTGACCGTGCTGCTGCAATATGCTTGTTGTAGCTTCTTGGACAGAGCAGTGGATTTCAGGTGGCGGCAACTCATCGACCATGTACAAAAGGCCTTTGGCTTGGGATGATAACGATAGGCAGGAATCAAGTATTTCGAGCTCGAGAGATTGATCCCAAGTCTTTAATTATTGAGGTTTGGTTTATTGTCTGAATGATTTTCTTTGGTTTTCTTCCTGTCTTAATAGGTTTACTTAAGAAAATGCACTTAATGTCTTTTTTAACTTGACAAAAAAAAAGAAAAATACGAACTTAAACGTAGATTGATCTTCCTTGTGATTTTTGCAGGCTTATGAGAAGGGTTTGATGATTGCATTGATTCCATTTACTTCAAAGGTATGTTTCTGGTTGATTTTGTGCATACTGTTTGATGTGGTTCGTAGCAGTCATACCAAATTTATGTGTGCAGATATTGGAACCTTGTCACAATAATCTAGCATATCAACCACCCAATCCTTGGACTATGGGTATCCTTGCATTACTAACTGAGATTTATGCAATGCCAAATTTAAAAATGAACCTTAAGTTTGACATTTAGGTATATCTTTACTTGTCCAAGTCTATGTTTCACATTTGCAAACTGTGTACATCTTTACTTGTCTAAGTCTATGTTTGACATTACTATGTTTCCCTTGGTCTCAAGGACGGACCAAGGGAAACAGAAGGAAATCCAGATTTTTCCTACAAAGACTTAAGCTGAACTTGTCAGTTAGCTGTTCTGATAAGATTGCACGTTGGAACATTGTTGGAGTTCAAGGTATATATACTGTTTCTTTTTTTTTCCATGTTGATATTGAATCCATAACTGGAGAACATTGAATATGATAGTATACATGTCACCTGTAACCTACATGTAGACTGATTATTTCAAATAGTTTGTTAGGAGTAGAAACTTTTAATAAGTCAGGTTGGCTGATGAAGAAGTCACTTTCTTACGTTCTTACGAGCAACATAGAGTTCTTTGTTTCCCTTTTTTTTTCTTCATAATAGGTTTATGGTTACGTTGCTTCCAATTGACTATTATACGCAGTGACATTCCTCTTGCTTCTTTTCACCTCTCGCCCATAAGATTTCCTATAAATTTCTCTCAATCTCCCAACAGATAACTCTAAATTGGGCCAGTCTGCTATACAAACTGAGCCTGTCATTGAACAAGTGTTTCTTACTCCTACACCCAAGTCTAAGACTGATTTTGAGCAACATGTAGTTTCTTTACATTGTTTTACTTAAGTTTTTGATACAAATTTCTAATTACTAGATGATAATGTATAATATTCTATGCTTATTTTACCCACGCAGTTGTACAAATTAAGGAGAGTTTCAATGGTAGCAATACGAGCAGCCTTAAATCTCCAACATGGCAGCATGAAGGATTTCTATATATGTTCTCTATCCTCAAGGTATGCTTTCAGAATATCTATTTGACTATGCAATCAAATTTGGCATTGCTGCTTTTAAATGGTTAGAGTTTTGACTAATTGTTCTGTCTTTTTTACAGAACGATTGTCTACAAAGGTCAATTGAAGCCTTATCAGTTGGAAGATTACTACTATGCAGATATGGGAAATCAAAGGTTTACGAGCTACATGGCCATGGTAAATATTTTCTCCATTCACTTTCTCTTTTAGCCACTGACTGCATACTTTACCAACAAACAGTATAGGACCAACCTGGAACTGAAGAAATGCAAGGTTGAGGAATGACTTCCTAGGCATTCTTGACGTATGAATAATCTCTTAAGTTCTTCCACCCCTTGAAATATGAATTTGGATGCCATATTTGTTCTTTTGGGTGAGTTGGTAAGGTACCTCCATTAAAGTAAATCATGTTTCCAGAATCTTGCTGTAATGTTGTATATGGTCAGTTCTCGAGGAAGCAAGTTTAATTCTGATTGCTGGAAAATAATAGTCTTGAGTTATTCAGAGTATTGTTCACAGTATTTTTATTGACGGGAAGGATATTTTAAATGTCGTATGCCAAACACAATATATTGGGAAACACATCTATTTTGTTTATTATCAATATCGTCTAAAACTGCCTATTTTCTACAATTACTTCAGGTTCATTCACGGTTTTCAACAAATACATTTCCAAGCTGGGACCGTGCCTAGCCTATGCGTGTTTTAGGGCATAATAGAGAAATCAACACACTTCGGGCAAATGTCAATTGGTAAGTTCTCTTGAAATTGATTCCAGTTGTATTCAGATGTCTATTGCAAAGAGCTTAAATGAAGTCTAATGGTTCATTCGTTTAAGCATATTCATTTTTAGATTATGAATTCAGGAAAATTAACATTTTTTCATAAAATAAATCGCCCTAGGAGTAGTGCTGTTGGAGGCTACAATACCTAAAGTTTCATGCCACATATAGATTTATAAGCATCATAAAGTCAAAACATGTATTCGACAAGCCTTCTTCTGTTGAACTTTTCACAATGACCCCTTGGCTGTGATTACATATGTTTGTTAAATTATTATTGTTATTCACTTTTTTTGTCAAATAAAACTTATGGAGATCTTGAACCATTTTGAAATTGCAGAAGGGGGTGATTAAAAGCTCTAGCGAAAGTCGTCCACCTCCTCCAAACACCAAATTTTCTTTCAATCGGATCTCAAAGAGGCCAACACAGAAGAAAGTGCAGATACCGCCTGATCCACCTGTATACAACGTCGGAGTCATGACGTCAAAGCGCTAATATGAGTATACTTGTACAAGCTATTAATCTTTCAAAGAAGAACGCAGGGTGTTATAAGTCAAAACACAAAACTCATGTTCCTTCACTTTATTTTGAAGCTAAGTTGTTATGGCGTTTGTTTACTTATTTATTTCTTTTAGTGTGAAAGCTGATTTTTTGGGTTATTCATTTGAGTAATAAAATTTTCTATGTAAGATGCAGTTTATTTTGATGATGATAAAGGACCAAACTATGTATTTAAGCATGTATTCAAATTCTATTATTTCTTTAGTTTACCTGAGTGCAAGTTCAGTATATTTGATATATGTTAGTTATAAAAGCAATTGTACATCACTTTTAATGAAGAAAAAGTGATGTCAAAAAGTTAATGTATATCGCTTTTAGATAAAAAACTGATGTCAAATACTGACATGTCCATTGAACATAGACATCACTTTGTTTGGGATAAAACTGATGTCTATGTGCCAATATAGACATCACATTTAAAGAAGAAAAATGGATGTCAAAAAAGTTAATTTACATCGCTTTTAGATAAACAACTGATGTCAAAGACTGACATATTCAAGTCTAAATTGAACATAGACATCACCTTGTTTGGGATAAAACTGATGTTTATGTGCCAATATAGACATCACCTTTCACTAAAGAAATCGATGTTTAATATCTGATTTTACATCACCTAAATGAAAATATTCGATGTCTATGTAGAAAAAAATATAACTCATAATATGTTTAATCTCTTTTAATAGGTGTAATTTATTTATTAAATTATTTATTTCTAACATTTTTTGTAAAAAAACAATACATGGACATCAGTTTTTTTGCCAGAAATGATGTCTAAGCAAGTAAAGACATCGGGTTATGGCCGATGTCTAGAATAGACATCACCGACATCAACATCGGTTGCCAACCAACATAGACATCGGCCAAAAACCGATGTCTATGGACATTTTTCTTGTAGTGCATATATAAACATAACAACATGTAAAACATACAAAATCGCATACATAACAGTCATGGAATATTGTATACATGTTATCATCATAAAACCAATAAATACATAAATGAATTAAACACTTTTTGCAAGTAGCTTTGATGCCATTGTTGGGTTTCGAGCACATAAACGCAACATAAACAATAATTAAAAACGTAAAAAATCAGAATTTTCGAAACCTACCGCAAGATCCATGCGAAAAATATATATTTAATTCGTAGATCAGATTGTTTACCTTAAGAAGCTTTACCAATTAGTTGACTAATGAAGATCCAAAACTTGTTCAATCACCACGCATCTCGCTCTCGCGATCTACGCTCTATCGGTATCCACACGAATGCTTGAACTCAAGGATTGGATGTGTACTAGCACAACCCCGTTTCTTCTTTCTCTCTCCATCTTCTCTCTTAGTGGCTAGGGTTTTAGTAAAAGTCTTGCATACAAAATCAGCCATACAAGAGATATTATATACAGAGTAGAAAAATGAATTATAACTCTTAACTAATTAGGAGTTAATATTAATTCAAAATTCCTATTTATATTATAATTAAGTCTCACTTAATTATTCAACAAATAAATTTCATAATTAATATTAGTAAATTCTAATATCAATATTTATCTAATTAATTAAGTTATACTTAATTAATAATATAAATATTTTGAATTACTTTAATATAATTTAAATCTAATTTTAATTAAATAATCCTTCAAGCATTCTTAGTGTGTGACCCTATATGTTATTATTACATTGGCAACGAATTTTAAATCTAATTTAAAATCGTAAATAATGAGCGACATCTAGTAATATATCATTGCTACCCAAGTAATAATAATTGAATCGGTGATCAATTAAATCTTTTGTGAATAATGTACAATGTAATATAATCCCTTTAACAACATATTATAGATTAAACTAGAGGCATGTAATGTGTCATCATCGTCAATGTTTAATCTAGGTTTCCTTGATCAATGAGTAGACTATCTTATCAAATCAACATTTGAGCGTGGCCACGCATTTCATAGTCTAGCTCACACAAGAGGCCAATAATATAACTCCTAAAATAGGAGGGTTAAATCCCATCTTGATCATTAATATTTCTCATACGATTCATAATATACCCAATATCCACTTTTATTATTACCCGGTCAAGGATAACTTTTAATGGAATCAATGTATATTAATTCTCGTAAATAAATATAATGACTTCAGGTCTAAGGACCATTACATCATTATCACCGTGAAAATTACTTATGACACAACAGACATGTCACATCTCACATTGGGTTTGTCCAACACCATGTACATATACATCTACCTGTGTTTTTGACTTTAGTATCACTATACCTATGTTCAATGAGATGTGATCATCAGTCAACAAACACACCAGTCTTAATACATTATTAGTGTCCCTTAATAATAATACTCGACTAGGGACCTTTAGGAATATTGATAATATTCTCATAATCTCATTTCTAAGTCACATACTTAGAGATATAGAATTTCATATCATATTCCAAGGACATTTATTAATCTAACATTTATATCGCAATAAATTAAGAATTAATAAATTATAAAAAAAATAATCGATAGAACATAAACATTAATAATCATAATGTCTTAAACTAAAACATCATAGTATTTTCTCTAGGGCACAAACATTAACAAAAGGGTTACAAGGATTGGTCTTCTGTTAAACAAGGAATAAGGGTTGGTATGTCAAGCAATTCAATATCAGAAATCAGTATGTGGTAGATATGTATTTGTGGAGCAGTATCGTATGTGTTTGGCTCATATCTGAGAATTCAACAATCAATGGTTTATGAAGAATAAGGCTTATGGCTTAAGATCAACAATAATCAGGGTTCAAGGTTGAATAGTTTAAAGCGCTTGCAATATAAAAAATGAGTTATTTTGAGCGATAACGACATGTTATGAGATAGTTCGAAAATATTTGCAATATATCTTGAAGAAGGTTCAAAAGTACTTGCCTTGTCACAGATGATTTCCAACTTTACTTGTACTCATCTAACAGTTTTACACATCAATCACTTTCTTTCTTTTTTTTTATGCCTTGCTTCCATTCATCAATCACTTTCCTTCTCTTTCTACGCTTCAATTCTATTTACGGATCACTGACTTTTTTTTCTATGCCTCGCTTACTCTGCTAGGCATCAGAAGTGTCTATCAATACTCAATCTCATATCATTCTAATCGACGCATAGATGTCATAAGCTTTTGTCTACCCTTCGTTTTACCCAAATCCGATTTACGGATTGAAAGTTATGAATAAAACGGTCGAACAATGCACATACAGTCATATTATGCAGCAATTAGATCACATATAACACATAGCACATAAGATATTCGATCACAATAATTTTTCAAAGAAGATTCGAGGTTAAAAATGATTTTTCAGGTATTTAATACGAATTTTTGAATATTTTTCGGAATTAAAACGGTCTCCGAATCATTTTATAATTAAATAATAGGGTTCGAACACCTGAATTTGACTTTAAAATAATTTTATAATAATTATCAAGTCTTAAAAATAATTACAAATAATATTTTAAAGCTCGAAACTATTTTTCGGAATTTTTAAATCAAAAATAAATAATTAAATCTAATTATTAAATTAATTAAAATTAATTAATAATTAATTAAATTAATTAATCAATTAATAATTAATTAATCGATTAATTAAAATAATTAAAAACTAATTAAAATTAATTAATAAAATAATTTTGATTTATTTTTAAATAAATAAATAATTAAAATAATTTTCTGAATTTAAAATAATTAAATAAACATTTTCTGAATTTTTAAATAATAAAAATTTTATTTTTAAAATAAAGTAAACAACAATCCAGTTTTTATAAAAATATTACAACTTCAGTGACTAAAGTGTAAAAACAGATTTTAAAACTGATTTAGGAAAATTTTGGATTAAAACGGGGTCAAACCCCAGGTCAAAATTGACCCGATCGAGTCACCCAAATCCTCAAGAACACGGCGGCCGGAAGGGTTTCAGCGAGGTCCGACGTTGATCAAAACTTGACCGACTGGCCTGATTCTAGTGTGGTTTGTACTCTAAACTCTTCTAGGAATCTATTAGCATCATTCAATACAACAAACAAAGACCTGAACACAAAATCCCGCGAAAATCGCCATTGAAACCGATGAACTCGAAGTTTTTCGACGAGTTGTTCCAGGCCTCCAATCTTTGATTTGTTTACATGGTTCGACTGCTCATAACACGATCTATCAGCTGATGCAACTCAATCAAACCCAGAATCAACCAAAACAAAATCCCCAAATCGAATTAAGAACATTTGTTAGGAATATGTTGTGTACTTGATTAAGCTAAACAAAACACCTTAGTAGATTTAAGTTAGTAAATTTTGTAGCACCCGACGGATGATCAATTATAGTCCCTACGGATGATTCAATATAGTCTCGACGGATGACTAATTGATATCCACCAGGTGAGTAGCTTATGTAACAATAAGTAATGTATCACATTTCTGCAAACAACTTTGTGTAGATTCTGTAGTAGCATATGAGTCATGTTGACTGCTAGTAGATATACAGAATAGGTTGATTAATTGTAAATATAAGATGTCTTGTAATTCTGCATAAATGAAATGGAGTCAAGTGTCAAATAGCTACCCGACGGATGATCAACAAAGCTACCCGACGGATGATCAACAAAACTATCCGACGGATAACAAGCATGTACCCGATGGATGATCAATTCAAATATCTGTTGACAGTGACAACACAGTCACATGCGTCGAGTGTTTGCAAAAGAAATGTGGCATCCTGTTTAGCAGGAAAATGAAAACAAAGAAGAATTACCATTTCCATGCTATTATGAAGATATTCAAAGATGCTGGAATAGAGTAGTGAAGTAGCATGGAGTTAGATTTGATAGGTTTTGTTTTATTATCCTGTCTTATTACCATGTAAACTTGGTGATATATAAACCAAGTGTAGCTAGTAGAACAAATAACTAAGCAAAAACATTTTAGAAGAGAAATAGATAAAGCTGTAGCTGCTAAGAATTTCTCTGTAGTTTGTTTGTTCACTTATAACAGCAGCTGTGAGCTATTCAAGCTTCACAGGGTTCTCTCGATATATATATATATATATATATCTGGTGGATACATTCAAATCCACCAGAAAGCAAAAATTCAAAAGAAGGCCCCCTCTGATTTCAAAATCCAAAGCTAAGAAAGCCCCCTCTGATTTCTTTCAAAAGAAATCAGTTGTAAAATCTACTAAACCTAAATAGGGGAGTGTGAAGGAGGGTAAGAAAGGTGAGGGACAGGGTGAAAATCAAAGAAGCCCTAAGAATAAGGTTGGAGGGGTGAGTTTTTCCCAGTCTAGCCACACTGCAGTTTCTCAACAAACTGCAGTGCTTAAAAAGGATTTAAACTCATTACTAGTTGCATCCTCCCAAAAGGTTGTGACTATTAAACAAAGCTCTCAGCCAAGAGCACAGGCCAAGAGGGTAAGGGACACAAGCTCACCCCAAACTTATACCAGAAAGAAGAAATAAAAACCCTTGGGGATGCACAGGACACACACTTAGTACAAACTGGTGCCAAATACATAATTGAAGTTAGGTTGATGTGGCTCCAATAAATATGGAGTCACAGCCAAAATCTCTCATAATTGAAGCACTTGATACACCAAATTCTCCCACACACTCACTAGATGTTGACATGATCAATACATCACTTCCAAATTCTCCATCTTTAATTCTCTTGAAGAAGCCAAAAATCCACGTAAGTGAGCATCATCTTTTAGATGATTTGTTGGCTCATTTACCATTCCTTTCTGAGACTGTTGAGACATCTGTGCCAAAATTTTCATCAATCTGCACAAAGTCTACAATAGTCTCCACTCCAAACTCTTTCATTTCTACTATCCCGATGGATATTCATCATCCGTCGAGTAGTTATTGTATCCCGACGGATAAGCCTAACAACAGTCATCTGTCGGATAACCATACTACTAACCTGATGGATATTCATCATCCGTCGGGTGTCTCTGCACAAGTTTAAATTTCTTCAATTCTTACAAGTGCAGAAGACTTAGTAGTAGTGTAATCACTCTTAGGATTGAGGGAAGGGAGTGATTTGAGTGAGAGTCTGGGTTGCTCCCAGGAAAAAGGAGAGAAAAAGAGTGAACAAATATAGTCCATTTCTTCAGGACTGGCAAAAGTGAGTGAGAGAAGTCCCACCTTAGATGGTGAAGGTGAGGGTGTGAGGATGGGGAGCCAAGGGGAGCCCTTGATGCAAAAAGAGAGAGAGAAATTGAGAGAAATGCAGGTACAGGAGGAATAAGGGTGGATATCATTGTTAGTGAGTCAATGAATGCCAATGATGCAGACATTAAGAGACTATCTCAGCATAATCAAGCTGTTATACGTTCCATCTCTTTGGATGCTGAGGCATTTACTCATCCTGTTCCAGCATATCAAATTTTGGCTAGACAGGGCAATGAACATGCAGAAAAAATACTGAACTTGGTGCACACCACCCAGTCAATGCAAAGAGCTAAGGATGCCATCACAGCTATGCCACCTAGAGCTGATGATGATGTTGACTATGTGACTGGGAAATCTGCTGATTTCTTTGGTGATGCAAGTAAAGAGGGGTCACTGGATATAGGGGGAGAAGTAGGCCCTAGTTCCATATCTAGTATGCCATCTTGGGCATTTTCAAAGCAATATGATGAACACTATTTCAAGACCACCCTAATTCAACTTATAAGTCAGAACACTCCGCTCTTCAATCCACAACAAATTCTAGCACCAAGAAGCTCCTACAAGCACACCTTGCTTCTCTTCAATTATAATAAATCCAAGGCTTTCAACACAATCAGGATGTCATTTCTATCAAGATTGAGATTGATCAAATGAAAAAGGACATTTCTGAAAGGTTGGATTCTAAACTTCCAGAAGCTACAATGCTTGATATTAAGAGACAACTCAGGAAGAATTCTGATCTTGCCACAAAGATAGATTCCTTGGATACCAGAATGACTGCAATGGAAGCTTCTTTAACAGCTATACATCTCCATCAAGCTCAACAAACTCAACTGCTACAACAACTAGTGGCTGCACACTCTTCATCCTCCACTCTACTTGATGATAACAAAAAGGGGGAGAAAAGCTCAAGTACGGGGGAGGAGGAGAAAGGCTCAAGTAAGGGGGACCTTTAGCTAAACATACAAGTCAGCAAAGTGATCGTGCCAACAATTGCTTTCACAAAGCCACGTTGGATAACATTGATCTAATCCAAATAACAGCTGAAAATCTTAAGCCAAAGTCAAATCCTAAGATGCTTAATGTTACAGCTATAGAGAAGGATCTAGAAGAAAAATGGAGAAAGATAGATGCAAATATACAACAAAAGTTTGGGCTAATTCAGAAACCAAATAAAGTCTTTAGTCATCACTCTCAAGAAATGGTAAGGAAATTTGTGTGGTGGCTGGACACCCCATGTTTGTGGAAGCTAAGAAGGAAGAGAAAGACAGAATCAGGCAAGAAAAGAAGCAAGCTGCTTTGGATGCTAAAAAGCCTAAATAAAAGAAGAAGCAAGCTGCTATCTTGGCCAAGCTTCAAGCTGTAAGAACCACAACATAAATTCCTGTACAACCAACTGTAATTGATGAACCTAAGGATCTGAAAATGCAAGAAGAACCACAGTAGAAAAGAAGATGCAGATACAAACTCCATTCCAAGAGGAAATTGAACTTTAATGATGAGGAAAAGGAAGACCAAATTCCCAAAAAGCCTACAACTACAACTCAGACATCAAAACCCTCAGTGGTATTTGAAGAATTTAAAGTGGTTGATCCAACAAGGTTTATTCGTGGTGAACCAATTGTTCCTAAGGATGAGCCAGTAGACTGGGATAGTTTGCCAATTCCTGAGCTAAATTTACCCATCTTCAAGACAAAGAAGACAAAGACAAGAGCTAGCAAGAAAGTGAATCCAGTGATTCTCAGATCCAAGACACCAATCAAAGCTAAATCTACAGTCAGCAAGGGAAGCATGTTGTACATTTGTGACCTCAAGGAGTTTTCTGACATAAACCTTTACTTAGATGAATTGGATGAAGTTAGAGGAATTGATGCTCACAGACATCTCCCTGAAAGGCTGGTATTTAAATACAAGGGAGGAAGAGAGATCCTATGGCCACTTCACAGGATTCTTCTAGAAATCCAATCCGTGCTAATAAAGGTGTACTCCTCATTCAAAAAGAACTTTGGGTACAATGTGACAGCAAGAAGATTAGTTCTAAAGAAGATTGAGGAGCTGAGGAGTAATAGAGCCAAAGATGCACTACCAAAAACTATATCAATTCCCTTCACAGGAAAAAGAGTGCATCTGAGGCCCTATTGGTTGATGGAATTCAGGGATGAAAAAGGAGTTAGAAGATTCTTCAGATTGGAGGACCGATTGAGTATCTCTAGAAATGAGATTCTTTTGGAAATGCAGAAAATGCTAAATCTCTCAGAAGCTGATGAACTTGAATTCCACAGACAACTCCAAAATCAAATTGAAGAAAATAACAGAAGGCTTGGAAAGAAATCGAGACAATCAAGGAAATAGATCTATCTGCTCAGACTAGATGAGCACCTTGATAATTATTATGAGTAATTTCTTCGTGTACTTTGCATTGTTCAATTTTCAGTAATTTGTAGCACTTATGAGTTTTATCTACTATTTTTCAATCTGTATTTTTAGGATGTTTTGTTATCATCAAGTTTCTCTTAATTTATGGCTATAATTCTAGTAGACATAAATTGAGGGAGATTGTTAGGAATATGTTGTGTACTTGATGATAAGCTAAACAAAACACTTTAGTAGATTTAACTTAGTGAATTTTGTAGCACCCGACGGATGATCATTTATAGTCCCGAAAGATGATTCAATATAGTACCGACGGATGACTAATTGATATCCACCGGGTGAGTAGCTTATGTAACAATAAGTAATGTAGCACACTGCTGCAAACAATTTTGTGTAGATTCTGTAGTAGCATATGAGTCAAGTTGACTGTTAGTATATATGCATAATAGGTTGATTAATTGTAAATATAAGATGTCTTGTAATTCTGCATAAATTAAATAGGGTCAAGTGTCAAATAGCTACCCGACGGATGATCAACAAAGCTACCCGACGGATAACAAGCATGTACCTGACGGATGATCAATTCAAATATCTGTTGACAATGACAACACAGTCAGATGCGTCGAGTGTTTGCAGAAGGAATGTGGCAGCCTGTTTAGCAGGAAAATGAGAACAAAGAAGCATTACTATTTCTATGCTATTATGAAGATATTCAAAGATGCTGGAATAGAGTAGTGAAGTAGCATGGAATTAGACTTGATATATTTTGTTTTATTATCCTATCTTATAACCATGTAAACTTGGTGATATATAAACTAAGTGTAGCTAATAGAACAAATAACTAAGCAAACATATTTTAGAAGAGAAATAGATAAAGCTATAACTGTTAAGAATTTCTCTGTAGTTTGTTTGTTCACTTGTAATAGCAGCTGTGAGCTATTCAAGCTTCACAGGGGTCTCTCGATATATATATATATATATATATATATATATATATATATATATATATATATATATATATATATATATATCTGGTGGATACATTCAAATCCACCAGAAAGTTTTAAAGACTTTTGTTTTTATTACTTGTGTTTTGGTTTATATAATTCTTTCATTCTGCACTTTGCAAATCAAACACTTATATATTATTGAGTTAAAACAGTTTTAAAAATCTCAAAAAGAAGCCAGAATTACATTCAACCCCCCTTTTATAATTCTTGTTGTATTGTTAGGGAATAACAACATTCAAATAAATAAAAACCCTAATTTTTAAAATCCGAGAATCAAACCTGAATTTCTATATGTTATTGAACTCCAAGTCACTCATATAATATACCAAAATGACCACGAAGAAAATATCTACATGATTATGCCATTAAATCATATTAAAAACAACAAGAACAAAAATTCCTAATTTAATCTATAATTAATTTGAAATAAAATATTTAAATAAGAAAAAAATACCTTGATTCCTGCACAAAAATGGATGGTTGATTCAGAAAGGTATTTTCGAGAGCTTCGTTTTGATACATTGCACGCCCGAATCAGAGTTCAATAACATCTTCGTTTGTGCGTTTGATTATGAAGAACGCGACATTTTTAGGGTTTTTCTCTGTAAATTCTATATTTCTACTGATCAATTATTATTATACGAATAAAATGAAATAATAAAAGGGCTATATATATTTATGGAATATTGGTTCGTGTTGGATCGATAAATTAGTTGCTTAGCCGCTAAGTAACTGCAAAAACGATCCGATTTGGTACCCGTTTTGGATAATTATCCAAACCGGGCTTTTTATAACACACTTTATACGAAAATAATATAATAATATCCCGTCTTTCGAGAATACGGGTTTTGATGATTCACCAGAATGATTATCATATCGAAAATCTTGCGCCGGGCCGCGCACGGGTCAAACCTGTAATCCGGATTGAAAAAGTCAAAATACGGAAAATGTCCGGAATTACCAGATTAGGTTAAGAAGGAGTTTTCGGAAAAGTTTCGGGGTGAAAAAATGTAAAAACGGTTGAAGTTGGACGATTCCCGGCTTTATAAATTAATTTTGTAATTATTCAGAAAATAATTAATAAATTCATAAATTAATATAAAATCATATAACAGTCCAAAAATTACCAGAAAAATAGCGTAATTATCTATATTTTATTCTGGTCATAATAAAATTAACATACTTATACTTTACCACATATAAGCATCCACATATCCACACCCGTCATCAGATAATTCACTAAAAATCACATAAAAATCATTTATTGATAGAAATAATTTCACGCAATATCCCGGATATTACATGCATGCTCCTTATTGACAAGCTGCTTTGTCGAGTTGATAGTTGGACGAATGTCTTACTTTCCTTTGCAGGTCGAGCTCAACTCATTAAAGTGGTTCTTAATTTAATTCAAGCGTATTGGACTAATCATTTTCTGTTACCGAAGGGTGTCCATAAACACATAAGAAAGCTTCTCAATCGCTTTCTTTGGAAAGGTGACACAAAAAAGAAAGGAGGAAAAGTGGGTTGGTACAATCTTTGTTTACCAAGAAATGAAGGGGGTATTGGCTTACGTGACCCCGAGGATGGAACTCTGCTCAACTTCTTAGACAACTTTGCAAAATCATTTCTTGAGATAATTCCCTGTGGGCTAACTGGGTTCACTCAACTCATTTGAGGAACTCCTCCTTCTGGATTGTTAAAGAACCTCCGGACTGTTCATGGATCTGGCATCAGGTGTTGAAGCTCCGTGACACTGTAAAGGGTTACATCATATATGATATTGGTAATGGACATGACATGTTTTTGTGGCTTGATCCCTAGTGGAACAATAGTTTCCTTGCTACTCATTCCAAAAATCCCATTTGCTTACAAGTTGGCTCCAGTATAAATGCTAAGGTGGCTACGATTCTTCACTCGGGTGCTTGGATGCTGCCACAACCTAAAACAAGAATTCATCACCTTAACGGTAAGTTAACTGCATGGTTATCCTCGTTTTCCTTCCCTATTGTTGATATTACACGAGGTGACTGAATTTGTTGGTGTGGGTTGGACTTGAATAAAGTCAAAACGTGGGTTATTTGGGAAACTAATAGGCACAAAGGGTAGATTTGTTCTTGGAGTAAAGGTATATGGCATAGGCTAGTCATCCCTATATATGCGTTTACGAAATGGTTGTTGTGTCTAGGTCGCCTTCCCACCCATGACAGATTATCTTCTTTTGGTCTGAATGTTGATATATTGTGTTGCATGCGTGTTGGAGGATTGGAGTCTCATGAGCACTTGTTCTTAAAATACACCTTTAGCAGTTTTGTGTTGAACCATATTCTATCAAGGTTGCGTATTACTATTGCCGGAAATACATGGTTTTAACTTCTGGACTCATGTTTGGCAATAGAGCACAAGGGGCTTAAAGATGTGGCTCTCTTGAGCCTTCAGATCTATTGCTACCACATATGGAGAGAAAGGAACGCCCGAAGGCACGGCAAGGGTTGCTTTGGTCCTCGCAAGATGCTCCTAGGGATTATAGTGGATGCAAAGGCCCGCGTTATATCATCTAAATGGTTTCAGAAATTAGACTGTATAGGGCTTATTGCACATTGGCATATCTAGTATAGGTTTGTTTTAGACATTTTTGGCTTTCTATTTTCAATCTATGTTTCTTAGATTGATCATAGATAGTAGTCTCTAGGGGCTTGTCCTAGAGCAAGGGTTAATCCCTTTTTCTTGTTTTTAAATATATACACAGTTTAGAAAAAAAATAAAAAATAATAATTAATATTATCATACTAAAAACTAGTATGAATTCGAACAAATTGTACTAAAAGGGCACTCCAATAAATATACATAAGACCCATTTGTCTAAACATGCTATTTCCTATACAAATCAGTCTAAATCCATGGACTATCAAATATTAAATGGGTTTTAAAATAAATAAAATATTATAAATAATATCAATCTTATAATTAAATATTTTCATGACTATAACCAATCAATAACAAATCAATTATAGATACACAATTTACGTTAACAAAAAAATTCAAAAATTTTAGATAACATCTTCTTCATTTTTTACATGCAGTTTATCATCTCATCTTGTACATTCTTCTTCTTCATTCTTCATAAATCCATAATTTTTTCTTATTATCTTTGTAAATCTGTAGACACATATTTTATGTAAATATTTTTGTGCGATGGTTAATTATTCACGTATTAGATTTATTTTTTATATGAATACTCACAATTTCGAACCATTTTCTTGCAGATGATTATCAATGGTTGCTTCTATTTGTAGATGACTATAAATGTTGCTTCTGGTCAACCGTTAACCACTTTATTCTTTTAAATGATTCAAAAGTATGCAAGTGTTTAACCATTCTTTTCTCGATATACTATTGTACTGTAATGTGATACATCTTGATTTCGTTTATATTTTTTTGTTAGTATTTTGAAACATCTCAATACACAATCAGATGACCTTTTTAGTCTTATCATGATCAATTATTTTTCAATTTTACCAGAATTTAAATTTTTGCACGCCAACTGTTTGATGTCAGTTCTATATAATTTCATGTGTGTTTTGATGTTATTCCATGCAGGATGGTATTAAAATGAAAATAAGATAGCTCGGCTCTATTTGATGAAAACAAAAGATTTAAATCGAGGCCAATAATTATAATAAAATGGTGTTGCACCAATCAATGATAAATGCATTAAAAGAATATTAATGTAGAGCTTGAGGCTGCAAGAATGACGGAATCTTACGCACATAATCCGCCAGAAGAATGACAAAAAAAGTTGAAGAATTAGAGATCAAACCCCGAGCAAGCAAGCAAGTTTGTCAATAAACTATGTATGTATTATATCCTATTCTTCCTAGGAAGTACAAATTGTTTGTCACTCAAATATGATATATATTATTTCAAGTTTGTTAAACTATGTCAAAGTTGCAAATGTTAATGGCCAGTATTAAGAGAGAGGGTCAGAATTATTGATTGGGAAAACCTGTAGGAGGAAAAAGTTCAAATCTGCTCAACAAAAGGTTGTGAAATGATGATTTCTTTCTGGAAGACTTGCCGGTTAGTTCCTTAATTGGTTCAAGTTTCATACATATTGCAATGCTTAGTTATATTATAAAAAAATTATTTTTTTTGTTGGTGAGATTTAAGGCTACTCTTGCATATAATTATATTATGTGGAATAACTATATTGAGCAACTTTTTTATTTTTTTGGCTCACAATGAGTTGATTTGGTTGGACACACTTATATATTAATGAATAAATTGTTTAATATTATGTCATTTATGCTAATTTAACATAATTCTAGTTTTCTCTTGCAGATTTTTGTATCCAATTTCTGCGCAGGTAATATTTCAGCAACAAAAATATTATGACTTTTTGTTGATAATATATTTGAGATCTAATCTCTTGTCTCGCTCTTTTGGTGTCAACCAAATTGAACCTCACAAAACTTTGGATCATTCAACACTTTATCATTCAAATTAGTACCAAATGCAGATATGTCCCAATTGGACTAAAATTACGTTTAAATCTTTAATGACAATATTAATGTATCGTTATTTATATGATAATCAAATGCATTGCAACTAGGAGCAATCTGATAAGCCAAAGTACTTGTTGTATTTGACTTTATTTGTCAAATATAATAAAAGAATAAAATACATAAATTACGTGGGAATTACAAATATATATAATTTGATTATATAAAATAAATTGATTGCGGGGAATTAATTTATAAGTTACAATTCATGTAACAATTGTTTTAAAATACATTAATTATGAATACAGGGGTGGAGATGTATGTATATAACCATAAATAGTAGTTTTAACTAAGAAGAAAAAGCATCATGAAAATGCTTGTTCAAACATAACCCCTTTATTTTTAATCTAATCTTTCCTTTCCTCCTAAACAAATAACCAATTTGATATATTAATATATATATTCTAAATGTGTACTATTACTCATCTTTTTATATGAATCTATCCATACCCATTTTACGTACTAAACATGGACTATCCATATATTTAACTGGATATTTATTTTTTAAAATTTTACCCATTTCATAAACGGGTATTACCCATTTCATTTTAACAATTAAATTGGTTCATTTTAAAAACTGACCCACTTTTACATTTTAAAAACCGACCCACTACTTCTCTCTGGATACCCATCCACACCCACGATCTTAAGTTACAGCTACGGTCCATGATTATCGCCTAAATTGTCATCCTTGCAAAATAAATTATTATAATTTGAATTTGTATATAATATCATCTACATCTTCAAACAACAATATCGTCATACGATTCAAATTCTCCCTAAATTGGCTTAATTCATTCCTATCATCTTTTCTCATCATTTTTATCCTTTTTTAAGAATGATATAGATGAGAAAATGATGCGTAAAAAGGGTATTTCGAGGTCTTGATAGAATAAATTACTATAATCCGTCCCCGAAAAGGTATTATTTAGAATCTGTCCCCGAAAAGATATAATTTAGAATACTTACACTATAGTGTATCTAATAAATTTCGTAATTTATCTTATCAAGGATTTTCTTTTTTCTTGTACATTTGGCCACATTATCTTAGGCATTATAATGGTCGAAGAATAACAGTTTGTTGTCCTCCTACAGAATGCTACTCAAGTTATGTATTTACTTTTATCTCAAAGATGATATACAATTTAGTTGTTGCTAATACATATATAATAATTAGTTTATATATATTGAATTAAGAACTATACTTATTGTTGGTGAATTTTTATTAGTAATTTTATAATAATTACAAGTGCATATTATGTGTTTGACGAAATGCTCTATTCAGTTTTTATAATAAATACCAAACGGTATGTGTCCATGAATACGATCAATATGCTCTATCTTTTTAGGTATATCAAAATCGTTTATTTTCTTATATTTATATACCCATCGGAGTGTGCACATCTGATAGTCTACTTATTTGATTAATTATAATATTTGTAAAATTGTTTGTTATGTCTTACTTTTTTAGACTTTAATAATATGCATGCCTCTTATATTAACACATTACATTAGCCACTAACTATACCCAAAAGAATATGTAAATTTGAATATTATTACATGAAATGATAGGATAATAGTTAATAGTTTTGGGGTCTGATGAATTGAGTGATTTGTTTCTGTTCTGCAGTTTGGTTTCCACAAACAGGTACAACCGGAATTACATTTTACCTCAAAATAATTATCACATAGGTCTAAATTGAAATTGATAATTTTGCATACTACTTGACCAAATTCTTTGAGTGTGTTCAACGAGATGATCTGGTGTAAAAAATTTGCACCATTCATTTAACGATCTCCGAGATTCGTGTAGTATAAATATAAGGTGTAAATACGGTAAGTATGAATGAATTGCAATTAGATTTGTTGATTTTTTTATAAATTAGCCTTTGGGTGTATTGGCAAATAGCATGGTTAAAATGTTTTAACTGTGGTCTAGGGTAAATTAAAATTAAATTTGCTTCTGATTTTCTAAGTAGAGTATTGAGTATTGTTTCTGATCTTTTTTTAGGTGTAAATAAGTTTTACACAATTTATTTTTGAATTATATAAAGATGAAGTTATATGGACAGGTAAATCAAACTTGGAGATCCTTTATCAGTTATGCGTCATCAATGCCCGGGAATGATGAAGGTTGGGTTATGATGACAATCGCCATAAAGAGCCTGTTTATGATTTCAGCGCCTCTACGCCTTTCCTCTTCCACAATATATTTTTATCATCAAATAGAGATGTAAGAAACCAACTCGCCTACAGTTTTAGTTGAGCGTATAATTCCCACTGCTAACAATCAGATTACTGAGAATGATACTCCCGCTCTTGAAATAGATAAAAAGTTTGCTTCTGCACATCATTACTCTTCTTCTTAAAACAATAGTTTGATACAATCAGATAAAGAGAGCATGTGTTAGATCAGTCTGTTGGAGTATCTATTGAAGAATCTGAGTTAAATCAGGACACATAGCACTTTACCAAGAAGCTTCTTTAAACTATGTCTTAGATTATATACAGTAAGGATGAATGAGTTGGAAATTCCTCACAAAAGTATACCGCATAAGACACCTGAACAAAGCCGCGGCTCTTACAATTTCAGCGGAGCTGATCTGGATAATGTCTTCTCAGGAGCTCGGGATCAACAAAAAATGTTGACTACGAGAGTAGCAGGTCTTTTCAATTTAAGTGCACATGATCCAGATAATGTATTCTCAGGGTTAAAGAAGAATGTTGACCCCATTGCTTATGTACAATAATTAATAACAAAAAAACAGTTTGACGCGGAAAGAAAATGCCCTATATCTGGCTTTGCCTCTGTTTAAGACAATTTTACTTTATTTTCAGACGATCACTCTGCAGACTTGGCTTTCAAGTTCTTTGAAGATCACTAGAATTGAACTTTACCTGAATGGACAACTGACTTTTAACAAATTTGAGCTCGAGCGTTTAAGATCAGGTATATTCTTTGAGTAGGTGTGTTTTGTATATGTTAAAATGCATCCATTTGATATATTTGTTACTTGTGATTGTCAATACTAGACAAAAATTAAGAATTTGTGATTATACTTCCATTCATTTGTAAATTTCTCTTTACGCTATATCACATCTTTCCGGGTTAACTGTGGTTTAATGCTGACGTTGTGAAATGCATTCATGTCTTTGAGGAAAAATATTCAGGGTGCTTTCTTTTTTTATCTTCTTGGTAGTTAGAAATATGCAAATTTATATTAGTTGATGCAACCATAAGCATGATCGAAAGCAACCATGAATATAAGCATGGTCTGTCTCCATTTAATTGTCTCTGTTCTTAATATTATAACTTTAATGTCTTTAAAGTCGAAGAAACCACTATAAAAATGCCAAAAAAAATAATCTGAAAGACTACAAGTCAACTGATTTATTTTTATACAATAAGATATCTTATCTCCCCATCTGGAATGTCTAGATTGCTTGAACAATTTTATGAGTTATATAGAGTAAATTACAGGGGTGTGGCCAAGGTATACACGTATTTTCAAAATATTGACCGAATTTCTAAATTCACAAAAAGGTGGCCGAGATTTCCTTCCACCTTTCAATTACGTGTCTGCCGTCAAGTCCGTTAAGTCTGCACCGTTAACTTAATTTAAAAACTTAAATTAAAGGGGTATAAAGGTAAAATACCTCTATATTTAAAAAAATAAAAATAAATAAAAAACTTTGTTGGCACATATGCACAGTACCTATAGCCCTATACACACAACAAAATCTGAAATTTTGGGGGTTTATGGTGTTTACGTTGACCAGAGATTTGGAGATTCTCGGTGGAGGCCGGGTGGTGGTTATTGATTAGAGACGAAGAAGGGTAGAGAATGTGGTTGTGTTATGTTGTCCGTGTTGTGTGTGCATTTTGTCTGTGTTGCTATTTGTGTACAAATCGACCCTCGGCGGAAAACGATGCCGCCACCATTCATTTTCTTCTTGTCCAGTCGATTTCTTAGTTTTCCAGTTGATGTTACTTGCATAGACTGCTTTATATAATGTTAATGGTTCAATTTTATTAAGCTTTGCGGAGATTTGTTTGAGTTCTGGTTGTGGCTGCCGGATTCTTGCTCGATTTGGCCGGATTTTCTTTTGATTTCGACCAGAAAAATCACATGGTTTGTGTGTTGTTGTTTGATGTTAATCGAGTACTCGTGGAGTGATTTTGAGTGAAAAAGAGCTGAAAAACCAAGTGAACCGATCTATTTTGGCCTCGTACGACGCTGCCGGAAAACTGACCGGACTTCAGGCAGCCGGCCGGAATCTGGAAAATTGATATCCGGCGGCTTGTTCCAACCATCCCTTTAAATAATTAATTAATATATGTGAATTGGTTTGAATTTTCAATTAATTAATTAATATATAGATTATTGGGCAAATATTAGTGAATTACCCAAATTATCCCTAATAAATTAACGCTGTTGATTCAAATTTGACGGCAGTCACCTTTTTGAAAGGTGGAAGGGAACCTCGGCCACATTTCTGTGAATTTGAAAGTCCGGCTAATATTTTGAAAATACGTGTATACTTTAGCCACACCTCTGTAATTTACTCGAGTTATATATTAAAAATATGAAAGTACTTGATGCATATGGATGCCCGTTTCATCACTTTATGTCATTTAATGTTACATTGTGCTCAGGTGGATCTTATATATATGCTAGATGTCCAACCT
The DNA here is from genome assembly GCF_009905375.1 of Apium graveolens. Taxonomy (NCBI): domain Eukaryota; kingdom Viridiplantae; phylum Streptophyta; class Magnoliopsida; order Apiales; family Apiaceae; genus Apium; species Apium graveolens. The sequence continues at coordinate 185,928,726 of NC_133655.1, read as the reverse complement.
AAGTGTTTATCCCAGAGTTGAAGGTATTCCCTAACTGTTCTTCAAAATTTCAATTTTTAATGTTCTTAAGAGTTTGCTGCAACTAATAAGCTTCAAACTGCTTAAAACAACTTGCGGTAAAAACTTTTACAAAGTAGTTTATAGATTTTGAAATTCAGATCTTCCTGACTTTCATCAATTCATGTTTTGTTTCTCCATTGGTCTTAAATAATGATAATCTCAAGCTGCTCTCATTGATGGTCAGTGGCTAGAATCAAAGGTGCCAGGTCCGGAGTTTTTTTTCCCTTTAACACATGGAAATGAAATGCTTAGAATTGGCGTAAGTATTATTCTCTTCATTCACGAGCCATTACCTTTATGCTTGACTATTTTTTTCCACATGGAAAAACTGTAAGGTTATATATATTCTCACCGGCATCTAATATTACCTATTGACTGTTTATAGTTACTATAGATTAGTTCACCATAAAAGATTCACATGCTTGCATTTTTAAGCGGCATTTACGATCTGCCGTTGTTCATTTATACTCGTACTTATTGTTGACGGAGGAATTTGGGAGCAATAAAGTCTAAGGTTCGTAGCCGAAAATAAAATCTGTGATGACGGTTCTTCGTCGGAAACGTGAACAGTAATCGATGAATCCGATGAACAGTATTCATCGGAAAAGATGAACAGTGTTTGGTGGTAATGATTATTGGGGGCTGAGATTGCTTAGGGTTAGTGGTGGCTCCTTTTGCGCTCTCGCTTCTGACCCCTTACAATTTGCCTACGTATCTCTATTTATAGGGAATCAAGCCCATGTAGTTCTTGGGAACAAGAAATCTAATGGACCTAAATTTCTTATCCCGAGGCCCAATGGGAAATCCACAGGAAACCGTTAGGAATGTCCGCCGATGAGGCCCAATCACAAAGGCCCAAGGCTCGTCCGCGGCTTCGAGACTTCACGGATAAGGCATTTCCCTGGCCAAGGATAACCTTCCGCTACCAGCTGTTTCTCTAGTCCGTGGACGCAGGTATAGCCGTGGTTCACCTCAAATATTGGACGCATCCTTGTCTCCGATAAGGAGCCCCTACCAGATTGCAGGACAAGTGATCCCAAGTTTTTGGGTGCAAAGTGCAGGATATTCTAAAGTCTCCCAACGAGGACACCCGTTGACTACAGATACAAAGCTCCCAAAGCACACACCATATTTCACCCCGCATCCCCAATGAGGACACTCATTGACTACAGGAGGAGGCCTTCAGTCCAGACATACCCTTGGAGGTCTCTGACCACGGACACCGCCTTTCCTGTAGATATGCTACAGGAAGGAGTTCTTCAACATAGTACCTGCATCAAATAGGTTAGTAATAATAATCTCCATCTTCCTTGAATCTTCCACAGTGCCCATCCAAGTAATCATGTTGAAGTCCTATCCACGCTATCTTTCCATAGGAAGGAATTCAATCAAGGAATTCCTCACCCTTTCTTCAGTAATGGGGCGCGCCTCCTCACTATGTTTGAGGGCGCGCCTCCCATGCATGGACAAACGCAACTGTCCATCAACCATTGTCACCATATGGCGCATTCTGATTATGTATAGGGCGCGCCCTCTTCCCTTTTATGGAAAGGTGACCTTATCTGTTCCTCAATTATAGGCGTTCCTTCTTCAATTTTCCATTTTTTATCAATCTAACACCTGAATATTGTTTATACCAATTTTTGGGCATAACACTTATTTCTCTTTTTTTCAGAAAATTTGCATTGGTGCTTCTGGAACAGGGGAGAGCATTTTAAGACAATTTATGGGCCGACGTTTGTGTTGTCAAAATTCAAGATTGCATGGACCAACTTCTCTGCGAAACTCTTGGTGCAGCAACATGTTTTTACCTTTGTGGCTTGACAGTTTGAGAATGATTAACAATGCAGGTATCCGCAGTGTACGCTCGAAATGTGAAGGGTACTTTTCTTGGAAAGAAATACGGGGCTGCATAATGATCCCTGTGAGAATGGTTCAATAGAATGAATTGTATTTTACTTGTGCACTTGGTATACCTCTGGACTTACCTGGGAGGAAACCAGTGTCTTCCTTTGAATTAGAATAAATTACCTGGGAGGAAAGGACATAGGTGTCTTCCTCTAAGATTGGAATCTTTTTCAAAATTTTCATTGATGTATAGTTTCACCTAGATATGTTCCATGCAAGGTTTCATCTATGTTTTACACTCAATTATTAAGATATTATTATATAAAAGTTCTATAATGAAATTTTTAATGGTTAAAAACTTTGCATTAGGTTATTACTTTGCAGCATGACCCCGATTAGAAAACGACTTTACAAAAGTGTTATGTACCTTGGACTATTAACTTTCGTACAATTATAAAAATATTAAAAATATTTTTTAAAAATAAAACTAATATAAATTTAACATAATTTTATTTTTTTAAAATTCTTCATAAATATCAAATTTTTAAGTGAACACAATTTTTCTAATAAAACTTATGATTAGGTGTTTAATTAAATTAACATAAAATTGTTGAATATTCTAATAAATCTACTCCATTAAAACTGTTGCAAATATTTTATGCTAAATTGAAAAAATTGGATGTTGGCGTTTTAAGTACGTTGCCTATTGAAACTAGGCTACTTCAAATATGCTAATATGATAATTTGTTTGTAATTATTTATAACTAGGTGGAAAAACCGCATTTCACGCGGTTCGGCAAAATATTTTTAAAGCGGATAAGAACAAATATATTATTATAAAAAGAATTATAACAAGTATAAAAATGAATGCACCTTTATAACCGATGGTTGTACATAGATTAAGAAAATGTATTGTTCTATATACTATAAGAGTTGAATCAGTAAATATTTTATTTTATTTGACGCATGTACAAGTCAGAGGTGAAAATAAATTTTGGTGGAAAAAAAGTGTGAGTGGAATGTGAAAATTTGGACTCATGAGTTAATTTATTGGGTTTGTTAGTCCGGGAGTGCATTCTCAGAATGTAAAAAACTGTGGTTATGAAGATTTTTTGCACTTTATAATCTATTTATATTCATGAACAAATTTTCTTTTTTATTGTAAATTAAAACTCCATTAAATTTCAATATTAACCAGCAAATCAGACCGCATACATTTTTTTATATATAAATCTTAGAAAAAATAAGATGCATATGTTGACCTTTTAATGGATACCAGAAATATGATTTGATAAAATAATTCTTTATAATTCTTATTCACACTACCACAAATTTAGTCTTGCATAGCATTTATTTTACCACTTGCATTGCACTTTTAAATATTATGTAACTTATTGCTATGCAAATGCCAATAACTTGGATAGCATATTTTCTAAAATGTTATGCAAGTAGAATTAGATAGTGAAATTCAATGGCTCGATAGATAATATAATATTCTAACTGTCAAGGCAAATGGGACAACCCCTTTACAAATGAGACAATGAATGGAACAGTCTCAATTAACTGCAGAATATAAATAACAGTAATGAAAATGCAGAATGCTGAAAACTTAATAAGTAAAAACACCAGAAGTTTTCACTTGGTTCGGCCCCTACACCTAGTCTATGGCCTACATCCAAGTCCCTATGCCAACTAGCATAGAGAATGTATTATATCCACTTAAAACAAAGTACTTACAAACTTTCCTTGATTACAAACTTGGCCCAATTGAAAGAAACCTTTCCCTAGCACACAACTACCTAGCACAAAGCTACTTGGCCTTCCTCTTGTAATCAAACTCCCACAATCCGGGACAAGTGATATAATACACCTTTCAGATACAAGAATATAATGTGAAAGTTTACAACTCAAACTAGGCTTCTTGTTTTCTGGATATGTATCTCGGGTATAGAACAAGAAGGTATTTTTCAGATGATAAGAATTGACATAAAAAACATTAATTGAAATATGAAATAAAAGAGTTGTATTTATAGGCAAAGTTCTAATAGATTTATTTTCAAACAAAGGATAAGATAGATAAGATTTGAAAACAAGTTTGTTTGAAAATATTTGAATGAATATTGGAGAAACTAATATGTTAGATGTTTGAAAAAGATAAACCAAGTAAAAGATAAGTCTTGAAAGATTCAAACTTGGTTTTTAAGATAAGGTTTGTTTGAGATAAGTTAAAGAGATATTTATCCAGTCAAATAAGATACACATAAAGCCCTAACCCTTATCTAAACCTGGGATAGTCTCCTGAAATGTCTGAGCAAAACTGCAATGCTTGAATCTCGGTTGCTTCCATTCTGTTTCAGCATTCTGTTGTTGAAAGATCTTATCATCATAAACACGTACAACTAACATTCTCCCCTTTTTATGATGATGACAAAGAAAGCATAAATGCTCCCCCTATCAAAAACACTAAAGGCCTGTAAAACAGAGTTAGATACAGCATAATATATTGCAGTTTATAATATATGCAACCAAAATGTAAATGAGATAGCTAAAGAATGAATGAGACACTAAGTATGCATAAAAAAGATAGTCTCAGACATTATATCATTAAACACATCCATTCAAAAATAACTTAGCTAACAACCCATCCAACAACCCATCCATAAACCAGGATGTCCAGTTGTTATGAAAGCACATTACATAAACCAATTCATAATCATCCATCCAAAAACCAAGGTAAAAAACATCAGCAACATAAAATCTTTAAACCAGAATAAAATGAAAGAGTCATAATACTCATAATACTTCTCCCCCTTCATCATAAAAGGGGCTCTTAGTCTGAATCATCATCAATGTGAACTGGAGCCTTGCCTTTCCCTTTGCCTGAACCAGAAGCCTTGTTCTGGGATGAAGGAAACACAGGAGCTGAACCATACTCTGAAAAGAGCTTGTCAAAGGCGTCTTGAGCTGGTGCTTTACCATCCCGTTCCCTTAGCCAATCAAAAATCTTCTCTTTGTATTCTTCCCTTGTCATGCCGAACAAACTTCGTCTCTGAACCCAGCTTGAAAAACAACTTAACAAACTCCTTTTCCCATGCCTTAGCCGAGGAAACCATTCCTTCTTGCAGAGTCCCAAACTCAAAGTCTATTGTCTTTGCTAACTTAACATCAGAAGCATGCAACACAGAAAGCTTTGCATTGATAGAATCCAAAAACGAACAGACAAACTTTCTAAACAACTCAAAAGAAGTGTTCAAAATACTGACTTCAGAAGTCAGTGACCCAAGAGTTTTGACAAAGGAAAAATGTTGATTAATCGAAGCCAAAGCAGCAAAATTTTTTTCTAACTTGGCAAACAAAGAATTAAGAACAGTATTGGTGTTTTGGTCATTTAGTTCTGACGCATAATGGGGGGATTTGGGCAAACCACCAAAAGAACGGTGGGTATCATAAAAAAATAGATCATTTGACTCAGACACCACGAGACCATTCGCAGTCAAAACAGACAATTTAAAAACAACATTTAATTTTTCTGACTTAGCAGAATCAATAGGAACACGAAAATACTAAAAAATCTTTGTCAATAAGGCAGGATATGGAAGATGCATTGATTCATGTTTAGCACAATGATTCATGTTAGAAATAATTAACGAAGCCAAATCACAAGGGGTTTTCTTGACAAACACAGAAAAAAGAATAGAATCTTGAAAAGTGACTCTATCACGACCAGGCTTGCGAGGAAGTACATTAGAGTGAAACAGTTTAAACAACAATAAACACATAGAAGTTAATCAGTTACCAATGGTTTGACAGACACAGAAACAAAGTTGTCACCGAGAATAGCTTTGAGTTGTTCCTCATACTGCAGTCCTGAAATTTCATCAAATGCCTGGTGGGTAGTAAACGGGCAGGGGCCTTGATTGGAAACGCATGTGAGTCTTGCCAGTAAGTCCGCCTTAAAGCATACCGGACTTCCTTTCACCGAAGAGAACACAATATTGTCGGACAAAATTGAAAAATTCGCATAGAACTCCTTCACTAAATCTGGATAAATCACATCCGGGGGTGACAATAACGCAACACAACCAACGACTTCAAATAACACTGACACTCCGATCCTACTAAGAAGACCAATATCACACAATCTTTCTTTCAAAATAGACTTGTGCCATGCCTTTGTACTGCTGTCCTTTGCATGACGCTCAAAAGAATCAGGAGCTGCTTCGCTTGATGCTTCAGAAACAACGGTAGTAACACGACGGCGCTTCGAACCTGATGGACCGGCGGTCGGGGTTTGGTTAGCAGTGGATCTCGAACGACGAGCCATGGAAGAGAGAAGTTTTAGGGTTAAGAGAGAAAATGATAGGATTTTGAGAGATAATGAGAGAGTAGAATGAAGAAAATGAAAAGATTAAGAACGAGAGTTTAAATAAGAGAGAGAACTGAAGAGTTAGAGATAGAAGAGAACACGAATAGATGAAAAGAAGAAGTGATGTATTAAAAAGAAAATACATGCACGAAGTACAAGGAGATGAGGAGTCTAATCAAAAGATTTCCTAAATCTATTAGTAATTAAACATGCAGCAACACACAAACTAAAAATAAAATAAAATAATACTACTAATTATACAAACAGATAATCACATGTAACAGTTAATAACACTAAACCAAAATTAATCACATAAATTACATAAAATCACGTAACAGATTAGAGAGAACACATACCTAATTCTCGATGCATTATACATAATCTATCTTCAACTAAAGGCTTAGTGAAAATATCTGCACGATGTTTCTCAGTAGATATATAAATAAGCTCAATATTACCTTTAGAAACATTATCTCGAAGAAAATGGTGACGAACATCAATATGCTTAGTACGAGAATACATAACAAGATTTTTAGAGATATTAATTACAGAGGTATTATCACAATAAATAGGAATATTTGAATAAGAAATACCAAAATCCTGCAATATTTATTGCATCCATAAAATTTGAGCACAACAACTTCCAGCTGTAATGTATTCTCCTTCAACTGTAAAAAAAGCTACTGAAGTTTGCTTTTTGCTATGCCATACAACTAAACAATCTCCTAAAAATTCACAAGCACCACTTGTGCTTTTTCTATCAACCTGTGACCCTGCATAGTCAGCATCTGAAAAACCGATTAAGTCAAAGGAAGATGAACTAGGATAAAACAATCCCAAGTCACTCGAACCTTTTAAATATTTAAAAATACGTTTAACGACATTCAAATGAGATTCTTTAGGTTGAGATTGAAAACGAGCACACAAGCATACACTATACATAATGTCAGGTCCTGAGGCAGTTAAATATAAAAATGAACCAATCATACCTCGAAATTTAGTGACATCTACATGTGTACCTTGTTCATCTTTTGTAAGCTTAACTGAAGTACCCATCGGAGTTGATTTAGGTGTGACATGATCAAGTGCAAACCTTTTGAGTAAATCCTTTATGTACTTGCCTTGGTGAATAAATATTCCTGCATTAGACTGATTAATTTGCAAACCTAGGAAGTACTGCAATTCACCCATCAAACTCATATCGAATTCCTTATGCATGCAATCAGAAAACCACTTACACAAAGATTCGTTAGAAGATCCAAAGACTATATCATCTACATAAACTTGAACTAAAAGAAAGTTATCACGTTTATGAAAAATAAAGAGAGTTGGATCGAGTGTACCACGAATGAAACCATTGTTCACAAGAAACTGGCTGAGATGTTGATACCAACAACGAGGAGACTGTCTCAATCAATAGACAGATTTCTTGAGCTTGTAAACATAGTTAGGGTACTTCTCATGAATAAAACCTGGAGGCTGCTTCAGGAAAACCTCTTCCTTGAGATAGCCATTTAGAAAAGCACTCTTGACGTCCATCTGATAAAGCTTGAACTTCTTACGAGCTGCAAAAGCTATTAAGATTCAAATAGCTTCTAATCTAGCTACTGGAGCATATGTCTCATCGTAATCGATTCCTTCCTGCTGGTTGTATCCCTGAGCAACCAAACGAGCTTTGTTGCGAATAATATTACCGTCTTCATCCTTCTTATTCTTGAAAACCCAACGAGTACCAATGATCTTGGCATCCTGAGGAGGTGGGACGAGTTCCCAAACATCACAACGCTCGAACTGACTAAGTTCTTCCTGCACAGCAACTGACCAATGTTCATCTGCAACTGCTTCTTGAGCATTATTTAGTTCAAACTCAGCAACAAAAGCACAGAATGCACACAGATTGTGAAATCTGCTTCGAGTAGAAATCCCTTGATCTAAATCAGTAAGAAGATTATCTGGTGGATGATTCTTCACAGTCCTAGAAGACTTAGGAAGTTGAATATTACTCATTTCTTCCTCATTAGAATTATCTGCCTGGAAATGAATAGGAGTTGTCTCATTTAAAAAAGACTGCCTCATTTCCGCTTGTGAAGATTTATCCAGAGGAGTAACAGAATTCACATTTGACACACTATCAGGAGTCTTTGGAGAGCCAGAAGATTCATCTGAAGCTTGAGTAGATCCTGAAGATTTATCAGAAGACTGAGATGGATCTGGAGAGTCTTGACTGCTTGATTTGTCAGAATGAACTGACTCTTTTCAGAATGAAATTGACTCTTTTCCGAATGAGACTATCTCATTTGGGAATGAGATGATAGATCCGCAGTGTCTTCATCAATTTGAGATATATTCCTTGAGGATTCATTGAACGCAATATTGATGGATTCTTCTACTCTGTTCTTGACAGAATTATAAACACGATAAGCTTTGCTTGTTGTAGAATATCCCAAGAAAATTCCTTCCGTAGATTTTGCATCGAACTTGCCTCGATTATTTTGAGTATCTAAGATAAAACACTTGGAACCAAATACTCGAAAATAACTAATGTTAGGAGTCCTTTTCTTAAGCAATTTATACGGAGTTTTAAGCAAAATAGGACGAATAAGTACTCTATTTAAAATATAACAGGAAGTGTGTACCGCTTCAGCCCAAAATTTTCTTGGAAGCTTACTCTCATGTAGTAGAGTTCTGGCAGTTTCCTGCAAAGTCCTGTTCTTGCGTTCCACTACTCCGTTCTGCTGGGGAGTACGAGGAGCTGAGAATTCATGAGTAATTCCTCTCGATTTGCAGAAGGTAATAAAATCCTTCTCGATCTCACCTCCATGATCACTACAGATAGTCTTGAGCTTATATGAATACTTAGTCTCAAGGTTAGTAATAAGATCCTTAAACTCAACAAAAGCTTCATCCTTAGTTCGTAAAAATAATACCCAAGTAAAACGAGAATATCATCAACTATAACAAAAGCATAATTCTTACCTCCCAAACTCACATACCTTTCTGGACCAAAAAGATCTAGATGAAGAAGCTGCAAAGGAACATAAGTTGATACTTTATTCTTAGCAGTAAAGGAAGTTTTCACCAATTTTCCAAGTTGGCAAGCAGAACAAGGTTTTGTTTTTTTGTACTTCAGCTTTGGTAGACCTCGTACCAGATCATGAGAAGATATCTTCCAAAGAAGATCCATGTGAACATGACCTAAACGTCGATGCCAAAGATTCTGCTGATCTTGAACAGTAGCAAGATAAATTTCCTCCTGTTGTTCATCAAAATCTAACACGAAAATATTTCCTTTCCTCTTGGAAACTAAATCAAACTCGTTAGTCTTAGTACCAATATAACATACATCTTTATCGAACTTAACCTTATGACCAGCTTCAGTAAGTTGACTTACACTTTAAAGATTATATTTAAAACCATCAACTAAACGAACGTTAGAAATAACAAACCTGTCATTACCAATGGTGCCTTTTCCAATAATTCTAACAGGGTTTGAATCTCCAAGAGTAACTAAGCCACCTTCCTTGGCAACTAGAGATAGAAACTTGGATTTATCACCTGTCATGTGACGTGAACAACCACTGTCGATGATCCATTTATTTCGCGGGACATGGACCTTCAAGCAAACCTGCAAAAATTGCTTTATCTCTTAGGTACCCACTTAACCTTGGGTCCTGGTTGGTTAGTATCAGAAATCTTATATAAATGTCTATCTGATTTCTTAATCCACATCTGAACAATATTAACAGATGTATTAGCAGATTTATATCTAGCAGACGATTTATAAGATGAGTTAGAGGAGTGGCCCTTGATACCACATAATCTAGATTAAGATGTAGGGTGACCAGCTTTGCCACAATCTCGACATTTCTCATAAGGCATTTTATATATTTGTGATGTCATGGCTAATATGGTTGTGTTTAGTTTTCAGATCTTACTTAATAGGACAAATCAGTACTTAACTGGAAATCATCACTTATACTGAAGACAGAACTTAAGATATCAGAACTTAAGTTATCAAAACTTAAGTTATCAGAAGATATTTATCAGGTAATAATATCAGGACTTAAGGTGACTTTCAGATAAGGCAGGCGGCTGATTGAAAGGAAAGAAGATCGAGACTAAGACAGTAAGAAATATGCATGAAGAAAGAATTCTATGAAGAATAGAATACTTGGAAGAAAAGATAACTGATTGATATATTTTAGGAAGCAGAATTATATTCCATATCAATTAGAACATTATCTTATAACTGTGTAGTATATAAACACAGACATAGGGCTTACACTATATGTGTTATCTTAATCGAAGTTATTATTCTTTGTAACCCTAGCAGCTCTCGTGATAATTTGTTCATCACTGAGAGAGGACAGTTCCATATTGTAACATAGTTTATTGTGTTGAATAAAATCTGTGTTCTGTTACTTGTGTTCTTTAATTCGATTTGATTGTAGTAAACACTGTATTCAACCCCTTTCTACAGTGTGTGTGACCTAACAAGTGGTATCAGAGCAGATCTGTTAACACACATACAGTTTAAGATCTAAAAATAATCGTCTGAAGAAGAAACTCCAACCAAGCCCACCAAAACTGAAAATATACCTGAGATGGACCCTGACGAAGAGATGATGAAGCTGTGTGCTCTTATGGTGAAAAAAATCACAAAGATTGCATATAGGAAATTCAGGAGAGGAAAGAAGTTTTCTAGGAAAGGTGCAAGTTCTGATAAGAAAGGTTTCAGAGAATCTGAAGGCAAAGGAGGAAAGTCTGACAGAGGAGATTACTCAAATGTTAAATGCTACAACTGTGGTGAGAAAGGCCACATATCTCCTGATTGCAGAAAAGTGAAAAGTGACAAAGGCAAGGCTCTTGTCACAAAGAAGAAAAGCTGGTCAGATGCTTCAGATTCTGAGGATGAGGAAAACTACACCATGATGGCAAATGCTGATAGCAGTTCTGATACTGCAGACATAAAGGTACCTCAAACTACTTATGCCTTTCATACTGATGATATTACTGAGTTGAGAAGATATCTTAAAGCCATGTTCATTAGTTATAAAGATCAAACTTTAACATATGAAAGATTAACTTCTGAAAATCTTGCTTATAAAAAGAGGAATGATTTTTTAGAAAAAGAGTTAGTCATGTTCCATCAAACTCAAAAAGATAGAGATGATGCCTTTTATGTTAGGGATGAAGTGCTAAAAATGAATGAATGTCTAAAAACTGAGTTAGAAAAGGAAAGAGAGATTATCAGGACTTGGACTAACTCTGGTAGAGCAACTCAGGATATTCTTAGTAGTGGAAACTTGAAAGAGGGCTTAGGTTATGGAGATGATAAGAACAGTAAGGGAACTGTAGAAACTGAGCCTATAGTTGTTAAACAAAAACCAAAGGTAAATCCTGTTAGGTTTGTAACTGTAAAGTCTGATATTGAGAAATCAGAAGTTAAGGAGAAATTAACTTCTGACAAATCTAAACAGGATAAGCCAACTGAAGTTAACATAGGCTTAATGACTAAGAAGCAGCTTAAGCATAAGCTGAAACAGGTTAAAAATGTAAACAAGGTAAAGCCACCTAGGAAAAATAGGAATGGAAATGAAGGTATGAAAAAAGTAACAATTATAAGCCTGTTCCTAATGCTCCCAGAAAAACATGTCATAACTGTGGAAATTCTAACCATCTGGCTTCTTTTTACAGGAAGAATAAGAACATAAACTCCTTACCCTCAAAGTCAGGAGTTAAGAGTCAGTCTGTTAGATATAAGCCACAAAATCCTTGTTTTTATTGTGGTAGTTTATGGCATTCCATTTATACTTGTAAGGAATATCATAGTTTGTACTATGATTATTATCAAATAAAACCTTCTGTAAAGAAAGTTAGCATTATTCCTTCTAGTGTAAGTTCTGATGCAAAGTCTGATATTGCAAATTCTGATAAGAAAACTGTTAACATAAACTCTAATGCTAAATCCGCTGCAAATGTTAACAAACTTAATAAGGCCAAAGGATCCAAGCAAGTCTGGGTCCTTAAAACTAATCATTAGTGGTCTTTGTGATTGCATGGCAACAGGAAGAACATCCTAGTTCTGGACAGTGGATGTTCAGGACATATGACTGGAAATAAATCCCTGCTATCAGACTTTGTGGTGAAAGCTGGCCCATGTGTTTCTTATGGATATGGAAACATGAGAAAAACTCTGGGCTATGGCAATATAAATCTTGGGAATGTCATCATTGAAAAAGTCGCTCTGGTCTCAGGACTTAAACACAATCTGATGAGTGTGAGTTAAATCTGTGACAGAGGTTATCATGTGAATTTTTTTGAAGAACACTGTGAAGTTGTAAACAAATCTACAGGCAAAGTTGTTCTGAAAGGATACAGGCATGGTAACATTTATGAAGCCAAGCTTTCAACAAGTACTGATGGTTCTATAATCTATCTGTTGAGTAGAGCATCAATTGAAGAAAGCTGGGATTGGCACAAGAAACTCTCTCAGTTAAATTTTAACAATACAAATGAACTAGTCAAGAAAGATCTTGTGAGAGGACTTCCAAAATCAGTATTTGCTCCTGATTGCCTTTGTGATTCATGTCAGAAGGCAAAACAAAGAAAATTTTCATTCAAGAGAAAGACTGAATCATCAATTCTTGAGCCTTATCACCTACTACATGTTGATCTATTTGGTCCAGTGAATGTCATGTCTACTGCAAAGAAAAATATGCTATGGTCATAGTGGATGAGTTCACCAGATACACATGGGTGTATTTCTTGCACACAAAAAGTGAAACTGCATCTATCTTGATTGATCATGTCAAACAACTGGATAAATTGGTCAAAGACTCTGTGAAAATCATAAGGAGTGATAATGGAACTGAGTTCAAGAATTTGATTATGAAAGAGTTTTGCAAAGACCATGGAATAAAGCAGGAATTTTTTGCTCCTGGAACTCCACAGCAAAATGGAGTTGTTGAAAGAAAGAATAGAACTCTTATTGAAGCCGCACGAACTATGCTTGATGAAGCAAAGTTACCAACCTACTTTTGGGCTGAAGCTGTGCATACTGCTTGTTTTACTCAGAATGCTACACTCATTAACAAGCATGGAAAAACACCATATTAGATGGTGAAGAAAAAGAAGCCAAATCTGAAGTACTTTCATATATTTGGATGCAAGTGTTTTGTTCTTAAGACTCATCCTGAACAGCTATCCAAATTTGATCTAAAAGCTGATGAAGGAATTTTTGTTGGATATCCACTTTCCACAAAAGCCTTCAGAGTCTACAATTTAAGAACAAGGGTTATCATAGAATCTATCAATGTCTCTTTTGATGATAAGAAGATTACTGGACTTGAAGATTTTAATGATCATGATCAGCTGAGATTTGCGAGTGAAGCTTTAAATTCTGATTCTGTAAATTCTGGTAGTCTAAATCCTGATACTGCAAACTCTGATGGGTTAAACTCTAATGTTATTGAAACTGTGGTGACTACGCCAAAGGAAAATGCACCTGTGCAGGGGGAGCATATTGAAGATCTAACCACGTCTCACGAAGCATCAGAACCTAGAACAGGCTCTTTAAGTTCTGATTCATTAAGTTCTGATGAGCCAAGTTCTGGAAACTCAAATTCTGAAGGATCCAACTCAGAGAGCATAATTTCAGGGGGAGCATCAGAAAATGTTGATGGAGACAGCATGGATCATAGGGGAGCATCTAGTTCTAGAGATAACCTTCCATCTGCAAGGAAGTGGACTAAAGCACATACACCTGACTTAATTATTCGAAATCCTGATGCAGGTGTCAGAACTAGAACAACTACATCAAATGAATGTCTCTATCATTCTTTTCTATCTCAGACTGAACCAAAGAAAGTGGAAGAAGCTCTTCAAGATGCTGATTGGGTGAAAGCAATACAGGAAGAGTTAAATGAATTTGAAAGAAATAAAGTCTGGACCCTAGTGCCAAGACCAAAGAACAGGTCTGTTGTTGGTACAAAGTGGGTGTTCAGAAACAAAACTGACAGTGATGGCATAATTACAAGGAATAAAGCAAGGCTGGTTGGAAAAGGATACTTTCAACAGGAGGGAATTGATTATGATGAAACATTTGCACCAGTTGCTAGATTGGAAGCCATAAGAATATTTTTGGCTTATGCTGCTCACAAGAAGTTTGAAGTCCTTCAAATGGATGTGAAAAGTGCTTTTCTTAATGGAGAAATGGAAGAGGAAGTATATGTTGAACAACCTCTAGGATTTGTAGATCCCAAATTTCCCAATCATATCTACAGGCTTGATAAAACACATTATGGCCTTAAGCAAGCTCTAAGAGCATGGTATGAGACATTAGCTCAGTTTCTTCTGGAAAGTGGATTTAACAGAAGGAATATTGACAAAACACTGTTCTACCTCAACCAAGTCAAGTAGAATGAAGAAGGAACTTTTATTTGTCAATCTAAGTACACCAGAAATTTGTTGAAAAAGTTTGGAATACAAGATTGTTCAAGTGCATCCACTCTTATGGCCACTGCAATAAAGTTGGTAAATCAGTAGATATTCCCTACTCTATCTAACTGCAAGTAGACCTGATATCATGTATGATACCTGTCTCTGTGCAAAATTTTAAGCAGATCCAAGAGAACCTCACTTGATAGTTGTGAAAAGAATTTTCAAGTACCTTAAGGGTACAACTGATCTGGGATTGTGGTATCCTAGAGAATCAGACTTTAAGCTAATAGGTTACTCAGATACAGGTTTTGCAGGATGCAAAATTGACAAGTGGAAGCTGCCAATTTCTTGGAGACAGATTGGTTTCTTGGTTTAGCAAGAAACAGAAGTCAATTTCCACATCAATTGCAGAAGCAGAATACATTGCTGCAGGAAGCTATTGTGCACAGATTCTTTGGATGAAGAATCAGTTACTGGATTATGGGTTAGAATTTTCTAAAATCCCTATTTACTGTGATAATCAAAGTGCTATTTCTATGACAGGTAATCCAGTTCAACACTCAATGATAAAGCACATCAGCATTAGGTACCACTTCATAAGGGAACATGTGGATGAAGGTACAGTGGAATTGTATTTTGTTCCAACAGATCAACAACTAGCAGATATCTTCACAAAACCACTGTATTAAGCTACTTTTACAAGATTGGTAAATGAACTTGGAATGGTTTCAGGTTCTTTCTCTAAATCTGCCTAGTTTATGTTCTGATAAATCAGACTTTATGATCAGTATTTACAGATATTACTATCCTTGTGTATTCTGTGCTTAAATTGAAATTTGCTTAAGTGCTGATTGTTGTCTGATGTGAATTTCTAAACTCTGATAGTGATATGAATGTTTCTGTGACTATTCAATCCAATGAGGATAACTGTGCTAGATGCTGACCTAGTAGTCTTTAATATACTAAAGATCCCATATTTGAAGTAATTATTTATGTGGAAATCGTTGAACACAAGCAAATTCTGATATTGAGTTTAGTTAAGTTTAATTTGTGTATCTTATTACTAAGTCAAAAACTAGAATAGTGCTTCTTATCTGTTAAGTTCTGATGTTAGTAAATCTGATGGATATACTAAGTGCTGATAAGCCTCACTTATCAAAAGAAAAAGAAAAAGAAAAAGAAAAGAAATAAATATCAGGTACTCCTTTGAGATCTAGAGTAAAAATGTGGATGGGAAGACCCAAGTGCATTGCTGGTAAAAAAAATTTCTTGGTGACTTTTCACATTCTATGATTACTGGAGAAATACTTTGATAACAACATAAATTCTGATAAACAGTCGTGACTCACTTACACTGAGAAGCCACTGTAAAATGGAATTTCAAAAGATGCATAAAATGAGCACAAAACAGTTGAGGTGGACTCATGCATGAACTCATTCTACAGTAGACTTTAGAATAATGACAGATTTTGAGCAAAGTTCTTAGTTATGCCTTATTTCTAAGATGTACTGAAGTGAATCAGACTTTACTCCTTGTCTGATATTTAGCTTAATGTACACACATACACTCCATATGAATGATGAAAATTACTGTGGTGATAAATGTTGTTTTAGATGAACAGTTTACGTGTCAGTTGCATAAACCTGAGGACAAGTTCTGATGGAAGTTCTGATGATTAAGTTCTGTTGAACCCATATCAGTATTTGTGTGAAGAATTACAGGAATAAACATTCACTTTTCGAGTTAAGAAGCCATATTCTGATGATTTTTAAATCCTGATAATAATCAAGTTCTGATGCTGACGTGGCAGTATCTATTTACTTGGTTTACTTTTGGTCATTACTTGAACGGTAATATTTTTACAGAATATTGGTTAATGTGAGATAAAACAGTCATAATCATTATGGGTTAGTGGTTAGCGTGTATGTCTTGAAAACCTGCATGCACACAGTATTTGTTATTATTTCCCGTGCCCATTAACTCTGGCTTTAGATCTTTTACTGACTGTTATTATTACACATCAGTCTAGGGAGTCGAGGGGTCCTTATTTTTACTTGTAATTTTTAACCAGTCGTCGCGTCCCTTGGTATTCTATTGGCTATTTAAACCGACTATTCATTCCAGCCAAAACATCTTTCATTTTCTCACAAACTCGCTCTTTTTTTATTCACATCAACAAAAATGGTCCGTTTCAACTTGTTCCTGAACTATAAACCTTTAATGTAATAACCCCAAAATTTTGAACTTTTTGTAACCCTTATGAATAGTGTTTTTGCTGATATTGCTGAATAAGAAAACTTTTCATGCCACACTATGTAGGGGTTCTTTTATTGTTATTCTGAGATCGTATTAGTACTCTATATGATAAATAAGTGTATGTAAAGATCGTCAGAATCCAAATTCGAACACTTTGATTTTTCCCGAAAATCCACCAGATACCGAAAGAATTGAGTATAAGGTAACAGGATAAAAATGATTTAAATTCAAGGATTATAAGAGAGGATCATAAAAAGAATATAATGTATTGAGAAAGATTAAGGAAACCCAAGTAATAAGATCCCGGGTATGATCCCTCAAACGATAAACGAAAACGAAAGTTAAGCGAACCGTATAACAGATCAACGGTCATTAGCCAAGTAATTAGAAGCTAATCAAAGAGGTTAGTGAGGATGATGTCATCAAACAAATAAGAAGAGGACAAGTGTGGGAGGATGACATAACAAGGTGACATAAGCATGACAAAGAAAAGTGTGTTGTTGGTTGATTAAGAACCACACAAAAGTTACCATGGTAAAAAGTAATTAAAACAAATCAAAAGCAACCAACCAAGCCAAAAACAATTCATTTCACCAAAACACAAAGTTGACTTCTCTTTTCTTCATCAAAGCTCTTGGCCTCTCTTTGTTTTCAAGAAGAAAAAAACCAAAATCTAAGATCCAAGCCTTGTTAATTAGTGAGGTAATTATCTAAGACTCCTTATGCATAGATATAGCTATCCTATAAGTTTGAGCTTCTAATTCATTCACAATCTCTTCCTAAAAATCATGGAAGAAGAGGGTGAATAGTATTTTTGAAGAACTTAAATTTTTGTTCTTGAGTTTTTGTTTAGATTAAGCTTGGATAAGGACTTTTAAGGGTGATTCCAAGCTAATTACTTGATTCTCCACTCTCCAAAGAAGGTATAACCCTCTAAACCCTAACTTTACTTGAGTATTAGGTTTAGTTTTGTTGTTATGGTTCATGAGAAGCATGATTCTTGTAGACTTAGAGATTGGTTGGTTTTATTATATTTTGGAGTTGTAAATCTTGATGATTAGTTAATAAACTTAAGTAAACTCTTAGTTCATGATTGATAAATAAGTATAAATTGGTAATATTGAGTTGTTGGGGCTGTTGTAGTATGGTATGGATGGATTTTGGTTGTATGAATGAATTGTGGTTGATTGGTGGTTGGTTTGGAGTAGAATAAAATTGGTAATCGCGTAAACATAGCCGTCGTAATGTCCGATTTACTTTAGACTGTTTTTGCTCTTAATATTAGGACCCGAGAACTCCCTGTCAGATTTTGACCATTTCCATGATTAGATAGTTCATGTTACGAGCTTCGTTTTTGATATGTGGTTCGTTTGAATCCGATGTACGGTTTAGGAGAAACGACTGTTTTAAGTAACGGCATTTCACGAACGAACCATTACCCCTCGCCTTACTTTGAAACATAGGTTAAAGACCTTAAAGGACTAATTGGAGTATGAATCATTTATGTAAAGTGTATTAGGCAGTTGGTAAGGCATTCGCAAAAGAATCGCCTTAAAACCCTTAATGGTTAATTTATTAAAAATGGTGGAGCCGAGGGTACTCGAGCGACTTAAGGGAATCGTTGAGCGCAAATCGAGTGTTAGAGTCTAATTGGTTAAAGTATAGATTCATAAGCGACTTTGGTTTAATTCCAACTTATATGTTGTTTATAGGTTACCAGACTCGTCCCAAGCCATTTGTCACCCCCAGTTGCTCAGGCAAGTTTTCTACCCGTTATACTGTTGTTGTGATGTATACATATGTATATACATTATCTTGTGATAGATGCATGATGGTTAATTAGCAAATTCTTGCGATATATTGGAGCATATGATATGGTATATATGCATGCCTGTTTCGTAATCTTGATATATATCTGTTGATTCAGTTGCATAATACCTATGCTAGAGATAAGCAGTAATTGCGTATACCCTTAGTATAGGGGACCCCAAGGTGAACAATTTCTAAAACCGGGAGTCGATGTTCCCGAGTATATTATATATATATATTTATATATATATATTGATATAGTTTTCAAAACTATTAATCGAATAAGGTTTATTCGATAACTTTATTTTATTTAATGAATATTAGTTGAGTATTCATTCGAGGACTTATGACTCAGTTTATTTTATTTAATGAATAATATTTGAATATTCATTTGAGGACTTATGACTCGCTTTATTTTATTTAATGAATATTATTTTGAATATTCATTTGAGGACTTATGACTCCGCTTATTTATTAAATAACATTCTTTATTTTATTAAAGAATAATGTTTCGATAATCAAACTTATTTTCGATTATTCAAATAAAGATCATACTTTCGTATAAGTATATCTTTGGTTATTTAATATCCATTTCAAGTATGAGTTTTAAAACTTTTACTTCAATTATTTTTATAAGGATTATCCTTATGGGAATATTATTTAAATAATAATATTCAGATATTTTCTAATATATTGGGGCTGATTTATTTTATTAAATCGGCATTACTCCAAACATTCTTAAAAATGTTTTCGAGTCTTCAAAATGATTTTTAAAGGTTAGAGCGGATCCCAAAACTCATTTTTATATTTAAGATCTTCCTTTCAAGGGGATTTAAATACTCGCTCAAAACCTGAGGGATCCGGCTCTGTGGTATATTTTAAATTCGCAACGTGGTTGCTGTTTTGAGACAACAATTTGATTACTTGCTCAATGTTCGGGAAGTAAGTCCATCTGATTGAGTCGGCATAAGCGACAGGCCGGGGTACGGTCTATGAAGGTGTAAGAGGCTGGGTGACAGTCCATCCACGCGTGAGTGGCCGGGTAACGGTCTAGCGCGAGGTTCGAATTCGGCCAGGGTGATGACCGACGAGGAATTCATCCATCTATAGTAGAAAAGGTTACTTATTGGTATCTTTGCCTGATCAGCAAGATATCGGGTTTATGCCACAATTCTTTTCCTTTCCAAAAATTCATTGGATGTTACAAACTCTGTTCATACTTTACATGACAGAGGTTTTCAGGAAATGTATAAGAGATATATATGTGGATATATATCAGGACTTAATGAAGTATCTCATAACTTCATTTCATTCAATAATATTTCAAAGATTTAATCTATTTAAATCTTATCTTGTAGTCTCATCTATGTGATGAACTGTCGAAAACTCAGTATACTTTGAACAATGGTAGTTCAAGTAGTTTTATAAATGATATAAGTATAGTGAAGCATTTGGTGACTTCATCCCTTGTTTTTGCTTGTATCCAGTAAGTAATTATCTTACACTTGATAAAGGATTTTAGTAAGTTATCCATTTAGATACCTGCATTATTGTTTACACTATATATTATCTTGCGAGCTGTAATGCTCACTCTTGCTTTATTTCTTCATCACACAACAACAGTTAGGAAAGATGGCCAGACTCAAGCAGACCCAGCGCAAGAGCGTGGGAAGCGCCCCGCGCCTTCCCATTGAGATCATAGCTGCTATAGTTGCAGAGGTAGATCTATCTGTAGATCAGACCTTCTACTTTTGGGAATCAATTATGTATAATTATAACTTGTGGCAGATAATGGCAATTAATTGTAAACTTATCAAGTAATCATTTTGGGTTGTAATAACTTTTAAATTATGGATTCAAAGACTTGTACTTATTTCAATTTCATCTCTGACACTATAATGGGTTGTGGTGTGTGTTAGTGTGGGGTCACAACATGAGGTTATTTATTATGAATTCAGTTAAGTGATATTGTGGAAAGAAAGACCGTGACGACCCGGATCCCTGACCCCGGATCTGGGGGTGTTACATTTAACATCGAGTTGAGTTGTGATGAATGGCAACAAGAGTGGCATGTCACCGCCATTCCTGAAGAGCTTTGGAACTCAGTTCCACAAGAGGTTCACACAGAACTCTTGTTCTTATCAATGGAGTATTACCTCCATCTTGATAGGTTGGAAGAGGAAAGGAGAGAAGCTCTCCGTCAGCAAGAACGAATCATTCGTCTTACAGTGCTCTTTATTAGCAGCATAAGAAGTAGTCGTTAGGTCTTCTTAGACTAAGACTAAGGCTGTTGATGTTAAGAATCGTAGAATAGGACTATCTTGTAATTTTTGCATGTAATTGATAAATTTCATGAAATGTACTCATTTTCTATATCAATGAAATTTTCTTTAATTGCAAGATTTTTTCTTTGTTTCTCAAATTATGTGACTGTGCATGTTTAAATACAATTTATTAATCTTTACTTCATCGATTTTTAATTTTATTTTGTGATGAATGTTTTGATTAAATTCTGTTGATTTGAGGAAACAACTGAGGAACAGGTTCCCATATCAGAACCTGTTGTTGTAGAAGCTGAGAAGGTCTCTTCTCTGAAAGATACTATAACTGGGAGTTCTAGGCCCCACAAAAGGCTTAGTAAGTTAAATTCTGATGATAAAGCTCCTACAGTGTCTCCACCTTTGAAGAAATTAAAGAAATAGAGAGCTCACATGGACATAATTAAGTCAGATTCAGAGGATGTAGTGAAAGGAGCTAAGGAAGGGGATTAGGAATCTCTGATCTCAACAGAACCAATTGTTATTGAATCACTTCCTTCTGCACAACCAGAAACTGCTCAAGATAGAATATGTACACCTCCTATGTCACCTATAGTTGATCCAGTACATACTGAAGAACCAGGTACAAGTGCTGAAATTGATATTCATAACTTGATTGTGCCTGAGGTTTTGTACTTGGAAGCTCCACCAACACAACTCACTCCACCACCAACACCAATTTTGGATGTTGATCAGAATTTGGCTGCAGAGCAGAATTTAGAGGATGATGTTGAAGCCTCTATAGCCTCACATACTGCTATTTTATCAGAAGATGCTGATACTGTAGGATCTAAAAGTTCTGATACTGCCAATGAGAATATTACTGGTGAAGCTGCTGCTAATTTAGATGTTGATGCAGCTGGTCCATCAGGACCGCACCTCAACAAACATTTAACAAAGCTAAGTTGATAAAGAAGTTTGTTAGAGGGGAACCACCAGTACCTTGGAGTGAAACTCCTAGAGGAAAGGAGTGGACTAAGGAATGGAACACAGTTAGTTTTATTCCTTCTGAAAAGGTTCTTGCTGAGCATCTGGAAAAAGCTGATGAAATGCTGATAAATGATCATTTTAAGGCACAGCTGAGAGTTACTGCATTGAGTACAAGGCACCTTCAAGGTCAACATTCAACAACTCATGCCAAGGTGAATAAAATTCAAGAAACCTTGATCCAGCAAGATATGAATGTGAAACTTGAAAAGAACAGATTTTTCAAGCCAGCCTTTGACAAAATTGCCTACATTGAGAAAACTAAGGAGAAGCAACAAACTCAGATTGATGAAATTCTAAAGAATCAAGCTTCTCAGCAAACTAAACTCAATGAGATCCAATCCTCAGTGGAATTACTTGTCTCTTTTCTTTTACCTGCTGATGCCAAAAAAGGGGAGAAAGTGATTAAGTCCAAATGCAAATCTATTCATCACTGAAGGGAAAGGATGATGGAAATGATGACCAGGGAAACTCTGATAAGGGTAGAGGTCAAGGTCAAGGCAAAGGATTTTCATCAAGTAAAGCTAGAATTACAAGTCAAGGAACAAGTTCTGATACTGGGAGAAGAATAAGTCCTGAACTGGTAAAAGGATAAGTTCTGGTGAACATCTGGAACTTGATGAAGAAATTTTAAAGGACTTATTTCTCAAAGAAAATCCAGAAATGGGCTTTGAGAGTCTAAAGGAAGAAGAAGCTAGACTCAAAGTAGAAGGAGTCAAGACAAAATCTAAAGCTTCTGTTGTTGAAAAGAAATTTCCAAAGCCTAAGGGTATTGTGATAAAGGAAATAACAAATTCTGAGGCAACCAAAGCCAAATCACATGTGGAAATTGATCCAAGGTCCAAGGGCAAAGAAAAGTTGATGAACCTATAAAGGTTTATATGCCAGTCATGGATGAAGAAATAACTGATGATGAAGAAGATGCCAGTCTTACTCTGATGACAAAGAAGATTTCTCAAACAACCTCTAACATGGCTCATGTTGTTCAGAGTCAAGATGTAGTAAGTTCTGATATGACAGTGAAACAAGCAACCTCTGACATTGCTCAAGTTGGCTTGATATCAGAAGTTAAGGAAAAGGAAACCTCTGACATTGCTCATGTTAAACCTTCAAAGATACTCCTACCAGGATTCACCAAAGCTAAACAGACTCAACCTTTGAAGACTGCAACAAGTGGTTTTAAAGCAAGAGTTGTTACAGGAAAGGAAGCAAGAGATAAATCTGGATTGGGTAGTTCTGATGAAAGAAGAGTACATAACACTACCAACGATCCAACTTTCTTAAGTGAACCAGGTGTTGGAGCAACTCCTGAAAGATTGAATCGACTTGAATCTGTACAAATGGTTTACATACCTTTTTGAAAGAACATATCTTGTTATATTTTATGACAAATGGAAGGGTATACCATATCAGGCAGAATGCTATACCACTAAAGTATTTTGAGGAACTGGAACATGTTCTATTCCTACTTCAAGTGAAAGACAGATTAACAGATAGTTCTGCAGGTTATTTAAAGTCACAAATTCAAAGACATAAGAAGCTTTATTCTGTAAAGTCTGACATCACATACTGTCCTAAGTACAGAGATCACAAAGGTGATATTGTCAAAATGAAGCCTACCTCTGCTAAAATCATAACTACTTTTCTGGGTTATAAGGCTGTGGAATTCAATCTAGAGTCCGACAAGGCATATCTGATCAGACTAGATCAGGAGATAAGAAAAGCTAAGATAAATGATCTCAAGGCTGCTATTTTTCAAACTGGTGAAGATACAACTGAATTGATAAATGCTAAAAGGAGGATGGTTAATGAACTTGAATATACTAAGAGATGTCTTTTGAAGAACTATCTCAGAACAACTCCTGACATCAAAGAGATCAGAAATTGAAGCCAAGTCGAAGATCTACAACTGCTTAAATTCTGAAAGTGTACACAGACTGAAGCTGTTATCGGAAGTTTAAGATGGTAAAGCTGTAAGGACTGTAAGTTGTAGTTATCTAGTCAAATTCTCATGCATTTGTACTTAATGTTTTTGACATCATCAAATATCTGTTGAACTTGTATATTATGCTAATTTACAAGTTGGGGGAGATTGTTCGATATATTTGTGATGTCATGGCTAATATGATTTGTGTTTAGTTTTCAGATCTTACTTAACAAGACAAATCAGTACTTAACTGGAAATCGACACTTATATCGAAGACAGAACTTAAAATATCATAACTTAAGTTATCAGAAGATATTTATCAGGAGATAATATCAGGACTTAAGGTGACTTTCAGATAAGGCAGGCGGCTGATTGAAAGGAAAGAAGATCGAGACTAAGATAATAAGAAATATGCATGAAGAAAGAATTCTATGAAGAATAGAATACTTGGAACAAAAGATAACTGATTGATATATTTTAGGAAGCAGAATTATATTCCATATCAATTAGAACATTATCTTGTAACTGTGTAGTATATAAACACAGACATAGAGTTTACACTATATGTGTTATCTTAATTGAAGTTATTATTCTTTGTAACCCTAGCAGCTCTCGTGATAATTTGTTCATCACTGAGAGAGGACAGTTCCATATTGTAACAGAGTTTATTGTGTTGAATAAAATCTGTGTTTTGTTACTTGTGTTCTTTAATTCAATTTGATTGTAGTAAACACTGTATTCAACCCCCTTCTACAGTGTGTGTGACCTAACATAGGAGCTCGCTTGTACCCTCCTTGAAATGCACGTTTCTTAATTGATTCACATCCTAAACCTCCTTTATCAAGAGAAGATTTTTGTTCACAAGAAGAGCATTCAAAGTTTCTCCATGAAAACATTTAGCTAAATCCTTTTCAAGCTGTACAACTTTGTGCTTTAATTCCGGAACCAGGGGATCAGGAGCACTATCTCCTTTAACAGTTTCTGGATCAACAGAGATTGACTCTTTCTTCAAGGCTTCGAGGCATACATCTTTCATCTCAATCTCATTTTTGAGATATTGATTTTCTTCAGTAATTTTTGAAACCCTTTCAAACAAAGATTTATTTTCAGCAACCAAGGCTTCTTCCTTCACGGGGTCATCCATTTCACTAAGAACTTCACTTAATGCTTGTTTTAAGTAAGCATTCTTTTCTTTTAGCTTCTTAACCTGGACCTGCAAATTTAACATCGATGAAGATATATTTGAATTATACTTTATATTTTGTACCTCATCATTGTCACTGGAGTTGTCCTCGAGTCCTGCAAAGCAAAGTTGAGCAACTTCATCATCTGAATTAATCTCCACATCTGATTCATCATCACTCCAAGTAATTAATGCCTTCTTCTTGTTCTTCAGCTTGTAGCAGTCCTTTTTGAAATGTCCTTTCTTTCCCCACTCAAAACAAGTGTCCTTGCTTTGATTTGTTTTACCTTCCTTGCTCGGATTAGATTTGAAGTCCTTTCTTGGAAATTGTGACTTCATAGGTCGTTTGGAGGCATTCCGTTTGGCAAGAAAATTATGAAACTTCTTGGTTAGAAGAACAATCTCTTCATCAGAATCATCAGGATATTCGTCTGCATCTACATTAAGTGCAAGAGTTTTCTTACGAGGAGCTTCATCTTCTTCATCATATATGCGTAGCTGATTTTTGAATTCTTCCAATTCACTGAACAATGTTAGAGTGTCCATAGTCGAAAGCAGTGTTGAATCCTGCAGAATGGTAACCTTTGGAGCAAACTTCTTTGGCATTGCTCTGAGGATTTTCCTATTGATCTCAGATTGATGAATGATCCTTTCCAGAAGTGAGATATAGTTCATCAATGTCAGGAATCTCCCTTGAGCATCTCACACACTTTTATCTCTTTCCAACCTGAAACTTTCATAGTCACTCATGATCATACTTAATTTTACTTCACGTACCTTAGACGTGCATTCATGGCTGACTTTGATCGTATCCCAGATCTGTTTGGCAGTGGTACATGTTGATACTTTTCTTAATTCTTTAGCTACCATGCCATTGAGAAGTGAGTTCATAGCTTTAGCATTGGAATTCATTGCATTCACTTCTTCAGGAGAGAGATCCTTGAGAGATTTTGGCTTCCCTTCTTTCATAGGAGTTGTAAACCATTTTCTACAGCATCCCATTCGAATGCATCACGCTGGAGAAAGATTTTCATCCGGAACTTCCAGTCATTGTAGTTTTCAGCACCATGAAGCAGTGGTGGATAATTGTTTGAATACCTATCTGGTTGAGCCATGGATCGCTAGCAAAATAAACACTAAAAAGAGAATTAAAAAGAGAATTCGATGGCTCGATAGATAATATAATATTCTAACTATCAAGGCAAATGGGATAGTCCCTTTCTAAATGAGACAATGGATGAGACAGTCTCAATTAACTGTAGAATATAAATAACGGTAATGAAAATGCAGAATGTTGAAAACTTAATAAGTAAAAACACCAGAAGTTTTCACTTGGTTCAGCCCCTACACCTAGTCTATGGCCTACATCCAAGTTCCTATTCCAACTAGCATAGAGAATGTATTATATCCACTTAAAACAAAGTACTTACAAACTTTCCTTGATTACAAACTTGGCCCACTTGAAAGAAACCTTTCCCTATCATACAACTACCTAGCACAAAGCTACTTGGCCTTCCTCTTGTAATCAAACTCCCACAACCCGGGACAAGTGATATAATACACCTTTCAGATACAAGAATATAATGTGAAAGTTTACAACTCAAACTAGGCTTCTTGTTTTCTGGATATGTATCTCGGGTATAGAACAAGAAGGTAATTTTCAGATGATAAGAATTGACATGAAAAGCATTAATTGAAATATGATACAAAAGAGTTGTATTTATAGGGAAAGTTCTAACAGATTTATTTTCAAACAAAGGATAAGATAGATAAGATTTGAAAACAAGTTTGTTTGAAAATATTTGAATGAATACTGGAGAAACTAATCTGTTAGATGTTTGAAAAAGATAAACCAAGTAAAAGATAAGTCTTGAAAGATTCAAACTTGGTTTATAAGATAAGGTTTGTTTGAGATAAGTTAAAGAGATATTTATCCAGTCAAACAAGATACATATAAAGCCCTAACCCTTATCTAAACCTGGGATAGTCTTCTGAAATGTCTGAGCAAACTGCAATGCTTGAATCTCGGTTGCTTTCATTCTGTTTCAGCATTCTGTTGTTGAAAGATCTTATCATCATAAACACGTACAACTAACAGATAGCACTTTTGAGAAGTGTTATACAAATGTGTGCTATCTAAGTGTAGCTCTACAACAATGTTTCAACACGTGTTATAAAAACTATATCTTCTAGATGATTATATAACTTGGATTGCACTTTAAAAATGCCATCGAAGTGGCAAATTTTCAAAAAATATAAAAAATTATATTATTTTGGTTTTTCCCTAAAATTTTCATAAATACAAAAAAAGTAAAAATAGACAAAGTAACTATTAATCCTCTAGTGAATTTGTAACCTGAACTATTCTAAGAAGTAACAACTTAACAGAGAATGTGGTAGACTCAATAGCCCAAACCCATACTTTCTCTACCGGCACACCAAATCCAAACATGTAGCGCCATCCTACAATTCCATTAATCTGAGACCTAGAAAATATCACTGCAAAAAATTGTAATTATTCATTATTACCTAATTTTTTTGCAGGTCAGAAGCATGGAATAAATATAAAATGTGTGCTTATAAACAAAATAAAATCCGGATAATGTGTGCTTATAAACAAAATAAAATCCGGATTGCTTCTTTTGCTTTTCTACTAATATAAACAATTAACAGAGTTCATATTAGTTACTAATATTCTTCAAGGACATTTATAATATAAAGATGAGAGCTTATATCTATAAAAAAATTGCTCCCAGTTATAGTCAGAACACCAACATTCTTTATTTTTTCATAACAATTGACTTATCACCCATGTCACGGAGCTGTTAGGCTGCAGAAATAGGCTCATTTCCTCGCAGGGCAAAATAAATCTTAAATCTTACTCTTCTAGTGAGTCAAAGACTAAACAACTCAAACAAAATAAATTACAGGTTCAATATTTAAGAGTCTCAGTAGGCACGACTCTATTATTATTTATATTATTGTAACTAACCAACTGTGTATAAAAGAGTAAATATATTAACGAAGGCAAAAGAAAGGTAAAGATTTTATACAAGAAGAACCGTAACCGAAGAAAAAGCTAGTTGTGCGCTACTTCAAGTTTTCTAATCTCTACTTTGCGTTGCTTACAGAAGAAAAGCCCATAAAAAGATATAACATACATCAACTCATATTCTTATCGACCATTCAAATTACAAATATTCATTCTTATCGACCGTATAACGATGCAACTTCATAATATATAGCTATACGGGCAACAAGAAATTAAGACAAGTTTTAATGCTACAGATAAGACTTGGCCTCTATATATTATAAAGGTCCAACCACATTAAAATGGTTCCAAACTCATCAATATTATAAACTCTTGGAGAGGAACATGCTAAAACTATATTTTAAAAATATTATACGATAATATAAGTATTGGACGTGAATTTTAATTTCCATCAGAACTCTTTGAAACTAAATGCCACGTGGCTTATTTTAACTTAAAATTGCTAGAACTAAACTATATCATTTTTTCATGTGAATATGACATATAATAAATAATGAAACTATGAAACTATGAAGTGTGCATAAAAAATAAGACTTTCCTTGAAATTCGTCATGGTGTGATACATGTTTTAGAATTTGATACCCGAAAAAGTACCAAAGTATATAGTGTACGATCGTTTGAGATTGACGTGTTGAAATAAAACATAGAACATGGAAACTCTATACATGTACATGCAGATGCCAAACACTAAATCTATACAACACCAAAATTTGGAATTAGACCAAGAAAGCCAGCATGAAATTCCATCTTTTGATCCATAATTGAACCAATTTGACCTCACCGAATTCTATCATCTTTATATAAAAGACTACTCAAACTCAATTAAGCATCACATGTAATTCAAAATAACTTTTTTATTAAGAGAATAAAATAGAAACAGGAACTCAACTTAATATATATAAGAAACATGTATGCAAAAAAACTACCAAATATCTCAATTACAGTGGATAAAAGCATCTCTGTACGAAGATTCATGAACACCATAATAATACATAAAAGCATTTATAAATATAATTACATATGTAACCTTTTATTGAGAAGGATCGAAGTCGAACTAAAGGACTACCACAATCAAGTTTCCGAACTAAGAGAAAATAATTCATGAACACCAGAATAATACATAAAGCATCTATAAATCTAACTACATGTATAACCCTTTATGGAGAAGGAACGAAGTCAAACCACGGCCTATCACAATCAAGTTTCCTAACTAAGAGAAAACAAATTCTCAAATATTAAGGCTTTAAATATTGACAATATCTCTAAATTACCTTAATTTATACGTCAAGTGAAGAGGAATCGAGCCAATAAACATGAAGAAGTACCTAAGTGCACCAAATTATTGCATCTGAAAAGTGAAATCCCAAAATAAAAAACCCTCGAATAATGAATCGACTTATAGAAAATAAGGAATTGTTGAGAAAATCAAATTTGAATTTCTCAGAAAAAAGCCAAATCAATTTCGGTATTAACACCTACTGCTAATTCCTAAAAGTCTCTACCTCCAATTGCCATCCAATTTATCCCTCAAACATAAATCGACATATATAAACTCACAATATAATTTTAAAAATCATCCTCTTGACCATAGAGAAACATGATTTCTTGAGGATATGACATAATACATTCACATACGATCCAACATAATTGCGGTGTTGAGAATCCAATTTTTGACTCCAGTAATCCTATAAAATCACATCCGAACACGAATCGATTAACATCGAAACCTCATAAAAATATATTTGCGAAACTTGCACAACATAAATTGATTCTTCGAGCCTAAATTTAACTTGAAATATAAATTGTACAGTGATAAGAGATTGAAAAATACCTTGGTGAGTTGCGAAAAAGCATCGAGAAGGGAGAAAAAGGGGGTAGTCGGAGAAGAAGGTGTTAAAGTCCACATTGACGAAATAGCTGCCGGAGGAACTCGCCGGAAACTTTTAGATAGAGAATCAAGTGAAGTCTCATTTGTAGTTAGCAAATACTTATCAATTTTTTCAAATTATAAATTAGAAATGGGTGCACATACATAACATAAAATATTAATATAATCCTATCATTATGAATAAAAAATGAGCAGAAATAAACTTGATTCAACGAGAAATAATCAGTGAATATCTGAAAATGGAGGTGGAAGAAAATTAAACATATGAAATTGATTTTTCTCAAATTAAAAGTTGGTGTGTTTACACTCTATAGTGTGAATAAAAAAAGGAGCATAAACAAACCTGATTGATTGAGCAGAAAGTTTTGTAACAGCTTCGTTATACATACATTCGATGCTCGAATTTGGTATAAAAAGGTTATAACTTAATGTTTGCCTATTGATTGCCTTGTCGTAATGCTCGACTGCTGATTTGCTTGACAATAAATTATAGTGCAGTTACAAATAAGGGAAATAGAGAAATGGATGATAACTTGAAATCTTGGGAAAATAGTTGTAACCCCGTTTGAGGGATGCCGCATTACTCGCCTGAGATCCTCCTTTATATAAATTTATAGATATAGATATAAAAGTGCAACATTAAAGGCTAAAACTGATGTTAATTAATTTTGTATATGGAAATAATTACATTTATTAAATACCAGTTTTGTAGTATTTTTTAAATTAACATTTCTAATATTAGCAATTTAACATTATTATATAATGTATAGTAAAATTAAAGCATGTATCTTATTGTGTCATTTTACAATTAATCTTTACTAGTATATAACCCGTACGATGCACAGACTAATTATATATTTATAATTTTATTATTTTTTAAGAATAATTTGTTGTGGATATGTTGTGAACTTGATGATTTCATTAACAAAATACCTTAGTAGATTTTACTTAGTGAAAAATATAGCACTCGACGGATAAGTAATATAGTCACGACGAATGACTCAATATAGTCCCGACGGATGATGATTAATTATCCATCGAGTGAGTAGCTTGTGTAATAATGAGTCTGTAGCACATTTCTGCATACACCTTGTTTAGATTCTGTAGTAGCACTCAAGTCATGTTGACTTTAATTAGATATTCAGAATAGGTTGATTAATTATACATAGATGATGTCTTGTAATTCTGCATAAATGAAATGAAGTCAAGTGCTAAATAGCTACCCGACTGATAAACAACAATGTCACTCGACGGATGATCAACAAGGCAACCCGACAGATGATAATGTACCCGACGGATAATTAATTCAAACATCTGTTGACAGTGACAACACAGTCACATGCGTCGAGTGTATGCAAAAGGAATGTGGAAGCCTATTCAACTGGGTTTTAGAGAACAAAGATGCATTGCCATTTCCATGCTATTATGAAGATATTCAAAGATGTTGGAATATAGTAATGAAGCAGCATAGTATTAGACTTGATAGGTTTTGTTTTATTATCTTGTCTTATTACTTTGTAATCTTGGTAATATATATAAACCAAGAAGTAGCAAATAGAACAACAAGAACAAGACTAAGAACATTATCTCAGAGAAACAATTGTAAGCTGCATCCTTAGCATTTCTATGAAAACTT
This sequence comes from Apium graveolens, assembly GCF_009905375.1. Lineage (NCBI taxonomy): Eukaryota > Viridiplantae > Streptophyta > Magnoliopsida > Apiales > Apiaceae > Apium > Apium graveolens. Next base: position 185,896,953 of record NC_133655.1, on the reverse strand, counting down.
AGTTGTTCATATTTGTAAGCAGCTGTGAGCTAATCTTGCTACATAGAGTTCTCTTGATATAATATATATCTCTGATGGATACATTCAAATCCACCAGAAATTTTTTAAAGACTTGTGTTTTTAATTACTTGTGTTTTAATTTTACTAACTTCTTATTCTGCACTTTGCAAATCAAACACTTATATATTATTAAGATAGAACATTTTATATTTTCTTCGAAAAAGGTTCAAGAATTCCATTCAACCCCCTTCTGTAATTCTTGTTGCATTGTTAGGGATTAACAATTGGTATCAGAGCAAGCTCTTGAAGAACAAAGAGTTTAAAGATCACAACAAACAGCAAGATGAACAAGAAGGATGTAGGAGTCAAGATTCCTTTTCAGGACAAAGATAATTACCATCACTTAAAGATAAAAATGCATCTTCACTTACTTTCTCAAGATGAGGCTTATGTAGATTGCATAGAGAGAGGCCCTCATGTACCAATGAGAGCTGCAACTGGAAATGAGCCATCAGTTCCCAAGTCAAGGCATGAATGGCCAGATCCTGATATTGAACAAGTCAGGAAAGATTAGAAGGCCATGCATATTCCGTTCAATGGAGTTGATGGTGACATGTTTGACAACATCATCAATTGCAAAACTGCCAAGGAAGTTTGGGATACAATACAAATTATCTGTGATGGCACTGAATAAGTCAGGGAAGATAAGATGCAGCTGCTAATTCAACAATATGAGCACTTTCATAGTGAAGATAGTGAGTCTCTCACTGACGTTTTTAGTAAATTTCAAAAACTACTAAATGCTCTGAAGTTGCATGGGTCTATCAGACAAAAGACTCCAATCTTAAGTTCCTTATATCTCTTCCAAAGGAATGGAAACCTATGACAGTCTCATTGAGAAACTCTCAAGATTACAAGGAGTTTACTTTGGAGGGACTGTATGGCATCCTGAAAACTTTTGAGCTTGAAATAAAGCAAGATGAAAGGATGTAGAGAGGAAAGAAGAAAGGAGGATCCATTGCACTAGTTGCTGAGTTAGAAAAAGAGAAGGAGATGAAGATGGAAGCTATTGAATCAACTTCAAAGGTCTTTGAAAACAAGGGCAAGAGGCTGGTAGCAGAAAATGAAGATTCTTTAAACCAAGATGATATGGACGATATTGATGAACATCTTGCATTTCTTTCCAGAAGATTTTCCAAGCTCAAGTTCAAGAAGAACTTTGGAGCAACTAAGCCAAATAGAAACATGGTGGATAAATCAAAATTTAAATGTTTCAGATGTGGCTTAGCAGGGCACTTTGCCTTTGAGTATAGAAAGTGAGATTCCAGCAAAAAGAAGTTTGAGCCTGTGGATTATAAACAGAAATACTTTGAGTTGCTCAAACAAAAGGAAAGGGCTTTCATTACACAAGAAAATGACTGGGCAGCAGATGGTCTGGATGAGGATGAGGATGTCACCTATGTCAATCTAGCCCTAATGGCCAAGTCTGATGAAACAGAGATAAGTTCTTCAAGTAATCAGGTAATCACCACTAACCTTGCATATTTATCTAAAGCTGAGTGTAATGATGCAATAAATGACATGTCTACAGAATTATATTATTTGCGTGTTACACTTAAGTCTCTTACTAAGGAAAATGCTAAAATCAAAGAAAACAATTTATTTTTAAGTGAGAGGAATAATGTGCTAGAGTCTCAGTTCATTGAATTTGAAAAATTGAGAATTGGGTGTAAAATTGCTAAGGATGAATTAATTGAGACCTTGAAGAAAGAAGAGATCTTGAAGAAGCAGTTTGAACGAGAACAAGAGGTGATTAAGGCATGGAAAACATCTAGAGATATTCATGCTTAAATCATCAAAGTTCAAGGTATTGAGTCCTTTTATGATGTAGCCTGGAAGAAGAATAAGGAGAAGCTGGAATCCAATTTGGTTGAAGGATTGCTAACAGATGTAGACTCGATGGATGATGAGGGTCATCCGTCGGATAACAAAAAGGGTTATCCGTCGAGTGATATAAATCCTCATCCGTCGACTGTGAGCAAACCTGTGAGTAAAGCAAAACTTACCAAGTAAAATGAGAAATATGGATCAGTTTCCAAGAATTTTGTTCTAGGAGAATCCAGTCAAGTGAAGAAGGAGAAAAAGACTAATGTTGGTCATATGATTGTCAAGCAATTGAGTGATAGACTGGAAAAGATTGAGGTTAAAATATAGGCTAAAAAGAAAAATAATAGAAATGGTAAAGTAGGAATTAACAAGCATAATAACTACACACCTGATAAATATGCTCGTAGAAAAATCTGTGTCAAGTGTGGTAGTGTAAATCATTTGTCTGTTAATTGCAAAACTGCCATGCCTACTTCCATATTTGTGCCACCTCATTTTCCCAACATAAATGCCATGCCTTCTATGCCTATGAATGCTATGTCTACACAGAATATGAATGCACAGTTTGCTAATATGCCATTTGCACCTAATCCTTATTATGCTGCATTTAGTATGCCACAAATGCCATTTAGCATGCCTTACTGGAATAACATGTTTACTAGTAGCATGTCATTTCCTGTTAATCAAAATATGCATGATAATTCTGCTGTAATGAATGGTTTCAAAGGTCCAACTCAAATGACTAAGGATGAATCTGATATCCCCAAGTCAAATGAGATCAAACCTAAGAAACAGAAAAAGAAAGCTAACAAGGAAGGACCCAGGAAAACTTGGGTACCAAAATCAACTTGATTTGATTTTGATGTGTGCAGGGAAACATAAAGAATCTATGGTACTTGGATAGTAGCTGTTCAAGACACATAACTGGTGATTCTACCCTGCTCACAGAGTTCAAGGAGAGAGCTGGCCCAAGTATTACTTTTGGAGATGACATCAAGGGTTATACTGTGGGATATGGCTTGATTTCAAAAGACAATGTCATCATTGAGGAGGTTGCCTTAGTGGATGGTCTCAAGCACAATTTGTTGAGTATCAGCCAGATATGTGATAAAGGCAATTTTCTAAACTTCAACTCTGAAGCCTGTGTTGTGATAAATAAAAGGAGCAACAAAGTGGTTCTCACTGGAGTGAGAAAAGGAAATGTGTACCTAGCTGACTTCAACTCATCAAATACAGAATCTGTTACTTGTCTTCTCAGCAAAGCAAGTCAGGATGAAAGTTGGTTATGGCACAAGAAGCTATCCCATTTAAACTTCAAGACCATTAATGAACTTGTAAAGAAAGAACTGGTTAGAGGTATTCCTCAAGTGGAGTTTTCTAAGGATGGATTGTGTGATGCCTGCTAAAAAGGAAAGCAGATCAAAGCATCATTCAGAAAGAAGCTTGATTCAACAATTGAAGAACCTTTGCAACTGCTACACATGGATTTGTTTGGACCAGTCAATGTGTTGTCCATCTCAAGAAAAAGATTTTGCCTAGTAATTGTAGATGATTTCTCAAAGTTCTCTTGGACATATTTCCTAAAGTCTAAAGATGAGGCTAGTGAAATCATCATCAATCACAAAAGGCAAGTCAATAATCATCCTGATTTCAAAGTTAGAAGAATCAGGAGTGACAATGGAACTGAGTTCAAGAATTCTGTAATGAGAGCATTCTGTGAAGAAAATGGGATTTTGCATGAGTTTTCAGCAGCAAGAACTCCACAACAAAATGGAGTAGTAGAAAGGAATAACAGATCACTTATTGAAGCTGCAAGGACAATGCTTGAAGAGTCTAAGTTACCAACATATTTCTGGGCTGAAGCTGTAAATACTGCATGCTACACTCAGAATATTTCTCTGGTTAATCAAGCAAAATGCATGACTCCCTTTCAATTGTTCAAGAACAAGAAGTCAACTCTAAATTTTCTTCATGTCTTTGGCTGCAAATGTTATATTTTGAGAAATCAAACTGATTAGAATGGAAAGTTTGATGCTAAAGCAGATGAAGGAATTTTTGTTGGATATGCTGTTGGTAAAGCATATAGAGTATACAATCTAAGAACCAACATTGTTGTGGAATCAATACATGTTGTGTTTGATGATAAAAAGATTGAAGGATTGCAAGATGGAGATTACCATGAGAGCCTCAAATTTGACAATGTGGAGATCGTTAGTGATGACAGTGATGATGAAAGTGATCAAGAAACGGTATCAAAGGATAATGCAGAAAAATCCACTCCCAATGAAGCACAAAATTCAAAATCTGTCGAGTTGCATAATGCTTCATCCGTCGGGAGACAATCTGCTTTATCCGTCGGGAGACAACCGGCTTCATCCATCGGTACTCAAAATTCACCATCCGTCGGGTCATCAAAAGAAGCTGGAGGTCAGAATAGATCACTTACAGAAAGTTCCTCTTTCTCAAATTAAAGATCCATTAACTCAGGGGGAGTTTCTAATAATCTAAACTCAATCACACATCAAGACAACAATGAGGCATCTTCATCCAGAGCTAATCTACCTCAACAAAGAAAATGGACAAAGGATCATCCCTTTGAGCTCATCATTTGTGATGTATCTTCTAGAGTTCAAACAAGGAGAGCAACTCAAGAAGAATGTCTATACAACATCTTTTTTTTAAGGAAGAACCAAAGAAGGTAGAAGAAGCTTTGTTGGATCCTGATTGGATTTTAGCTATGCAGGAGGAGCTAAACCAATTTGAAAGGAATAAGGTATGGAAGCTGGTGCCCAAGCCTAAAGGAAAGAATCCAATAGACTCCAAATGGGTATTCAGAAACAAGATGGATGAAAATGGCATGGTATTCAAGAACAAAGCTAGATTGGTTGCTAAGGGCTATTTGAAAGAGATGTGTCCTAAGTCCAATCATGTATGATGATTTAGGAATAACTTTTATGTAATCTGTTTTGCTTTCATTGATATTAATGAAAGACTTGTTTTGGTTTTATTGCGGGCTTTATCTATTTAAGTGTTTAAATAAGATATACCATAGTTTAGAGTAAAGCTTTTTATAAATTATGATGAGATCATAATAATGAGACCTAAAAGATGATAATTCTAAACTTAAATATTTCCTTGTCCTAGGATTACTAACTGGTAATTAGTAATCCGCAAAGATCGGTACATACTATGATTGCTTCATTATGAAGGATGTCTGTTCTCATAGACATTTGCGTGGTGACACTATAGCTAGTATGTAGGTGCTTATTATAGAATAAGTTCACTGAACATGACTCACACAGCTGAACAACTGATGGAGTTCACTCACGTGTCAGCAATTGTTCACATAGTGATAGTTGTACAAGTATCCTTAGACTTGAGGTCATCATAGTCATCTTTTGTACACTGAACTATGCTTTGGTTTAGTTCTTAGTCTCCAGGGACAATTATAAGGGCTCTACTGGGTATAGGAATTTGTACACGAAGATAGTGTATGATCAATAAATGATCTACCCCTTCCAGTGAAGGAAGAGAATGTTCAATGCTGATCCACTTATGCTAGTTCAGGAATCTCTGGCCAGAGTGAATGAAATTAGAAAGGAGTTTCTAATTTACATTAAATAGAACTAAGCATAGTGAATGGGAAAGCAAATGATTAAATAAGATAGGCTTGACACAAGTTTCATGCCTTATATTTAATCGTGACATTGCAGGGTAGAAGGAATTGATTGTACGGTAATTACTCACTGAATAGGTTCTTAGTATTCTAAGCAGTGAATTCATATTATCCGGATAGTCGCGATATGCCGAGAAGTATCCCTCACGATGTAGAATAAATATGATTAATTTATTAATTAATCATATTTAATGAATTAGAGAATTTATATAAATAATGATAAAATAGTTTTATTATTATTTATTTCTACTACCGGCTTAATATTGAACCTACAGGGTCACACCATAAAAGAGAATGACTTAATGATGGAGGAATTAATTATTAATGGCTGGTAATTATTTATTTGTGAAATAAATAATTAATTAGCAGATTTAATAATTGATTAAATGAGATTTAATTAATTCTTAATATTATTAATTAAGAATTTAATTTTTGGAAATTAAATCAAGTGAGAGAATTATTTTTCTAAAGTGTTTAGAAAATGGATTAATAATTAAAATGTGTTTTAATTATTAGTTAATTGGTTAATATGAATAATCAATTAATGGGTTAATAATAATAATATTTTATGGAAATTTTCAGCTGAAAATTTTGCCTATAAATATACTATTACAAACCCTATTTTCCTCAACCCAAATAATTAACCCTAATTCTAAAGTAGAACAAAAGGGAGGCAACTAATTCTCTCAATCTCTTCCTCCTCCATTACATTGATCTCTTGTTGGATACCGGTGGAGTGCTTCACACTTGAGGAGCAGCTGCTAGGAATTTCCGTTCATCGTTCTTGAATCGCTATTAAAGACCTCCATCTTTCCATTAACGTAAAGCTTCTTAAGGTAAACATACTGAACTACGAATTAAATATTATTTTTCGCATGGATCCTGCGGAGGGTTTCGGGTTTTTTTAAGATTGAAATTTACGTTTTCGTTGCGTTTATGTGCTAATAACCCTTCACTATTGTCAATAAGAAGGAATATATTTTGATGAAACATTTGCTCCTATTGCAAGACTTGAAGCCATCAGATTCTTCTTAGCCTATGCAGCCCATGCCAATTTCAAAGTCTATCAAATGAATGTCAAAAGTGCCTTTCTGAATGAAGATTTGGAAGAGGAAGTCTATGTCAGTTAGCCTCCTGGTTTTGAAGATCTAAACTTTCCAGAATATGTTTACTATCTTTTGAAAGCACTTTATGGATTGAAGCAAGCACCTAGAGCATTGTATGACACTTTGTTAAAGTTTCTTTTAGAGAATCACTTCACTAGAGGTACTGTTGACAAAACTCTTTTCTTTAGAAATGGTAATGGCTCTAGTATACTTGTTCAAATTTATGTAGATGAAATTATTTTTGGCTCTACAGATGAAAAACTTTGCAAAAAGTTTGCCAAAATGATGCAAAGTAAGTATGAAATGAGTATGATGGGAGAACTAACTTACTTTCTTGGTTTGCAAGTTAAGCAAGTTAGTGATGGAATATTCATTAGTCAAACTATATACATTTATGATCTTTTAAAGAAGTTTGATATAATGGATTACACATCTGCAAAAACTCCCATGACCGCTGCAACTAAGCTTGAATTAAACACTACTGAAAAGTCTGTGGATATTTCAAGTTATAGGGGTATGGTTGGCTCACTTCTGTACTTAACAGCTAGTAGGCCAGATATAATGTTTGCTACATGTTTGTGTGCTAGATTTCAGGCTGATCCTAGAGAATCTTACTTAGTAGTTATTAAGAGAATTTTCAGATATCTCATGGGAACACCAAAACTTGGAATTTGGTACCCTAGAGATTCTGGTTTTGATCTAACTGGTTATTCAGATGCAGATTATGCAAGTTGTAAAATTGATAGAAAAAGTACAACAAGAACCTGTCAATTTCTAGGAAACAAGCTTGTGTCCTGGTTCAGTAAAAAGCCAAAATTCAGTTTCTACTTCTACAGCTGAAGCTGAATATATTGATGCTGGCAGTTGCTGTGCACAGATTTTGTGGATGAAAAACCAATTGCTAGACTATGGTTTGCAAGTTGAAAGGATTCTCATTTTCTGTGATAACACAAGTGCAATTGCCATCACTGAAAATCTAGTACAACATTCAAGGACAAAGCACATAGACATCAAGTACCACTTCATAAGGGAACATGTAATGAATGGTACTGTGGAACTACATTTTGTTCCAAGTGAAAAGTAGCTTGCAGATATATTGACCAAGCCACTAGATGAATCCACCTTTTCGAGGTTGGTAAGTGAGTTAGGTATGCTAAATTACTCTTGAATCTTTATAGATTGTTTGCAAGTTGTAATGCAGCCAGAAATTTAATTTAATTTTCAGTCATGGATGAAAATTTGGCTAAGTCAAAATTTACATCTCGACGGATGATCACTATCCATCGAGTTTGATCATTCGTCGGTATACTATTTGTTAATAAAATCAATTACTTTTATGGAATATTTTATGACTCGATGGATAACTGATTTACCCTCATCCGTCGAATTGTCTTATTCTTAGCTGTTGATTCTCTGAACATTATCCATCGAGTATACTTACAGTTTGTAAGCATAACACGACGGATAATTGATGGAATTTTTACAGTTTATTTTTTTTAAACGACTACTTTGGGCAATTCTTATTGGTTACTTTATTTTACTTTATTATTTTTGACAGTTATTTTTGAGATAGTATAAAAGCTTAATTCATTTTCATTACTTTTCTTTTATCATTCTCAAATTATCTGCTCTAATTTCTTTCTTTCTCAAAAGTACTTACTCTCTCTCTGCAAGTTTTTACTCTCTAACAATGGACCTGTCGTCAAGATAATGTCTCAAACTGGATTTATTTATGAGAAGAACAACTTCACTGCTCTTGTGAACAAGGGGATTCAACAGTCTGGTGACTACCACAAGATGATGGATTTTGTGAAGAACTGCAAACTTAACTATGTCGTGCTGGAATCACCCACCATCTACTGTGAGATTGTTGAAGAGATGTGGACAACTGCTACATACAACTCAGCTGATAAGACTATCACTTTCACTATTAAAGGTAAGGAATTATGTGTTAATAGTGACATTATTAAAGCATGTTTCAAGATTCCTGATAATACTGTAACTTCACCACACACAGACACTGACATTATTAACATGCTTAACTCCATGAACTATGCACTGTCTACTTCTAAATTAAGTGAAATTAGGAGGTTGGGTCTTAGAAATGAATGGAGTTATCTGTGTGATGTAGTTACCAAGGTCTTTTCTGGTAAAATCAGTAATTTTGATTCTGTCAATATCTCTATGCTTAACATGCTTTACATGCTTGTTACTGATAAATTTTTCAGCTTTAGTGATAATATCATAATTGAGTTGAGGTTTAAGTTAGGGGAGTTTAATAAGAGGGGTAAAAATATTTATTATCCTAGATCTCTAATGATGATTGCTAACCACCTCTCTGAGGATATTGTGCTTGAGAACCCAACCAACAAATTAGATTGTTGGGTTCAAGAGAGAAGGATTATTGCAGATTTGAACAGGGCAAACCATCACAAAGATGTGCCACTCTTCTATTTTCCCGTTATGGAGGCACCTCAGGTAAGTGAGGTAAGTTCAGCTATCCCTACTCTTCAAGCCTCACAAATTTCTTTGCCTTATAATGTAGCTCTGGCAACCGTGTCAATGACCCAATAGTTGCCTACCCAAGCTACCAAACCATAAAAAATTTCTAAATCCAAGTCAAAAAAAGCCCCCTCTGGTATCTCTCAAAAGATGCCAGTTGCAAAATCCACCAAACCAAAAGAGGGGAGTGTGAAGGTGGGTAAGAAAGGTGAGGGACAGGGTGAACATCAAAGAAACCCTAAGGATAAGGTTGGAGAGGTAAGTGTTTCCCAGCCTAGCCACACTGTAGTTTCCCAACAAAGTGCAGTGCTTAATAAAGATTTAAGCTCATTGCTAGTTGCATCCTCCCAAAAGGATGTGACTATTGAACAAAGCTCTCAGCCAAGAGCACAAACCAAAAGGGTAAGGGACACAAGCTCACCTCAAACCTATACTAGAAAGAAGAAACCAAAAACCCCTGGGGATGCATAGGGTTCACACATTGTGCAAACTGGTGCTGAAGACACAGTCACTGCACCTTTTCAAAGTCAGTTTGATGTGGCTCCAATAAATGTGGAGTCACAACCAAAATATTTAGTTATAGAAGCATCTCAAACACCAAATTCTCCCATAAACTCTATGGATGTGGATATGATCAACACATCAATTCCTGATTTCCCTTCGTTAACTTGTTGGGGAAGCCAAAATCTAGTGCAAATGAGCATCATCTTTTGGATGATTTGTTGGCTCACTTGCCAATCCTTTCAGGAACTTTTGAGACATCTTTGCCAAAATTCTCATCAATCTGCACAGAGTCCACAATAGTTTCCACTCCAAACACATTCATTTTTACTCACTCCATGGATACTGCTCATCCATCGAGTAGTGATTGTATCCCGACGGATAAGCTTAACATCAGTTATCCGTCAGATAGTCAAACTGCTAACCCGACGGATATCCCTTATCTGTCGAGTGTCTCTGTACAGCTTCAAATTTCATCAATTATCTCAAGTGCAGAAGACTTAGTGGTAGTACAATCACTCCTAGGATTGAGGGAAGGGAGTGAACTGAGTGAGAGTCTGGGTTGCTCCCAGGAAAAAGGAGAGGAAAATAGTGAAAATATGTAATCCAGTTCTTCAGGATTGGCAAAAGAGAGTGTGAGGAGTCCCCCATTAGATGTTGAAGGTGAGGGTGTGAGGGTGGTGAGCCAAGGTGAGACCTTGATGTAAGAAAAGAGAGAAAATGAGAGAAAAGAAGGTACTGAAGATATAAGGGTGGATGTAATTGTAAGTGAGTTAATGAATGTCTAGGATGCAGACAGGGATGGACTATCTCAGCAAACTCAAGCTGTTATAGATTCCACCTCCTTAGATGCTGAGACATTTACTCACCCTGTTCCAGCCTACCAACTTCTAGCTGGACAGGGCAATGCCAATGCAGAATGGATGCTAAACTTGGTGCACACTACACAGTTCATGCAAAGAGCTAAGGATGCCAGCACAGCTTTCTACAGTTGGTGATGTTTATTATGAGACTGGTGGTTCAGAAGAATTCTTTGGAGGTGAAGGTGGAGATAGTGAAGAAGAGCCATTGGACATAGGGGGAGAAGTAGGCTCTAGTTCAAGATCAAGCATGCCATCTTGGGCATTTTCAAAGCAATGTGATGAATACTACTTCAGGATAACCCTGATTCAACTCATAAATCAGATAAATTCTGCTCTTCAAACCACCACAAATGCCAGCACCAAAAAACTCCTTCAAGCACATCTTGCTTCTCTGCAACTACAACAAATACAAGGTTTTCAACATGCTCAAGATGTCAACACTATCAAAGGTGATATTGATGAGATGAAAAAGACCATTTCTGACAAGATGGACTCTAAACTTCCAGAAGCTACAATGCTTGACATTAAGAGACAACTCAGGAAAAATTCTGATCTTACCACAAAGATATATGCCTTGATATAAGAATGACAGCAATGGAAGCATCTCTTACAGCAATTCATCTCCACCAAGCTCAACAAACAGACTTGCTTCAGAAATTGGTGGCTGCACAAACCTCCTCCTCTACTCAGCTTGATGATAACAAAAAGGGGGAGAAAGAGAGTTCTAGGAGTGAGGGGGAGCAAAAAGTGCTTAACATTCAAGTTAGCAAAGTAATTGTGCCTACAATTACTATCTCATAGCCACCAGCTAAGGACAATATTGATCTGATAAAGGAAGCAGCAGCTACTTTGAAAGCAGCTGAAAAGAAGCAGTTGAATCCAATCAACTGGGAGAAAATTGATGAGGATATTCAAAAGAAGTTTGGGCTAGAAAAGAAGCCAGAAAAGTCAGCCATTCATCACTCTCAAGCAGGAAAATCGCTGTGAATGAAATGAGCATGAACTATCTGGAAAGAGGATAGCCATCCTGCATCAAATCTCCAAAGGCTGAAGTACTTTTGAAGCCAAGGGTGAACTATCCAAAATCATCACTAAAGAACCCTTTGGATACAGTGTATGAGACACCAAAGCCTGATAAGAAAAAACTGTTGTCAAGATCCATTGCCTTCTACAAGGATCCAGTTGATTCAGCTTTAAAAAGGAGAATTGCTAAAGTTTTCAGGAATGGTAAAGAAATTTGTGTGGTGGCTGGACATCCTCAATTTGCTGATCAAAGAGAGAAGAAAAGGAAATATTGAAGAAAGAAAAGAAGCAAGCTGCTCTAGATGCTAAAAAGGTTAAACAAAAAAAAGAGCAAGTTGCTATCTTGGCCAAGCTACAAGCTGTGAAACCAACACAACAAATTCCTGCTCAGCCATCTGAAATCACTGAATCTCAAGATCCAAAGAAGCAAGTTGAACCACAACAGAAGAAATCTCACAGATACAAGGAAATGGCCAAAAGAACCAAAAGGAAATTGAACTTTGTTGGTAAGGAATTGGAGGATCAGTTTCCCAAGGAATCCAGTCCAACTACAACTCAAGCATCAAAACCCTCAGTGATATTTGAAGACATTAAGGTGGTGGATCCTTACAGGAATATTCATGGTGAACCTATTGTGCCTAAGGATGAACCAATAGACTGGGAAAGTCTACCAATTCCTGACTTCAATTTTCCAATCCTTAACAAGCCAAAGAGAACAAAGTCAAGAGCAGTCAAGAAAGTGAAACTGTCACCTCTCAAATCCAAATCTCTAACCAAAGCTCAATCCAAAGTCAACAAGGGAGATTACATGTACTTATGTGACATCAAGGAATTCTCTGATCTAAACCTCTATCTAGATGAACTGGAAGAAGTTAGAGGGATTGATGCCTACAGGAATCTACCTGAAAGGTTAGTTTTCAAGTACAAGGGAGGAAATGAGATTCAATGACCACTTCACAGGATCCTTCAAGAAAGCCAATCTGTGTTGATAAAGGTTTATTTATCATTCAAGAAGAACTTTGGATTCAATGTAACTGCATGAAGACTTGTTCTAAAGAAGATTGAAGAACTGAGGAGTATTAGAGCTAAAAATGCACTCCCAAAGACTCTAACTATTCCTTATACAGGGAGTAGAGTGCATCTAAGGCCCTACTGGATGATGGAGTTCATGGATGATAAATGAGTTAGAAGATTTTTCAGATTAGAAGACCAATTGAGCATCTCTAGCAATGAGACTCTTTTAGAAATGCAAGAAAAGCTAAATCTCTCAGAATCTAATGAACTGGAATTCCACAGACAGCTCCAAAATCAGATAGAAGAAAACAACAGAAAGCTTGGAAAGAGATCCAGATCTTCAAGGAATTAGATTAATCTGCTCAGGCTAGAGGAGCACCTTGAACATGACTGTGAGTTAATCTTTGTGCATTTTGTTATTTGAAGCACTTTACAGTTTTATCTACTTACTTTTAAAGTTATATTTTTAGGGTGTTTTGTTATCATCAAGTTTCTCTTAATTTATGGCTACAATTCCAATAGACATAAATTGGGGGAGATTGTTGTGGATATGTTGTGAACTTGATGATTTCATTAACAAAACACCTTAGTAGATTTTACTTAGTGAAAAATGTAGCACTCGACGTATAATGAATATAGTCCCGACAGATGACTCAATATAGTCCCGACGGATGATGATTAATTATCCATCAAGTGAGTAGCTTGTGTAATAATTAGTCTGTAGCACATTTCTGCATACACCTTGTTTAGATTCTGTAGTAGCACTCAAGTCATGTTGACTTTAATTAGATATGCAGAATAAGTTGATTAATTGTAGATAGATGATGTCTTATAATTCTGCATAAATGAAATGAAGTCAAGTGCCAAATAGCTACCCGACGGATAAACAACAATGCCACTCGACGGATGATCAACAAGGCAACCCGACATATGATCATGTACCCGAAAGATAATCAATTCAAACATCTGTTGACAGTGACAACACAGTCACATGCATGGAGTGTATGCAAAAGGAATGTGGAAGCCTATTCAACTGGGTTTTATAGAACAAAGAAGCATTGCAATTTCCATGCTATTATGAAGATATTCAAAGATGCTGGAATAGAGTAATGAAGCAGCATAGTATTATACTTGATAGGTTTTGTTTTATTATCTTGTCTTATTATTTTGTAATCTTGATAATATATATAAACCAAGAAGTAGCACATAGAATAAAAAGAACAAGACTAAGAACATTATCTCAGAGAAACAATTGTAAGCTGCATCCTTAGCATTTCTCTGAAAACTTAGTTGTTCATATCTGTAAGCAGCTGTGAGCTAATCTTGCTACACAGAGTTCTCTTGATAAAATATATATCTCTAGTGGATATATTCAAATCCACCAGAAATTTTTTAAAGACTTGTATTTTTAATTACTCGTGTTTTGATTTTACTAAGTTCTTATTCCGCACTTTGCAAATCAAACACTTATATATTATTAAGATAGAACATTTTGTGATAAAGGTTCAAGAATTCCATTCAAACCCCCTTCTGTAATTCTTGTTGCATTGTTAGGGACTAACATAATTTATAAAAGACAGTAATTATATATTATCGAGATTAATGACGTTAAAATATTTACGTATTATTTTGTATGTATTATATTATTGAATGATAAAATTTAGATATTTAAGTTTTAGAACAAAAGACTTAAAATATTATAAATGCTATGACTATGGTTCGAGTTATGAAAATGGAACTACAGTCATTAAGAGAAGATAAATTGGGCACATTTTTAGAAGATGTTAAGAATTTTTGTGTTAAGAACTCTATTGAAATACTTAATATGGATGACATAATATTGATTCGTGGTCGTTCAAGATGTGAACGACAAATTGTTACATAATTTCATCATAAGTGTTGAGATATTTTGTGGGTTAGTTGTTTACTTTCATTATTTATGTATCTTTTTTTGCTTTAGTCAATTTATAACTTATCTATTTTGAGTCTTCCATGTTGATATGTTCTGTTCAAAATAATTTTTCAGGTGATCGATATAATATCCCGAGAGATGACATGTTGATATCTTCTGTTCAAAATTATTTTTCAGGTAATCGATATAATATCCCAAGAGATGAAAATACAGAGGGTAACACCGAGTTACTTACTTGCATTGCCTCTCTTAGTCCTGAAATTCATTTCTAGATTCTGATCTACAAAACTTCTTCAACTACCACCTTTAATCCAAATTATGATTTGGTATTAATTTTTTGTAATTTTTTTTTTAAATTTTTCATGGTTTATTAATTATTTTTGTTATATTATAATTTAAGTTACTAAAACTAATTTTGGAAGGTTTTTGTTTCCCTACAAAAGAGATAAGAAAGAAGTTGAGTGCGATTATAAATTAAGTTGGATAATAATTCATAGAGTTTGTAGTTATATCAGATACATGATTTAATTTTTTTAATAATTTATAAAAGATAATAATTATATATTATTGAGATTAATGAAGTTAAAATATTTACGTATTATCTTGTATATATTATATTATTGAATGATTCAAAATTTAGATTGTTAAAATATTAATGTCCTCCTACTTCGGGTCGATCCGACAGAAACTATAGAAACTATTGAAAAATGGGAGTTTTTGATAATAATGATGTGTGTGGATGATTTGGTATTGTTTTTTATAATATTGTTTTTTATTTTTTTCTTAAATTATTAATTATTTTTTTATATTATATTTTGAATTATAAAAAAAATTGGAAGGTTTTTTATTTCCCGTGCGATTAGAAATCAAGTTGGTTAATAATTCATAAAGTTTTGTAGTTATATCAGATACATGATAATATTTTAACTAAAATAATATTATTTTTTAATTTTTTCTTAAATTATTATTTATTTTGTTATATTATATTTTGAATTATAAAAAAAATTGGAAGTTTTTTATTTCCCTACAAAAGAGATGTGAAAAAAGTTGAGTGCGATTAGAAATCAAGTTGGTTAACAATTAATAGTGTTTTGTAGTTATATCAGATATATGATTTAATTTTTTTAATGAAACTATATTTTTTAAACTTTATTTTAGAAGGTGTTAACATAGCTTTTAGGAATGTGTTAACCGATGACCAAACGAAACCATATTTAGTTTATAATAGTATAGTATAGATAACATAAACAAGCAATTTACTTTAGGATTATTCATGACCAAGTACCATTTTTATTTTAAATTTATAATTTTTTTTCAAGCATTTTTCATATAATAATATAAATATTTCTTAAAATCAATTGATAATTTCAATTTTTTTAAAAAGTAACATCGATTTTGTTACTTCAACACACAAATATTTACAGTGTATTTTTCAGTATATAAGTTTTAAAAAACAAAATTTGTATTTTATTGTAGTTTCTCTATTTTTTCACCACATCATACATATTTAATTTTTAGATTTCTTAAATTTACGAAAAAATCATTATTTACATATTTTATACAAGAGATTCCCGTATGCAAAATAGGAAGATTGCTAGTTTTTTACAGATTGCGTTCCTTCAGTAGTTTCAGAGCACAAGAACATCTTTCAACTGGGATCATCTAATCGGCATTTTCTTGGTAATTTTTTACTGGGCTGATCAATTTTTTATGTTGCAGAACAAAGCTTAAAGATCCCCAAATCACCCCAAATTCATAAAATCCCCTCTGTGCTCCCCCAATTCCCAACCCTTAATTCCACCATAAATTTACCGGACCTCGACTCGCACAAACTTCTCACCAAAACTAATGTCTATGATTTTGAGGAGGCAACAAGAATTAGGAAGTGAAAAGGTTGTGTAGTGTATCACATATGTATCGTATCATCATCAAAATCATTGGCGCATCACGTTCACACGTAAGCAAGATAGGCGTGTCAACTTGTTACGCCTTCAGCCGAGGCGCATCTGACTACTTCAATGAAGCCTCTTTAACATATCAGGTATATACATCGTACACGTAGACGTATCGATGTATCTTACTAGTTTGATATTGTGGCATCCAATTGGAGACGTATTTGGTGAATACTATCACTCTAAAGGCGTATCTAAAGCCCTCTTGTATCTAACTGGCATATCCAAACTTCAACTGTTGTTGTATATATTATGTAACCTGTTTTTACACTTGTTTTGTAGTAGTCGCGGTGTAACACAGGATACGACCTTTCCAAAGGCGTATCCTGTGGGTAATTAGGGCGCTACTTTCCCGACTTGGGTATTTCGGCCCGTTAGAGTTTAAAAGTGAGTAAAAATGTCTTTCACCCTTCAATCAGCTTATTTTTTGTGAGTTCTTTTATCGTGTTTTTTTCTGAGTTATCAAGTTATATTATATTAATGTTCTGTACATATATTATTGGTCTTATTTTTTATTAAATTTTTTTTGGCTGGTTTGGCTTCAATTTTGTTGGTTAAAATGACCGATTATTAATTTTGTTTGATTTATATATAGTGTTGTTAATCCTTTTAATATGTCAGAACATTGCATCTGTTGCTCGTATAATTTTTTGTATCCACTTTGTTTAGTTACTTGTGTTGTATTTTGTTTAGTTTTAATCTGTGTCATATTGGTTGCTGAAAATATTTTTGGTAGACAGATATATTACGAGATTTTTCTCTGTTAAGTGTTTATCTTTGTGTTTATATTTTTGTTAATTGCTAAAAAAGGGCTATCAATTGTTTTTCGAAAATCGAATTGGGCTAGTAATGCCCGGAACAATAAAAACAGATGGTTGCGTCAGCATATAATTGTACAAGGTCAGTTTGATATTAGGTCACACACACTGTAGAAGGGGGTTGAATACAGTGTATACTATAATTAAATCGAATTAAGAACACAAGTATAAAACATAGAATAATCTTATTAATAAAACAGTATTACAATGGAACCGTTCTCTCTCAATGATGAACAAATATCGCGAGAGCTGCTAGGGTTACAATGAATAATATTCTCGATTAAGATAACACATATAGTGTAAACCCTATGCTGTGTTTATATAGACACACAGTTACAAGATAATCTTCTAATTGATATCGAATATAAGTCTGCATCCTAAAATATATCAACTAGTTATCTTTTCCTCCAAGTATTCTATTCTTCATAGAATTCTTTTCCATGCATATCTCTTCTTGTGTTTATCTTAATCTTCTTTCCTTCAATCAGCCGCCTTCCTTATCTGAAAGTCTTCTTAAGTTCTGATATTATCTCCTGATAAATATCTCCTGATATCTTAAGTTCTGATAACTTAAGTTCTGACTTCAGTATAAGTACTGATTTCCAGTTAAGTCCTGATTTGTCCTGTTAGTCAAGATCTGAAAACTAAACACAAATCACTATTAGACATGACATCACAAATATATCTAACAATCTCCCCCAACTTGTAAATTAGCATAATATACAAGTTCAATAGATATTTGATGATGTCAAAAACATTAAGTACAAATACATATGAGAATTAACTAAGTAACTACAACTCACAGTCCTTGTAGCTTTTACCATCCTTAAAGTCTGACATCAGCTTTAGCCTGTATATATTTCAGAATTTAACAGTTGTAGTCCTTGACTTGGCTTTAATGTGTGATCTCTTTAATGTCAGGAGTTGTTCTGAGATAGTTCTTCAAAAGAGTTCTCTCAGCATATTCAAGTTCATTCCGCATCCTCCTTTTTGCATCTTTAAGTTCAACTGTATCTTCACCTATTTGAAAGATAGCAGCCCTAAGATCATTTATTTTTGCTTTCCTTATATCCTGATCCAGTCTGATGACATAGGCTTTATCAGAATCTAGATTAAATTCAAGACCTTTAATACCAAGAAATGTAGTGATGATTTTGGCGGTATTAGGCTTCATCTCAACTATATCAACATTGTGAGTTCTGTACTTAGGATAGTATGGTCTGTCAGACTTTATAGAGTAAAGTTTCTTCTGCCTTTGAATATCAGATTTTAAGTAACTGACAGCACCATCTATTGACCTGTTTTTCACTTGAAGTAGAAATAACACATGTTGTAATTCTTTAAAGTACTTCAAACGAATAGCATTCTTTCTAATCTGGAATACCCTCCCATCTGTCATGAAGTATAGCATGATATCTTCTTTTAGCACAGAGTGGTAAACCATTTGTACAGCCTCCAGTTGGTTCAATCTTTCAGGAGTTGTTCCTACTCCTGGTTCACTCAAAGAAGTTGGATCAGAGGTAGTATTATTTACTCTCTTTTCTTTAGAACTACCCAATCCTGATTTGTCTCTAGCTTCCTTTCCTCGAATAACTCTTGCTTCAAACCACTTGATGTAGTCTTTAAAGGTTGAGTAGATTGTTGAGCTTTAGTAAACCCAGGTAGTAGAATTTTTGAAGGTTTAACATGAGCAATGCCAGAGGTTTCCTTTTCTTTATCTTCTGATATCAAGCCAACTTGAGCTCTGTCAGAGGTTGCTTGCTTCATTGTCATATCAGAATTTACTAAGTCCTGATCTTGAACAACATGAGCTCTGTCAGAGCTTGTTTGAATATTCTTCTTCTTCAAAATCAGACAAGTATCTTCATCAGAATTTACTTCCAGATCCATAATTGACAGATAGATTTTTACAGAATCATCAACTTTAGCTTTACCCTTGAATCTTGGATTTATATAACACCCTCCAAATCCGGGGTATAGATTTGGGGCATTATTAACAACAACTACAAACTAAACCTGCACAAGCGGAATATAAATATAATAATTACCCCGAACTATTACTACTCAGGATCTTTTAAGGGTTGAGTTGAAAACAGGAACCACATACTACACTTTATTACAAACCCAAATAAAATAATCTGTCTTAAGAACTCTCTTTGTTACAAAACTTTATTCTATCCACGTTCTCACCATACAACTTTTATTCAAACTACATAAAACTTTTATTCAACCCAACATTACTACTTATCCTGCTACACCTGATCTGGTAATTCAAAGCTCTCTTCGGGAATAGGAAGGAACACTCTTGGTATAAGAGGGTCCCGCTGCTTGACTCGCTTCTTGACTACGCGGGTCCTGATGGGTTTCATTCTCTACCTTAACTGTAAAACAATAGGAATAACAATAAAAAGGGATGAGCCAAAATTGCTCAACAAGCCTGCAACAATATATATAGTATAAAGAGAGAGAAATAAGTGAACCAATAAGCTGCTGGTTTGAACAAACATCTGAATCTGTATAGGATAATAATTTTCCAACACTGGCGAGTGCCAAATGAACAAGACTGGAAACAAGAACCAACATATGCACTATAACCCGCTGATCAGTCAGGATACAGTGCGGATCTATACCCAACTGCATAGACCCAACCAACATAAAGAGTACTCAGGCAACTATGGCCTATTAAATAATGGTCTGGGTAAAACCCAGCCCGTATAGTAACCATCCAGTCCAAGGTATAGCATCCGGAATAATCAGAATGCTTCTGATATATCCCAACACCAGGACATACCAGAGTATATGTAACAAGGGTAAAAGTATTGGAATATGAATAGATGATTCAACAAATTGGGAGAAATCAAGAATCAAAATGAAATAGAAACAAGCATTAATAACTGGGTAACAGTGTATATGAACAATAATTATCAAAAGAAACTGATATGATAAAAGGAAATATAATTCACTATTCTGAATTTAGAATAGGGGAAAAACTTGCCTTGCGCGTACTTAACCTGGTTCAACTCACCGCCTTCTGTCCCAAGCTTGCTCTGCCTTGCTAACACTGAACCAATCATAGAAAGATAGTCATTTAGATAACTTACTATATACGTGTATCTCGAATTGATACCACGTAACCTTATCAGTCTACCCATGCGTTTCTCTCAGACTCGCATATATACACATATAATTATATAGCATGTAAGTTTCACATAGCCATGTAAAGCACATAGCACATAAAGCACATAATTAATTTTTAGACTTATAATTATTTTTAGAATCGATTCTAGACTCATATTTATAATAACTAACCCTATCTGATTTTATTACAATTTTTCGGGATTTATTCGACTCGATTCTACCCCTAATAGGGCCTATGAACAATTAATTATCACAAAACCACTCTCTTCCAGAATAAATTATAACTTACAACTATTTTTATTGGATTCGTTTCATTTTTCAGAGTCTAGGGGTCTTCGTTTCGCTCAAATCAGACTAACGGTTTAATTATTATGAATTAAACAAGATTTAATTAATTAATAATTAATTATAAATAATTAATTATAATTAAATAATCCTTAATTATATTTTTAAATAATTATCTAATAATTATTGTATTTTAAAATAATTAATCCATAATTATTAGGATTAATTACTATTTATTACAATTATTCACAAATTAATAACACTTACTCGATCGGATCGATTATTTACAATTAATCAATCGATTCAATTAACTGATACGCTATTTATCGAATAACTATTAATTACTCGAATTATAATCTACTCAACGATTAACTACTCGTATAATTACGAGCTACTCGCAATCCTCACATAATTATCGAACCATTACATTATTATTATTGTAACTTATACGATTCGTTAATTAATTATCGATATTTAATTATACGATACAAATAATTATTACGACATTCTTCGAATAACTATTGCTCAAATAATAATTCTAATTATCGAATCACTACTCGTATGAATACGAGTTACTCATAATATTAACTAATTATCGGATTATTAATCGTATTATTTAATCCTTATTTATTAATTAATTACCTAATTATTAATTAATTACCTAATTATTAATTAATTAGATACCTAATAAATAATTAGATAAATAATTAAATAATTAAATTCGAATTTATAATTTAATAAAAAAATTTATAAATTAATAATACTATTTTTCAGTATTTAAAACTAATTTTTAATTAATTATTAGAATTATTAAAACTGATTTTCTGATTTTAGAAAATATAATAAATAAATAATATATCAGAAACATATTTCAGGGTTTCAGATTAGGGTTTTTAGGATCAAACCCGGGTCGAAACCGGGTTACAAACCGGGTCGAGCCCGGGTCGCGAAGAACACACCCCAGCAACCCAGAATCCCACGCCGGTGACGTTTCCCGGCGAAAATCTGGCGAGACAAAAACACGACCAAATCGTGTGATTCAAGCTTGTTCCTTCCCCGTTTCTGGTGCACCGCAACACAGACACCTTCTCCTTCCTTCCTTCTTCTCCAGTCGTCGACGTCGTCACCGGAAAACGAAGAACAACGGCGGCGTCGCCGCTTTTCCGACGATCCTAAAACCTCAACCAAAATCGACGAAACCGGTGCCGTTCGACTCCAATATCGACGATCTAAACGTCTCTAACAACCATAACATCAAACAACAACTAGAAATTCAAACCCGAATTCAAAATTAAAACCCGAAAATACCAATCAAAAATCAACTCAATAATCAATGAAAATAAGTACATGAACAGAAAGTACAGATCACAAGCTTCAAAACGAGTACTCACGCGTTCGATTTGGATGTCGGAATCACGATCAAAATCGATTTTGATTCTCCTGCCCTGTTCTTCACTCAAACCATAATCCCTTTTCTTTTTATTTTTTTCTGATTTTTAATAGTAATTAACTGAATAATTAATTATAAATCTGGTATTTATATTTATGAAAATAATACCCCTAAATAAAATTAAGGGGCTAATTACACTCCTAATAAAAATATTTGGCCCCAATTTTTATAATTTTTGGGTATTTATAATGAATTTTTAAATATCCAATAAATACAAAATTAATGCTAAAAATTCCCAAAAATTGTGAATATTACAAAAATGCAAAGAAAAATGATGTATGATAATTTCATGATCATATAAAAATAAAAATGTGATTTTTGTGGGGTTTTTGGTACTCGAAGGGGTCCAGAAAAGTCGTTTTTCGCGAAAAAGGTAAATTTGTAAAACGTCTAGGGGTTCAGAATAACGATATGATATAGGGCATTTTTGACAAAATAGGGCCAATGATTTTGTTTGAAATACGAGCTTTTAAAACATGGTTTTGAGCTGTACGGGTTTTGATATAAAATATATAACTTACGATAAAACATTCAATAAATATGCAAAACACGTTTGGATCAAAACAGACAACACGTAACACATAGCAGTTAGGGTTTAATGACTTAACACATTTAATCACATAATAATACACATAATTTATTTTTATTATGATATAATACAAGCGTAATTTCTCGGTCGTTACATTATCCCCCCTTATAAGGATTCTGTCCTTAGAATCATACTATGCAAACAACTGAGGATACGTTTCTAACATTTCACTCTCGAACTCCCAGGTTGATTCTTCAACCACTGGGTTTCTCCACAAAACTCTCACTAGTGACACAGACTTATTTCTTAATACCCTCTCTGGCCGATCTAGAATTCTTACCGGCTGTTCTACATACGACAAATCTGCCTGAAGTTCTACTGGTTCATACTCTATTACATGTCTTGTATCAGGGTTGTACTTCTTAAGCATAGATACATGAAATACGTTGTGAATATACTGCATATAGGGTGGTAAAGCTAACTCGTACGCAACCTTCCCAATTTTTTTCAAAATTTCAAATGGTCCGATGTAGCGAGGTTTCAATTTGCCTTTATTTCCAAACCTAGTTAATCCCTTCCATGGTGATACCTTTAGCAATACATGCTCTCCTTCCTGGTAGTCCATATCGTTTCTAGATAGATCTGCATATTTACGCTGTCGATTCTGCGCCGCTTCGAGTCGCTTGCGGATCAGTTCTACTTTTTCCTTGGTCTGCTGAATCAGTTCTGGACCTAGAATCTTGCGTTCTCCCACTTCATCCCAACAGGTAGGTGATCTGCATTTTCTTCCATATAGAGCTTCATAAGGTGGCATCCCAATACTTGCTTGATAACTGTTATTGTAAGAAAATTCCACCAGCGGTAAGTGCTCATCCCAATTGCCTTCAAAATCTATTGCGCATACATATAGCATATCTTCAATTGTTTAAATTGTCCTTTCGCTTTGCCCGTCCGTTTGTGGATGATAGGCTGTACTCATGTTTAACTTCGTTCCTAGACATTCTTGGAATTGTCTCCAAAATCTCGAATTGAAACGAGGATCTCGATCCGATACAATCGATACGGGTACTCCATGACGCATCACAATTTCCTTGAGATATAAGTGCACTAACTTGTCCAGTGAAAATCTTTCGTTAATCGGAAGAAAATGTGTTGATTTCGTCAATCGATCAACGATAACCCAAATTGCATCGTGATTTGCTTTCGTCCTTGGAAGTCCCACTACGAAATCCATAGCTAAGTGCTCCCATTTCCATTCGGGAATGTCTAGTGGCTGCAGTAGTCCGCTCGGGCGTTGATGTTCAGCTTTCACTCTTTGGCACATATAACATTTACTGACCCATTCCGCTATTTCTTTCTTCATATTCGGCCACCAAAAATTTTCCTTCAGGTCTCTGTACATCTTTGTGCTTTCGGGATGAATTGAATATCTTGAACTATGAGCATCTTGCAAAATTTCCACTTTCAGTTCCGGTACATTAGGTATCCAAATCCTTGAAGTAACACGAAAAATTCCTTTAACATCCTTCTGACTGGTAATCTCTTCTCCTGTTAAATTGTCGATATCCTGGTCCATTACTTCTTCCTGACACCTTCTTATTTTCTCCAATAGTTCTGGCTGAAAAGTCATAGCATAAATCGTTTCGGTAGAATTTTCTGGTACACAAACTTTAATCTCCAATTTATTGAATTCCTTGATTAAGTCCTCTGAATATGTTAACAGGTTCAATCGTTCCTTTCGACTTAACGCATCTACTACTACATTGGCCTTGCCTGGATGGTAATTGATTGAAACGTCGTAATCCTTGATTAACTCTAGCCAACGTCGCTGTCGCATGTTAAGTTCCTTCTGGGTAAAAATATACTTCAAGATTTTATGGTCCGTGTAAATCTCACATCTTTCACCGTATAGATAATGTCTCTAAAGCTTCTGTGCGAACACAATTGCTGCTAGTTCAAGATCATGCGTCGGATATTTTTGTTCATGCGGCTTTAGCTGTCTGGAAGCATATGCGATCATATTTCCATGTTGCATCAAAACGCATCCAAGTCCTCGATACGAAGCATCACTGTATATAACAAAGTCTCCTTGATCATCAGGTAACATAAGCACAAGTGCAATTACGAGTTGATTCTTCAATTCTTGGAAACTTGCTTCACATTTCTCGTTCCATTCGAACTTTTCATTCTTTCGTGTCAACTTCGTCAATGGTGTGGCTATCTTTGCAAAATCTTTAACGAATCTTCTGTAATAACCGGCTAATCCCAAGAAACTTCTGACTTCAGTTGGCGTCTTTGGTCTTTCCCAATTTAAAATAGCTTCAATCTTCGCTGGGTCCACTTGAATTCCTTCAATACTGATAATGTGTCCTAGAAACTGCACTTCCTTCAACCAAAATTCACATTTTGAAAATTTCGCATAAAGCTGCTCCTTTCGCAATATCTCCAGTGTCGTTCTTAAGTGCGCTGCATGTTCTTCTTCCGTCTTTGAATAAATCAAGATGTCATCAATAAATACAATGATAAACTTATCCAAATACTTCTTGAATACTCGATTCATCAAGTCCATAAATGCTGCAGGTTCATATGACAATCCAAAAGCCATCACTAGAAATTCATAGTGTCCGTATTTCGTTCTGAACGCCGTCTTTGGAATATCTTCTGCCTTGATCTTTAACTGATGATAGCCTGATCGTAAATCGATTTTCGAAAACCATGCTGCTCCTTTTAGTTGATCAAATAAATCATCGATGCGAGGTAAAGGATATTTATTCTTGATAGTTAACTTGTTCAGCTCACGATAATCAATACACAGTCGCATACTACCGTCCTTCTTTTTCACGAACAATACTGGTGCGCCCCATGGGGATACACTTGGCCTTATGATTCCTTTGTTGAGAAGTTCTTGCAACTGCTTTGCTAATTCCTTCATTTCAACAGGTGCCATTCGATATGAGGCTTTTGAAATTGGTTCAGTCCCTGGCATCAAGTCAATAGTGAACTCGATTTCTCGATCCGGTGGAAGTCCTGGAAGTTCATCTGGAAAAACATCAAGAAACTCACAAACTACAGGAATATCTTCAATCTTCGGATTACCCTTGTCGGTATCCAATATATAGGCTAAGTAAGCTTGACATCCTTGGCATGGCAATCTTCTCGTCTGCATCATTGTTAGGAATTTCTGCTTTTGCTTCTCACCTTTAAATGTTACCGTTTTATTTTCTTCAGGTTGCAATTTCATTTTCTTATTTGCACAATTGATCTGAGCATTATTACTAGCTAGCCAATCCATTCATAAAATAACATCAAACTCTCCTAACCTGAAAGGTATCAAATCAACTGAGAAATGACATCTCCCTATCTCAATATCACAACTTGGGCATACTCGATCTACCGTAACCTGATCATCATTTGCTAATTTTATGACTAACACTTCATCTAACCACTGAGTCTCACAATTTATCTTAGAGATAAAATATTCAGAAATAAAAGATCTAGTAGCTCCTGAATCAATCAATACTAGAGCATTTACGGAATTTACATGAAGTGTACCTGCAACCACATTCAGACTCTGTACTGCTTCCTTCATTGACATGTTGAAAGTCCTTGCCCTGGGCTGATTTTGTAGTGGTAGTGGAGGTGGAGGTAATGCTAAAACTCTTGGAATACTAAAGGCCATTGTAACTCCTCTGCAATCTTTAGCAATATGTCCTTTTCTTCCACACTGGAAACAAGTGATTTCTGCTCTTCCCATCGGATATTCTCCAGAGTAATGTCCCCTTTGCTTGCACTTAAAACACGTGACATTTGGCTTGTTGCAAATTCCCGTATTCTTTTTACCACACGTTCTGCAATCAGGTATAGGCGCTCGAATAAGTCTTTGCTGAGTTGGGGCAGGAAGTCGATTACCCATCCTCTGGTTGTTTTGTTCTGGTCTCCTGAAGTTTGCTTTTCCACGAGCTTGAAATCCCGGCCTTTTGTTGAAACGGTTCTGAGAATTTCCTGGTCCTTTCTCTTTCTGAGCTGCTTTACTTTCACCTTCAATAATCATGGCCTTCTGAACAACAGCCGTATAAGTCGTCAGTTCAAACACAGCTACTCTGCTACGAATCCATGGTTTCAGTCCCTGCTGGAATCTCTTGGCCCTCTTCTCATCCGTATCCACTTTCTCAGGAACAAATCTGGCCAATTCAGTGAACTTGGTCTCATAATCCGCGACCGATAAGTTGTCTTGCTTCAGCTCCAGGAACTTGATCTCCATCTGGTTCTTCATAAAGCGAGGAAAATATTTCTCCAAGAAAAGATCAGTGAATCTATCCCAGGTCACCACACATTCTTCTTCCAAAGCTTTCTTCGATTCCCACCAGTAGTTGGCTTCGCCTTTTAGAAAGTAGCTTGCAAAATCCGTCTTCTGTTCTTCCTCATCTTTCACTAACGAAAAAGCTTTTTCTATCTGTTTCAGCCAAGCTCTCGCCTTTGTAGGATCTGTGGAACCCGTAAATTCTGGAGGCTTTACCGACTAAAATTGCTTGAAAGTGACCGTAGGTGCTGCTGGTGGTACTTGATGTCCTGGATGAGCGGCTTGCTGTAACATCTGTTATTGGAACTGCTGTTGTTGCTGCTGCATTTGTTGTTGCATCATCAACATCTGCTGTTGAATGAGATTAAACATCTGATCCATCTGGTTATTATTATTTTGGCCCTCAGTATTTTCATTTGATGAGTCGGGTCGTGCTTTTCTTTTAGGTGCCATCTTTCTGGTAATAAAACAATGGGTTCTCTTAATAACGGTATATTAAACAGGTGTTATGGAATGAAAATAGTCTTTATAATATTAAAACAGTGTTAAAACAGTTGATATGGGGAAAGAAAACAATTTATTAAATATCCAAATAAATAAAACAATATGATGTGTAAATAAATCCCTTTTTAAAATACTTTAAAATCTTTTTGAAAACATAAAGGGTACAACATGAGCATAAATACAACAACATTTGTAAATATGGAACGGTAAAATAATGAAAATAAATGTAAATGCTTAAATAACTGAAAATAAAATAAAGAAAACGTGCAAAAGACCATCTCATATATATATATGAGTAGAACACGAGCTGCAGGTGTCAGTGCTTGATACAATAGCCTATGATATATCAGTCGTACTACTACTACTATCAGTCAAATTTATTAACTACACTCATACAAACTAGTCATACAATACTATGTTGCCTCTATCTGCAAAAATGTACATGATACAACACTCCTCTATCTGCTAGTCTCAGAATCCTGGTGGCACGTGACTCAACTCCTCCTGTAATGCCTCTAGCACTGCCTCGGTAAGTCCCAACGCTCTACGATATGCTATCTCTGCACTAATATCCTGCTGTCTCAGATCCGTAAGCTGCTGAAAACTGACTCGGTGAATCTGACGTAACCTATCCCTCAATATGTAATCTGATCGTAATGCTCGGACGGGACCATCCTCCTGTGTCTCAAACAATCCAAGGATCTCTCTGCACTGGTTCTGCCATCGAATCCTCTCCTCTCTCTCCGCCTGAAAACGCTGATAAGTAACTGTATGATGCTCACGAAGATCTGTGCTAGAACCTCGAGAAGGTAACGGCCCATCTACTACTATCTCATCCATAAAATCTGACTGTGGAAACTGATATACTCCAGGAACAGGGGCATAAATAGCTAATGGGGCAGGGAATAAGACAGGCTGCTCCATAGGTGCATACACTGGTGGCTCTGCCTCTGGCTCCATCTGTGGAATATCTGGAATCTCAGGATGCGGTACTGGAATCTGCGGCTCTAGGTCATCCCACTGTGGAAGATCCATCATATCAGGAACATCAAACATCGGTAACTCCAAAGGTGGAAAGTCAGGCATCTCCGGCTCAAAATAAGGAAAATAATCAACAAAGTCTGGTACCTCTGGTGGAGGTGGTATCTCTGGTGCTGGTCCAGGTGGCAATGGTGGAGGTGGTGGCAATGGAGGAAACATCTGCACTGATACTGGGGCTAGTACTGGTGCTGCTACTGGGTCTGACTCAGTCTGCTCTGACGAAGAAGCCATCTAATACCAATAACAATAATAACACAAAAACAAATCAAACCACATTCCTAAAATCATAAGTTCTAATCACATAAACAGACAATCCTAACACTCTTACTTCTATCCTATCTAATTTTCCTATCTTATCTTAATCCTAACGTTCTTGTTTTCAAGGGTCAATCCTAAGCTCTGATGCCAACTATAACACCCTCCAAATCCGGGGTATAGATTTGGGGCATTATTAACAACAACTACAAACTAAACCTGCACAAGCGGAATATAAATATAATAATTACCCCGAACTATTACTACTCAGGATCTTTTAAGGGTTGAGTTGAAAACAAGAACCACATACTACACTTTATTACAAACCCAAATAAAATAATCTGTCTTAAGAACTCTCTTTGTTACAAAACTTTATTCTATCTACGTTCTCACCACACAACTTTTATTCAAACTACATAAAACTTTTATTCAACCCAACATTACTACTTATCCTGCTACACCTGATCTGGTAATTCAAAGCTCTCTTCGGGAATAGGAAGGAACACTCTTGGTATAAGAGGGTCCTGTTAGATATATTTGATAATGTCATGGCTAATATGTTTTATGTTTAGCTTTCAGATCTTATGTGAACAGGATAAATCAGTACTTAACTGTTGATCAGTACTTATACTGGAAGTCAGGACTTAAGGATATCAGTACTTATATTATCAGGAGATAATCATCAGAAGATAGATATCAGAACTTAAGTGCTGAAGGACAATCAGATAAGGACAGTAGCTGATTGAAGGAAAGAAGATCGAGATAAACATAAGAAGAGATATGCATGAAGAAGGAATTCCGTGAAGAATGGAATACTTGGAAGAAAAGATATCTGATTGATATATTTTAGAAAGCAGAATTATATTGCATATCAATTAGTGATTATCTTGTAACTGTGTAGTATATAAACACAGACATAGGGTTTACACTATAAGTGTTATCATTATTAGAAAAGATTATTAATTGTAACTCTTGCAGCTCTCGTGATATTTGTTCATCACTAAGAGGTAACAGTTCCATACTGTAACAGAGTTTATTGTTTCAATAAAGGTTGTTTTCTGTTACTTAAGTTCTTAAAGTTCGATTTGAGTGTACTATACACTGTATTCACCCCCTCTATAGTGTGTGTTTGACCTAACAATTGGTATCAGAGCCTATCTGTTAACATACATACAGTTAAAGATCCAAACACAATCATGTCGGACACAGAAACTCCAACTAAGCCTACCACAACTGAGAAACCACCAAAGACACAAATTCAGAGTCGGTATGAGACCATCAGAGTCCCCATACTGAGACCATCTGAATATCCCATATGGAAGGTAAGGATGACCATGTTCCTGGAAGCAACAGATCCAGAATACCTTGATAGAATCAAGGAAGGTCCTCACAAACCAACCAAACTCGCTGTTGCAGTTGCAGGTGAAGCAGCAAAGATCGTACCAAAGGAGAAAAGTGATTATACTGCTGAGGACATAACATCAATTGCTAAGGATGCTAAGGTACGATACTTACTGCATAGTGCCATTGATAATGTAATGTCAAACAGGGTAATCAACTGCAAGACTGCTAAGGAGATATGGGATGCTCTGGAAACAAGGTGTCAGGGAACTGACACAATTAAGAAGAACAGGAAGACAATACTCACTCAAGAGTATGAGCACTTTGACTCAAAGACTAATGAGTCATTGAATGATTTATATGATAGATTTGTCAAACTTTTGAATGATTTGTCATTGGTTGATAAAGAGTATGATCTTGAAGATTCAAACCTTAAGTTCCTGTTAGCTCTTCCTGAATGCTGGGATTTGAAGGCAACGACAATAAGATACAACTACAATCTTGATGAAACAACTCTTGACGAAATCTATGGAATGCTCAAGACTCATGAGCTGGAGATGGAACAAAGAAGCAAGAGGAAAGGAGGAAAGTCAAGGACAGTTGCTCTTAAGGCTGAAGAAGAATTCCCCAAAGCAGCTTCCTCAAAGAAAGACAAGGGTAAAGCTCTTTTCATAAAGTCTGATACTGAGTCATCAAGTTCTGAGAGTGATGATGACTCAGATTCTGAAAGCTTGCCTGAGACTGATGCTGATGAGGAGATGATGAAGCTGTGTGCTCTTATGGTGAAAGGAATCACAAAGATTGCATACAGGAAGTTCAGGAAGGGAAAGAAGTTTTCCAGGAAAAGCATAAGTTCTGATAAGAAGAATTTCAGAAGATCTGAAGGCAGAGTAGGAAAGTCTGACAGAGGAGATTACACCAATGTTAAATGCTATAACTGTGGTGAGAAAGGCCACATATCTCCTGACTGCAAGAAGGTAAAGGGTGACAAAGGCAAGGCTCTTGTCACAAAGCAGAAAAGCTGGACAGAAATCTCAGACTCTGAAAGTGAGGAGAACTATGCATTGATGGCAAATGCTGATAAAGAAAGTGCTGAGAGCAGTTCTGAAGCTGCTGAAACAAAGGTACCTCAGACTACTTATGCTTTTCATACTGATGATATTAATGAGTTGAGAAGATATCTTAAAACCATGTTTGTTAGCTATAGAGATCAAACTTTAACATGTGAAAGATTAACTTCTGAAAATCTTGCATTTAAGAAAAGGAATGATTTCTTAGAAAAAGAGTTAGTCATGTTCCATCAAACTCAGAAGGATAGAGATGATGCTTTTTATGTTAGGAATGAAGTGCTAAAATTAAATGAATCTCTAAAAACTGAGTTAGAAAAGGAAAGAGAGATTATCAGGACTTGGACTAACTCTGGCAAAACAACTCAAAATTTGCTAAGTAGTGGAAACTGGAAAGAGGGCTTAGGTTATGGAGAAGATAAGAATGATAAAGGAACTGAAAAAATTAAGTCTGTTGTTAAGCAAAAGCCAAAGTTTAAACCTGTTAAGTTTGTAGCTGTAAAGTCTGAAAATGAGAAATCAGAAGTAAAAGAGAAATTAACTTCTGACAAACTAAAACAGGAAAAGACAGCTGAAGTGAACATAGGTTAATGACAAAGAAGCAGCTTAAGCATAAGCTGAAAGATGTCAAGAATGCAAACAAGGTAAAATCACCTAGAAAAAATAGGAATGCAAAGGAAGGTGTGAATAAAAGCAATGATTATAAACCTGTTCCTGATGCTCCTAGGAAAACATGTCATAACTGTGGAAGTTCTAACCATCTGGCTTCTTTTTGCAGGAAGAATAAGAATATTAACTCCTTACCTTCAAAATCAGGAGTTAAGAGTCAGTCTGTTAGATACAAACCACAAAATCCTTGTTTTCATTGTGGTAGTTTATGGCATTCCATTTATACTTGTAAGAAATAGCATAGTTTGTACTATGATTATTATCAAATAAAACCTTCTTTGAAGAAAGTTTCCATTGTTCCTTCTAGTGTAAATTCTGATTCAAAGTCTGATAGTGTAAGTTCTGATAAGAAAAATGTTAACATAAACTCTGATGCTAAATCCGCTGCAAATGTTAACAAACTTAATAAGGCCAAAGGATCCAAGCAAGTCTGGGTCCTTAAAACTAATGATTAGTGGTCTTTGTGATTGCAGGGCAACAGGAAAAATATTCTAGTTCTGGACAGTGGATGTTCAGGACATATGACTGGAAATAAGGCCCTGCTATCAGACTTTGTGGAGAAAGCTGGCCCAAGTGTTTCTTATGGATATGGCAACATTGGAAAAACATTGGGATATGGCAATATCAATCTTGGAAATGTCATAATTAAACAAGTAGCTCTGGTCTCAGGACTTAAACACAACCTACTGAGTATAAGCCAAATCTGTGACAGAGGTTGTCATGTTGATTTCTTTGAAGAACACTGTGAAATTGTGAGTAAATCTAAAGGCAAAGTTGTTCTGAAAGGATACAGACGTGGTAACATTTATGAAGCTAAGATTTCAACAAGTACTGATGGTTCTGCAATTTGTCTGATAAGTAGAGCATCAATTGAAGAAAGCTGGAATTGGCATAAGAAACTCTCTCATTTAAATTTCAACAATATAAATGAACTGGTCAAGAAAGATCTTGTGAGAGGATTGCCAAACACAGTATTTGCTCCTGATGGTCTTTGTGATTCATGTCAGAAAGCCAAACAAAGAAAATCTTCATTCAAGAGCAAGACTGATTCATCAGTTCTTGAGCCTTATCATCTTATACATGTTGATCTATTTGGTCCAGTAAATGTCATGTCTATTGCAAAGAAGAAGTATGCGTTGGTCATAGTGGATGAGTTCACCAGATACACATGGGTGTATTTCTTGCACACAAAAAGTAAAACTGTATCTATCTTGATTGATCATGTCAAACAACTGGATAAAATGGTCAAAGATTCTGTGAAAATTTTAAGGAGTGATAATGGCACTGAGTTCAAGAATTTGATAATGGAAGAGTTCTGCAAAAGCCATGGAATAAAGCAGGAATTTTCTGCTCCTGGAACTCCACAGCAAAATGGAGTTGTTGAAAGGAAGAATAGAACTCTCATTGAAGCTGCACGTACAATGCTTGAAGAAGCAAAGCTTCCAACCTATTTCTGGGCTGAAGCTGTGCAGACTGCTTGTTTTACTCAAAATGCAACACTCATTAACAAGCATGGAAAAACACCATATGAGATGGTGAAGAAAAAGAAGCCAAATCTGAAATATTTTCATGTATTTGGATGCAAGTGTTTTGTTCTCAAGACTCATCCTGAACAGCTATCAAAGTTTGATCTAAAAGCTGATGAAGGAATCTTTGTTGGATATCCACTTTCCACAGAAGCCTTCAGAGTCTATAATTTGAGAACAAAAGTGGTCATGGAATCTATCAATGTCTCTTTTGATGACAAGAAGATCACTGGTCTTAAAGATTTCATTGACCATGATCAGCTGAGATTTGAAAATGAAGACTCATATTCTGATACTAAAAATCCTAAAAGTCTAAGTCCTGATACTGCAAACTCTGATGGATTAAACTCTGATGTTATTGAAACTGTGGTGACTACGTTAAAGGAAGATGCACCTATGCAGGGGGAGCATACTCAAGATCCTACCACATCTTAAGAAACATCAGAACATGCATCTGGCTCTTCAAGTTCTGATTCGTCAAGTTCTGATAAGTCAAGTTCTGATAGTGCTGAAAATCTAAATACTGAAGAATCCAACTCAGAGAGCATAGTTTCAGGGGGAGCATCAGAAAATGAAAATGAAGATAGCATGGATCATGGGGGAGCATCCAGTTCTAGAGAAAACCTTCCATCTGCAAGGAAGTGGACAAAATCACATACACCTGATTTGATAATTGGAAATCCTGATGCAGGTGTCAGAACTAGAACAGGTACTTCAAATGAGTGTCTTTACAATTCTTTTCTCTCTCAGACTGAGCCAAAGAAAGTGGAAGAAGCTCTTCAAGATGCTGATTGGGTGCAAGCAATGCAGGAAGAGTTGAATGAATTTGAAAGAAACAAAGTCTGGACCCTAGTGCCAAGACCAAAGAATAGATCTATTGTTGGTACAAAGTGGGTATTCAGAAACAAAACCGACAGTGATGGCATAATTACAAGGAATAAGGCAAGGCTGGTTGCAAAAGGATATTCTCAACAGGAGGGAATTGATTATGATGAAACATTTGCACCAGTTGCTAGGTTAGAAGCCATAAGGATATTTTTGGCTTATGCTGCTCACAAAAAGTTTACTGTCTTTCAAATGGATGTGAAAAGTGCTTTTCTCAATGGAGAATTGGAGGAAGAGCTATATGTTGAACAACCTCCAGGTTTTGTAGATACCAAACATCCAGATTGTGTCTACAGGCTTGATAAAGCACTTTATGGACTTAAGCAAGCTCCTAGAGCAAGGTATGAGACTTTAGCTCAGTTTCTTCTGGAAAGTGGATTCAACAGAGGGACAATAGACAAAACACTATTCTACCTCAACCATGGAAAAGACTTACTTCTGGTCCAGATTTATGTTGATGATATCATTTTTGGATCTATAAATGACAAACTTTGCAAGAAGTTTGCCAAACTAATGCAGTCAAGATATCAGATGAGTATGATGGGGGAACTTAGCTATTTTCTGGGCCTTCAAGTCAAGCAGAATGAGGAAGGCACTTTTATTTGTCAAACCAAGTACACCAGAAACTTGCTAAAGAAATTTGGAATGCAAGATTGTTCAAGTGCATCCACTCCAATGGCCACTGCGACAAAACTGGATAAGGATACCGGTAAATCAGTAGATATTACTGACTACAGAGGTATGATTGGCTCTCTACTTTTTCTAACTGCTAGTAGACCTGATATCATGTATGCTACCTGTCTTTGTGCAAGATTTCAAGCAGATCCAAGAGAACCTCACTTAACAGCTGTAAAAAGAATCTTTAAGTATCTTAAAGGAACAGCTGCTTTGGGATTATGGTATCCTAGAGAATCAGATTTTAAACTAATAGGTTACTCAGATGCAAATTTTGCAGGTTGCAAAATTGACAGGAAAAGCACAAGTGGAAGCTGCCAATTTCTTGGAGGCAGATTGGTTTCTTGGTACAGCAAGAAACAAAAGTCAATTTCCACATCAACTACAGAAGCAGAGTATATTGCTGCAGGAAGCTGTTGTGCACAGATTCTTTGGATGAAGAATCAGTTACTGGATTATGGGTTAACATATTTCAAAATCCCTATTTACTGTGATAATCAAAGTGCTATTGCTATGACAGGTAATCCAGTTCAACACTCAATGACAAAGCACATCAGCATCAGGTACCACTTCATCAGGGAACATGTGGATAAAGGTACAGTGGAATTGCATTTTGTTCCCACAGATCAACAATTGGCAGATATCTTCACAAAACCATTATGTGAAGCTACTTTTACAAGATTGGTAAATGAACTTGGAATGTTTCAGGTTCTTTCTCTAAATCTGCTTAGACTTGTTCTATGTTATCAGACTTTATGCTCAGTATTTACAGAATTAATCTCATTGTATATTCTGTGCTTAATTGATAAATGTCTTTAAGTACTGACTGTTTTCTGATATATGTTTCTAAACTCTGATAAGTGATATGTTTATTCTAGTACCTATTCAATCCTATGAGGATAACTGTGCTAGATAACTGACCTAGTAGTCTTCAATAAACAAATGCTTCTATGTAAGAAGTAATTATTTCGGTGGAAATCTTATGACACTAGCAAATTCTGATAATTGAGCTTAGTTAAGTTTACTTTGTATATCTTATTACTAAGTCACAAATTAGAATAATGCTACTCATCTGTTAAGTTTTGATACTAGTAAAACTGCTGAATGTACTAAGTGCTGATAAACCTCTCTTATCAAAAGAAAAAGCAAAAAGATCAAAGAATAAAATCAGGTACTCCTTTGAGATCTAGAGTAAAAATGTGGAAGGAACGACCCAAGTGCATTGCTGGTATTAAGTAAATATGCATTAGAAAAGCAAAATATTTTCTTGGTGACTTTTCACACTCTATGATTACTGGAGAAATACTATGACAATAGCATAAATTCTGATAAACAGTCGTGACTCACTTACACTGAGAAGCCACTGTAAAATAGAATTGCAAAAGATGCATAAAATTAGCACAAAATAGTTGTGATGGACTCAAGCATGAACTCATTCATCAGTAGGTTTCAGGACAATGACAGATCTTTAGCAAAATTTTAGTTATGCCTTATTTCTAAGATGTACTGAAGTGAATCAGACTTTACTCTTTGTCTGTTTTTAGCTTAATGCACACACTAATCACTCCATCTGAATGATGAAAATTTATGTGGTCGTCTATGTTATTTTAGATAAACAGTCATAGTGTCATTATTGCACAAATTCTGAGGACAAGTTCTAAGTTACACGTTCTGATGATTAAGTTCTGACGTCCATAACTCAGAACTTGTATGAGTATTTACTAAGATGGGCACTCCTTTTTCGAGTTAAGAAATTATGTTCTGATGACTGTTAAGTTCTGGTATAGGTCTAAGTTCCGATTTCTCAGTCTAATCCTTTACTTGGCTTATCTGTGAATAAAATTTGATAACAGTCTCAGTTCGAACTAGAATATGTTGAAGTGGAAGATTAATAGTCACTATGATTAGGATTAATGGTATTTGTACTTGAACAGTCCACTGTTTCTTGTGTCTTGTGCGGTCTAGGCCATGATTCCTCTTTCCAATGACTGTTATTCTTTTTCAAAGTCTAGGGAGACGAGGTAGAATTAATTCTACCTGTCAGCATTAAATATCTTTGCGTCTCTTGGCATTCTCTTGCCTATATAAGCAACCACTTCACATCAGTCTTTCCATCACATTCTTCTCACACTCTTATCCTCCTTTATCTGTCAAAAACACAATGGTCCGATACAACATGTTTTTGAACTACCAAACCTTCCATATGGAGCTAAGTTGTGCCGAGTGGCAGAAGGAGTGGCATGTAACAACCATTCCTGAGGAGATCTGGGATTCTGTCCCACAGGAGGTGCTGACTCACCTTCTATTCTTCTATATGGATTACCATCGCCATCTGGAGTGATTGAAGGAGGAAAGGCGGGAAGCTATCCGTCAGCAAGAGCGAATCATACGACTCGCCATCTTGTTCGTCGAAGATAGGAAGAGGAAGATGACTTAATCTTGTCTTCTTCCTGTTCTTCTTCATCCTCAGCTTTGTCAGGCTTCTTAGCTAGGACTAAAGCTGTTGATGTTAGGATTAGGAGCTTAGGGAAAATCTTGTATAAGTATTGATGTAATTTCCATTTCATAAATGTATTGTCTTGATATATTAATGAAAATTGTTTTTACTTCAAGCTTTTGTCTCTGAGTTATTTTATCTTGTGTTGATAAATCCTGATTGATATTCTGATGACCATATATCTTTTGTTTTATATTAAGTTCTGATTCATTTTCAGCACTTACATATCTAATTTATCTTGGTTATTTTCATGTGATGTATTTTCAGAATTTCAATGATGCAGTGAAAAATAATTCAATCAGTGCTAACGGTTTAAATTTTGAATTAAAACTGTTTCTCTTGATAAATGGAACGGTTTTTCCTTGAAACTAGGCAACTGGGTAAGTAATGATTCCTGTTTTCTCGAGCCCAGTAAATGTCCGTTATTACTGCATGTCTGACAGGTGTCCAACGGTAACATTTTTGTTCAGAGTATAAGTACAACAGAGAGAAGATTTCTTTAATCTTTTATTTTTTATACTTTATCTCTCTCCTTACTTTTACTTTCCTTCTCTTCTTTCTCACGTTGGTTTTTCATACAGACATTATCTCAAATACCTAACAGGCATACTTGAATCTTATTTTTTTTCACATGGCACCAAAGGATTTAATCATTGATGGAGCTAAGTTTGTTCCAAACAACTATGCTGCAATTCTTGATCATGCTGAAGCTCCATCTGAATTGCATTTTGTGCAAGATCTTCTTGCACACAGTGAGATTGGGTACGCATTAACACAGCCTGAAGTTTTTTTGAGTCAACAAGTTCTGACGTTTTGGCGGACTGGGCACTTTGATGATGGTGGTAAACATGGCACTCCCAGTATTGTTTTTGAAGTGGGTGATTCATCTTATGTAGTCACTCCTGGTACAATACGCAAAGCTCTACATCTCCCAGAAAATTGTACTTTTTCAACTCTAGAGGAATCAACACTTCAGGAGTTAATGGCTGATTTGGGATATGAAAAGAGTTTGGAAAAGCTTGGGCAGTTAAAAAGGGCTAATATCAGAAGAGAATGGAGTTTCTTCTTTAACTGCATCACCAAAGCTTTTGGGAACAAATGTTCGAATTTTGATGCTATCCCAATTCTGAGTTAGCACATAGGGTATGCCATTATTCATCAAACTCATTTTGATTTTGCAACTGGTATAATTGGTTTTATTGGGGATATGATGACAGAGAATAGAAATATTGTCTATTTTGCTAGATTCTCTCAACTTCTATATACTTTTTGTACTGATGAACCTCAATTAGTCAGTTCCTCAACCCCACCTTTTAGAGTTGCAAAACGATACTTTAATGATCTGGTAAATGCTGATACAAAGAAAAAAGTGGTTAGACCATTACAGATTCCTCAGTCTG
Source organism: Apium graveolens (assembly GCF_009905375.1). Taxonomy (NCBI): domain Eukaryota; kingdom Viridiplantae; phylum Streptophyta; class Magnoliopsida; order Apiales; family Apiaceae; genus Apium; species Apium graveolens. The sequence goes on along the minus strand of NC_133655.1, from coordinate 185,858,137 downwards.
TAAAACAGATCCTAGTAAATGCTGATCCTGATACTTATAGATCTGTTTACTTTGATGTCCAACCAACCACTAACACCCAAAAACCATCATCCTCAGCACCTACCACTCATTCTACTCAACCTACCCTCAGGACATATCTCAAATCCTATCTCTACACTTCACAGACTGCTCAACCTTCTTCTTCAGCACCTACTGTGAAGCCTACATCCTCTAAGCCAAAGAGAACAAAGACTGTTCCTCAAACACCTCAAAAGAGGAGGAGAATTACTTTGAGAGATGAATCAGATTCCGAGGAACAGATTCCTTCTTCAGAACCTGTGGTAAATGAAGCTGAGAAAGCAACTTCTCAGAAGGATTCTGAAATTGGGGGTTCTAGGCTTCTCAAGAGGCTTAGACGAATGATAGTTCCTGAAACTCCCAAGGAATCCAAATCAACAAGGAAGTACAAGAAACAGAGGGCACAAAGGCCAGTTTCAGATGATGAGGAGGAAGCAGCTAAGGAAGGGGATCAGTAATCTCTAATCTCACAAGACAAGGAATTTGCTCCAGTCACTTCTTCTCCATCAACTCCATCTCAGGAAGCTGTATCTGACAAGGCTAACTCACCATCTGTGTCTCTTGTTGATCCAGGCACAAGTGCTGAAATTGATATTCAGAACCTGGTTGTGCCTGAAATACTTTTCTTAGAAGCTCCAACAGCAAATAATCCTTCCACAACACCTGTTACTGATGCTGTTCAAACTCCAGAGTTATCAACAACACCTTCTCTGCATCAAGATGCTGATGATTAGATTTTAGGTGAGCATCAGGATATGGCTGTTGATCAGAATTTAGTATCAGATCAGCAATTAGAGGATGCTGAAGCCTCCATTGCTACTCACACTGTTGTCTTATCAGAAGATACTGATTCTTTAAGTTCTGATGCTGCAAATGTTGGAGATACTGGTGAAACTGCTCCAACTATCGATGCTGATGAAGCAGGTCCTTCAGGACATACTCCACCACCGACTCTTCCTAAGTCTGAACTGGTAAAGGAGTTTGTTATCAGGGATGCACCAGTGCCTTGGAGTGAAACTCCTGCAGGTCAGGAGTGGACTAAGGAATGGAACTCAGTTTCATGTGTTCCAAATGCTTTACATCTTGCTGAGCACTTGACTAAAGCTGATGAAATGTTAAATTCTGATGATTTTAAAACCCAGCTTAGAGTCACTGCATTGAGTACTAAACATCTACAAGGTCTTCATTCAACTACTCATGCAGAGCTACACAAGATTCAGGAGAACTTTATCAAACAGGAACAAGTTTGGAAAATTGATAAGAAAAAGTTCTTTCAACCTACCATTGACAGGATTGCTTATATTGAGAAAACTCAAGAGAAATAACAAGCTCAGATTGATCAAATTCTGACAAATCAAGCTTCTCAGCAATCGCAACTTACTGAAATCCAGACCTCAGTGGAACTACTTATCTCTCTTTTACTACTTGCTGATGCCAAAAAGGGGGGGAAGGTAATTAAGTCCAAATGCAAAACCAACAAGACACTGCAAGGAAAGGATGATGGAAAAGATGACCAAGGAAACTCTGAAATGGTTAGCGGTCATAGTCAAGGTAGAAGGTTTACATCAAGACAAGCTAGTCACAGAACAAGTTCTGATACTGGGAAAAGAATAAGTTCTGCTGCTGGTAAAAGGATAAGTTCTGATGAACTTCTAGATCTTGATGAGGAAATGTCAAGACAGTTATTTCTTCAAGAAAATCCAGGAATGGACTTGGAAAGTTTAAAGGAAGAAGAAGCCAGACTTAAATCAGAGAAAGTCACATCTAAATCTGAAGCTTCTGGTAAAAAGTCACTTCCAAAACTTAAAGGCATTGTGATCAAAGAAAGGACACATACTGAAGCAACATTGGCTAGATCACAACCACAGATAGATCCAAGATCCAAGGCTAAAGAAAAGGTTGGTGAACCTATCAAGGGTTATGTACCTCCTGAGGAAGAAGAAATTGCTGATGAAAAAGATGATCTTGCTCTGACTTCAAGAAAAGTTCTTAAAACAACCTCTGACATGGCTCAAGTTGTTCAGAGTCAAGAAATTGTAAGTTCTAATATTCAGAAGAAGCAAGTAACCTCTGATATCAGAAAATAGATCAAAGACACTCCTACCAGGATTCACTAACGTAAAACAGACTCAATCTTTGAAGACTACTACAAGTGGTTTTGAAGCAAAAGTAGTTACTGGAAAGGAAGCTAGAGATAAAACTGGATTGGGAAGTGCTGATGAAAGAAGAGTACACAACACTACCAATGATCCAACTTCCTTGAGTGAACCAGGTATTGGAGCAACTCCTGAGAGATTGAATCAACTGGAATCTGTACAGATGGTTTACCATACCTACTTGAAAGAATACATCATGTTGTATTTCATGACAGATGGTAGGGTTTATCATATAAGACAAAATGCCATTCCCTTGAAGTATTTTGAAGAATTGGAGCATGTACTTTTCTTACTTCAAGTGGATGACAGAATAACAGAGACTGCTGCAAACTACTTAAAAGAACAGATTCAGAGACAGAAAAGGCTTTATTCTGTTAAGTCTGACAGCATATATGTTCCAAAGTACAGAGATCACAATGGTGATATTGTTGATATGAAGCCTAATACTGCACAGATCAGAACATATCTTGGTATTAAGGGACTTGAATTCAATCTTGAGTCTGACAAAGCTTATGTCATAAGACTAGATCAGGAGTTGAGAAAAGCAAATATTAATGATCTCAGAGCTGCAATCTTTCAAACTGGTGAAGATACTGCAGAGCTTAAAGATATTAAAAGGAGAATGATTGATGAACTAAGATATGCTGAGAAATGTTTGTTGAAGAACTATCTCAGAACAACTCCTGACATCAGAGAGATCAGAAAATGAAGAAGCCAAGTCGAAGATCTACAACTGCTTAAATTCTGATATTTATACAGATTGAAGTTGTTATCAGAATTTGAAACTGGTAAAAACATTAAGGACTGTAAGTTGTAGTTATCTAGTCTATTTCTCATGCATTTGTACTTAATGTTTTTGACATCATCAAATATCTGTTAAACTTGTATATTTTGTTAATTTACAAGTTGGGGGAGATTGTTAGATATATTTGATAATGTCATGGCTAATATGTTTTATGTTTAGCTTTCAGATCTTACGTGAACAGGATAAATCAGTACTTAACTGTTGATCAGTACTTATACTGGAAGTCAGGACTTAAGGATATCAGTACTTATATTATCAGGAGATAATCATCAGAAGATAGATATCAGAACTTAAGTGCTGAAGGACAATCAGATAAGGACAATAGCTGATTGAAGGAAAGAAGATCGAGATAAACATAAGAAGAGATATGCATGAAGAAGGAATTCCGTGAAGAATGGAATACTTGGAAGAAAAGATATCTGGTTGATATATTTTAGAAAGCAGAATTATATTCCATATCAATTAGCGATTATCTTGTAACTGTGTAGTATATAAACACAGACATAGGGTTTACACTATAAGTGTTATCATTATTAGAAAAGACTATTAATTGTAACCCTTGCAGCTCTCGTGATATTTGTTCATCACTGAGAGGTAACAGTTCCATACTGTAACAGAGTTTATTGTTTCAATAAAGGTTGTTTTCTGTTACTTAAGTTCTTAAAGTTCGATTTGAGTGTACTATACACTGTATTCACCCCCTCTACAGTGACCTAACAGGTCCCGCTGCTTGACTCACTTCTAGACTACGCGGGTCCTGATGGGTTTCATTCTCTACCTTAACTGTAAAACAATAGGAATAACAATAAAAAGGGATGAGCCAAAATTGCTCAACAAGCCTGCAACAATATATATAGTATAGAGAGAGAAAAATAAGTGAACCAATAAGCTGCTGGTTTGAACAACCATCTGAATCTGTATAGGATAATAATTTTCCAACACTGGCGAGTGCCAAATGAACAAGACTGGAAACAAGAACCAACATATGCACTATAACCCGCTGATCAGTCAGGATACAGTACGGATCTATACCCAACTGCATAGACCCAACAATCATAAAGAGTACTCAGGCAACTATGGCCTATTAAATAATGGTTTGGATAAAACCCAGCCCGTATAGTAACCATCCAGTCCAAGGTATAGCATCCGGAATAATCGGAATGCTTTTGATATATCCCAACACCAGGACATACCAGAGTATATGTAACAAGGGTAAAAGTATTGGAATATGAATAGAGGATTCAACAAATTGGGAGAAATCAAGAATCGAAATGAAATAGAAACAAGCATTAATAATTGGGTAACAGTGTATATGAACAATAATTATCAAAAGAAACTGATATGATAAAAGGAAATATAATTCACTATTCTGAATTTAGAATAGGGGAAAAACTTGCTTTGCGCGTACTTATCCTGGTTCAACTCACCGCCTTCTATCCCTAGCTTGCTCTGCCTTGCTAACACTGAACCAATCATAGAAAGATAGTCATTTAGATAATTTACTATATACGTGTATCTCGAATTGATACCACGTAACCTTATCAGTCTACCCATGCGTTTCTATCTGACTCGCATATATACACATATAATTATATAACACGTAAGGTTCATATAGCCACGTAAAGCACATAGCACATAAAGCACATAATTAATTTTTAGACTTATAATTACTTTTAGAATCGATTCTAGACTCATATTTATAATAACTAACCCTATCTTATTTTATTAAAATTTTTCGGGATTTATTCGACTCGATTCTACCCCTAATAGGGCCTATGAACAATTAATTATCACAAAATCACTCTCTTCCAGAATAAATTATAACTTACAACTATTTTTATTGGATTCATTTCATTTTTCTGAGTCTAGGGGTCTTCGTTTCGCTCAAATCAGACTAACGGTTTAATTATTATCAATTAAATAAGATTTAATTAATTAATAATTAATTATAAATAATTAATTATAATTAAATAATCCTTAATTATATTTTTAAATAATTATCTAATAATTATTGTATTTTAAAATAATTAATCCCTAATTATTACGATTAATTACTATTTATTACAATTATTCACAAATTAATAACACTTACTCGATCAGATCGATTATTTACAATTAATCAATCGATTCAATTAACTGATACGCTATTTATCGAATAACTACTAATTACTCGAATTATAATCTACTCAACGATTAACTACTCGTATAATTACGAGTTACTCGCAATCCTCACATAATTATCGAACCATTACATTATTATTATTGTAACTTATACGATTCGTTAATTAATTATCGATATTTAATTATACGATACAAATAATTATTACGGCATTCTTCAAATACCTATCGCTCGAATAATAATTCTAATTATCGAATCGCTACTCGTATGAATACGAGTTACTCATAATATTAACTAATTATCGGATTATTAATCGTATTATTTAATCCTTATTTATTAATTAATTACCTAATTATTAATTAATTACCTAATTATTAATTAATTAGATAACTAATAAATAATTAGATAAATAATTAAATAATTAATTACATAATTAAATTTGAATTTATAATTTAATAAAATAATTTAGAAATTAATAATACTATTTTTCAGTATTTAAAACTAATTTTTAATTAATTATTAGAATTATTAAAACTGATTTTCTGATTTTAGAAAATATAATAAATAAATAATATATCAGAAACATATTTCAGGGTTTCAGATTAGGGTTTTTAGGATCAAACCCGGGTCGAAACCGGGTTGCAAACCGGGTCGAACCCGGGTCGCGAAGAACAAACCCCAGCAACCCAGAATCCGACGCCGGCGACGTTTCCCGACGAGAATCCGGCGAGACAAAAACACGACCAAATCGTGTGATTCAAGCTTGTTTCTTCCCCGTTTCTCGTGCACCGCAACACACACACCTTCTCCTTCCTTCCTTCTTCTCTAGTCGTCGACGTCGTCACCAGAAAACGAAGAACAACGGCGGCGTCGCCGCTTTTCCGACGATGCTAAAATCGACTTTGATTCTCCTGCCCTGTTCTTCACTCAAACCCTAATCCCTTTTCTTTTTATTTTTTCTGATTTTTAATAGTATTTAACTGAATAATTAATTATAAATCTGGTATTTATATTTATGAAAATAATACCCCTAAATAAAATTAAGGGGCTAATTACACTCCTAATAAAAATATTTGGCCCCAATTTTTATAATTTTTGGGTATTAATAATGAATTTTTAAATATCCAATAAATACAAAATTAATGCTAAAAATTCCCAAAAATTGTGAATATTACAAAAATGCAAAGAAAAATGATGTATGATAATTTCATGATCATATAAAAATAAAAATGTGATTTTTGTGGGTTTTTGGTACCGAAGGGGTCCGGAAAAGTCATTTTTCGCGAAAAAGGTAAATTTATAAAATGTCTAGGGGTTCAGAATAGCGATATGATATAGGGCATTTTTGACAAAATAGGGCCAATGGTTTTGTTTGAAATACGAGCTTTTAAAACATGGTTTTGAGCTGTACGGGTTTTGATATAAAATATATAACTTACTATAAAACACTCAATAAATATCCAAAACACGTTTGGATCAAAACAGACAACGCGTAACACATAGCAGTTAGGGTTTAATGACTCAACACATTTAATGACATAATAATACACATAATTTATCTTTATTATGATATAATACAAGCGTAATTTCTCGGTCGTTACAATCTACCTCTACTTGTGATTTGGCTTTGGATTCATATTTGGTTGCCGCAGAGTTTGTCTTCTATTTAATCACAATGCCATTAGACTTTGGAGGTTTCTTTGCAGTAATAGAAGCTTTAGACTTGAATTTGTCATTTTCTGCTTTAAGTCTGGCTTCTTCTTTCTTCAGACTTTCAGAGTCCATTCCTGGATTGTCTTTGAGAAATAGTCTTTTTGAAATTTCTTCATCCAGCTTCTGTAACTTGGGGTCTTGATAGTATACTTACGTTTCCTTCCCCTTAAGCTTCAGTGTCTGCATAAACTTCTGTGATTCTTGACTTTCACCCTGTATCAGAACATCAGGCTTAGTCAGAACTTGCTTATCAAAACTTTTTCTTCTATCAGCATCAGAACTTGATCTCTGTGTAGAAGTTCCTGCATTCCTAGATGAAGAGCCTTTGCCTTGACCATGACCTCTAACCCTTTCAGAGTTTCCCTGGTCTTTATTATCATCATCCTTACCCTTCAGTGGTTGGTCAGATTTGCATTTAGACTTAATCACTTTCTCCCCCTTTTTGGCATCATCAGGTAATAGGAGAGAGACAATCAATTCCACAGAGTTTTGGATTTCATTGAGTTGATCTTGTTTAGCAACCTGATTCTTTAAAATATCAGATATTTGAGCTTGCTTCTTTTCTTGAGTCTTTTCTATATACCCAATACGGTCAAAGGCTGGCTTAAAAAACCTGTTCTTTTCCAATTTGACATTCATGTCTTGCTGAATCAGAGTTTCTTAAATTTTGTTCACCTTGGCTTGAGTTATTGAGTGTTGACCTTGAAGGTGCCTTGTACTCAATGCAGTAACTCTGACCTGTGCTTTGAAGTCATCATTCACCAGCATCTCATCAGCTTTAGCCAGGTGCTCAGCAAGAATATTTACAGTAAGATCAAAATCAACTTTGTTCCATTCCTTGGTCCACTCTTTTCCTCTTGGAGTTTCACTCCAAGGTACTGGTGCATCCTCTCTAACAATGTTCTTGATTAGATCAGCTTTGCCTAGAACTTGTTGAGGTGCATATCCTGAAGAACCAGCTGCATCATTATTTATATTTGTAGCAGCTTCACCATTATTTTCAGCATTTGCAGCATCAAAACTTACAGAGCCTGCAGAATCAGCCCCCTCTGATAAAATGATAGTGTGTGAGGCTATAGAGGTTTCAAAATCATCCTCTAAGTTCTTATCAACATCCAAATTCTGATGCTCGACTAATATCTGATCTTCATCATCTGGATTCAGAAGAGGTGTTGTTGGAATATCTGCATTGAAATCAACATCTAAAATTGGTGTTGTTGGTGGAGTATGTTAAAGAATGGTTGGAGCTTCCAAGTACAGAACCTCAGGCACAACCAAGTTGTGAATATCTATTTCAGCACTTGTACCTGGGTCGGAGACACAGGAGGTGTAGGCACTCTGTCTTGAGCAGTGTCTTCAGCTTGAATTGGTGACATTGGAGGTATAGATTTAGTGGCTTCAGCAAATTCTGGTTGTGTAGAAGGAAGGGATTCAATCACAATTGGCTCCTTTGGGATCAGAGATTCCTGATTTCCTTCCTTAGCTGCTGCTTCCACATCCTCAGAATCTGACTCAGCTATGTCCCTGTTAGCTCTTTGTTTCTTCCATCTCTTCAAGGGTGGAGAGACTTTGGGAGCTTTATCATCAGAATTTCTCTTTCTAAGCCTTTTGAGGGGCCTAGAACTCCCAGTTTCCCTTATTTTATGAGGAGACACTTCCTCAGCTGCTTCAGCAACAAGTTTTGATATTTGAACTTGTGCCTCATCTTCTGATTCATCTCTCAGAATCATCCTCCTTCTCTTTTGTTGTTTCTGAGGTATAGTCTTTGTCCTCTTTGCTCTTGAAGAAGAATGCTTCACTGTAGTATATGCCGATGGTTGATTGACATGATCTGATATGTGTGGTTGTTTAGTGACAGGAGTAGGTGCTGATGGCTGTTGTGTGTTGGTGGGTTGGACATCAGGATATAGCAATGAATATGTAGCAACATCAGCATTTACAAGAGCTTGATTTACCGATAAAGGAATGCTAAGGGGTCTCAAAACTCCCTTATTGTTGTCAGCAGTTAAAAGTTCAATAAAAGCCCTTTTTGCTAACCTAAAAGGTTCTATGAGTTCACCTGCTAGTTTTGGTTTATCTTTTGTACAGTAATTGTAAAGTTCACCTGCTAGTTTTGGTTCATCTTATGTACAGTAATTGTAAATTAACTGAGAGAACCTAGCAAAGTAAACTACATTCCTATCCTCTTTCATTCTATCTCCTATAAAATATAACACAGTCTTTGCATAATCAAAATGAGACTGGTTTAGGAGTGCATACCCAATTTGCTGACTCAGAATGGGAATATCATCAAAATCGGAGCATTTGTTGGCAAACGTCTTCGTGATGCAATCGAAGAAGAAGCTCCATTCCCTTCGAATATATGGTCATTTGAGTTGTCCCAACTTAGCCAAACTCTGTTCATATCCAAGACTTGCCATCATTTGTTGTAGCAGTGGCTCCTCAACAGCAGAACTAAATTGACAGGATTCAGGTAGGTGTAGAGCTTTTCGAACTGCTCCCGGAGTAACAACATACTGAACTTTATTTGCTGTAAACACGATGCTTGGAGTTCCATTCTTACCACCATCATCATAATGTCCAGTACGCCAGAATGTCAGAACTTAAGTTCCAGATATACTGGATGGTTGTGTCAATGCGAACCCAATTTCACTATGAGATAAGAAATCTTGGATAAAATGAAGTTCCGAAGGAGCTTCACTCTTAGTGAGAATGGCAGCATAGTTGGTGGGGACGAACTTTGCTCCATCAAAAATTATATCCTTGGGTACCATTGAAAACGAGTGAGAATTTAGAATGCCTGAAAAGTGTTTGATAAAATGTCTGTATAGTAAACCGTCAGAAAATATGAGAGAATAAGAAAGAGAGAGAGAGTAAATAGAATAGAAATGTAAATAAAAGATTTGAAAATCTTTTATCTCATTTATTTAGACACCCCACGTGACAATAATTACTGAGAAGTGGAACAGACTATACACCTGTCAGGCGTACAGCAGTTAAGACAGTAGTTAATGGGCACAGGAAATAAGCAATGATTACTATGCACATGCAGTTTATTTTAAAAATAACTGTTCCCACTAAACAAATGATTATGAATGTCTTTATCTCACATAAACCAATATTCTGATAAAATATAACCGTTCGAGTATTAACTTAAAAAAATCAAGGAAATAAATACTGCCACGTCAGCATCAGAACTTGATTGTTATCAGAATTTAAAAGTCATCAGAATATGGCTTCTTTACTCAAAAAATGAATGTTTATTTCTGTAATTCTTCACAACATTACTGATATGGTTTCTACAGAACTTAATCATCAGAACATCCATCAGAACTTGTCCTCGGAACTTGATAAATCATAATTTGAGTTTCTAGAATTATCAGAACTTGGCCCATCAGAACTTGATGAATTAGAACTTGAAGAGCCTGTTCTAGGTTCTGATGCTTCGTGAGACGTGGTTAGATCTTCAATATGCTCCCCCTGCACAGGTGCATTTTCCTTTGGCGTAGTCACCACAGTTTCAATAACATTAGAGTTTAACCCATCAGAGTTTGCAGTATCAGGATTTAGACTACCAGAATTTACAGAATCAGAATTTAAAGCTTCACTCGCAAATCTCAGCTGATCATGATCATTAAAATCTTCAAGTCCAGTAATCTTCTTATCATCAAAAGAGACATTGATAGATTCTATGACAACCCTTGTTCTTAAATTGTAGACTCTGAAGGCTTTTGTGGAAAGTGGATATCCAACAAAAATTCCTTCATCAGCTTTTAGATCAAATTTGGATAGCTGTTCAGGATGAGTCTTAAGAACAAAATACTTGCATCCAAATACATGAAAGTACTTCAGATTTGGATTCTTTTTCTTCACCATCTCATATGGTGTCTTTACATGCTTATTGATAAGTGTTGCATTCTAAGTAAAACAAGCAGTCTGCACAGTTTTGTTAGGTCCCAATTTGTTTGTAGAAGGGGGGTTGAATGCAAACAATACCGTTTAATCGAATAAAATGCGGAATAAAATTGTGAAACAAAATTCAAGTTAAATAAAACTTTTATTAAACTTGAAAGGTGTTACAACTACGGTATCGGTTACAAGGGATTAATCTCAAATCAATTATTACAAATCTAGAATAAATTCGACATGAACTTTTTCTATTTTTGTAATTAAAAGATCAAATACTAAATGCGATTTGAGATTAAGTTCTAGGGATTTTAATCCGCTAGATTGATACACAAGAACAAAATAAATATTTCTAATTGATTGGATTTAACTTTACAATCTAGAAATTTAATCTTGAAGAAAAGCAGATGAAAAATAAAATGTTATGCTTTTATTTTCTGCTCCTTTTTCTCTTGTGTGTTCTATTTTCTGTTTGATTGGATTCTGTAAGTATTGATCAATAAAAGTCTTCTGCTACTTTTATCAAACACCGAACTGAAAAATGTACCGGCATGACAATCTCTTTGGCCAGCAAGACTTTCGGTATGACAATATTTACAACTAGCAAGACAATCAAAATGAACTAGCAAGACTTTCGGTATGACTATTGATTGTCATACCGATTGTCATATTAGTTCAAATAAATTGTCTTGCTGAATTAATAACAGATTTTAATCTAAACAGAAATTCTAATAAGACAATTAAATGTATTGGCATGACTTTCGGTATGACTATCAATTGTCATACCGATTGTCATACTAGTTCAAATGAATTGTCTTGTTTTGAATTTAAGCAGATTTTAAACCAATTAAAATCTTGTAAATCCTCAATATTAATTCTAAATTAATTAATCAATTTAATTCAATTAATCAATAAATTAATCTTTGCAGATATAATTTATTTTCTTAATTAAATTATATGACTTAATTAATTAATAGAGAATTAATACTAACCCTGAGCAGCATCCATTCTTCTGACAATCTTCTGAAAATCACTGAGACTTATGAATCAATTCCGCCACTTCAATGCTGACACTCGATGTACTGTCTGGTTTATGAGTGACTAACTTCCATGACGTTTCTTCATGTCTTGACTTTGATACTCTGATTAAATCCTTGTAATAAATGATACCCTGACGAGATCTCTGTCACTTGATTAAATCCACGATCTTGATTTATATCACTGAGGCATGATCAAATTCTTGAACTTCTTCCAGTGAATCTTCAAGTCTGCAGATGAACAATGTTTCTTTATCCTTTGACAGATGTGTAAGTCATATGTCATAGCCTATTTGTATATTCGAGGATTCAACTCAACTCAAATAAGAATGTAATAAGTAAATAGTGGATCGACCGTCAGAGAGATCTCGCAAAGTAATATCTGTCAAAGGATTCAGAGACAATGTTCATCTACAGACTTGAGGAGTTAATTCACTGGAAGAAGTTCAAGAAGTTGATCATGCCTCAGTGATATAAATCAAGATCGTGGATTTAATCAAGTGACAGAGATCTCGTCAGAGTATCATTAATACAAGGATTTAATCTGAAGAAAATCAAAGTGTCAGAGTCAAGACATGAAGAAACGTCACGGAAGTTAGTCACTCATGAACCAGACAGTACATCGAGTGTCAACGTTGAAGTGGTGGAATTGATTCATAATTTTCAGTGATTTTCAGAAGATTTGCAGAAGGATGGTTGCTACTCAAGACTAGAATTAATTCTCTATTAATTAATTAATTCATCTAATTTAATTAAGAAAATAAATTATATCTGCGAAGAATAATTTATTTATTAATTGAATTAATTGATTAATTAATTCTGAATTAATTTTAGGAATTTTCAGAAGTTTAATTGGATTAAATTCAAATCTTAAATCAGCAAGACAAATGGAAATGAACTAGCATGACAATCTGGATTGTCATACCGATTGTCATGCTAGGCCATTTTCCATTGTCATACCGAAAGTTACTCTAGGAGGATAATTGTCTTGCTAGTTCATTCTGATTGTCATGCTAGTTCATTCTGATTGTCATGCTAGTTCATTCAGATTGTCTTGCTAGTTCATTCAATTGTCTCACCGAAAGTCTTGCCAGCTATAGGATTGTCATGCCAAGTCAATTCTATTCGTTTGTTGATTTAAATAGAAGCAGAGAAGCAGCATATCATTTTATCATCCAACACACAAGTCAAGAACAAAAGAGCAGCCGCCTTGAAATATAAAATCATCTTCTCTGCAGAAATTCAAGATCAATTTCTAGTTTGTTAATGTTAAATCCAAACCACTAGAATTATTTATCTTGTTCTTGTGTAACAATCTAGCGGATCAAAATCCCTAGAACTTAATCTCAAATCGCGTTTAGCATTTAATTCTAATTATTGCAAAAATAGAAAAAGTTCATGTCGAATTTATTCTAGATTTGTGATAATTGATTTGAGATTAATACCTTGTAATCGATACAGTTGTTGTAACACCTTTCAAGTTTAATAATATTTTTATTTAACTTGAATTTTGTTTCACATTTTTTATTCCGCATTTTATTCGATTATTTGGTAACGTTTGTATTCAACCCCCCTTCTACAAACACATTGGGACCCAACAATTGGTATCAGAGCCTTCTGATTAACGAACAAATCAAGATCCTAGACTTTTGTGATTTTTCAACTCCTTGAATTTTTATTTATTCAAAAATTCATAATGACTTCACATAAAGTTGGAACAGTTAAAATTCCACAATTTGATAAAGAGAATTATATCATGTGGAAGAAGAAGATGCTATTATTCTTACAAGTTGCAAATCCCAAATATTCAAACTTGTTAAAGAAGGGTATAAAAACTCCGATGGTTATTGAACCGGAGGTAATAATAGATGGTGTGGTGACTACTGAAGCTAGAACCTATCCAAAAGAGCCTGAAGATTTTACTCCTGCTGAGAAGGAAGAAGCCTCCTTGGATGCCAGCCTTCAATTAATATTAATTGATTCCCTTGATCCCTTGATGAACAGACATGTGATGAACTGTAAAAATTCCAAACACATGTGGGAAACTATTGAGGTGATTAATGAAGGCACAGAGGAAGTTAGGGAGAACAAGTTGGAAATCCTAACCTCTGAATATGAACATTTCAAATCAAATCCAGGAGAAGGAATTACTGAAGTGTTTGAGAGGTACAATGCGTTGATCAACAACCTGAACATCAATGGAAAGTATTATTCAATCAGGGAGGTCAACAAAAAGTTCCTTTTAACACTGCCAGCTCATCTTGAACATAGAATCACTGCCATTAGAGAAGCTAGAGATCTGAGTGAGATTTCTTTGGACAGGCTCTATGGAGTGTTAAAAACTTATGAGTTGGAGCAGATTCAACAGAAGGAAATCTACGGGAAGGATAGAATGGTCAGCACATCTAATGCACTTGTAGCTGAAGGTCAACAACAACAACAATCTCAACAGTTAGAAAGAATGGTACAGTTTTCCAAGGGTGAGGAAAATGAGTTAGTAGCAGAATATGATCCTCCTACTACAAATCAATCAAGTGATGTTTTTTATTCCTTGGAAGAGCTGGAGCAATTGGAAGACGAGTCAATGGCCCAAATTGTCAAGAGATTCTCCCATGTCAGATTCAAGAGGAATCCCAAGCTGAAGTACAAGTCCAACTACAACAAATTCCAGAAAGGTGGATCTTCATCCTCTAACACCAGCAGTGGTGGATACCAAACAGGGATGGTTGATCGGGGCACCATTAGATGCTATAACTGCAATGAGTTGGGACACTTTGCCACAGAGTGTAGGAAGCCAAAGCAAGTAAGAAAGAACTCTGAAAGGGCTTATCTGGCAAAGGGAAGAAGCTGGGATGATACTGACAGTGAAGATGAAGATGAAGGAAATCTTGCTCTTATGGCTATTGATGGAAAAGCTTCATCGTCAAGAATAGAGGTAAAACTTTCTGATGCTGAAATGGTTTATCATCTAAGAGGTAACTTAGATTGTGCACGTCGTGATAATGAACTGTTAAGTTTACAGATCACAGACCTTGAGAAAGAGGTCAATGAATTAAGACTTGTGCACATTAATCAAGACAAATTAAAAGAACAGGTATCTTTTCTAGAGAATAGAGTTGACTGTTATAGAAAACTCGAAACTATTCTCAAAGACAAGATCACCGGTCTTGAGACTAAGGTTAGAGCCTACTTCAATTCTTGTTCGAAGGCTAAAGAGTTCTACAGTAAGCAAGCTGTTAATCAAACATCTGGAATAGGTTATGATTACAATGTTGCTATTGGAGAATTAGGCATAAACTCCCCTCCTCATGTCTGTGCTAAAGGGAGGGAAGTACCACATGTGCTTAAGGGTGTTTATGAACCCCTCTATAAAGCATCAATTGCTGAACCATTTGATGCGACCTCTTCTGTTATTCATGAAGAAATACGTGCTGAAGATCATGCTAATGAGAAGATTGTTTCCAAGTCAAGTGAGTCGAAAGTTCCAGTCAAAGTTGTGAAAGCAACTGAGACTAACTCAGACACACATGAGTTGGATAACAATAATTCCATGTCTACCATGCATAAATTACCTGCTGTTAATCACTCTCATAAAGCATGTAGTGTTGCTAATTGTATGTCTTGTGCTTTTAATATGATGTATGCTTATTTTAATGGTAAGCATGTGTCTAATGATAAGACTACTCCTCGTCAGCATGTGAATAACAAGAAGCATGATAGGTCTAAGACTGCTAGTCCTTCTAAGGCTAGAAAGGAGACATTTGTGCCTAAGCTTAAACAGAAATTTGTTAAGGCTGTTTACAAGGTCAAATGTTCAGTCATTGAGAAAGTTGAGACAATTAAGATTAAAAATGTTGTTTTGCCTGACAAAGGACAGTTCTACAAGTATGCCGGGCCCAACCAAGTTTGGGTTCCGAAGAAGGGTTAATCCATTTGTGTTGCAGGGCATTAAACAAGTATAACCGGTAGTGTGGATTCTTGACAGTGGATCATCAAGACATATGACCGGAGATAGAGCCCTGCTATCAAATGTGGTTGAGAAAGCTGGCCTCCTGATTACCTTTGGAGATAACAGCAAAGGTTTATCTGAGGGATATGGCTGTTTGCAAGCTGGGAATGTTATCATTGTAATTTTGTATATTGTGCTAGGTTATTATCAGGAAGCAGTATCTAACATATAGCACCAGTGACGAGACTTGAGAATATTACGATATATCAGACACCTGCTGCACATTACACTTGGAATTGTACTCTAGTAAGATGTGTACAAGTGTACTCCTGGTTGGTAAGTCAAAAGAGGAAGTCAATGCACCACAGTTCATGGACTTTGTAGCTGTAGATCTATTGGACTATGCAATTTCTTCTTCACAATCTCACTTCAGGTTGGTATGAACTAGTATACTGCTCAAACAATCGTCAAGGACATGGTATGGCACTCTAACAGAAGTTATAATTTTATATGAATAAGTAGAGTCGTCATATTAATAACTATCTTATCACTAAGCACAATCATATTGTTTTATATGTGCAGTGGTATATTGCTTATGCAACATAACAATTAGTATCTAAAGTACTTGACAAGTATCGGTCAATGATATTTTGTTAACATTATGTTGCAGATATTTGTAAGCTTTTGATATGAATGAGAATTACTTAGACTTTACCCTAAGTGATCAATGTTTTATCAAAAACTCATTCATATTGAAAAACAAAATCAAACTTCTTTCTACATTAGTGATTTCTTATTTCATGTAAAATCTTTTGAAATCACTATTGTAAATCATTTTCTCTCTATTACCATATGTTCTATGATACAGGATTCAGTCTCCAATGACTTTCTTTCATTGACAGTCATGAGGTTGAAAACCCACAACGTTTATCCCAGACTGTAAAGACAAACACAAAAACAGAACCAACCAACACTCTTTTACCACTAAAAGTAGTATGAATGAGCGTGAGGGAGATAGTGCCTAGTGCACCACATAAGGAAGGTTCTGTAGTCAACCCAGTAGCTCTGTCTCCTACATAGATGAGTAGTATTTAAACCGAGACAACTGCTAGCCCCCATACATCTTCTCAAAAAGATGTAATGGCTGAAAAGGCACAAAAACAGTTACTAGATTCATTCTCTCAACAGGGTGCGTCTATTGAATTTTGCCTGTCGGCCAAGGTATCCAATGTAGTGTCACCACTTCAAACATAAACAATTCTTGATGCACAAGGAGAGGTTACACACACAAAGGATGAGTTGACGGAAACAAGAGTTTCGACCATTTTAAGGTCAGATTCGATTGTTCAAGGTTCGTTAGTGGACCAATTGCCTTTACAGGTGTTAGGAGAGGATACTGATCCAAAAGCCATATGTCAGTGGTCAGTGTCTACCTCCCCAGGCTTAAATCCCCTGGATGCATCTGCGGATAGTGGATCTGACATAGGTGCAGATCGGCAACTTGTTGACAATGATTCAGATATTACCTGATAAGTCACAAGGAAATGTCTTCACAGACATTAGAAGGGAACTTTGATCTTTATGCTAAATTCGTTGGATCATTGTTTACCTTCCCAGAATTCAAATCTGGAATCCTAAAAGGGAAACTAGCAACTTGTAGATTATGACTCAGATTTATCTGACGAGTTTAACAAGGATGGGGATTTGTGAACTCCCATTGCACCACCTGTGACCTCCTTTAAGGATGGCTAAGGTGATTTTCCTTGCAGGTACAACTGGATTATGGAGCTATGAGAGAAGAGTGATACACTTGTGAGAATGAGTGTAAACACGAGTGGAGAGAAGAGTGAAACACATGTGAGGTACACTAAAACACAATCACACACTCACAGTGAGGAAGAAAGAGAAACTACTTGTTATTTCTTTTCCATCCAAGTGAAATATGAGAACTCCTTCAGACGACGGCATACATTCCTTCTTTAAGGGGGAGATAAAAGCTTAAGTAATAGTTTGGAGGATTCCTCAACTAAGGGGGAGAAATAGCAGGGAGGAAGAAAAAGATCCTACATGTACACTACACCACACCATTGTTGTTTGTAACTACGGATCCTATTGTACGGGAGAGGTGGTAAACACAAGGTGATTTCCTAGTAAGGGAAGAAGCTGTTAGGGGAGTACCATTGGTTTTTATATGCGGATCCTATTGTACGGGAGAGGTGGTAAAACGAAGGTGATCTTCTTTAATCAGTTGATTCTCATAGGGGGAGAAGCAAGAGATATGGGCTTCTCAACAGGAAATGTGGTTGTACAAATGAAGATGGAACTACTTGAAGATATGTTCAGTCTAGAGGAACATCTACTTGGAATCTGGAAAATGTTAAATCTAGTCCAGAACTTTTCTGCTATTTACTTTGCATGTATGTTTATATCTTTTTCTTATTTGTTAGTTGAGTTATCCTCTAGGTATTTGTGTGTTATTGTCTAACAAACAAATAGGGGGAGATTGTAAGTCATATGTCATAGCCTATTTGTATATTCGAGGATTCAACTCAACTCAAATAAGAATGTAATAAGTAAATAGTGGATCGACCGTCAGAGAGATCTCGCAAAGTAATATCTGTCAAAGGATTCAGAGACAATGTTCATCTACAGACTTGAGGAGTTAATTCACTGGAAGAAGTTCAAGAAGTTGATCATGCCTCAGTGATATAAATCAAGATCGTGGATTTAATCAAGTGACAGAGATCTCGTCAGAGTATCATTAATTACAAGGATTTAATCTGAAGAAAATCAAAGTGTCAGAGTCAAGACATGAAGAAACGTCACGGAAGTTAGTCACTCATGAACCAGACAGTACATCGAGTGTCAACGTTGAAGTGGTGGAATTGATTCATAATTTTCAGTGATTTTCAGAAGATTTGCAGAAGGATGGTTGCTACTCAAGACTAGAATTAATTCTCTATTAATTAATTAATTCATCTAATTTAATTAAGAAAATAAATTATATCTGCGAAGAATAATTTATTTATTAATTGAATTAATTGATTAATTAATTCTGAATTAATTTTAGGAATTTTCAGAAGTTTAATTGGATTAAATTCAAATCTTAAATCAGCAAGACAAATGGAAATGAACTAGCATGACAATCAGAATGAACTAGCATGACAATCAGAATGAACTAGCAAGACAATTATCCTCCTAGAGTAACTTTCGGAAGCTGTTAGGGGAGTACCATTGGTTTTTATATGCGGATCCTATTGTACGGGAGAGGTGGTAAAACGAAGGTGATCTTCTTTAATCAGTTGATTCTCATAGGGGGAGAAGCAAGAGATATGGGCTTCTCAACAGGAAATGTGGTTGTACAAATGAAGATGGAACTACTTGAAGATATGTTCAGTCTAGAGGAACATCTACTTGGAATCTGGAAAATGTTAAATCTAGTCCAGAACTTTTCTGCTATTTACTTTGCATGTATGTTTATATCTTTTTCTTATTTGTTAGTTGAGTTATCCTCTAGGTATTTGTGTGTTATTGTCTAACAAACAAATAGGGGGAGATTGTAAGTCATATGTCATAGCCTATTTGTATATTCGAGGATTCAACTCAACTCAAATAAGAATGTAATAAGTAAATAGTGGATCGACCGTCAGAGAGATCTCGCAAAGTAATATCTGTCAAAGGATTCAGAGACAATGTTCATCTACAGACTTGAGGAGTTAATTCACTGGAAGAAGTTCAAGAAGTTGATCATGCCTCAGTGATATAAATCAAGATCGTGGATTTAATCGAGTGACAGAGATCTCGTCAGAGTATCATTAATTACAAGGATTTAATCTGAAGAAAATCAAAGTGTCAGAGTCAAGACATGAAGAAACGTCACGGAAGTTAGTCACTCATGAACCAGACAGTACATCGAGTGTCAACGTTAAAGTGGTGGAATTGATTCATAATTTTCAGTGATTTTCAGAAGATTTGCAGAAGGATGGTTGCTACTCAAGACTAGAATTAATTCTCTATTAATTAATTAATTCATCTAATTTAATTAAGAAAATAAATTATATCTGCGAAGAATAATTTATTTATTAATTGAATTAATTGATTAATTAATTCTGAATTAATTTTAGGAATTTTCAGAAGTTTAATTGGATTAAATTCAAATCTTAAATCAGCAAGACAAATGGAAATGAACTAGCATGACAATCTGGATTGTCATACCGATTGTCATGCTAGGCCATTTTCCATTGTCATACCGAAAGTTACTCTAGGAGGATAATTGTCTTGCTAGTTCATTCTGATTGTCATGCTAGTTCATTCTGATTGTCATGCTAGTTCATTCAGATTGTCTTGCTAGTTCATTCAATTGTCTCACCGAAAGTCTTGCCAGCTATAGGATTGTCATGCCAAGTCAATTCTATTCGTTTGTTGATTTAAATAGAAGCAGAGAAGCAGCATATCATTTTATCATCCAACACACAAGTCAAGAACAAAAGAGCAGCCGCCTTGAAATATAAAATCATCTTCTCTGCAGAAATTCAAGATCAATTTCTAGTTTGTTAATGTTAAATCCAAACCACTAGAATTATTTATCTTGTTCTTGTGTAACAATCTAGCGGATCAAAATCCCTAGAACTTAATCTCAAATCGCGTTTAGCATTTGATTCTAATTATTGCAAAAATAGAAAAAGTTCATGTCGAATTTATTCTAGATTTGTGATAATTGATTTGAGATTAATACCTTGTAATCGATACAGTTGTTGTAACACCTTTCAAGTTTAATAATATTTTTATTTAACTTGAATTTTGTTTCACATTTTTTATTCCGCATTTTATTCGATTATTTGGTAACGTTTGTATTCAACCCCCCTTCTACAAACACATTGGGACCCAACAAGATGTTACTTTGTGAGATCTCTCTGATGATAGATCCACTATTTACTTATTACATTCTTATTTGAGTTGAGTTAAATCCTCAAATAAACGAATAGGCTATGACATATGCCTTTCAATCTCCCCCTATTTGCTTGTTAGACAATAACAACAAATACCTAGAGGATAACTCAACTAACAAATAAGAAAAAGATATAAACAGTAATGCAAAGTAAATAGCAGAAAAGTTCTGGATTATATTTAACATTTTCCAGATTCCAAATGAAATTTACAAGTGAATACAAGATAGATGTTCCTCTAGCCTGAACATATAACTACATTAGACTATCTTGATTCATAAAGCTCTAATCATATTACATTGAGTTTTGAGCTAACTGACTTCAGTTGTCTTCTCTTCTGACTTCACCTTCTTCTAAATCTTGAAGCAATTCCTTGTCAAAGACACGATCCTTTTCTGAAGTGAAGCTTGCTGGTCTGACTGGTTGAACTCCAACTGACTTCAGCTTATTCTTGATCTGATTGTACCTTTTAATATTCTTTTCACAATAAGCTTGAATCAAATCAGCAGCTTGAGTCTTCAATATGGATGAATATCCAGCAGTTCTTAAATGATGTTCCATCCAGACCAGATGCTTAGCTGAGTAGTCTTTAAGAGATTATACATCTAGCTGACAGATTTGAAGACAATCAGACTTAAAGAATCTCACCTGATGAGGATTGTTGACCACTTGAGGACTAGCCCTGCTGGCAAACTCTTTAAGCCTTTCTCGAAGAACTTCATTCAATTCTGAGCTTCTTTTAACCTTGTTGAGAAGAACCCAATTCTCTGACAAAGAACGATTCTCGAACAGATGAAGTGACACCTTGAAAGATCCTTCACTCTGACAATATACAAAAATGCTCATCTCATTTAGGGATCTATCAAAAGCAGCTGTGATCCTTGAGACTTCAGTCTTGATAGCATTCATGTATATGTCATTGTTAGGATTTGAGATTTCCAGCTTGTCAAGAAGATGTAGGAACTGCCTATCATTGTTAGTGCTCAGCTGAGGCATATCAAGTACTCTCCTAGCTTCATCCCATTTTTCACCAATCTTCAGTCTGACATCTCTTCTCCTTTCTTGAGCCTTAATGTCATGAAGACGTTGCTTTTGAAGAGTTTCTGTTCTTTGAATGTCTTTCCTCATGTTAATGATCTGAGAGACCTTCTTGAGTTCAGCTTCTTTTCTTTTCATCTCTGACTGCTCCTTCTGAAATTCTTTCTCAAACAGAGGATCCACTTGAGCTTCTTCTTCCCATTCTCCAAAATCACTTTCCTCTTCAGCTTCAAATAAACCATCTTTATCTTCCTGAACTGGTTCAGTGGGAATGTCAAAAATATCAAAGTCATCCTGTTCTCCACTGTAGTAGACATCATCAGCCTTTCCTTTGTCTCCAGCAGAGGTATCTTTTTCCTTCCCTTTGGCACTACTCCCTTTCTTCTCCCCCTTAGTTGAGGGATCCTCTTCTGACCTTCCTTTGGAACCTCCATCACCTCCAGAGCCTGATCCTCCACCAGACGGTCCTTCAAAATAAGCTCTTTGTTCTTCATTAGGGCAATGAGAATTCTTGATCATGAAATATAGGTGCTTCATCCCTTCATTGAGATGTTCCATGCCCGTCTCTATCTTTAGAAATCTTGAGGAGTCCAGTGAATGATTCATCTCAACGAGGTCTTCAAGAGAAGTCATTCTTGTGTGTAGAGAGCAGAAGTTGGATATGTCATCAGCTGATAAAGTTGGAGTGTCCTGAATGGAATTGAGCTTTGGTATTACAGTGGTCTTGAGATCTGAGATGTCATTCCTGATAATTGCCAGCTGATTGTTGACAGAGGTGGAAGAAGAAGACCGTTCAACCACTTGTGCTTTGAATGCTTGAGCTTCAGCTTGGCTTTTAGCAAGTTCTTCTTTTAGAGCAGCAATTTGAGCTAACAGGTTTGGAGTATCTGTGTCTGTGTGTGCTCTCACCTGAATTTCACTCGTGTTTGGTTCACTCACCTCACGTGCTTGTGTTTCTCTCAATATAATTGCTCGTGAGGAGTCTTCCTGTTGCTGTTCTTCTGTACCTGCAGTTAAAATCACCCTAGCCTCTTCAAGAGAGGTCAGTGGTAGTGCAATGGGAATTCGCGAGTCCCGATCCTCAGTCAATACCATCAAATCTTTTGAAATAGATGTCTGAATTTCTTCAGGGATAGATTGACTGAGTTGCCCTCCACTTTCTCCAGATAAATCTGCGAGTGGAGAATCCCATAAGGGAGCCAGAGGTGTTGGATCTGGGAGGGGAGAAAATGACTCTATTAAAGATGGCGGAGAGTCAGATTTTCCCTCTGAAGCATGTGACTGCTCTTCTGCCGTAACTATGGCAGACACTGTAACCGACTCTACGTGCACTCCTCGTTCTGTGTCCTGAGTATGATCTGGGGAAGTGTATGGTTCCATTGTGAGTAATGGAATTGTGCTTGACTCAGTACAAGATGCCATGGCCCTATGGCGAATTTCAATAGATGCATCCTGTTGAGAGAATGCCTCTAGTAACTGTTCATTGGCCATTTCAAAGTCCATGTCCTGTTGGGAGGACAAGGATGGGCTTTCAGATGCCTCAGTATATGTTCTTCTTTTCTTAGGAGGAGGCAGAGCTGAGGGTTCACTCATATTTAACAATGCACTACTTCCTAGTAATCTCCTGGGTAACATTTTAGACAGTGGGGGAGAGGTTGAGATAGAATGTGACTCTGTGTTTGGCTCTATGACCTGGGATTGAAGCTGTGGTTCTACAACTTCATGGTCAGCCCTATCAACCACTGGGGGTCTTTCAACAGAAGTAGGAAGGGAGTGAGAGTGAGGAATTACTACCTGTAATGGAAGAGCATCTGATGTTGGAGGAGCCTGGGTGGCTTGAACCACTGGAGGTTGAGGTTGCTGTTCATGACCGGGAAGATTGAAAATAGGTAAAGGAATATAAGTGGCCATGAAAGCAGATACAAGTACTGGAACTTGCATGAATTTGAAGGTTGTGTCTTGGCGAGTGTAAATCTTTTTGCTAACTGGAGGGGGTTCGATTACTGCAGAGTTAGCAAAAAGGGCTTTGTGTTCAGGTGTGAGAAGATGATCTGCTATAAGCATGAGAAAATGAGCATAGTAACATGATACCCTACGATTTGTAGAATGATCACGTAAAACAGAAGTTAGACGTCTCAAGAGAATGGGAAAAAGTAGTTTGCCAAAATTAATCCTTTGATTGAAAACAACCGCAAGACCAATATACTGCAGAGTGGAAGTGATGTTATGAAAATTGAATTTTGTGCAGTTGGCAAACACTTTGGAAAGTGTATCGAAGAAAATATCCCATTCAGACACCAAATTGGATTTAGAAAGTTTGGTTAAATTGATCACCCCCTGATAGTGAATAGCATGGAAAAAGTTTGTGATTTCATTTTCAGAGGGTAAATTACAGAAATTGTCCAATGGAAAATTTAACGCCTGATTAATGACTGATTCATCAACTACATACTGTGTGTTTGCCACGGTGAATGAAAAAGATTTTGAATCACCAGCCACAGTAGATGTTGTGCAAATCAGTCTAAAAAGATCAACATTTAAAATCACATTTGATTTTATAGCAGAGCTAACAATCGAATGGTCATTTAAAAATCTAATCCAAGGCTTAAATTTTTCAACATCACATTTTTCCGGATTAAAATAACCAACCTGATTATGCGCGACAATTTGGAAATTGAGAGCCATTTAAAATAATAATAAGACACACACTTTCAGAATTTTAAGAATAATATTAAGAAAATTCGAATTAATTAAATTAATTCAATAATTCGAATTAAATTAATTATAATCGAAAAATTTAGACAGGAATGTATCTCGTTAAAATCCTTAACTCACAAACCCAGATTAGACAAGCCACAAGACACAAATCAGAAATTAAAATAAAAATAAAAATGTTCAAAATCAACAAACACAAATTGAATTTGAAGGGGCAAACTGATTAAAAAAAACAGATTTTGAAAATTTTGACAGCACTCCTGTATGTATATATATGTAAGTATATATCACAGGAGTGAAGATTCAGTTTGCTGAGTAAAAACTCGAGCAAGGAAAGAAGGAGTTCGTTTGTTTTAGTTCGAAGAGAGAGAAGAGAGAAAATGAAGAAAACTGTTCGACTTATGAAAAGAAATGAATGTTGAAATGGTTTTTTAAAAAAAAACAAACACACGCCTTTATATTACAGCTGGTATGACAATCCGGGATTGTCATACCGATTGTCATACCAGGCAAAAGAAAGAAAATAACCGAAAACAATAAGAATAAAACAAGTGATAATATATAACTGGTATGACAATCTGATAGTCATACCGATTGTCATACCAGTATAAAATAAAATAATATATATATATAATATTTATAACTGGCAAGACAATTGATAGTCATACCGATTGTCTTGCCAGTATAAACTATACTGAAAAACACTAATATGACAAATATATACTGAAATGACTTTCAGCAAGACAATTTCAATTATCTTGTCGATTGTCATTTCAGTAGAAATACAGTCAAAATGTACAGACTTCTATATATGTACTGAAATTATATTACAAAATAGTAAAACTGAAATACAGACCTATAATATTTACAGAATTAAAATAATTAAAATATTTCAGAGATAATAATATTTTCAGTCCAAAAATAGATTTTTTTGAATTTTAACAAATTAAATTCATAGAAAAATATTTTTAGAGAAAATAAAATATTTAGAGACATTAAAATTAACAAGTTGAGTAAATAAATAAGATAAGATAATAGAAATTACATAGAAATAAGCAAGAAATATGATAGAATGATAAAATAAATTTGCAAATGAATTTTTCATTTATGAAAAATTCATTTGTAAATTCATTCAAGAACAGATCCCATATATTAACTAAATTAATCACTAAAACTATTCAACATGCCCAATTTACCAACTAATCTGGTAAATGTGGATTCGTCAAGTGGTTTAGTGAAAATATCTGCTATTTGTTCTTCTGTTGGAACAAAAAATAGTTCAACAGTACCATTCATGACGTGCTCTCTAATAAAATGATACCTGATGTCAATGTGCTTTGTCCTCGAGTGCTGCACAGGGTTGTTGGTGATGGCTATTGCACTTGTATTGTCACATAAAATAGGAATTTTGTTCAATACAGAGCCATAGTCTCGTAGTTGGTTCCTAATCCACAAGATCTGAGCACAGCAGCTTCCAGCAGCAATATATTCAGCCTCGGCCGTTGAGTTGGAAACTGTTTGTTGTTTCTTGCTGTACCATGAGACTAGTCTGCTACCTAGGAATTGACAACTCCCTGAGGTGCTTTTCCTATCAACAACACTTCCTGCATAATCTGAATCTGTATATCCGACAAGGTTAAAACCAGATTCTTTAGGGTACAAAATACCTAGATTTGGTGTTCCCTTAAGATATCTTAAGATTCGTTTAACAGCAACGAGATGAATATCTCTAGGATCCGCTTGGAACCTTGCACATAAACATGTAGCATACATAATATCTGGTCTACTTGCAGTAAGATAGAGTAACGAGCCAATCATACCTCTGTAGCTTGTGACATCTACCTTAATGGAGTTTTCACATGGTCCAAGCTTGACAGCTGTAGTTGATGGAGTCCTTGCTGATGCAGAATCCTCTAGATTGTACTTTTTGAGGAGTTCCTTGAGATACTTGGATTGACAAATAAATATTCCATCTAACCTTTGATTTACTTGTAATCCAAGAAAGAACTTTAGCTCTCCCATCATGCTCATTTCAAACTTGCTGTGCATTAACTTAGCAAATCTCTTACAGAGATTATCATTAGTAGACCCAAATATTATATCATCCACATAGACTTGGACTAATATAGTATCATTCTTATGTTTTTTAGAAAAGAGAGTTTTGTCTATGACACCTCTAATAAAGCTATTTTCAATAAGAAATTCAGAAAGTGTGTCATACCATTTTCTTGGAGACTGTTTTAGCCCATAAATAGCCTGGAAAAGAAAGAAGACAAAATCCAAATGATCTGGATCTTGAAAACCAGGAGGTTGCTCTACATATACCTCTTCATCCAACTTTCCATTCAGAAAGGCGCTCTTGACATCCATTTGATAAACTTTAAAGTTTGAGAATGCTGCGAATGCCAAAAATATCCTGATGGCCTCAAGTCTAGCCACTGGAGCATAGGTTTCATCATAATCAATGCCTTCAGCTTGAGAATACCCTTTTGCTACCAGTCTTGCCTTGTTTCTCGTAACCACACCATCTTCATCTAGTTTATTCCTGAATACCCACCTAGTACCAACAGCTTTCTTGTGTGTAGGTCTAGGTACTAGTTTCCGGACTTGTTGACTTTCAAACTGATTGAGCTCATCTTGCATAGCAATCACCCAATCTGGATCAGTTAGTGCTTCTTCAATCTTCTTAGGTTCCATCTCAGAAAGAAATCCTGAGAACAGACACTCATTTTGAGTAGCACGTCTAGTTCTGACTCCAACATCTGGATCACCAATAATCAACTCAAAAAGGTGAGCTTTATTCCAGACAGTCTGTCTTGGAAGATTTGATCTTGATGATTTGCCTTGAAATTCATTGTGATGTTGTGTCCTACTAGATGATCCTTCAGTATCTCCCCCTGAGTTGTTGCCATGTTGACTTGAAGATTCTCCGTCAGTAGCAGTGGTATCTTCATTGTTGCCAAAGTTTCCATCACTATTACCTTGAGTATCATCATGATTAACAGGTTCTTCACCAGCAACAACCTCAGGTTCTTGACCATGTTCTGATTCTGAATCTGACGTATCATCAAACTTCAGTTTCTCAGAAGGATCTTCAGTTTGGATACTAGGGAGTTTAGTGTCATCAAATGTAACATTGACACTTTCAGTTACTTTGTGTTGATCAATGATATACACTCTATATGATCTTCTTCCATATCCAACAAAAATACCCTCATATGCCTTTGCCTCGAACTTACCACGACGATCATCTCCATCCTTGAGCACGAAGCATCTGGCACCAAATACATGAAAGTATTTGATAGAAGGTTTCTGTTCATTCAAAATCTCATAAGGAGTTTTCATGAAGTCTTTGTTGATTAGAGTTCGATTCTGAGTATAACATGCAGTATTGACAGCTTCAGCCCAAAAGTACATTGGAAGACCTGATTCACTTAACATCGTTCTTGCAGCTTCAATCAATGTACGATTCTTCCTTTCTACCACTCCATTTTGCTGAGGGGTTCTAGGAGCTGAAAATTGTCTGGTAATCCCTTTGTCTGTACAGAATCCATTGAGAAGTGCATTCTTGAATTCTGTCCCATTATCTGACCTTATTGCTCTAACAGGGATGTTAGAATCTAACTCAATCATCTTGATATGATCAATCACAACTTGTGGTGTTTCATCCTTAGAGTGAAGAAATAAAACCCACGTATACTTGGAATAGTCATCAACTATCACAAGACAGTAACACTTCTTTGACATTGAAAGGATATTAACTGGACCAAATAAATCCATGTGCAATAATTGCAGAACACCAGTTATGGAAGATGTGTCAGTGCCTTTGTGACTTGCTTTCTTTGACTTTCCTTTCTGGTAAGCCTCACATAGTCCTTCTGGAGAGAATTCTAGCTAAGGCAGACCTCTTACCAATTCTCTTTTGACAAGAGAATTCATTATTTTGAAATTGAGATGAGAAAGTCTCTTGTGCCATAGCCAACTCTCATCTGACGATGCCTTTGCATAGAAACAATTGACTTCAAGATTGCTTCCAGAGTTCATGTCAGCTACGAACAGATTTCCTTTCCGGATTCCCATTAAGGAGGGTTTTTCACTTTTCTTGTGCAGAATCTGACACTTCAGCTTGTCGAATAAAACATTGTAGCCGTTGTCACAGAACTGACTAATGCTAAGCAGATTGTGTTCAAGTCCTTGCACAACATATACATTTTCAATGATAACATTTCCAGCTAGCAAACAGCCATATCCCTCCGTTAAACCTTTGCTGTTATCTCCAAAGGTAACCACTGGGCCAGCTTTCTCAACCACATTTGATAGCAGGGCTCTATCTCCGGTCATATGTCTTGACGATCCGCTGTCAAGAATCCACACTACCGGTTGTACCTGTTTAATGCCCTCTTTTCTTGACGATGAGGTGCTTGCATCACTAGCCATGAGAGCAAGATTCCCAACTTCTTCATCTTCACTGTCAGTATCATCCCAGCTTCTTCCCTTTGCCAGGTAAGCCCTTTCAGATTTACTCTTCTGATTAGAATCGTAAGAGTTCTTCCTAGCTTGTTTTGGCTTCCTGCATTCTGTGGTAAAGTGTCCCAACTCATTACAGTTGAAGCATCGAATGGTGCTTCGATCAACCATCCCTGTTTTATACCCACCACTGCTGGTGTTAGAGGATGAAGATCCACCTTTCTGGAATCTGTTGTAGTTGGACTTGTACTTGAACTTGGGATTCCTTTTGAATCTGACATTTGAGAATCTCTTGACAATCAGGGCCATTGACTCATCCTCCAATTGCTCCAGTTCTTCCAAGGAATAATAATCATCTCCTGATTGATTTGTAGTAGGAGAATCAAATTCTGCTACTATCACATTATCTTCAACCTTGGAAGACTGTACCATTCTTTCTGACTGTTTAGATTGTTGTTGATATTGTGGTTGTTGTTGTTGTTCATCAGCTACTAGAACAGTAGACGTGCTGACCACTCTTCCTTTCCCGTAAACTTCCTTCTGCTGAATCTGCTCCAACTCGTAAGTCTTTAACACACCATAGAGCCTTTCCAAAGAAATCTCACTCAGATCTCTTGCTTCTCTTATGGCAGTGATTCTATGTTCGAGATGAGTTGGCAGTGTTAAAAGGAACTTTTTGTTGACCTCCCTGATGGAATAGTATTTACCATTAATGTTCAGGTTGTTGATCAATGCATTGTACCTCTCAAACACTTCAGTGATTCCTTCCCCTGGATTGGATTTAAAGTATTCATACTCAGAGGTTAGGATTTCTAGTTTGTTCTCCCTAACTTCCTCTGTGCCTTCATTAATAATCTCAATAGTTTCCCAGATATGTTTGGAATCTTTACAATTCATCACATGTCTATTCATCAGGGGATTAAGGGAATCTACTAAGATTAATTGAAGGCTAGCATCCAGGGAGGCTTCTTCTATTTCAGCAGGAGAGAAGTCCTCAGGATCCTTCACATAAGTTCTCGCTTTGGTGATCACCACATCATTTTCTATTACCTCTGGTTCAATAACCATAGGAATTTTTGGACCCTTCTTCAACACTTGCAAATATTTGGGATTAGCAACCTGTAAAAACAGTAGCATCTTCTTCTTCCACATAATATAATTTTCTTTATCGAAAAGTGGAATTTTAACGGTTCCAACTTTTTGTGTAGTCATTATGAATTTTTTGAGTGAATAAAAAAATTCAAGAAGTGAAAGAAACACAAAAGTCTAGGATCTAGATTTGTACGTTAATCAGAAGGCTCTGATACCAATTGTTAGGTCCCAATTTGTTTGTAGAAGGGGGGTTGAATGCAAACAATACCGTTTAATCGAATAAAATGCGGAATAAAATTGTGAAACAAAATTCAAGTTAAGTAAAACTTTTATTAAACTTGAAAGGTGTTACAACTACGGTATCGGTTACAAGGGATTAATCTCAAATCAATTATTACAAATCTAGAATAAATTCGACATGAACTTTTTCTATTTTTGTAATTAAAAGATCAAATGCTAAATGCGATTTGAGATTAAGTTCTAGGGATTTTAATCCGCTAGATTGATACACAAGAACAAGATAAATATTTCTAGTTGATTGGATTTAACTTTACAATCTAGAAATTTAATCTTGAAGAAAAGCAGATGAAAAATAAAATGTTATGCTTTTGTTTTCTGCTCCTTTTTCTCTTGTGTGTTCTATTTTCTGTTTGATTGGATTCTATAAGTATTGATCAATAAAAGTCTTCTGCTGCTTTTATCAAACACCGAACTGAAAAATGTACTGGCATGACAATCTCTTTGGCCAGCAAGACTTTCGGTATGACAATATTTACAACTAGCAAGACAATCAAAATGAACTAGCAAGACTTTCGGTATGACTATTGATTGTCATACCGATTGTCATATTAGTTCAAATAAATTGTCTTGCTGAATTAATAACAGATTTTAATCTAAACAGAAATTCTAATAAGACAATTAAATGTATTGGCATGACTTTCGGTATGACTATCAATTGTCATACCGATTGTCATACTAGTTCAAATGAATTGTCTTGTTTTGAATTTAAGCAGATTTTAAACCAATTAAAATCTTGTAAATCCTCAATATTAATTCTAAATTAATTAATCAATTTAATTCAATTAATCAATAAATTAATCTTTGCAGATATAATTTATTTTCTTAATTAAATTATATGACTTAATTAATTAATAGAGAATTAATACTAACCCTGAGCAGCATCCATTCTTCTGACAATCTTCTGAAAATCACTGAGACTTATGAATCAATTCCGCCACTTCAATGCTGACACTCGATGTACTGTCTGGTTCATGAGTGACTAACTTCCGTGACGTTTCTTCATGTCTTGACTTTGATACTCTGATTAAATCCTTGTAATAAATGATACCCTGACGAGATCTCTGTCACTTGATTAAATCGACGATCTTGATTTATATCACTGAGGCATGATCAAATTCTTGAACTTCTTCCAGTGAATCTTCAAGTCTGCAGATGAACAATGTTTCTTTATCCTTTGACAGATGTTACTTTGTGAGATCTCTCTGATGATAGATCCACTATTTACTTATTACATTCTTATTTGAGTTGAGTTAAATCCTCGAATAAACGAATAGGCTATGACATATGCCTTTCAAGTTTCATCCCAAAAGTAGGTTGGTAACTTTGCTTCATCAAGCATAGTTCGTGCAGCTTCAATAAGAGTTCTATTCTTTCTTTCAACCACTCCATTTTGCTGTGGAGTTCGAGGAGCAGAAAATTCCTGCCTTATTCCATGGTCTTTGCAGAACTCTTCCATGATCAAATTCTTGAACTCAGTGTCATTATCACTTCTTAAAATTTTCACAGAGTCTTTGACCAATTTATCCAGTTGTTTGACATGATCAATCAAGATAGACGCAGTTTCACTTTTTGTGTGCAAGTAATACACCCATGTGTATCTGGTAAACTCATCTACTATGACTATAGCATATTTCTTCTTTGCAATAGACATGACATTCACTGGACCAAATAGATCAACATGTAGTAGGTGATAAGGCTCAAGAATTGAAGATTCAGTCTTGCTCTTGAATGAAGATTTTCTTTGTTTTGCTTTTTAACATGAATCACAAAGGCCATCAGGAGCAAATACTGATTTTGGCAGTCCTCTCACAAGATCTTTCTTGACTAGTTCATTTATATTGCTAAAATTTAAATGAGAGAGTTTCTTGTGCCAATCCCAACTTTCTTTAATTGATGCTCTACTTAACAGACAGATTGCAGAACCATCAGAACTTGTTAAAAACTTGGCTTCATAAATGTTAATTTTGCATGTATCCCTTTAGAACAACTTTTCCTGTAGATTTGCTTACAACTTCACAGTGTTCTTTAAATAAATCCACATGATAACCTCTGTCACAAATTTGACTAATACTCAGCAGATTGTGTTTATGTCCTGAGACCAGAGCTACTTTTTCAATGATGACATTCCCAAGATTGATATTGCCATATCGCAGAGTTTTTCCCATGTTGCCATCTCCATAAGAAACTCTTGGGCCAACTTTCTCTACAAAGTCTGATAGCATGGCTTTATTTCCATTCATATGTCCTGAACATCCACTGTCCAGAACTAGGATGTTTTTCCTGTTGCCCTGCAATCATAAAGACCACTAATGATTAGTTTTAAGGACCCAGACTTGCTTGGATCCTTTGACGTTATTAAGTTTGTTAACATTTGCAGCGGATTTAACATCAGAGTTTATGTTAACATTTTTCTTATCAGAATTTACAGTATCGGACTTTGCATCAGAACTTACACTAGAAGGAATAATGCTAACTTTCTTCAAAAAAGGTTTTATTTGATAATAATCATAGTACAAACTATGATATTCCTTACAAGTATAAATGGAATGCCATAAACTACCACAATGAAAACAAGGATTTTGTGGCTTAAACCTAACAGACTGACTCTTAACTCCTGAGTTAGAAGGTAAGGAGTTTATATTCTTATTTTTCCTGCAAAAAGAAGCCAGATGGTTAGAATTTCCACAGTTATAGCATTTCTTTCTAGGAGCATTAGGAACGGGCATATAATTATTGCTTTTATTCATACCTTCCTTTCCATTCCTATTTTTCCTAGGTGGCTTTACCTTGTTTACATTCTTAATCTCTTTCAGCTTATACTTAAGCTGCTTCTTTGTCATTAAGCCTATGTTAACTTCAGCTGGTTTATCCTGTTTTAACTTATCATAAGTCGACTCTGCTTTAACTTCTGTTTCACTATCTTTTATCTTTTCAGAATCAAACTTTACAGTTATAGCTACAAACTTAACAGGATTTACCTTTGGCTTAGTAGTCTGTTTAAAAATAATTGGCTTAATTTGATCAGTTCCTGTTTCACTTTTATCATCTCCATAACCTAAGCCCTCTTTCCAGTTTCCACTACTTAGTAAATTCTGAGTTGTTCTGCCAGAGTTAGTCCAAGTTCTGATAATCTCTCTTTCCTTTTCTAACTCAGTTTTTAGAGATTGATTCAATTTTAACACTTCATCTCTAACATAAAAAACATTATCTCTTTCTTTCTGAGTTTGATGGAACATAACTAACTCTTTTTCTAAATAGTCAGTCCTTTTCTTAAAAGCCAGATTTTAAGAAGTTAACCTATCACAAGTTAAAGTCTAATCTCTATAACTAATGAATATGGTTTTAAGATAAGATCTCAACTCAGTAATATCATCAGTATGAAAAGCATAAGTTGTTTGAGGTACCTTTAACTTAGCAGCTTCAGAACTGCTATCAGCATTTGCCATCAAGGCATAGTTCACCTTATGTTCAGAATCTGAAGTGTTTGTCTAGATTTTCTTCTTTGTGACAAGTGCCTTGCCTTTGTCACTTTTTTCCTTTCTTGCAATCAGGAGATATGTGGCCTTTCTCACCATAATTGTAGCATTTGACATTTGAGTAATCTCCTATGTCAGACTTTCCTGCTTTGCCTTCAGATTTTCAGAATCCCTTTTTATCAGAACTTCCACTTTTCCTGGAAAACTTCTTTCCCCTTCTGTGTAGGCTATCTTTGTGATACCCTTCACCATAAGAGCACACAATTTCATCATCTCTTCAACAGCATCCATCTCAGATAGACTTTCAGTTTCTGAATCCTCATCATCATCAGAACTTGATGAATCTGAATCAGACTTTGTGATGATAGCCTTTCCTTTTCCTTTCTTTGAGACAACCACTTTGGGGGATTCCTCCTCAGCCTTAAGAGCAACTGTTCTTGACTTTCTCCCATGCCTCTGGCTTCTTTGATCCATCTCAAGTTCATAAGTTTTGAGCATACCATAAATTTCATCAAGAGTAGTTTCATCAAGAGCATAGTTGTCTCTTATAGTAGTTGCCTTCAAATTCCAACTTTTAGGAAGAGCTAAAAGGAATTTAAGATTAGTATCTTCAAGATCATATTCCTTATCCACCAGTGACAGATCATTCAAGAGTTTGACAAATCTGTCATATAAACCAATTAATGACTCATCAGGTTTTGAGTCAAAGTGCTCATATTCTTGAGTGAGTATAGTCCTCCTGTTCTTCTTAATTGAATCAGTTCCCTGGCATCTTATCTCCAAGGCATCCCACATCTCTTTTACAGTCTTGCAGTTAATTACCCTATTTGACATGACATTATGAATGGTACTATGCAGCAAATGCCTTACCTTTGCATCCTTGGCAATAGATGAGATATCTTCAGCTGTATACTCACTTTTCTCCTTTAGTACAGTCTGTGCTGGCTGATCTGCAACTACAACAGAGATCTTGGTTGGCTTATGTGGTCCTTCATTAATTCTGTCAAGGTATTCTGGATCTGTAGCTTTCAGAAATATAGTCATCCTCACTTTCCATATGGGATCCTTAGAAGGTTTCAGTATGGGAACACAAGTATGAAATACAAAATAATCTTATTAATAAAACAGTATTACAATGGAACCGTCCTCTCTCAGTGATGAACAAATATCACGAGAGCTGCTAGGGTTACAATGAATAATATTCTCGATTAAGATAACACATATAGTGTAAACCCTATGTTGTGTTTATATGGACACACAGTTACAAGATAATCTTCTAATTGATATCGAATATAAGTTTGCATCCTAAAATATATCAACTAGTTATCTTTTCCTCCAAGTATTCTATTCTTCATAGAATTCTTCTCCATGCAAATCTCGTCTTGTGTTTGTCTTAATCTTCTTTCCTTCAATCAGCCGCCTTCCTTATCTGAAAGTCTTCTTAAGTTCTGATATTATCTCCTGATAAATATCTTCTGATATTTTAAGTTCTGATAACTTAAGTTCTGACTTCAGTATAAGTACTGATTTCCAGTTAAGTCCTGATTTGTCCTTTTAGTTAAGATCTGAAAACTAAACACAAATCACTATTAGACATGACATCATAAATATATCTAATATTTAATATATTCATTTTAATTGTATTATTATTTTACGCGGGTATAATTTAGACGGTGCATGAATCTGGAAGTTTTGTTGAAAAAGATGATATTTAATAAGAGATTTTTTTGAAAATGCTCAGAATAGAGAGCAACTGAGATATGTTTTTAATGGTGTATTAAATGGAACTAATATTTAGTAAGAATAATGAGATTGTGTGAACTCCGTGAAAGTGGGATTCACGTAAATTATATTGAAATAGACGATATATATAAGCTTGGCGATGGGAGCATGAAAAATGTGAATGTCGATTCATTAATTGTATAAAATTTTGTTCGTTTGAACGTGAATATGATTAATGGAGATTTTGATTCATTAAATGTTTTTAAGACATTTCGGAAATAATTTTCGTAATTTTGTTCTAATTTTAAATCTTGTTCATAGAATTAAAATGGTTATTAAAGTAACGTGCGTAAAAGGATGATTATTTTGAGATAAGTGTTTAACTAAATCCTATCAAGAATACTGATGGGATACCATTATTTATGGTTGAAAGTGATATATCGAGATTTTTCACCTAAATGAGTGACTAGTTTTTTTTGTGTCTGTTATATAGTGAAATTTTTTGTATGTAGACACAGACATGTAATGATGCGGTGAGATCGGAAAAATCTGAGTCATGGATTAAATCCATAGAAGTTGAAATCGATTTCATAGAATTGAAATAAATATGAGAGTTATTTGTTCTTCCTAAAGATAGAAAATTCACAAGTTTGTAGTAGAATTTTGGAAATTAAATGTAAGACTAATAAGGCGGTTTAAATTTGAGACTTGTCTATTTGCAAATTTTTATGTCAAGAAAGAATTAGACGATTGTGTCTGCAGTTTGAGAAGAAGTGGAAGCTCATTTGTAAAGTTTTATTGAATTAGATAATTGTGTCTTTATTTTGAAAATTGGGAACTCATTTGAAAAGTTTGTAATGACGATTGTGTTGTTAGGTTCTGATGCATAAAACGCAGCGGATAATCGTAAATAAGGTCATACAATGTGTATACAATGTGTATCATGATTCTAAGGACATTTATTATGATAACAAATTATCGCAGTAATTAAGGTCATAATAAATACATTTATTGAATGATCAACTATCATAAAGATTTAAAAGAATAATGTATTGCCTCTACGGCACCTACACTAACATGTGTCCATTTTGAAAAGTAGGAGTTTGTTTTAAATGTTTTGGTGGAATCTTATGTGTTTAGGAACTCCGAATTAAGAGATATACAAATTTTGAATGTTGAGTTTTCCAGAATTCAAAAGTTGAGTTTGAATTAAATATTTTTTGAATAAAATGTTTAATCATTTTAGGATGCGGAATTGCAGTCCATTGTATATCTCGTCGATTATGATGAGAAATTGATTAATTTAGAAAAGAAACTAGTGAATGTATCATATGCAATTTGGTTGGCCTTGTAAGTGAATTGTGAAAGTAAAATTTTAATTGAACCTAACGAGGGGCTGTAAAAAAGATCATGATCAAATACGTGAAGAGTACGTTGTATAAGTTAGTTATTAGGCTGACGTGCCTGTAATTATTGGTATTATGGAATTTGATATTGATTAAAAGATATCAATTTCGGGACGCCAATTTAATTTCGGTGGAGTTGAGATCTGAAAAGTAAATGTGAAAAATGTTTTTCACCGGTATTGTGATTAAAAATGTTTTTGGCAAAAGTTATTTATGTAAAGTTGGTGATTAATGTGACTTCAAATATTAAGTCCGGAAATCTATTATATATATAATAGAGCAAATAAGGGGTTCGGTGAGACAATTTATTAATTGAAAATTACTTAATTACCCCTCATAAATATGTACTAATGAATATCAAATTTAATAACATATTTTAATTTCATCTAGCTCATTAATTACTAACAATTATATATTTGTTACTACTCCATTATTATATAATAAAAACTTATACTTATACTTATAATTACATATGTATTTTATAAGTATAGACTAAAATTCTAATTTTATTATGTTTTTATATATCTATATTATCGAATTTAATGTCGTATGTCACATTTTAATTATTTCATTAACAGTAAAAGAATCTTAAATTTGAACGAAAAAACAAATATCGTATTCTGATTTAGATACGTATAATATAAGTTCACGATACAAATGTACTTATGTCAAATTAATTACCGTATAACTTATTTTTACATATTTAACATTCAAATACATACATATATACATACCTGCATGCATGCATGCATGCATACATACTTACAAACATGCATGCATACACATACAAATATACATACAAGATATAGGAAATTAAGGTAACTAATATAAATGAACTCAATCTATCTATTATATATGTAATAGAGCAATTATGACGTTCATTAAGACGATTTAATAATTTCAAATTACTTAAGTAGCCCTCATGAATATGTATTAATAAATATCAAATTTAATAACATATATATTAGTTACATCTAACTGATTAATTACTAATAATTATATATTTATTACTACTCCATTATTGTATATTAAAGACTTATACTTATATTTACATATGTATTTTTATAAGTATAGACTAAAATTCTAATTTTATTCTAATTTTATATATTTATTATTATCGCATTTAATATATCGTGTGTAATATTTTTATTATTCCAATTACAGTACAAGACACTCTATTTCGAAAAAAATAAATATCATATTCTTATTTAGATACGTATAATACTTGAGTTATAAGTTCACAACACACATGTACTCCTTTGTCAAATTAATTATCATATAACTCATTTTCACACATTTAACATTCAAATACATACATACTTACATACTTACTTAGATACATACATACATACATACATATATACATACATACATACATACATATAAATATACATACATATAAGATATAAGAAATTAAGATAACTAACACAAATAAACTCTTTATTTTATAATCGATTAACATGATCTTGTCAAATAATGAATTTCCATGTTATACGATTACAATTATGAAATTTAAATTTTTTAAACATTTTCAAGTACATCTCTTACGAAAATACAAAATCGAAAAGAAGCGCATCTCACATTATATAGTATTTTTCAATTCAATAACATTTATACATTCCATTAACATATGAGTTTTGAAAATGGCAGTATCTCATATGTGTTATAAATTACAAAGTTCGAAAAAAACTCATCTTTACAGCAAATACTGTAGACAAATAAAAATAATTTCTCGTAACAGGAAATATATTTTATTTCATAAGCATATATACAAATTTAATAATAGTTGATGTTAGATCATGCCCGTGGCACACACGGTTTATAAAGCTAATTTGGAATAATACTCCAAAAATTTAAATTGAATGATTCAATTATAGAACATGTGAAAAGTGGGAGGTATAAAATATGATTGACAAATATGCCAAGTGGGAAATGTTGTATTTGACATTTATTTGTAAGTTACAATTCATGCAACAATTATATTAAAACATATTAATTATCTAGAAGTTACAATAGAAGGGTGGAGGTGTATGTGTATACCCATAAATAGTAGTTTTGGATAAGAAGAAAAAGCACCATGATAATGCTTGTTCAAACATATCCCGAAACCCATCTATTTTTTTTAATCTTTCTTTTCCTTCTGAACAAATAACCAGTTTGATATATTTTTTACAAGTTGTGTTCCTTCAGTACTAAACAACCTCTCTACTGTGAGCTAGCAAGTGATTGCCTACTATAATATCTATGTGTTTAATTAGTCTATTTAGACAATAAAACATACTAACTTATCATATTAGTGTATAGTTGATAGTAGCCTTCCAGAATTTTGGACCTGCCAACACTGTAGTCGAGGATGGTGAAAAATACAGGTATGTATATTGGACCAAATATATAACCTGCATGGTAAAATACAATGATAATGAATTGTATTTGGATTAATATATAAGATTCGGTACAAATAAACTAAACCCGATAAGCCAAACCCCTAAACAACCTCTTTATGCTATTGATAAGAATTGCCCGTTACACGGAAAGACAACTGAAAAATGCAGACAAAATATTTAGAAATACAAATTATGGAATAAAATGTTATTAGAAAATAAAGGTGAATAACATCCTTCATCTCAGATGCAAAAATAAGAAGCATAGCATATAAATCCTTTATTCACTGTTTATGATATAG
Source organism: Apium graveolens (assembly GCF_009905375.1). Taxonomy (NCBI): domain Eukaryota; kingdom Viridiplantae; phylum Streptophyta; class Magnoliopsida; order Apiales; family Apiaceae; genus Apium; species Apium graveolens. Next base: position 185,818,550 of record NC_133655.1, on the reverse strand, counting down.
CTAGAGAGTTTTTTCTAACGATAATCTCCAATATTATAAATTTATTATGTGCATTATACTAACAGATTATTTAATTTGGACAGTAACATGTTGTAATCAACTTCAAAAGATTCTAAGTTTAAAAGCCTTCATGAACAACTCTCTGATGTGAATTGAAACACACCATTTTCAAATAATTCAAAAAATACAGGCAGAGCCTATAGTACTTTGGGAAATCAAACTTTTGAATTTAATTTAAATAAAATATCTATTTTATTTTATATAATTTTATTGACAGTTTATTTCTCCCTGATTAGGTGATTCGCAGCATACCGCAAACTTTTCAAGTTCAAAGGACATGTCTTTTCATTTATATACAGAGGGAAATCGAGGTTAATATACTATTAATTTACTGTTTACTTAGCAAACCATTGTAATTAAATAGAGGCGATTTAACTCTTGAGCCTAATGCAAAGCACAATATCTTGGAAATAATCGAAGTAATCACTTTCGGTCTCATCTCTCAGGAGATTAAATAGTTCAGATTTATCGGTAAAGGTTTATATTAGCACATTAATATTTATTGCTATAGACCAATTTTGTATTTGTAGATTGCTCATGATGTACTGATTGACCATAATTATAACGACTCGTGTATTTTCGTACAATTTAAATGTGTAATTATTGAATAATTAATTAAATAAAATATGTGAAGGGGTTCTGTCAACTATCTGTTATTTTATTATTAACTATGTGTGATTTTTTCTTTATAAGGTTGTTTGCGTGATTAAATTATTGAGTTATACTGATTTGTTTTAACTTTTAAGAGTGGTTTTATTATAGATTTATTTCCAAAAATATTTGGATTGTCTCTAAAATTATTTTTATGATTTTATAATTTTAATAATTATTTTTTGGAATTTATAAAATTTAGAAATCAATATTTCATCAAATCTTTAGCCCTGTATGATTTTCTGATTATATTTAAGTATAAATTCAGTATTAAATTCAAAAATGTCTCAAAAATTATGGAACTCATATTTTATTAAGATTGGATTATTCCGAGAATTTTAAATTTATTTTTGAAATTTTTGAGATTAATTTCAACCGCGCGTTGATTCGTTTAATCGTAAATTACGGGTATAAAGTGCGATTAAAAAATGAGTTGAGAATTATGAAAAGTTTATATTTAATAACTTTGAATTATTTAGGATATTTTAAAACTATTTTGATAGTTTCTCGGGTTAATTTGAACCGCAAATTAATCGTCAAATTGCAAGTGTAGTGTAAAATGCGAGGTTTACAGATTAAATAAATATGAAATGGAACAAATAATTATGTTTGTGCATATCCATTATGGTTGTTGATTGTGGTGACGTCGATTATGTTTCGACGAGTAGGCCGATAAATAGAGGAGGTGCTGCCCGATTTTTGAAATTAAATTCAAAATTACGGAGACATATCCTGTGATTATTGGGATTACTAGTCGAACATATATACGTATATAATTATAAGTAAGTATTTTGCAGAACCTACTGGTGTGTTGTAATAAAATATCTTATAAAATATAACTGAGAACCCTGTTTTCTAAAGCGACGAGTATATGTATTTTTCGAAAATGACTATCGAACCGAGTTTTGAATACGTGAACCCTAATTGCTATGTGTATTGCAATAATAAGTTCAATTACGAGTCGGGATTTGATATCGAATGGGTAGATTTGTTAGAGAGGATATGTTAAGCATACCTAGTCGTCTAACATAAAGTATTTCGACTCCTGTAGGTTGTATTCGGAAAACCGAAAGTTGATGTCGGACTAAAGATAACCTAGTGATCAGTCGACAAGGTCATCAAGGTTCCAAGAGAAGGACCTGAGTTTTGAAGTCGGATCGAGGATAGTTTAATAATAAGGCGATATCAGTTAGTCCAAGGTCAGACGGTATCAGTTATAAAGCTCTGCAAGGCAAGTATCCCTGACCATACTCTTATGGTTCAGTATATATGAATAGCTGTTGTTTTATTCTCGTAATGGAATAGAATGTTTTAAGTTACGTATCCCCTGTATTTGGAAATGTTTAAAATATGTTTTGGGGAAAAGTAACTTCTGAAAGTACCTATCTCTAAAATGTGATTAAAATGAAAGGATGTTTTGAATAGTGTGTTGTAAATTTTAAGAAGAGATAGGTAATAGTGATTTTGGAAAACTGGATAAAGAGAACGTTTTGATCCACCTATGCCGTGGAATGTTTTGATCCACCTATGTCATGGAATTTGGAAAGAGGTAAAAAGGGAATTTAGTTAATCTATTGGAGTTGCATAAGAGGCCCATTATTCGGTAACGGCCCAGCAGGTGGTGGAGTAAGAGGCCAATTCGGTGGGGCGCTCTGTTTAACCGATTAGTCCAGCGTAGGGGAAGACCTAGCTAGTCTCCCCAGTTCCGGAATACATTCTTTATTCTGGACGGTCGTTAGTCGCTGTCCGGTGATGATAGACTGCTCAACTATCTTCTCCCGTTGAACGTCCAATAAATTTGATTGATTAATATTGAAAATATTTAGCAAATCAACTTGTTTGAAATATATGATTTGGAAGTGACATAGCATGCTAAAATTTAACTCTGGTATTTATACACATCACATGACTGATGTTATTTTTTTTACAGAGCATGCTGGTTTTGAATATCCAGTTTTTGAATGTTTACCTTGCTTTTGTAAATGAGCTATGAATTCTGTCTCTATCATTGTTTTATCATAAATTGCCTTACTTGTTATTCATATAGTGGTACTGCTGAGCAATTGATTGCTCACCCTTGCAGAATGTTTTGTATATATGTATTGCAGATGCCTAGGAGATTCTTCCGTGGTAGTCAGGGCAGAGCTCCAATTCCTTCCGTGTCAGGCTCCTCTGAGGTAGTTGTGTCAGACCAAAGCTGGTCTATTGAGTTGCTGTATGAATTTAGTTATGTCAGGATTGTTGTAATAAGTTGGTTTTGTAATAATTGTAACCTAGTCATACTTAAACCTAGAAAAGGTCTTGGTAAAAGGGTCGTGTTTATGTTTTAACATTGAAGTGGATTATATTATGATGGTTATTGTTATGGTTGATGACGTCAACTCCTGACCCCGGGGTTGAGGCCGTAACAATAATAGGTTTACCAAAAATAAGGCTAAGAAAAAGAAGATGTGAAAGACAAAACATCTGTCAAACTCAATCCTGAATCTGGTAGTGTCTTACATATTGTTTCTGGCCGTCATTCTTTTAAGATATTGGAAGAAAAAAAATAGCAAACAGAGGAAATACAAAGAAGGAATGAGTAATCACGATTACTAGTACAGAAAAGACCTAAGGCGTCGGTCAAAAAAGGCCTAAGGCGTCGGTTTTTTAGCGTAGTAAATGCAGGGGACGCTGTAGGTAAATGCCTACAGCGTCGGTTAAATGGTCGACGCAAAAAACTGTTTAGCGTCGGTTAAATAACACACGTAGAAGGCAAGAAAACCGACGCTATAGTTTTACAAACAGTGTCGGTCAATTAAACAACCGACGCTAAATCTTAAACCTGTTGTGTCGGTCTTCTTAAAATGCCAACACTATTGTGCCTATCAATTGCGTCGGTCTTCTTAAAATGCCGACACTATCGTGCTTATCAATTGCGTCGGTCTCACTAAAATGCCGACGCTAAAAGTTGAAGAGCAAATGTGTCGGGTCCTAAAATGCCGACGCCTTAGGTCTATAATTTCATTTTTTTGCCTGATCAAATGTTTTTTCCTGATCAATTTTTTTTGCATTTGTTTTTTCCTGATCATTTTTAACCTGTTTACTACACATATTTAAAACAGAGGTACACCCAAAAATTAAAAAAGGTTCACAAATTATATTAAAATAAATTTGGAATTGTTCATAATTTTAGTTTACAACCCAATATTTACAAAAATTCATCCAAAACTAATGTTTTCATGACAAATCCCTCAGACTAACTCGATTCTTGATGATATCTAGACTCCTTGTAATTGTTCTGCACTCTGTTCTTGTATCTCCAAGTACCATGCCCTGAAAAAAGAAGTTTATATTAGTACATAAAATCATATATGCAATAAATTATTCAACAAAACATGAATTAATGGCAATATTTATCGTGAACATGAATTAATGACATGTACTGAAAAAAATTACCTGACTATAGACATTCAAGAGTAAAAAATTGAGCCCAAATCTCTCGTATCTCGCTAATTTCCTTTCTACCATAGCTTCTAGAATCAAGACCCTATCAAAAATTTAACATACTTCAAATATTAGTACTTGATTTTAAAAATTATAAACCAATATTTACGATATTTTAGTTTCCTTACCATTTTCCAATTCATGTTGGCATTTTTTTGAGAAAGCATGACAATGTAATACATGTACCTCATCACGAAAAAACCGCATTCTGTGCCTCCTTTTTGTTGGGGACACTACACATAAACAAACAAGATTCATAAATAATAACTAAAAAGTGAGGAGCATATAATATAAGTGAAATAAATAAACCAAAGTAAGTTATACCTGAACCTCGGTGTGATGCCAAACAAACTCTTTTCTGTTATTCTTCAATCCACCTTAAGGTACATATAATTTAAATGCCCTGTAAAATACGTATACTTTCATCACATCACTTATAGGACTAGGTTCTATGTAGTAATTATACAACATGAAATTTGAAATTTTAACATACATTCGTGCAGGTGTGGTCAACCGTATCTTTCTTTCTTTTTTCAACGAATCAAACACGTATATAGCACTTTCATTGAGACAAAAAAGTAGCAACATCCAATGATCTCTACAATAAAAACATATATAATATATTAGCCGGAATATAATTATATAATATATATAGCATGACAATTACTATGATTTTATTCTTACTCTTGGATGTAAGGGGCTAGGATATAACGTTTATCCTTTTTAGCAACCAAAAGACTTGTCATGTAATCAGTTGCTTCGTCCTTGCGTTTTTGCTGCTCATGATTATGTGGTATTGCTAGTCTAGATGGCAACATGAATGCAAACTTATCGTCCTTCAATTGTTTGCACAACTTGCTAACATACCTACAAATATTATTTATCACAATATATGTGTGTGCTAATAGATTCTAAAGTGAATTAGGAAGAAAGACTGAGTCTTACTTTACACACAGTTCCACAATGGGTATGTTTAACCAACTCATTCTCAAAAACTGATTGACATCTTCGAGTGTGATATATATTGGACCATCTCCATTTTCCTCAAAAACGAATGCATCAGATTTTTTAGAAGGGGGCCTCTTTTTGAGTAAGAAACTTAAACCTGCACAGTGATCACTCGAATTTATGTCATCACCAACTACTTGAGGGCTTTGCTTCAGGGGAGTCACCGACCCTTTACTTTCAACCTTTGATGACTTTTGAATTGGCGCCATCTCTTGGAGTTTTTTCTTTTCCAATATAGGATCCTAATCAAAGACATATTTATTGGGTTATATTTAATGGAAACTTTTCATAATTGAACCAAACAAGATATACCTGTCCCAACATCACAAGGTCCTTCGACCATTGAACAAAGCTACCAGCTGTATTTCCTATTGTCTCGTGTTCATAACATGGAACAGGAACAACTTTTTTTGACGGGTTCAACCCAACTAATCAAGAGATTTAATAGTCCAAAATTATGTTGACAGTACCTTGATAGTTGAGAAATAATCTTCCGGATCCACCGAGTAACAACTACTTCGAGCATTATCAACTTTTCGGGCACCAACATCATTTACAAATTGATCAGCCTCGAGTGACACACCCATCTGCTTCAACTGATTGAAGATGCCTTCCAATTTTGAATTCATCATTTCCTCGCACTCTTTCTGAACTTTCTTTCTGATTTCTTCCGTAATGGTGGCCAATTCATCTGTCGATACAAGACCACTATGTCTCCTTGGCCCTGACTTAAATACATCTTTTATTTTCACGCCTCCACCAACGCCTCTAACACGTCCCCCGTGCTCTTTATTTCCAAGTGCACGTGCTAATAAGTCATCATGGCCTTGTGGAGTCCATGAACCTTCTGATGCTTGATTGTGTAACTCATTCTGTAAAATAAATTCATTAGAAACACTTCATTTCACAAGGATACCCCTGCTGATTTTAAAAAGTATAGTGAATTACCATGGTCAGGCACACATCCTTTGTCTTCTTATTTGGAAAGTAATGACCACCTTGTCCATCAGCTCTTGCACGTGCTCTAAGCCAATCAAAACCGCGTCCAGTATGCTCAGTTGATAGCATTGACAGATTGCTGCAATCAAGATCATTGAGAGAAGTGATGGGGTCATTAATAGACCACTTTGTTCTTTTTGAAGTATATCCACTAGGCCCCAGGTAATGAACATGTTCATTATGTTTCTGACTTTCTTTTGCCTTTTCGCTTATTTCCTGTTTAATAAAGATAAAAAAGTTTCATGTTAGTCAAAATTAGTTAATTCAGATGAATATAAAAAAGATGACAATGATGAAGAAAAATGTGATGCTGGTGAAGAATTAGCTACAGTGATGAATTTAATTTACAATAGAAACTTGGACATTATATTCTGTTAGCTAAGTGTCAGCTTTTTATGACGTTGTGTTTATATCTACAGCAGGAGGAACCATCGTTGAACCACCAACATTTCAATCTTATGAATCCAGTTTGAGTACGAAAGGGGAAGGAACAACAGATGATACCACATCCAGTTCAGTTTTATATGTCAGACTTGTCTCAGTGCAGCAAATTCTACTTTCCGAAACTGTAATTTTGCAATCCCTTGTTTAATTTCATTGTTTTTTATTGGCAATGTGAACTAGTAAACTGCATCTTTACAAGACTGGGTAATTACTAGGATTTTTCAGGTGGGTATAGACAAGATTTGTTGGATGAGAACTTCTCTGAGTTGCTTAATAGTTGCACTGATTCTCATTATCAGTAAGCCTTTTGTCAATGAGATATTTTACTAGGATTTAAGTTTGGGTTTCAGGAACATATTTTACTAATTTCTAATACTATTTTGAGAATTTGTTACAGTAAACTAATTTCTAATAATTTAAGTTTTATTATTTTGAGAATATTATTTTCAATTTCTAATATATCCCTGTTTATGAGCAAATTAACTATATTTTTGGATATTAACTATATTTTTCAATCTATGAGCAAATCTTTAGTTTTTTGACAGTTTTGCATATCAAGGTTTGATATGCCATGTACAATCAAGAGACGCTGTTATAAAGTACTTCTGAGATGGATGGACTGTGACAGCTCGCACCTGTTGATGATTGCGTAAATGATTAAGGAAAAACAAATAAGTTCAAAGAGAGACTAATTTGATAGTATCAAATTATTACATTTCTAAATGATAATACAAACACATTATTTGTAATAGACTAAAAATAACTACTATAATGCCTATCTAGATAATCAACTCTGTAACATTTATAGTGCATGACAGTCCAAAACAGTTTAATGACACCAATAAATGAAGTTTGACTTACCTCTGCAGTGTGATGGTCTACTATATCTTTGCACTTATAGCTCCCTTTCTCAGACCTTTTCTACACACGAACAGTCTGCAAAAGAATCACCAGCTTATGCTCTAATCCAATATTAAAATACCAAGTCCAACTGTGCACATGGACAAAATGAGAACCAGTTCATCACTAAGACCAGTCCAGGCACATTATAAGGAAATTCTAATTACGTCGTATTACAAGCCCAAGTTAAAAATTACTACAAAGTTCATATAATTAAGAAGGGAAGAACAGGAAAGAAAAAAGAATTAACAACCTATTAGTATTTATTAGAACCAGAAAACTATGGCCATGTTATCAAAATTTATATAAGTAGAACTACAAGTTCACACATAAGTAAAATATATAGCAATCGAGTTTCTAGTACATCAGTGTCTTCATCTGGCAATAATATCCGATTAACAAACTTTGGTATGGTATAATCTTCACATTAAGTAAAAGTGAGTCTAGAAAGGAATATCAGCTTCTGTTCTCCAGGCAATATTTTTTCAGGACTTGCAGGTTGGAAATGTTGAACTTAACGTTTTAAAGTAGAATTACTTAAAAAAAAATCAACACTTCTGCACACACTTTGTGTCCACTAAATGAATAAATTGAAGATGAATTTGTCAGAGTTCTTCTGTTCTTCTGTTCTTAATTATAGGGTAGAAAATTACCTTCATTGGCATGAAGGTATTTCAAATCATTATTGATGATCAATCCATACCCCTTCGTCATGGTCATTGCGTGCATAACTTATATCCATACTATCTTCTATAGATGTGGTTTGTAGGCCAATTGAGAAAGGGGGGTTCTCGTCAAATTGATTATACTCTTCCTCATCTTCGACATTATCAACTCCAATAATACGTCGCTTACCTTGAAGAACAATTGATCACCTCACATCAGCCGGGTCTCGAATATAAAAAACTTGTCTGACCTGTGTTGCAAGTATAAATGGATCGTCCTCATGACCAAACCGATTGAAGTCAACCAAAGTGAAACCTGACTCATCTACTCGAACACCACGACGGATATCAAACCATTTACATTTAAATAGTGCAACTTTGAAATCTTTGTAATCAATCTCCCAGATTTCCTCAATCACCCCATAATAAGACTTTTTTACATCTCGTGATGCAATGGAATTGCCTCTTTCAAATTCTGTTGAAAAAGCTTCTACAGATATTCCACTATTTTGCACGGTGCTCTTATTATCTTGATGTTGTGTGTAGAAACTGTACCCATTTACATCATATCCTTGGAAAGAACTCAGTGGCATGTTTGGGCCATAAGCTAACCACTTCAGAGTATTGGAAACTGTTGAAGGACTTTTTGAATATTGAGACATCACTCGATCTTTAAACCATTTCACAAAAGATCGATTATGTTCATTTGTAACCCACTTGCCACCCTTAGAGGGATTCTTTCGTCGAATCTCCAGTATGTGCTCTTGTAAGTAAGGATTAACTTCTGTCATGTGTTGTAGAACAAAGAGATGGGCTCTATCAAGCATTTCAGCACCGGGAGTGATCATTTTATGTCCTACTGTACCCTGACCGTCAAGTCTACCTTCATGACGAGATCTCGGAATTCCAACTGGATCGGTAGATGCTAGATAGTCCGTGCAAAATTCAATAGTCTCTTCAACTGAATACCCTTCAACTATGCTTGCTTCAGGATGATGCCGATTTCTCACATATGCTTTTAAAATGCACAGAAACCTCTCGAAAGGATACATTTGATGCACATACAAAGGCCTCATGATTGCGATATTATCCCGTTTCTTGCTTATACCTGTATTTTATTTCACTGCGAAATATGGTGATCAAGGATGGATGATATTACTTGTTTCTTTCTTGGGATTAACCAATGGTTACCTAACTGTGTGTGTCATGACTATAGCTCCTAAAGGATACAAGGTAAGCCAACCAGACAATTGCTTGAAGTGTAACGAACTTGAGTTTTTTAATTTTACGTATTAGTAACAAAGTGTTCATTTTCAGGGTCCAGAGCAAAATGCATTGGGAAATCTTCTAGTTCTATTCCTTCTGGGCGGTATATTTGCAGGTGTTGCTCTGGACTGGTTGTGGTTAATTGGTAGCACGACTCAATTTTAAAGAGATAATCGCAAACAAGCTTGAATGATGAATGTGCTGAAACCAATATGGACAACTTATTGGTCACAAAGCTATAAACAACTATTGTATATCAGCAACCTAGTGTTTATTTTAACTGTTCTCATTTCCTTTGTAAATTAGCAGTTAGAGATTTAGATCGGGAAAGTAAGTGATAAATAAAGATGCTAAAATGTTTTACGTTTCCAAATTGCACAGTAGAAGTTTCTCAACTTTTTTCTTGATGAGTATGTTTGACCTGATCATGATGTAATCTATAAATTAGAGAAAACTCTTACATTCGACCTGTAAAACGAAATGACACAGAGGAAATAGTGAAGCAGCAGCAGCAGAAGCCATTAGACTCAACAACTACAATGAATTTCAAGTGTTCAAACATTAATTGAAGGATGAGCACAAATATTTACATTACGTTATTGAGAACAAACAAACAAAGAGGGTAATTAACGGTTGCGCACAGAGCTCGATTTTCACATTCTACACAAGTAAACTGAATTTCTATAATATCAAGTCAATTCTTTATGTTTCAATTACAATGAAGTCAACGAACACATTTTCGGAAAAAACACGAAATGATCAGAGTCACTTTGTAAATTAAACTTATCTGAATCTAAAATCAACTGATACAATCAATCAATCAAATTATAATAAATTGAAACTCAAGAACATTAACATTAAGTAAATGATGTATGCTGGATAAATTCAATCGAAACAAAGCAGATTCTGAAATTTACAGATTCATATACACGTGTGTGTGTATATATATGTATGTATGTATATAGCAAATAGAAACTGTGAAAGCAAGTTGGTGGATTACCTTTGTGAAGATTAAGCAGCACCCTCTTCGATTGTTTAAGCAGCAGCAGCCAAAACCCCACAATCGAAACCCAATTGATTCCCCTTTCTCAGAGCCAACAATCGAACCCTAGAAATCGAAGAAAAATTTTAGTAGCAGGAGATGAAAGGTTTAAAGTGGAATAGTAGCAAGAGATGAAAATTTTAGTCACCCGCGTATGTTTACCCGCGTTTGTTTTTAGTTTTTTTAAATTATTTCTTCTTACGTCGGTTAAAAAGAAAACCGACACTGTATATTATCTAAATAGCGTCGGCTAATAAAAGACCGACACAATAGCAAAACCAACAGCGTCGGTCGTTTGACCAACCGACACAGAAGACCAACTAGCGACGGCATTCAACTTGACCGACGCTATTCTAACTCTGCAGCGTCGGTTAATTGAAACGACCGACGCCTTTAGCTTTGAAAAATAGAAAAAATGCGTCGGTTCTCTATTTAACCGACGCATTAGGCAGTAAATAGTGTCGGTTCTCTATTCAACCGACACTATAGGTGCGACTCCTAAAGTGTCTTCTGTACTAGTGATTCCCTTTTAATTATACTTTTAATTTATATTCATACTGTACATAAACATGATTGTCTTCTATTAGATTCTAGATAATATAAGCGCAAAGAAAACTTTTCATGGTTGATAAAATATTTCAATTATCTGTCTACTTTTTCTTGGAGAATTTTGATTTTTTATTGCACTCTCAAACACTAATAATAATTTTACCTCGCCAAGATTAATTGACGCGTTCAAACAAAAATTTGAAGTCGTAATTAACTACTTAAAATATAAAATTAATTGGATTTTTAAAGAGTATGCTAATTTTGGGATCAAAATGTAAATGTGTCAAATTAACATAATCGGAATAATTAAACTATGCAAATTAATGCCCTTCTGACATATGCAGAAGTTTCTTCAAAAAAATATGTAAGATATTTTGTTAAACTTTTAACCCTTTACTTAAAGGAGCAAGCAATGTGATGTAATTCATTACAATTTTAAGATTATTTCTACAAAGGTTCTGCTGTTGTGTTATTTTGGAGCTGATCATTCAGTTTGTTGTTTCGTATCTGTACTTAATTATCTACCATATTCTGGCTGATTTATAATTTGTTTAATCTGAACGACTCAGTTGGATACTGTTGTTAATGTTTATACTATATGACTTGGCAATGGTGTTTGGGTTCCATGAAAAAAGCCTGCGAGTGGACTTGATTTCTATTAGAATTAGTAGCATGTATACATTGGTGAATTATATTGTGACTTTTTATATTTGAAAGGACTTGATTTCTGTTAGAATTAGTAGCATGTATACATTGGTGAATTATATTGTTACTTTTTATATTTGTTTCAGGCAATTGATCAGATTTCTTTATTTTCTTCATTAACTTTATATGCATACCAGGCACAAGAATGTTAATATTGCGAAGATTATTCGGAACATTTGTATTCCTTAAGGCTATACTCCTATTTCCTAGGTCTTGAAACATCTATATACTTTCAATGATTTTCCATTTAAGGTTCACGTGGATATTTTTCATGCGACACAATTACTATAACTAAATTTAGTGGCGCTGTGCGGGTATTGTACTACTAAGACGAATATTTAAGGTAATCGAAGAATTATTGTTTGTGAATTGATGAAGAATGGGAGTTTATATGATCATCTTATTTGGGTCGGATGTAAAGAAGTTGAGATTGCCTCTTAGACAAAAGCATTAGGAATTGCTAGAGATTTGGCGTATTTGTAATTTGAACATCTTTTATGATCACATGGATATTAAAGGTAGTAATATAATTTTGAATGATGATTTTGAGCATGAATTTACAGATTTTGGCATTTGCTAATTCTACACCGGGGGAGCAACGCATATTAGCATCAAGGTTGCTGGAATGATGGGCTATTTTGCTACTCAATATGGCTTTTATAGGTTATTGACGGAGAAAAATGATGTTTATATTTTCGGCATTGTGCATGTTTAGTTTTGAGAGGGAAAAAGGCACTTTTTATATATTTAATATATATAATTAACTTGAATAAACATACTGATTTGTGAAAATTATACTATATTATAAATTTCAAACCTGATTTTAAAAAAACTTAAATAACTATATCAAATACACATAATTATTATAAATTATTATTAAGAATATTGAAAAGTGCAGGACATGCAATTATTGCGGTGTTTAATAATTCTAATTCATCAAATATGTAATAATGCTTTAGTTCTTTTACAAGGTTGTTTCACATTGGTGTAAAATTAGTTACATCATTTAGTAATGAACATTTTGGTATAATTAGGTAGTGGCGCAGAAACTCATAATGAAATACGAGACGGCGTCGTTGAGTAATATATATTATATAATTAAGTTAAGTTTGAGGCACCAGATTAAGGCCAAATTTTGAGACACCGTTAAATTAAAATCAGAGGCTTCAAACATTATTCTGTTAGGCACTACTCCATGATAGTTAATTCTTCACGTTGTACCTTCTCATTAGTCTACTGAATTAAACTATATTAGCCAGTTGTTGATTGTCTACTTGAAAACACACATGCTCTTCTGCATCATTGAACATCTTAGGCATTGTCAAATATTTGCAAAATGACCACTGACCATAAAACTCTGCATAGTAAAGTAAGTATATCAAATTGATATGCCACATTCAGATGCAACATTTTTTCGAGTACCTATACCTATTAAGCAAGATAAATAAGGTATTGTACATGTTATATACTGAACAAAGTTATCCGATTGTTATTGAGATCTCTTCTTATAATCCATAAGAACACATGTAACCATTAAAAATCTAATTACACATTTTGCTTAACGCTCAAAACTTTTTGGAGAAGAAAATCCTTTCATTTATATTCAAGTGTTTTACCAAGCAATAGTTCATGTTATTTTCTTGGCATATCACGATCATGTTTTTTGGTGCATCTATATGTTTTTAATTTTTCATTAATATAATTAAGAGCATGATCATTTCAGAATACAGTGCTGCTCCTTTCAATTATAAGATGGAATACAGTGCATCTAATATTTTCTGTTGTCCGTTAATATAAATAGAAGGGTGATTATTTATTTTTTTATGTCTCTAAAATGTTAGAAAAAGTCCCTTGCATTATTAATAAAGGACCAAATATCAAACTCTTAACCCGACAAAACCAATTTATCTAACTCTTAATGTTTAAATTTTGATATAAAATAAATGCATAAAATATGTTAACTATATTATACTAATATAAGCATAACAACCTCTATTTGGTAGTTATTGATGGGTTGTTTAGTACATGTGTTTGATAAAATAAAAAATATGCCATAGATGGCTTATTTCAACACCTCAGTGGTATAGTTACAAGTCAAAAAAAATATTATCATAGGGCCAAAATTAGCTATGGAAGCATTTCTTGCATGTTGCTTTTTCGAATGTCAACTTTGGTCCCAAAGACAACATCATACTTTGCTATGACAACTTGCAGGAAAATGTTGGCATAGAAATATATAGCAACATTCTTAGAGCCCTACATCAACACTATAATTGTGTTGTAGAGAAGAATTCATTTCAAACGAAATGTGAGGTCCACACCCATATATATTTCACAATATTAAATGCAATATTATCACTAAAATATATTTTTTCATTGTACAAAATTAAATCATCAATGTCATTAAAAATTTATAATCCTCAACTTTAAAATAAAATATGAACGAAAGGTTTTACAAGTTTCGAAAAGACCATTGCTTAAGGAAAAGTAAATACATAAAAAAATTACCTAATGGTGGGAGAATATACAAAATCATCAAGATAGAAAAATACTTCTCATAAGGACTTGATGTGATATCATGTGGTTATTCAAAGTGCGCAGCACCAGCAGCAGCACCAACACAGACAGTAGCAGCACCGATAGTAGAGTGCGCAACATCAAACCATTTTAATTATGCAACCAACATACTCTTAATGGCTTGTATAAATAATGGCACCTTTATTTTCTAAGTAAAGCATCAAGGTTTGCGAGTTTTCTTGAACGCACGCTTCCTTGGCAAGTCCTTTCTATAAGACAGAATCAACAAAATATATTATAATCTAATCACTTATTTTTATACATACTTTTGGATACATGCACAACTACATGTTTAATTTCTTTTTTTAATGTTGTAAAATATAACTCATAAAAATCCAATATATGGATCGAAGATGGACCTTTTATAATGTTAAACTTAGTTGCTTAAATTAACAATTGCATGAATAAATTGTAGAAAGACGCATATTTGTCACACCCCAAACCAATAACATACACACATAGAACAAAAGCGAACCATAATTATATTACACTTATAAGTCCAAATGATGATAATAATCCGATTACAAACCCAACCAAAAATAATAACAATCCCAAGATCTTTACAAGTTCAGAGTTTGGAACAGCCCTACTAATTAATACAAAATTTCATATTGACGGATTTTGCCTAATCTATATATATATTTTACCTGTGCCCTCAAATGGTCTTCACCTTGCCTACCAGTTGACTTACGGGCGGTTTGCTTGGTATGAACCATGATTGCTAGCTGTAGAACAGGGTTAAATACGAGGAAATAAGCTAAAACACTCAGCAAGTACTAACAGTCCTACTATACATGGCATTGGCTCAATATCAAGAGTTCGTAAATTAAGAGGTCATGGATACTTGATAAAAATGACAATAAGAAACATGAAGTTATAATATAAAGGCATGGTAGAATCATAGTAATCAAAACATGGCATATGATATCATGGAATCATAACAACATGTTATAATCAAATTATAAAAAAAAATTCATTTTAGGACGCTACGGATTACAGCCGGTAATCAGCCGCGAAGTAATCCTGAACCGCACTGGGTTCTCAAATATAATGGGATCCCTAAGCTATATGTGAGCCTATCAATAAGTGTGAAAAAGACTTGCGTCTAGTCCAATCCACTAAGTCAAGAAAACATTTATTTTATAATGATTTATAACATGGATGCCGGGGAAAGATTTGGTATCACTTTAATTGAATTATAACAAGAGAATTCAAGTTCACTAATGTTAAAAGAATTTTCTAACATTATCACACTAATAAATAAGTCATGTAAAATGTAATTAACACATTAAAAATCACACAAGCAATTGCAAATAAATTGTCTACTCTACAATATTAGAATATAATTTATCTCCTAATCGCAACTTATTCAAATATCACTAAATCGCGAGAATCTCGGTTATTATTTAATCACGTAGTTGCAACTATTCGTATATTATGTAATCGCGCTACTAATTTAATCGCGTAGCGAAAATCCTATTCGCGTGCAAAAGCTATACGCTTAAAAATATTGTAGCAACATTCACAATGCCATACGACAAAATTATACACAATATAACGAATCCGCATAATTGCCATTATATCACAGAATATTTATGAACATATATCGCACTTATAAAATGGTTCAAATATTTGCTGGGTTTCACATCCTCTCCCCCTTATAGGATTCTGCCCACAGAATCTAGGAGAATAGTTGAGGATACCGATTCCGCATTTCAGATTTGAACTCCCACATAGCCTCTTCAACTTTAGGATTCTTCCACAATACTTTCACCAAACTTACTGTTTTATTTCTAAGAGTTCTCTCTTGTCGATCTAGTATCTGCACATGTTATTCTTCATATGATAAATCAGCCCGAATCTCCACTGGTTCAATTTCTATCACATGATTGGCATCCGGATTATACTTCTTTAGCAATGAGACATGAAATACATTATGCACATGTTGATATTGTGGTGGCATGGCTAGCTCATAGGCAACTTTCCCTACTTGGTTCAAGATTTCAAAAGGTCCAATATATCTTGGAGCTAATTTACCCTTCCTACCGAATCGGGACAATCCCTTCCATGGTGATACTTTTAGCAATACAACTTCCCCAATTTCAAATTTCACATCCTTCTGGGTGGGGTCCGCGTATTTCTTTTGTCTACCCTGAGCAGCATTGAGTCTCTTCCTGATCACAGTGACAGTGTCCTTCATTTGCTGAATCAATTCAGGTCTAAAAATCTTTCCTTCCCCAACTTCATCCCAACTTGTCGGTGTTCTACACTTTCACCCATATAAAGCTTCGTATGGTGGCATGCCAATACTTGAATGGTAACTACTGTTATATGAGAGTTCTACGAGTTGTAGATGATCGTCCCAACTTCCCAAAAAATTAATTGCATAGCTTCACAACATATCTTCAATAGTTTAGATTGTTCATTCGCTTTGGCCATCGGTTTGTGGATGATATACCGTACTCATGTTTAATTTCGTTCCAAGATTTTCTTGAAATTACCTCCAGAACCTTGAGTTGAATTGTGGGTGTCGATCCGAAACTATCGATATAGGTACACCATGGCGTAATATGATCTCGCGTACATACATATGAACTAGTCTGACTAACGAAGACTTCTCATTAATTGGAAGAAAATGTGCTGATTTCGTAAGGCGGTCAACTATCACTCAAATTACATCTTCTCCAGAACGTGTTTGCGATAATCCTATTACAAAATCCATGGTAATATTTTCCCACTTCCATTCTGGAATCTTCAATCGTTGAATCAAACCACTTGGTTTCTAATGTTCTGCTTTCACTCTTTGGCATGTGTCGCATTTTGAAACCCATTATGCAATTTCTCTTTTCATGTTGGCCACCGTAAACTCTTCTTCAAATCATGGTACATCTTGGTACTCCCCGGTTGAATCGAAAATCTTGAGTTGTGTTCTTCTTGCAAAAATATCTTTCTTCAATTCTGTCACATTTGGAATCCAAATTCTTGTTGAAAATATCAACACACCTTGTTCGTCTTTTCGTGTACATAACTCTTTTCCCGTCAACTGATTGTTTTCCTTATTCATCACTTCATCTTGGCATTTCTTTATCCTCTCTAGTAAGTGCTGGTTGAAAGGTAATGGAATAACACATTTCTTTCACACCTCCATGATCTCAAAGTTCCAAATGCAATTTTTCAACTTCATCAGATAATTCCTTATACATTGTTATCATATATAAATTTTCCTTCCTACACAAAGCGTCTGCTACCACGTTGGCCTTTCCCGAATGATATTATATCGAACAATTGTAGTCTTTGATCAATTCCAACCATCGGCGATGTCTTATATATAGCTCCTTCTGGGTAAAGAGGTACTTCAGACTTTTATGATCCGTGTATATCTCGCACTTCTCCCCATGTAAGTAGTGTCTCCATAGTTTCAAAGTAAACACTATCGCAACTAATTCTAAGTCATGAGTCATGTAAATATGTTAATGTGTTTTAAGTTGTCTTGAAGCATACGCTATCACCTTCCCATGTTGCATTAATACGCATCCAAGTCCTTTATAAGAGGTATCACTGTATATCAAAAAATCTCCCTTATCATCTGGTAATGCTTAAACCAGAGTAGTTACCAATCTTTGCTTCAATTATTGAAAACTACTTTCGCACTTCTCCGTCCATTCAAACTTCTCATTCTTCCTTGTCAATTTGGTTAGTGGTACAAAAATCTTTGAAAAATACTTTACAAATCTTCTGTAGTATCCTGCTAGTCCCATAAAACATCTCACTTATGTTGGCATCTTCGGTTTCTCCCAATTCATCACAGCCTCAATCATTTCAGGATCTACTCTAATTCCCTCACTTCCAACAATTTATCCTAGAAATCTTACTTCAGTTAACCAAAACTCACATTTCAAGAACTTGGCATACAATCTCTCCTGTCGCAAGACTTCCAAAACTATTCTTAGATGTTCCGCATGATCAGCTTCTGTCTTTGAATATACTAAAATATCATCGATGAAAACTATGACAAACTTGTCCAAATACTCCTTGAATACTCGATTCATCAAATCCATGAAAGCACCCGGTGCATTCGTCAACCCAAAAGCCATAACGAGAAATTTGTAATGTCCACATCTTGTTCGGAAAGCTGTTTTCAGTATATCTTCAGACTTAATCTTCAATTGGTTGATCAAACAGATCATCAATCCTAGGCAAAGGGTATTTATTCTTAATCGTCAACTTGTTCAATTCTCGATAATCTATACAATGTCTCATGCTTCCGTCCTTCTTCTTCACAAACAAAACTGGCACGCCCCACGGTGAAACACTTGGTCTTACAAATCCCTTGTCTAGTAATTCATGTATTTTCTTTGCTAATTCCTTCATCTCCGTTGGTGCCATCCTATATGGAGGTTTCGAAACAGGTTCGGTGTCGGGTGCAAGATCTATTGTAAATTCAATTTGTCGGTCTGGGGGGTAAGCCATGAAGCTCTTCAGGAAAAACGTCTAGAAAATCTCTTACTACTGGAATGTCTTCCGGATTGGAAACTTCTCTACCCTTATCAATTACATACGCCAAATACGCCTCGCATCCTTTCCAAATCAACTTCTTTGCTTGCATCGAGGTGAGAAATGTCTGAGTTTGCCTTTGGCCCTTGAATGTCACTTTTTTACCTTGAGGTGTACTTAATACTACCCTTTTATCCTTACAAACTATTTGAGCACTGAAACTTGTCAGCCAATCCATCCCTAAGATCACGTCAAATTCGCCTAATTGGAAAGCAATAAGGTTCGTAGGAAAACGTGTCCACCTATCTCTATTGCATAATAAGGGCAAATATGATTTACATCTACTATATCTTGATTAGCTAAAATAATGGATAAGGGCTCATGCATCAATTGTGTTTTAAAATTCAACTTATCAACAAAAGACTTCAAAATAAATGATCTGGTGGTTCCCGAATCAATCAATACTTTAGCACTAGCAGCATGCACCAAAAGCGTACCTGATACCACATCAGCGCTTTGAATTGCATCCTTCATGTTCATGTTGAAAGTTCTTGCTTGAGTTGGATAAGTCAAAGATGGATGATTTGAAGATGATACCATTTGAGGTTGATTGAAGGACATTGTGAATGATGAGGTTGGCATAGGAGTTGCTTGATTCACAAGGTAGGGTACAGTGGTCATTTGCAGCAATTGATTGTTACCCACTCCTTTGCATTCTCGTGATAGATTTCCTATTTCCCCATACTTATAACACTTGATGTTGGCCTTCTAATTCTTGCATTCATGAGCATAATGACCCTTTGCGTGACACTTGAAATAAACGACATTCGCGTTATTACAGATTCCCGTATGTCGCCTATTACAAACCTTACATTCCGGAACTGATCCTTGCGGGGGTTTCTATCCACCAGTTGATTGAGATCTCGTTTCTTGCGATTTATTCCCAAATTCTTTCTTCTTGAAGTTCCCGGGTCCACTCTGAGGTTTAATCCTTTGATTAGTTCTCTGATTCTGGCCCTTGTAACTTGAGCCTTCTTCTCCCGTTTCAAATCTTCTTTTCTTATTGCCTTTCTCTTTTTGATTCTGCTCACTCTCTCCTTCAGGTACAATCGCTTTCTGAACCACTTCAGCATAAGTAGTCAACTCAAAAGCTGCCACACGACTCCTTATCCAAGGCTTTAATCCCTATTGGAACCTTTTTCCCGTTTTCTCTTCAGAATCAACATACTCTCCCATAAACGTATAAAGTTCTGTAAACTTCTTCTTATATTCTCAAACTGTCATATTGTCTTGCTTCAACTTGAAGAACTTCATCTCCATTTATGTTTGCATATAGAGAGGAAAATACTTATCCAAAAACATTCTCTTAAACCTATCCCAAGTAATAACCTCAGCAGCTTCTAAAGCTTTTGCTGTCTCCCACCAATAGTTCGATTCGCCTTTAAGAAAGTAAATGGCATACTCCACCTTTTGATTATCTCCCACATTTGTTAAGGAAAAGGCCTTTTCCATTTCCTTAAGTCAAGCATGAGCTTCTACCGGGTCTTATGTTCCTCTAAATTATGGGGGTTTTACAGATTGGAATGTTTTGAAAGTAGTGACGATTGCTGGGGGTGGTTGAGGTGGATGCATTTGTTGAAGAAGTTGTTGTTGTTGGGCTATAGTAGCAGTTTGTTGGCATACCAATTCCATAAGTTGTGCTATATCGGGGTTTTGGTTTTCTCCTTCATTTTCTTGGTTATTTGTAGGTCTTCCTCGAGCTCTCTTAGGTGCCATTTTATGAAATAAGAGTTATACAGTTTAAGTGACACAAAGTTAGGGTATTATTTGCAGTCATCATGGTATACAGTTTTCAATAGAACAATAAGGGTGATGCATGGTTATAATCAAGAAATTTAAAAGAGCAAATATGGGAATCAAGGAGAGTGCATAACTGAATTTAACATGGTTCAAGTCAAAAGGTACGGAACACAAGGTACAAATACGAATACAGATCCGAATTAAAACAGTACGAGAGTCTAGAAACAAAAACAAATAACATGGTAATGAAAGGAGCAGCCTAATCCAAGCAACTAAAAGTCAAGTCCCCTAAAACTCTTCCTAAGCCTCCTCCTCAGAATCGTCCTTATGGGTCCTTGCGGAGTCGGGGGTAGTGTCTTTACGTAGCATCTTGACCACGCTCCCAAGCTCATCCGTTATCATCTGCACAGTAATCTGACTGGTCCGGTCACGATGCACGGGCATCTCCTCCAATCTTGATGTGGCTACTTGGATCAGTGACTCGAGCCTTGAAATGGTTTTCGCCTTAGGTCTGTTACCCATCACTTGTTTACTTTCATAGACCTCTTCAAGACATTCCATCAGCCTGACATACTTTCCTTGGAGAGTGTCATGATGTAGCCTTAAGTCAACATAGACAGAGAAATCAATTGTGTCGCTCTGCGGGGTCGAAGATGATGAGTGTGCAAGAGAGTGTCATGATGCAGCCTTAAGTCAACATATACAGAGAAAGCAATTATGTCGCTCTGCGGGGTCGAAGATGATGAAGGCGCACGTTGCTGCCAAGTAATATATATATATAAAGGTTAGATACAGTTTAATCGAATATCGCGCCTTAGTACACCCGATATTATATTATATACTCATACTTCCTATAATCCTATTTGGGCTGTCCAGGGACTCTAAACTTAGGCTCTGATACCAACTCTGTCACACCCCAAACCAACAACAGACACACACAGAACAAAAGTGAACCATAATTATATTACACTTATAAGTCCAAAAGATGATAGTAATCCGATTACAAACCCAACCAAAAATAATAATAATCCCAAGATCTTTACAAGTTCAGAGTTTGGAACAGCCCTTCTAACTAATACAAAATTTCATAATGATGGATTTCGCCTAATCTATATATATTCTACCTGCACAGTCAAATGGTCTTCACCTTGCGTACCGGTTGACTTACGGGCGGTCTGCTTGGTACGAACCATGATTGGTAGCTATAGAACAGGGTTAAATACGAGAAAATGAGCTAAAACATTCAACAAGTATTAAGTTTCCTAGTATACATGGCATTGTCTCAATATCAAGAGTTCGTAAATCAAGAGGTCATGGATACTTGATAAAAATGACAATAAGAAACATGAAGTTATAATATAAAGGCATGGTAGAATCATAGTAATCAAAATATGGCATATGATATCATGGAATTCTGGTAACATGTTATAATCAATTCATAAAAAAAAATCATTTTAGGACGCTACGGATTACAGCCGATGATCAGCTGGAAAGTAATCCCCAACCGCACTGGGTTTTCAAATATAATGGGATCCCTAGGCTATATGCGAGCCTATCAATATGTGTGAAAAGGACTTGCGGCTAGCCCAATCCAGTAAGTCAAGAAAATATTTATTTCATATTGATTTATAACATGGATGTCGGGGAAAGATTTGGTATCACTTTAATTGAATTATAACAAGAGAATTCAAGTTCACTAATGAGGTTCACTTTAGGGAATTTGGTAGAGAGTTTAGTATTCACGGTCTAATGGATAGGGAAATTTTTGAAGGTAAGGTACTAACAAGGTTAAGAGTTGTTAACGGAAGTATTTGAATTAATTAATGACATAGTGATTATTACAACTAAGAATTCATGAAAATGTATGTATACTTGCAACAATTATAAGGATAAGGAGGTTAGTAACTTTCCTTTTAACAGCTCTAAGATTATTCGATCTTTGACGACACGACTCTTCCGCTTTGCTTCGGAACCTACACATTATATTAACCTCATTACTATTCACCCTTTAACACCTTATAGGCCTATAAGCTCCTAGACTAACTTTTACCCTTATCATAACTACTATTACACAAGAACTTATGATTATAAGAATACACATAACTTAATCATATGCAATTCAAGTAATCCACATAGTCATATAATCACATAATGGTATGGCATATGATACTTAGTTATTATCACCTAAATCTCTAAGCACATAAGCAAGTAACACATCGGAACTATTACTAATGCTAAAATTTATCTACTCTGACCTTAACTTAAACCTAAAGATGATGTGCAACACTCAGACTCTTCACCACTAAGTCCCCATTTACAACGAATACTACTAAAGCTTCCTAATGCCACTCTAAGGGTGCTCTCGGGTGCCTTGGTGGAAATGGGATGTCTCCACCTTGGGCCTTCACTCCAAATCACTTCCTAAAGGTTGTAAAGACTCTAGAATAACTTCCAAAGTTTTTAAGACTTAGAGGCCTCACTCCAATAGGCTTACAAAGATCAATACTCACACTAAGTTTCCCTCCTAGCACTAGTTTGCACTACCTATGTTATTTGGAAGAAATCTTAACTTCTACATTGGGCCTTCTAACAAAACCAATTCCCATGGATTCTTAAGACTTAAATCTAACTCTTAGACTTGGCTTCATACCAATGCCTCACCTAGGCTTCTCTAGGCCTCTGCTCAAAGTTGACACTGCCCAACCCCCTTTGATTTCCCTCTGCTCTCTTTTTACTTACTTAAAACTCACTTTTCTCACACAATTTTTAATTCTGATGGTTTTTAAAATTCCTAAGGATGCATTACACTTATTTAAGCCAAGGCCCCATAAAGGCCTAGCCTATGACATGGTTATAATCGACCAAAGTTCATGTTTACGCAGTTCTGCCCTGTTCTGAGCTACTCTCGGATATGTGTGTGTGCACCTACCTAAATGCAAGTTTTTCAACAAATCAAAGACACTGGACTCAAGTACAACTCAATTCCTAACTCTAGTAAACTCATGCCTAGCAAGGCCTCACTAAAACTCACCTAAAACAGCCCATACTTATGGTGAAAAATTCTGCTACTTTGTGTCTAGTGTTCCTCCTTCCACCTTAACTCCCAACTTAATACCAAAACCAACAATCAACCCAACAAATCTAACCTAGAATGTACACAACCCTACTAACTATCATTTTATGGAAATTACGAGCATAAACCTAGCCATATAAGTCATTTACCGAGGCAAAAACAAAGAGCATGGCAGAGCAGATTTTACATATGCGATTTTAAACAAAATTTCGAATAAAATATACATGGTATCAACTTGATGGCTACAAAATTTGATCATGAATTATCAAGTCACATAGCATAATAGCATTTCAGAGCAAAAATTATGCCATGTATTTCACAGAATTCAAATTTAAATCACATAGCACATTTGTCCGAAATATCACTTATACCATGACATGCAAGTATTAACTTTAACTTTTATCATAAAAATCATAGCATGCAAGGATGGAAACTTTGTAAAATACATTTTAAAAGATTATAGATTCTTTAAAAGCCACATGCAAAGTCTCGTTTTAAAGAAAAACCAACTTAACATAATGAAATTTATTCAGCTCCTTGGGAGTCATTGCCGAATGCTTGAGGTCAAGACCATGGCTTGAAAATAGAAGCAAAACACTTCATAAAGACCATCCCTTGCTCAAGTTTTATGAGCCATATTGAGTTCAACTCTAGATTAATAAGAATCAAAGTTAAAACCCTTGGCTTTAACTACATACAACTAAGAAACTAACCTCAAATGAAGATATAGCACCAAGTGTAAATGATCCTTGCTTAGAGAAGTTGAATGATGTGAGAAAAATGAAGAAATGAGGAAGAAAATGAAATGGGTGGGGAGGGTTTTAGGCGTGGATGAGAGGGAGTATGGAGAGGAGAGATGGAGTGGTGTGTGTGATGGGAGAAAATAATATGAGATTGAGTGCTGGATTAGCTTATGTTTCATCCAAATAGTGAGTGGAGGTTGTTTTTACCAATCTATCCTTCTTCTACTACTAGAAAGATTTTGCATGCAGGGTTTTATAGGTCATTTAGTTGTTCAAATGGAGTTAGTGGAGAGTGAAAGGTCGGTCTTACCCTTGATTTCTATTTGGGTGGAATTTGCATGCAAGGGTACACTTGTAATTCAATAACTATTAAAAGTATGATTAAAAAGAATGAGTTTTAGTAATTAAAATATAAATCCATAAATCATAAAATTAATACCATAAATACTATGAGATTTTAGAAGTTTAATAAAATTATTTTCAAAAATTTCGAACAAAAATTTATATTAAAAGAATTTTCTAACATTATCACACTAATAAATAAGTCATGTAAAATATAATTAACACATTAAAAATCACACAAGCAATTGCAAATAAATTGACTCTACTACACAATATTAGAATATAATTTATCGCCTAATCTCAACCTATTCAAATATCACTAAATCGCGAGAATCTCAGTTATTATTTAATCGTGTAGTCGCAACTATTCTTATATTATCTAATCGCGCTACTTATTTAATTGCGTAGCGAAAATCCTACTCGCGTACAAAAGCTATACGCTTAAAAATATTCCAGCAACATTCACAATGCCATACGATAAAATTATACACAATATAACGAATCCGCATAATTTCCATTATATCACATAATATTTATGAATATATATCGCACTTATAAAATGGTTCAAATATTTGACGGTTGTCACAATATTGAATACTTACATTGCAATACTACTTATCAGATGCAAAATCACCAAGAACTAGATTGTTAAATTATTATTTTAAGACATTATTCAGATATATCGTTATTGGCAGTGATCACAAGTAATCGTTAAGTACCTGGCATGATGTTACACTACCGATAAACAAGCCATCTTTATTCATTTCTCAATATGTTGTGCGAGCCTTATAATAATTTACACACTTTTGTATTGCCGCTTCTTACTGCCGTTTTTATGTTAATGCACTTTCCAATATACGTAAACAAGGCATTTCTGGTCCTTTATAGAGAAGATATATCATCGATATTTGTAATCCATCCTTTATCACTGGGTAAAATAAAATTAATATTTCCTTGCTACAAGTATGGATTATTAAAAAAAAAATTAGACATGTATTTGCAACATTGTACCTACATCAAAATAATACAAAATCATCTTCTAAAAATTTTCACAAACATATTATTTCATCCTTGCACTTTATTCTCATAAGCTTTAAAACTCTCTTGTTAGAATCATGCTTTTATTGGATATCCACTTTTCTACTTAAAAATAAGTACAAGCCATAACCACATAGAAGACTTGGATATTTACTTTTAATTTATTTGGTCAACGAATATTGTACAAGTTTATTCATTGGGTAAAATAAAAAAGCCACAGATTATGCATAAATATCAACAAGCTAGAACTTTAAAAATATTCGGGAATCATTCAATGTAAAGAAGAAAGCATATATTAAAAAACATCCAAGGTAGACCTCTATCACCAACTACACAAACTTGTATGTTTCAAGTGCATCTAAGGTAAAAGAAAATGATGGTAGAAATATTAAAGAAATTTAGCAAGAAATAATGTGATTTACAGTAGTACCAACCTAAATATTGCTACTATACAAGATCAATACAATATTTACAGCCAAATAAAACTATATTTAAGATAAAGAGGAGGCATTCATGTGGCGCCCTCCAAACCCGGGTCAGAAGTTTGGGGGTCCACACACACACACCTTATTAATAACTTGCTTATAGTAATGATAAAGATAATAATATACAGTGACCCTACTTACCAACTACCACGGACTGCAACAGGTTAAAGTATGCACATAAGCCAAACACACTTACTTATATTACAAACCGTTCAAATCCCAACTATCCAAACTCAGAACTGAGTATTAAACATTATTACAAACTTTTACAAACTTAAATTATTCTAAAAGAAGACTACTAGCTTAACTCGATCAACCTGAACCCCTAGCTCTCGCGCTGGACTGGGGATCCTCGGTATCAACCGGTTCCTTCTTAACTGGAAAAGAACATAAACAACATCGCACAAATGAGCTAACTAGCTCAGCAAGTCTCAATGACAAAACTGAGAATAATGATCATCAGGTAAATATGGTTATGATATCAAGTGAACAATGGATTCTTATTTAGAATTGGATATTGAAAGGCATATGTCATAGCCTACTCGTTTATTCGAGTATTTAACTCAACTCAAATAAGAATGTAATAAGTAAATAGTGGATCAATCATCAGAGAGATCTCACAAAGTAACATATGTCAAAGATCAAAGAAACATTGTTCATCTGCAGACTTGAAGATTCACTGGAAGAAGTTCAAGAATTTGATCATGCCTCAGTGATGTAAATCAAGATCGTGGATTTAATCAAGTGACAGAGATCTCGTCAAGGTATCAATTTATTACAAGGATTCAATCAGAATATCAAAGTCAAGACATGAAGAAACGTCACGGAAGTTAGTCACTCATGAACCAGACAGTACATCGAGTGTCAGCATTGAAGTGGCGGAATTGATTCATAAGTCTCAATGACTTTCAGAAGATTGTCAGAAGAATGGATGCTGCTCAGCGTTAGTATTAATTCTCTATTAATTAATTAAGTCATATAATTTAATTAAGAAAATAAATTATATCTGCAAAGATTAATTTATTGATTAATTGAATTAAATTGATTAATTAATTTAGAATTAATATTAAGGATTTACAGAATTTTAATTGATTAAAATCTGTTTTAATTCTAAAAAGACAACTGATTGTACTAGTATGACAATCGGTATGACAATTGATAGTCATACCGAAAGTCATGCTAATTCAGTTGATTGTCTTGATAGAATTATTATTTAGATTAAAATCACTTATTAATTCAGTAAGACAATTTCATTTGTACTACTATGACAATCGGTATGACAATCAATAGTCATACCGAAAGTCTTGCTAGATCATTTTTAATTATCTTGCTAGTTGTAAACATTGTCCTACCGAAAGTCTCACTAGCTTAAATGATTGTCATTCCAATTCATTTTTCGGCTGTGTTGTTTAAAAAGAAGCAGAAGACAAGTTCATTCATCATCAATCAAACAGATCACAATATACAAGAACAAAAAGAAAAAGCAGCAGACAAATATTACATCTCATCTGCAACTTTAAGATTAATTTCTAGATTGTAAAGTTAAAGCCAATCAACTAGAAATACTTATCTTGTTCTTGTGTATCTATCTAGCGGATTAAAATCCCTAGAACTTAATCTCAAATCGTATTTAGCATTTGATCTTTTAATTACAAAAATAGAAAAAGTTCATGTCGAATTTATTCTAGATTTGTAATAATTGATTTGAGATTAATCCCTTGTAACCGATACCGTAGTTGTAACACCTTTCAAGTTTAATAAAAGTTTTATTTAACTTGAATTTTGTTTCACAATTTTATTCTGCATTTTATTCGACTAAACGGTATTGTTTGCATTCAACCCCCCCTTCTACAAACAAATTGGGACCTAACAATTGGTATCAGAGCCTTCTGATTAATGTACAAATCTAGATCTTAGACTTTTGTGTTTCTTTCACTTCTTGAATTTTTTATTCACTCAAAAAATTCATAATGACTACACAAAAAGTTGGAACCGTTAAAATTCCACTTTTTGATAAAGAAAATTATGTTATGTGGAAGAAGAAGATGCTACTGTTTTTACAGGTTGCTAATCCCAAATATTTGCAAGTGTTGAAGAAGGGTCCAAAAATTCCTATGGTTATGGAACCAGAGGTAATAGAAAATGATGTGGTGATCACCAAAGCGAGAACTTATGTGAAGGATCCTGAGGACTTCTCTCCTGCTGAAATAGAAGAAGCTTCCCTGGATGCTAGCCTTCAATTAATCTTAGTAGATTCCCTTAATCCCCTGATGAATAGACATGTGATGAATTGTAAAGATTCCAAACATATCTGGGAAACTATTGAGATTATTAATGAAGGCACAGAGGAAGTTAGGGAGAACAAACTAGAAATCCTAACCTCTGAGTATGAATACTTTAAATCCAATCCAGGAGAAGGAATCACTGAAGTGTTTGAGAGGTACAATGCATTGATCAACAACCTGAACATTAATGGTAAATACTATTCCATCAAGGAGGTCAACAAAAAGTTCCTTTTAACACTGTCAACTCATCTCGAACATAGAATCACTGCCATAAGAGAAGCAAGAGATCTGAGTGAGATTTCTTTGGAAAGGCTCTATGGTGTGTTAAAGACTTATGAGTTGGAGCAGATTCAGCAGAAGGAAGTTTACGGGAAAGGAAGAGTGGTCAGCACGTCTACTGCTCTAGTAGCTGATGAACAACAACAACAACCACAATATCAACAACAATCTCAACAGTCAGAAAGAATGGTACAGTCTTCCAAGGTTGAAGATAATGTGATAGTAGCAGAATTTGATTCTCCTACTACAAATCAATCAGGAGATGATTATTATTCCTTGGAAAAACTGGAGCAATTGGAGGATGAGTCAATGGCCCTGATTGTCAAGAGATTCTCAAATGTCAGATTCAAAAGGAATCCCAAGTTCAAGTACAAGTCCAACTACAACAGATTCCAGAAAGGTGGATCTTCATCCTCTAACACCAGCAGTGGTGGATATAAAACAGGGATGGTTGATCGAAGCACCATTCGATGCTTCAACTGTAATGAGTTGGGACACTTTGCCACAGAATGCAGGAAGCCAAAACAAGCTAGGAAGAACTCTTACGATTCTAATCAGAAGAGTAAATCTGAAAGGGCGTACCTGGCAAAGGGAAGAAGCTGGGATGATACTGACAGTGAAGATGAAGAAGTTGGGAATCTTGCTCTCATGGCTAGTAATGCAAGCACCTCATCGTCAAGAAAAGAGGTAAAATTTACTGATGCTAAATTAGTTTATCATCTAGGAGGTTCCTTAGATTGTGCTCGTCGTGATAATGAATTGTTAAATCAACAAATCAAAGACCTTGAGAAAGAGGTCAATGAATTAAGACTTGTGCACATTAATCAAGATAAACTAAAAGAACAAGTATCTTTTCTAGAGAATAGAGTTGACTGTTATAGACAACTCGAAACTATTCTCAAAGACAAGATCACCGGTCTTGAGGCTAAGGTTAAAGCTTACTTTAATTCTTGTTCGAAGTCCAAAGAGTTTTACAATAAGCAAGCTGTTAATCAAACACATGGAATAGGTTATGATTACAATGCTGCTATTGGAAAATTAGGCATAAACTCCCCTCCTCATGTATGTGCTAAAGGCAGGGAAGTACCACATGTGCTTAAGGGTGTTGATGAACCCCTCTATAAAGAAACAATTGCTGAACCATTTGATGAGACCTCTTTTATTATTCAAGAAGAAATCCGTGCTGAAGATAATGCTAATGGGAAAGCTGTCTCCAAGTCAAGTGTGTCAAAAGTTCCAGTCAAGGTTGTGAAAGCAACTGAGACTAACTCAGACACACATGAGTTGGATAACACAAATGCCATGTCTACCATGCATAAGTTGCCTATTGTTAATCCTTCTCATAAAGCATGTGGTGTTCCTGATTGTATGTCTTGTGCTTTTAATCTGTTGTTTGCTTATTTTAATGGTAAGCATGTTTCTAATGATAAGACTACTCCTCGTCAGCATGTGAATAATAGAAAGCATGATAGGTCTAAGACTGCTAGTCCTCCTAAAGCTAGAAAGGAGACATTTGTGCCTAAGCCTAAACAGAAATTTGTCAAGGCTGTTCACAAGGTCAAATGTTCAGTCATTGAGAACGTTGAGAATATTGAAATTAAGAATGTTGTTTTGCCTGATAAAGGCCAATTTTACAAGTATGCCGGACCCAGCCAAGCTTGGGTTCCGAAGAAGGTCTAATCCATTTGTATTGCAGGGCATTAAACAGGTACAACCGGTAGTGTGGATTCTTGACAGCGGATCGTCAAGACATATGACCGGAGATAGAGCCCTGCTATCAAATGTGATTGAGAAAGCTGGCCCAGTGGTTACCTTTGGAGATAACAGCAAAGGTTTAACGGAGGGATATGGCTGTTTGCAAGCTGGAAATGTTATCATTGAAAATGTATATGTTGTGCAAGGACTTGAACACAATCTGCTTAGCATTAGTCAGTTCTGTGACAACGGCTACAATGTTTTATTCGACAAGCTGAACTGTCAGATTCTGCACAAGAAAAGTGAAAAACCCTCCTTAATGTGAATCCGGAAAGGAAATCTGTTCGTAGCTGACATGAACTCTGGAAGCAATCTTGAAGTCAATTGTTTCTATGCAAAAGCATCGTCAGATGAGAGTTGGCTATGGCACAAGAGACTTTCCCATCTCAATTTCAAAACAATGAATTCTCTTGTCAAAAGAGAATTGGTAAGAGGTTTGCCTCAGCTGGAATTCTCTCCAGAAGGACTATGTGAGGCTTGCCAGAAAGGAAAGTCAAAGAAAGCAAGTCACAAAGGCACTGACACATCTTCCATAACTGGTGTTCTGCAATTATTGCACATGGATTTATTTGGTCCAGTTAATATCCTTTCTATATCAAAGAAGTGTTACTGTCTTGTGATAGTTGATGACTATTCCAAGTATACGTGGGTTTTATTTCTTCACTCTAAGGATGAAACACCACAAGTTGTGATTGATCATATCAAGATGATTGAGTTAGATTCTAACGTCCCTGTTAGAGCAATAAGGTCAGATAATGGGACAGAATTCAAGAATACACTTCTCAATGGATTCTGTACAGACAAAGGGATTACCAGACAATTTTCAGCTCCTAGAACCCCTCAGCAAAATGGAGTGGTAGAAAGGAAGAATCGTACATTGATTGAAGCTGCAAGAACGATGTTAAATGAATCAGGTCTTCCAATGTACTTTTGGGCTGAAGCTGTCAATACTGCATGTTATACTCAGAATCGAACTCTAATCAACAAAGACTTCATGAAAACTCCTTATGAGATTTTGAATGAACAGAAACCTTCTATCAAATACTTTCATGTATTTGGTGCCAGATGCTTCGTGCTCAAGGATGGAGATGATCGGCGTGGTAAGTTCGAGGCAAAGGCATATGAGGGTATTTTTGTTGGATATGGAAGAAGATCATATAGAGTGTATATCATTGATCAACACAAAGTAACTGAAAGTGTCAATGTTACATTTGATGACACTAAACTCCCTAGTATCCAAACTGAAGATCCTTCTGAGAAACTGAAGTTTGATGATACGTCAGATTCAGAATCAGAACATGGTCAAGAACCTGAGGTTGTTGCTGGTGAAGAACCTGTTAATCCTGATGATACTCAAGGTAATAGTGATGGAAACTTTGGCAACAATGGAGATACCACTGCTACTGACGGAGAATCTTCAAGTCAACATGGCAACAACTCAGGGGGAGATGCTGAAGGATCATCTAGTAGGACACAACATCACAATGAATTTCAAGGCGAATCATCAAGATCACATCTTCCAAGACAGACAGTCTGGAATAAAGCTCACCCTTTTGAGTTGATTATTGGTGATCCAGATGTTGGAGTCAGAACTAGACGTGCTACTCAAAATGAGTGTCTGTTCTCAGGATTTCTTTCTGAGATGGAACCTAAGAAAATTGAAGAAGCACTGTCTGATCCAGATTGGGTGATTGCAATGCAAGATGAACTCAATCAGTTTGAAAGTCAACAAGTCTGGAAACTGGTACCTAGGCCTGTACACAAGAAAGCTGTTGGTACTAGGTGGGTATTCAGGAATAAGCTAGATGAAGATGGTGTGGTTACAAGAAACAAGGCAAGACTGGTAGCTAAAGGGTATTCTCAAGCTGAAGGTATTGATTATGATGAAACCTATGCTCCAGTGGCTAGACTTGAGGCCATCAGGATATTTCTGGCATTCGCAGCATTTTCAAACTTTAAAGTTTATCAAATGGATGTCAAGAGCGCCTTTCTGAATGGAAAGCTGGATGAAGAGGTATATGTAGAGCAACCTCCTGGTTTTGAAGATCCAGATCATTTGGATTTTGTCTTCTTTCTTTTCAAGGCTATCTATGGGCTAAAACAGTCTCCAAGAAAATGGTATGACACTCTCTCTGAATTTCTTATTGAAAATAGCTTTATTAGAGGTGTCATAGACAAAACTCTCTTTTCTAAAAAACATAAGAATGATACTATATTAGTCCAAGTCTATGTGGATGATATAATATTTGGGTCTACTAATGATAATCTCTGTAAGAGATTTGCTAAGTTAATGCACAGCAAGTTTGAAATGAGCATGATGGGAGAGCTGAAGTTCTTTCTTGGATTACAAGTAAATCAAAGGTTAGATGGAATATTTATTTGTCAATCCAAGTATCTCAAAGAACTCCTCAAAAAGTACAATCTAGAGGATTCTGCATCAGCAAGGACTCCATCAACTACAGCTGTCAAGCTTGGACCATGTGAAAACTCCATTAAGGTAGATGTCACAAGCTACAGAGGTATGATTGGCTCGTTACTCTATCTTACTACAAGTAGACCAGATATTATGTATGCTACATGCTTATGTGCAAGGTTCCAAGCGGATCCTAGAGATATTCATCTCGTTGCTGTTAAACGAATCTTAAGATATCTTAAGGGAACACCAAATCTAGGTATTTGGTACCCTAAAGAATCTGGTTTTAACCTTGTTGGATATACAGATTCAGATTATGCAGGAAGTGTTGTTGATAGGAAAAGCACCTCAGGAAGTTGTCAATTCCTAGGAAGCAGGCTAGTCTCATGGTACAGCAAGAAACAGCAAATAGTTTCCAACTCAACGGCCGAGGCTGAATATATTGCTGCTGGAAGCTGCTGTGCTCAGATCTTGTGGATTAGGAACCAACTACGAGACTATGGCTCTGTATTGAACAAGATTCCTATTTTATGTGACAACACAAGTGCAATAGCCATCACCAACATCCCTGTGCAGCACTCGAGGACAAAGCACATTGACATCAGGTATCATTTTATTAGAGAGCACGTCATGAATGGTACTGTTGAACTATTTTTTGTTCCAACAGAAGAACAAATAGCAGATATTTTCACTAAACCACTTGACGAATCCACATTTACCAGATTAGTTGGTAAATTGGGCATGTTGAATAGTTTTAGTGATTAACTTAGTTAATATCTGGAATCTGTTCTTGAATGAATTTACAAATGAATTTATCATAAATGAAAAATTCATTTGCAAATTTATTTTATCATTTTTATCATATCTCTTGCTTATTTCTATGTAATATATGTTATCTTATCTATTTTTATTCTCCCTACTTGTTAATTTAAAATACCTCAGAATATTTTATTTCCTCTAAAAATATTTTTCTATGAATTTTATTTGCTAAAATTCAATAGAAATCTATTTTTGGAATAAAAATAATAAATTCTGATATATTGTCTTTGTTTCTGTAAAAATTTTAAGTTTTTATTTTCAGTTTTACTATTTTATAATATAGTTTCAGTACATATATAGAAGTCTGTTCCTTTTATTTTATTTTGTTTTCTACTACAATGACAATCGGCAAGACAATTGAATTGTCTTGCTGAAAATCATTTCAGTACTTATATATATATATATACTTATTTTCATATTAATTCTGTGTGAAATCCTTTTATTTCCAGAATGACAATCGGCAAGACAATTGAAATTGTCTTGCTGAAAGTCATTTGCGAATATAATTGTCATTTCAGTGTTTTTCAGTATAGTTTTATACTGGCAAGACAATCGGTATGACTATTGATTGTCTTGCCAGTTATAAACATTATATATATCTATTTTATTTTATTTTGCCTGGTATGACAATCGGTATGACTATCAGATTGTCATACCAGTTATAATTTTAATATTTATTCTATTGTTTTTATTTTCCTTCTTTTGCCTGGTATGACAATCGGTATGACAATCCCGGATTGTCATACCAGCTGTTATATAAAGGCGTTTGTTGTTTCTTTTTTAAACCATTTCAACATATCAGTTCATTTAAAAAAAAAACGAACAGTTTTTCTCTCTTAATTTTCTCTCTTCTCTCTCTTCGAACCAAACCAACAATCTGTTCTTTCCTTGCTCGAGTTTTTACTCAGCTTACTAATTCATCACTTTGTGATATATACATACAAGTATATATATACAGAGGTGCTGTTGAATTTTTATTAAAAAAAAATTATTATATAAAAAAAAACGCAAAAACAAATAAAAATCAGTTTGCCCCTTCAAATTCAACTTGTGTTTGTTGATTTTGAACCTTTTATTTTTTAATTTCAATTTCTGATTTGTGTCTTTTGGTTTGTCAAAACTGTGTTTGTGAGTTAGAAATTTTAACGAGATACATTTCTGTCTAAATTTTTCGATTATAATTAATTTAATTCGAATTATTAAATTAATTTAATTAATTCGAATTTTCTTAATATTATTCTTAAAATTCTGAAAAGCGTGTGTCTTATTATTATTTTAAATGGCTCTCAATTTCTAAATTATCGCGCATAATCAGGTTGGTTATTTTAATCCGGAAAAATGTGATGTTGAAAAATTTAAGCCATGGATTAGATTTTTAAATGACCATTCGATTGTTAGCTCTGCTATTAAATCAAATGTGATGTTAAACGTCGATCTACTTAGACTGATTTGCACAACTTCTACTGTGGCCGATGATTCAAAATCTTTTTCACCGTCGCAAACACACAGTATGTAGTTGATGAAACAGTCGTCAATCGTGCGTTAAATTTTCCACTAGACAATTTCTGTAATTTACCCTCTGAAAATGATATCACAAATTTTTTCAATGCTATTCACTATCAGGGGGTGATCAATTTAACCAAACTTTCTAAATCAAATTTGGTGTCTGAATGGGATATTTTCTTCGATACACTTTCTAAAGTGTTTGCCAACTGCACAAAATCCAATTTTCATAACATCACTTCCACTCTGCAGTATATTGGTCTTGCGGTTGTTTTCAATCAAAGGATCAATTTTGGCAAACTACTTTTTCCCATTCTCTTGAGACGTCTAACTTCTGCTTTACGTGATCATTCTACAAATCGTAGGGTATCATGTTACTATGCTCGTTTTCTCATGCTTATAGCAGATCATCTACTCACCCCTGAACACAAAGCCCTTTTTGCTAACTCTGCGGTAACCGAACCCCCTCCAGTTAGCAAAAAGATTTACACTCGCCAAGACACAACCTTCAAATTTATGCAAGTTCCAGTACTTGTATCTGCTTTCATGGCCAATTATATTCCCTTACCTATTTTCAATCTTCCCGGCCATGAACAGCAACCTCAACCTCCAGTGGTTCAAGCCACCCAGGCTCTTCCATTACAGGTAGTAATTCCTCACTCTCACTCTCTTCCTACTTCTGTTGACAGACCCCCAGTGGTTGATAGGGCTGACCATGAAGTTGTAGAACCACAGCTTCAATCCCAGGTCATAGAGCCAAACACAGCGTCTCATTCTATCTCAACCTCTCCCCCACTGTCTAAAATGTTACCCAGGAGATTACTAGGAAGTAGTACATTGTTAAATATGAGTGAACCCTCAGCTCTGCCTCCTCCTAAGAAAAGAAGAACATATTCTGAGGCATCTGAAAGCCCATCCTTGTCCTCCCAACAGGACATGGACTTTGAAATGGCCAATGAACAGTTACTAGATTCATTCTCTCAACAGGATGAATCTATTGAAATTCGCCATAGGGCCATGGCATCTTGTACTGAGTCAAGCACAATTCCATTACTCACAATGGAACCATACACTTCCCCAGATCATACTCAGGACACACAGCGAGGAGTGCACGTAGAGTCGGTTACAGTGCCTGCCATAGTTACGGCAGAAGAGCAGTCACATGCTTCAGAGGGAAAATCTGACTCTCCGCCATCTTTAATAGAGTCATTTTCTCCCCTCCCAGATCCAACACCTCTGGCTCCCTTATGGGATTCCCCACTCGCAGATTTATCTGGAGAAAGTGGAGGGCAACTCGGTCAATCTATCCCTGAAGCAATTCAGACATCTATTCCAAAAGATTTGATAGCATTGACTGAGGATCGGGACTCGCGAATTCCCATTGCACCACCACTGACCTCTCTTGAAGAGGCTAGGGTGATCTTACTTGCAGGTACAGAAGAACAGCAAAAGGAAGACTCCTCACGAGCAATTATAATGAGAGAAACACATGCACGTGAGGTGAGTGAACCAAACACGAGTGAAATGCAGGTGAGAGCACACACAGACACTGATACTGTGAACCTGTTAGCTCAGATTGCTGCCCTAAAAGAAGAACTTGCTAAAAGCCAAGCTGAAGCTCAAGCATTCAAAGCACAAGTGGTTGAACGATCTTCTTCTTCCACCTCTGTCAACAATCAGCTTGCAATCATAAGGAATGACATCTCAGATCTAAAGACCACTGTAATACCAAAGCTCAATTCTATTCAGGACACTCCAAATTTATCAGCTGATGACATATCCAACTTCTGCTCTCTACACACAAGAATGACTTCTCTTAAAGACCTCGTTGAGATGAATCATTCACTGGACTCCTCAAGATTTCTAAAGATAGAGACGGGCATGGAACATCTCAATGAAGGGATGAAGCACTTATATTTCATGATCAAGAATTCTCATTGCCCTAATGAAGAACAAAGAGCTTATTTTGAAGGACCGTCTGGTGGAGGATCAGGCTCTGGAGGTGATGGAGGTT
Source organism: Apium graveolens (assembly GCF_009905375.1). Lineage (NCBI taxonomy): Eukaryota > Viridiplantae > Streptophyta > Magnoliopsida > Apiales > Apiaceae > Apium > Apium graveolens. Next base: position 185,781,155 of record NC_133655.1, on the reverse strand, counting down.
CCAAAGGAAAGTCAGTAGAGGATCCCTCAACTAAGGGGGAGAAGAAAGGGAGTAGTGCCAAAGGGAAGGAAAAAGATACCTCTGCTGGAGATAAAGGAAAGGCTGATGATGTCTACTACAGTGGAGAACAGGATGACTTTGACATTTTTGACATTCCCACTGAACAAGTTCAGGAAGATAAAGATGGGTTATTTGAAGCTGAAGAGGAAAGTGATTTTGAAGATTGGGAAGAGGAAGATACAGTGGATCCTAGGTTTGAGAAAGAATTTCAGAAAGAGCAGTCAGAGATGCTAAGAAAAGAAGCTGAACTCAAGAAGGTCTCTCAGATCATTGACAGGAGGAAAGACATACAAAGAACAGAAACTCTTCAAAAGCAACGTCTTCATGACATTAAGGCTCAAGAAAGGAGAAGAGATGTCAGACTAAAGATTGGTGAAAAATGGGATGAAGCTAGGAGAGTACTTGATATGCCTCAGCTGAGCACTAACAATGATAGGCAGTTCTTACATCTTCTTGACAAGCTGGAAATCTCAAATCCTAACAATGACATGTACATGAATGCTATCAAGACTGAAGTCTCAAGGATCACAGCTGCTTTTGATAGATCCCTAAATGAGATGAGCATTTTTGTATATTGTCAGAGTGAAGGATCTTTCAAGGTGTCACTTCATCTATTTGAGAATCGTTCTTTGTCAGAGATTTGGGTTCTTTTAAACAAAGTCAAGAGAAGCTCAGAATTGAATGAAGTTCTTCGAGAAAGGCTTAAAGAGTTTGCCAGCAGGGCTAGTCCTCAAGTGGTCAACAATCCTCATCAAGTGAGATTCTTTAAGTCTGATTGTCTTCAAATCTGTCAGCTAGATGTACAATCTCTTAAAGACTACTCAGCTAAGCATCTGGTCTGGATGGAACATCATTTGAGAACTGCTGGATATTCATCCATGTTGAAGACTCAAGCTGCTGACTTGATTCAAGCTTATTGTGAAAAGAATGTTAAAAGGTACAATCAACTCAAGAATAAGCTGAAGTCAGTTGGAGTTCAACCAGTCAGACCATCAAGCTTCACTTCAGAAAAGGATCGTGTCTTTGACAAGGAATTGCTTCAAGATTTAGAAGAAGGTGAAGTCAGAAGAGAAGACAACTGAAGTCAATTAGCTCAAAACTCAATGTAATATGATTAGAGCTTTATGAATCAAGATAGACTAATGTAGTTATATGTTCAGGCTAGAGGAACATCTATCTTGTATTCACTTGTAAATTTCATTTGGAATCTGGAAAATGTTAAATATAATCCAGAACTTTTCTGCTATTTACTTTACATTACTGTTTATATCTTTTTCTTATTTGTTAGTTGAGTTATCCTCTAGGTATTTGTTGTTATTGTCTAACAAGCAAATAGGGGGAGATTGAAAGGCATATGTCATAGCCTACTCGTTTATTCGAGTATTTAACTCAACTCAAATAAGAATGTAATAAGTAAATAGTGGATCAATCATCAGAGAGATCTCACAAAGTAACATATGTCAAAGATCAAAGAAACATTGTTCATCTGCAGACTTGAAGATTCACTGGAAGAAGTTCAAGAATTTGATCATGCCTCAGTGATGTAAATCAAGATCGTGGATTTAATCAAGTGACAGAGATCTCGTCAAGGTATCAATTTATTACAAGGATTCAATCAGAATATCAAAGTCAAGACATGAAGAAACATCACGGAAGTTAGTCACTCATGAACCAGACAGTACATCGAGTGTCAGCATTGAAGTGGCGGAATTGATTCATAAGTCTCAGTGACTTTCAGAAGATTGTCAGAAGAATGGATGCTGCTCAGCGTTAGTATTAATTCTCTATTAATTAATTAAGTCATATAATTTAATTAAGAAAATAAATTATATCTGCAAAGATTAATTTATTGATTAATTGAATTAAATTGATTAATTAATTTAGAATTAATATTAAGGATTTACATAATTTTAATTGATTAAAATCTGTTTTAATTCTAAAAAGACAACTGATTGTACTAGTATGACAATCGGTATGACAATTGATAGTCATACCGAAAGTCATGCTAATTCAGTTGATTGTCTTGATAGAATTATTATTTAGATTAAAATCACTTATTAATTCAGTAAGACAATTTCATTTGTACTACTATGACAATCGGTATGACAATCAATAGTCATACCGAAAGTCTTGCTAGATCATTTTTAATTGTCTTGCTAGTTGTAAACATTGTCCTACCGAAAGTCTCACTAGCTTAAATGATTTTCATTCCAATTCATTTTTCGGCTGTGTTGTTTAAAAAGAAGCAGAAGACAAGTTCATTCATCATCAATCAAACAGATCACAATATACAAGAACAAAAAGAAAAAGCAGCAGACAAATATTACATCTCATCTGCAACTTCAAGATTAATTTCTAGATTGTAAAGTTAAAGCCAATCAACTAGAAATACTTATCTTGTTCTTGTGTATCTATCTAGCGGATTAAAATCCCTAGAACTTAATCTCAAATCGCATTTAGCATTTGATCTTTTAATTACAAAAATAGAAAAAGTTCATGTCGAATTTATTCTAGATTTGTAATAATTGATTTGAGATTAATCCCTTGTAACCGATACCGTAGTTGTAACACCTTTCAAGTTTAATAAAAGTTTTATTTAACTTGAATTTTGTTTCACAATTTTATTCTGCATTTTATTCGACTAAACGGTATTGTTTGCATTCAACCCCCCCTTCTACAAACAAATTGGGACCTAACAGATATTATATTTTTATTTTAAAAACCAAGGTTAGGCTGCTGATCAGTCACGCACTAACCCCGAGCAAAGCACACAACACTGCTCTAACTACAAGATTCAATGCACACATTGGCCTAACTTGACCATTAAATGGTCTGATCATGAATCTGGTCCACAATTTTATAAAAACAATCCAATTCTACCATAATAACAGAATAAGCAGTAATAAACAATAAACATGATCATTAACAACATTGGACGTTCAATAATAAAAAATGGTTTCAATCTGCATAAAGATCAATAGGGCATTTCCAAAGCTTGGTTGTTAGGTAGTGAAAGAATTGTATAACAAAAGAATCAATGTTTCAGGGTTTCAAGGATTTGGCCTTTCAAAGCATAAGAAACAATGGTTTGAGTGTGTAAGCAATCTGGTTCAGTGTTTGATAATTAGTTTGTATGTATTTGTGGAGTAGTATCGTATATTTGAGGTTCGTATTTGGGTATACAACAGTCAATGGTCTAGAAAGAATCAGGTTTACGGCTAAAGATCAATAACTGAAATCAGGGTTTTGGGTTCAGTGCTTCAAAGCATTTGCAATATAAAATAAGATTATCAATCAATACAACATCTCGAGAAAATTCAGAACACTTGCCTGATACTAGCTTACTATACTGCACTTGCTCTCAATCACCACTGTCTTACTCCTTGACTACCTGTTTCCCTTTCCTACGCCTTGCCTCTTATGCTCACATATCATAAGCATCTATCAATATTCAACTCATACGATTCTATTTGACACATACTTCTATCTACCCTTCGTTTCACCCAAATCCGATTAACGGATTAAAAGTTACACAATAAACAAGTAAACATCGAATATACAGACCGACAGTTAACCAACAAGTCACATATAACACATAACACGTCACATAATCAATGATATATCATTTATAAAGAAGTCTCGGGTCATAAATAGACTTTCAGATATTTAAAATGATTTTTAAAATATTTTTCGGAATTAAAACGGGTCGTTGGATCAATTTCAGAGTAATAAACAGGGTTCGGTTGGCCCATTTTGGCTTCAAATTTTTTTTATAATAATTATCGAGCCTTGAAAATAATTTAGAATAATATTTTAAAGCTCGAAACCATTTTTCAGAATTTTTAAATCATTTTTAAATAATTAAATCTAATTAAATAATTAAATAAAATCAATTAATATTTAAATAAATCAATTAATCAATTAATTTTTGAATTAATTGATCAAATAATCGATTAAAAAATTAACTGAAATTAATTAACTAATTAATTCAGATTTATTTTTGAAATTAAAAATAATTTTTGGAATTAAAATAATAATTTTTGGAATTTTCAGAAATTAAAATCGAATTTTTATAATAAAATAAATAGGAAATATGATTTTTGAATAATTTTAAAACAGGAATCCTATTTTTGAAAACTCTGGAAAGTTCAGGGACTGAACTTCATCATTTTCAAAAGATAAGGTACTAAACTGCAATTTTGACAAGGGTCGCCGGGAAAACGTCGGGGGTGGCCGGAGAACACGTTCCCGGCATCCTCACCCACCACAAGCTCCAGATCACATCTACAGACAACCAGGAATCAATTCATGCAATCAAAACATATTAATAACCCCAGACTTGGCCGGAAATTGGCCAAGAACATCGCCGATTTCCGGCGAAACATCGAAAACTTAAAAGACAACTCCCTACGATTCAAGCATCCTCTGTTAACGAGCTATATACCAATCGATTGCAAATTTCATAAGGAACATAATCCACTATAAATCAACAGCTAATACCCCTAAATCAAAAGGCCCAAATTTCAATTGAAAACATTCATACGGGTTATAAACCCTAATTTTAAAATTCGAGAATTAAACCCACTTTTGAGCATGTTATTGAACTCCAAATCAGACGTGTGACATATGAAAATCATCAGGAAAACAAGCTCTACAACATGCAAACATCAAATCATACAAACAATCATCCGAACAAAAATTCATATTTTTAATAAAAATAATTCGAAATTAAATAAAAATATAGAAAAATAACCTTGATTTCTGCAGTTCTGAAACTTGAAGAAACTGAAAGAACACCTTAAAACCTCTGTTTTGGTTACTCGGACGTTCCAAACGGAGATCAATAACACCTTCAATTTGTGGTTTGATTTTCAGAAGGGTTTATGAATATAAGGATTTTCTCTGGAAATTTATATAATTACTGACTGCAAATGATTTTGATACAAAATAAAATACGGTAAAAGGCTATTTATAATTACGGAAAATTAGCATCCCGTTGGATCATTCCGGATATAAAACGGTACGTTTATATGTAAAAACTGATCCAAACGGTATCGGTTTTCGGGATAATTATCCAAATCAGTACAATTTGTACTGCGGTCTTGGTCTCAGCGCCTGGTTACACGTACTACGAGGTGATAATTGTGATAGTTTAATAAAAAGCTCCCATTTATCGAAAATACGAGTTTTATTGATTTACCGAAATGAATATTGTATCAAAAATATTGCGCCGGGACCCACGCAGGGCAAACCGTACGCCGGATCGAAAAAGTCGAAACATGGAATATGCTCGGAATATTATAATTAGGTTAGGAAGGAGTTCTCGGAAGAGTTTCGGGTTCCACAAACGTAACAACGGATAACGTCGGTTGGTTCCCGTTTTTATAAAATAGATTTTAAATACCCGAAAAAAGATTTTATAAATTTCATATGATTCTTATAAATTCATAAATCAACATAAAAATAATTAGGAAGATATGGCAATTATCTATATTTTATTTTGGACATATAAAAATTAAAATACTCAATTAATAATATTTTTAAACATCCAAACACATTTTACACTTAACAAATAATTCACAGAATAGATACTAAACACATATAATAATTATTTATTATCAAAACTAATTACACGATATATCCCGGATAGTACATCATTCCCCCCTTAAAAGGATTTTGTCCTCAGAATCTCCTAAGAGAACGAACGAGGGTACTTTTATGTCATATCACTTTCTAACTCCCAGGTTGACTCTTCAACCTTTGGGTTTCTCCATAATACTCTTACTAGCTTTACCACTTTATTTCTCAAAACCTTCTCTCTTTCCTCTAGAATCTCTATCGGACTCTCTACATATGACAAATCTGCCAAAAGCTCTATTGGCTCATATTCTATTACATGCCTGGAGTCTGGATTATACTTCTTAAGCATCGATACGTGAAAAACATTGTGAATGTGCTCCATGTGCGGAGGTAACGCCAATTCGTAATCTACTTTGCCAACGCGCTTTAGAATCTCAAAAGGTCCGACATATCTTGGGCTCAGCTTTCCTTTCTTTCCAAACCTCGTTAGTCCCTTCCACGGTGATACTTTTAGTAATACCAAGCTTCCTTCTTCGAATTCCATGTCTTTCCTTGACTGGTCTGCATATTTCCTTTGACGGTCCTGTGCGGCTATCAATCTCTTTTGGATAATTTCCACCACTTCTTTTGTCTCCTATACTAGTTCAGGTCCAAGTATTTTGCGTTCTCCTACTTCATCCCAATACAATGGGGATCTACATTTGCGTCCATAAAGGGCTTCATAGGGTGGCATCCCAATACTGGCATGATAACTGTTGTTATAAGCAAATTCTATCAGAGGTAAATGCTCGTCCCAACTTCCTTTGAAATCAATAGCACAAACACGTAACATGTCCTCGATTGTCTGGATCGTTCTTTCACTTTGGCCGTCCGTCTGTGGATGGTAAGCTGTACTCATATTTAGTCTTGTTCCCAAACATTCTTGAAAACTTTTCCAAAATCTTTAATTAAATCTTGGATCTCGATCAGATACGATAGACACCGGGACTCCGTGACGAACTACAATTTCCTTCAGGTACATATGGACCAACTTGTCGAGTGAAAATCTTTCATTTATAGGCAGAAAATGAGCTGACTTGGTAAGTCTATTCACTATAACCCAAATGGCATCATGATTAGCCCTTGTCCTTGGTAATCCAACTATGAAATCCATGGAAATATGTTCCCACTTCCACTCTAGAATCTCCAATGGCTGTAGCAATCCACTTGGTCTTTGATGTTCGGCTTTAACTCTCTGATATGTATAACATCTGCTAACCCATTCTGCAATTTCTCTCTTCATATCTGGCCACCAATAATTTTCCTTTAAATCTCTGTACATTTTGGTACTCCCTGAATGGATTGAATATCTTGAATTATGTGCTTCCTGTAAAATTTCATTCTGCAGCTCCTTCACCGGTGGAATCCAAATTCTTGAAAAAAACCTAAGAATACCTTGATCATCTTTCTGCGTGCACAATTCCTCACCTACCAAACGATTTATATCTTGATCCATTACATCTTCCTGACACTTCTTTATTTTCCCTAGCAACTCCGGCTGAAAAGTCATACTGTACACTTTTGCTTCATTAGGCCTGCAAAATTTAATCTCCAATTCCAGTTTCTGAAATTCCTTATATATCTCTTCAGGTACTGATAACACATTTAACTTTTCCTTCCGACTCAACGCGTCTGCGACAACGTTCACTTTACCGGGATGATAATTAATCGAGCATTCGTAATCCTTGATCAATTCTAGCCATCTCCTTTGCCTCATATTAAGCTCCTTCTGTGTGAATATGTACTTTAAGCTTTTGTGATCCGTGTAAATCTCGCACTTTTCTCCATACAGATAATGTCTCCAAATTTTCAAAGCAAAAACTATGGCTGCTAGCTCCAAATCATGAGTATGATATTTATGTTCGTGTGGTTTCAATTACCTTGACGCATACGCAATCACCTTATCGTGCTGCATTAGAACGCATCCTAGTCCTTTATGAGAAGCATCGCTATAAATTAAAAAATTCCCTTGATCATCTGGAAGTGACAAAACAGGTGCTGTGATTAATCGTTGCATCAATTTTTGAAAACTTTCTTCGCACTTGTCGTTCCATATAAACTTTTCATTCTTCCGTGTAAGCTTTGTCAATGGTATTGCAATCCTTGAAATTTTTTGAACGAATCAACGATAATATCCCACTAATCCCAAGAAACTTCTTACCTCAGTGGGTGTTCTCGGTTTTTCCCAATTTGTAATTGCCTCAATCTTTGCTGGGTCCACTTTGATCCCTTCATTACTGACTATGTGTCATAAGAACTGAACTTCCTGTAGCCAAAACTCACACTTCGAGAATTTAGCATATAACTTTTTTTTCCTTAAAATCTCCAAAGCTATTCTCAAATGTTCCGCATGATCCCCTTCCGCCTTTGAATAAATCAAAATATCGTCTATAAACACAATAACGAACTTGTCCAAGTATTCCTTGAAAATTCTATTCATCAGGTCCATAAACGCTGTCGGGGCATTGGTCAATCCAAAAGACATCACTAAAAATTCGTAATGTCCATACCTTGTTCTGAAAGCTGTCTTTGGTATATCTTCTGGCTTAATCTTCAGTTGATGATATCCCGATCTTAAGTCAATTTTGGAGAAAAACTTGGCTCCCTTCAATTGGTCAAATAGATCGTCAATTCTGGGTAACGGATACTTGTTCTTGATTGTAAGCCTGTTGAGCTCCCTATAATCGATGCACAATCTCATGCTTCCATCTTTCTTCTTAACAAATAACACCGGGGCTCCCCACGGGGACACACTGGGTCTGATTACTCATTTCTCTAACAGCTCTTGCAATTGCTTCGCTAGCTCTTTCATCTCAACGGGCGCCATTCTATACGGGGCCTTGGATACCAGTTCTGTTCCAGGTGCTAAGTCGATTGCAAACTCAATTTCTCTATCTGGAGGAAGTCCTGGTAACTCATCGGGAAACATGTCTGGAAATTCATTCACTACTGGAATATCTTCAAGTTTCACTGGTTCTTAACTCCTATCAATCACATATGCCATGAAATGCTCGCATCCTTGTCGTAGTAACTTCTTGGCTTGAATCATCGTTAAGAACTTCTTTACTTGTTTCTGGCCCTTGAACGTTACTATTCTTTCGTCTGGCGTCTTTACCATTACCTTCTTATTTCGACAATCTATCTGGGCATCGTGCTTAGATAACCAATCCATTCCTAAGATAACGTCAAATTCTCCTAATCAAGTTTGTGGGAATTGTGAGATTGAGATTTCTAGTAGTAAGTTTTGTGTAGATTTGATACTCCCGAATCTATTAACACTTTGGCACATAAAGAATTCACATTAAGCGTACCTGCCACGACATCAATATCCTGGATAGCATCCTTTACAGACATATCAAAAACTCTGGCCCTTGGAGTCTCATTCACTGCTGGAGTAGATCCCATAATCCTCAATGCATTACTGACTGGGGTTGGTGTCTTGCAATCCCTGACTATATGTCCTGGCTTCCCACATTTAAAGCACGTAAATCCAATGGCTGGAACCTTCACTGCTGGATTCCGGATAGGCTGATCCTTATTTGCTGGCTCTCTTGCTGGCTGATTTCGGCACTCCCTTGAGTAGTGCCCTTTCTGATTGCACTTGAAACAAACTACATTCAACTTATTACAAACTCCTCCATGCTTCTTCCCACATACCTGACAATCTGGAAAAGTTAATCTCAACTGATTTGCCTGATTCGCATTAACTGGACGGTTGCCCTGGCTTCCGTCGCCTGCATTTTGTCTCTTGAAATTAAAATTTCTTCCTGGCTGAAACTTGCCCTTCTTAAAATTTGGAAACTTCCCTGGTTGTGACTGACCTTCATTCCCTTCAAATTTCCTTTTCTTGATTTCTTTCTCCTTTTGTGACATCTCACTCTCTGTCTCTGCAATCATAGCCTTCTGTACAACTCCTGCATAGGTATCCAATTAAAAAATGGCCACCTTCCCTCTGATCCATGGCTTCAAACCTTGCTGGAATCTCTTAGCTTTCTTCCTGTCAGTATCCACATATGACGGCACATACCTTGACAATTCCTCAAACTTACTCTCATAATCCGCCACCGACATATTCCCTTGCTTTAATTCTAAAAACCTCAGCTCCATCTGGTCTTGGACAAACTGAGGAAAATACTTTTCTAAAAACAACTCCTTAAACCTCTCCCAAGTAATAACCTCTGTTCCTTCCAACGTCTTCACCATCTCCCACCAATAGGTGGCCTCATTCTTCAAATAGTAACTTGCAAACTCAACCTTCTATTCTTCCTTGACTTTTACTAAGGCAAATGCCTTCTCTATCTCCTTTAACCAAACATTTGCTTCAATCGGCTCTAATGAACCCTTGAATTCTGGTGGGTTTACTGCCTGAAAAGTTTTGAAAGTTACCTGGGGATTGGTCTGTCTTTGTTGTTGTTGTGCCAGGTGAACTGTTTGTTGGGCCAAGATTTGAAGAATCTGGGCTATTGCTGGGTCTATAGATCCTGGGTTTGCATTCTGGGTTGTATCATCTTGGTTGTTATTATTGTTGTTAGTTTCTTCATTCTGGGTGTTAGTGCGGGTATTTCTTCTGGGAGGCATTTTTCTGTAAAGAATCAAACAACTTATTTAGCTTTTAAATCAAATTCTTTGCATAAAAGAAAAGTTTTGTAACACAGAAATATCTCTTTTTGAAAACAGTTGTAATAGTTGAACTAAGTAAATTGCATGCTTCTTTACAGAATATAAACAGTTATGGAAAACAGGGTAGATGGTATCACAGGGGTATAACTGGTGCAATAAATAAGGTAAAGTATAACATGTGCAGTAAAATAAATGACAATAATGGAAAGGAAAAAGGTACTGATATATATAGATCAAAAGTTTTGGGTAGTACAAGCGTAAAAACGCTTCGAAAGTAAAAGCAAAAGGGTACAACAACCTACTACTAGTTAGCATAGCTAGTCTATAAATACAACCCAAAAGTCTACTGATACACACTACACACTACTGTGCATAATACATAACCATCACAATACTGCTCAGCATCTTTGGATCTCTGACTCATGGGAAGTCTGGACCTCCAATCTCCTCAAGCTCCTCTAGAACCCACTTAGCCCACTCCACTAGGAAATCAGGGGTGATGTCCTCATGTGTAGCCTCAGCAATCCTCACTGCAGCTGTTCTACGAAACGCCTGAAGCCTCTCTCTAAGTCGCCTCTCACCACTCCCAACCTCTCTGGTACGCATAATATGCAGTAACTCCTGAATCTGACCCTGTAGGAATCGCTGCTCCATAAGGCAAGCCTCAAACTGATAATATGGGACAGGATAGGAAGAGAACTGGAAATGTACTCCTGTAACTAAGTGACTAGTAAAGCCTGAATTAGCAGGTGGGGGTCCTCTGATAGGTAGCCTCATGCCTGGTGGTGGAATAGCCTACAATGGTACGGGCTGCAACACATGTGGAGGTAGTATAGCCAACACTGGTGGAACAACAGGACGTGGATCTGAAGACGGTACTCCAACTGAAGGCTCTGAGTGATATGCTGACACGGGGATGAAAGAGTCGGCCATCGCTGCTATCTGAAATCATATTGTAATATAAGAATCCCGAACCATGACGTGAATTACACTAATACCTATTATACCATAGCACTCAACCTCTCGACATTCTATCTTTCTATTCCTTACTTCTAATCCTAACCCTCTACCCATTCCCGTCAATCTAGGCTTGTGTCAGTGACTTATAACCTGTAGCTCTGATACCAAACCTGTGGCGCCCTCCAAACCCGGGTCAGAAGTTTGGGGGTCCACACACACACCTTATTAATAACCTGCTTATAGTAATGATAAAGATAATAATATGCAGTGACCCTACTTACCAACTACCACGGACCGCAACAGGTTAAAGTATGCACACAAGCCAAACACACTTACTTATATTACAAACCGTTCAAATCCCAACTATCCAAACTCAGAACTGAGTATTAAACATTATTACAAACTTTTACAAACTTAAATTATTCCAAAAGAAGCCTACTAGCTTAACTCGATCAACCTGAACCCCTGGCTCTCGCGCTTGACTGGGGATCCTCGGTACCAACCGGTTCCTTCTTAACTGGAAAAGAACATAAACGACATCGCACAAATGAGCTAACTAGCTCAGCAAGTCACAATGACAAAACTGAGAATAATGATCATCAGGTGAATATGGTTATTGTAATACCCCCAATTTTTGGAATTTTTGAAACACTGATGAATAGAAACTTTGGTGATGATGCTGATTAAGGAAAATTATCAGACCACGCTATATAGGGGTACTGTCATGGAAATTCTAAGATCTTATTAGTATTCCATAAAGTAAATGAGTGTATGTAAAGGTCGTTAGAATTTGAATTCGGACACTTTGATTTTTCCCGAAAATCCACCAGATACCGAAAGAATTGAGTATAAGGTAATATAATTAAAATGATTTGTAATTAAGTATTATAAGAGAGGATCATTAAAGGATTATAAAATATTAGGAAAGGTTTAGGGGAACCCAAGTAATAAGATCCCGGATATGATCTCTCAAATGACGAACGAGAAAAAGAGTTAAGCGAACCATAAAATAAATAAGCGACCAAGGGACAAGCTCGTGCACGTAAGATGGGAAGAAAGCTTCTAAGAGAAGCTAAAACATGTGGTTAAAGGTTAAGACATCCTTACACCACAAGAAGTGGACATGTGGCATATTGATGATGCAAACAATGATGTAATCAAAAGCAAAGGCAATACATTTTGCAAGGTTGATTTACAACCAAGTAAATTCATTTCACTTTCCAAAAAATCAACCAAGCACCATTCATCTTCTCTCCCCCATTCCAAGCTTCAAAGCTCTCGGCCAAAACAAACCCAGCAACTTCAATCTGCCATATCTCCTTCAATACTCACTTAAATGTTATGTTCTATAGCTCGTTGGAAAGGTATTGAGATGTCCTACAACTCTTGTTCACAAGTATTGTCCAAATAAGTATGCTAAAACCCTCATTTTTACAGTTCTTTAAATCGGACTTTTAGAAACTTCAAAGACTAACTTTGTGTTCTTGATTTCTTTGGAAAGATCAAGCTTGTAGGAGGCTCCCTAAGGTTTTCTAGCAACTTAACACCTCCCAAGGAAGGTATAAACTTCAAACCCTAGCATTTACTTTGATTATTAGTGATTTTGATGGTTTGTTTTCTAAATGAGAAGCATGACCTTTGATTATTAGTAGTTTGATTTGAATTTGGAGTGATTTGGTGAATGAATCTTGTTATAGTTAATAGAACTTGATTGTGGTTGGTTGAGATGAAGAATCTGGAGAATAAGGACTGGTATAGTATTATTTAGTTGAGGTTTTGATGTTTTAATAATTGTGGGTTGTTTGGTGAGGTTTTGGTGTAGTGAGAAACTTGGAAAACTTGTAAACATAACCGTTGTAATGCCCGTTTTCCTTAGACTGTTGTACATGAATCTAGGACCAGATAACTCACTGACCAATCTGTAACTTTGCCATTTTTAGCAAGATTATATTGTAAGCTTCATTTTGATATGTGGTTCGCCTGAATCCGATGTACGGTTTAGGAGAAACGACGATTTTAAGTAACGGCGTTTCGCGAATGAACCATTTCCACTCGCCTTACTTTAAAACCTTGTTTAAGGCCCCTAAAAGACTAATTGGATTATGAAACAATTATTTAAGGTAGATTAGGAAGATGGTAAAGTACTCATGAAAGATTCGCCTTAAAATTCTTAACGGTTAATTTATTAAAATTGGTGGAGCCGAGGGTATGCAAGCGATTAACGCAAATCGTTAAGCGTATAAGCGACCGTTAGGGTATGAGTGGGTTTTGACTAGTTTCTTAAGCGACCGTGGTCTAATTACGGATTATGTTGTTGTTCATAGGTTACCGGACCCACTCTAAGCTTAAGTCTATCCCGGAATACTCATGCAAGTTTTCTACCCGTATAATTGTTGTTGTGATGTATATATGTATATGCATTATCTTGTGATAAGTGCATGATTATTATTAGCAAAGTCATGCGATATATTGGAGCATGTGATATGATATTTATATGCATGCCTGTTTCGTATTATTGATATTCTTTTATCAATTCAAATGCTTATAAGTTGCATAATACCTATTCTAGAGATAAGCAGTAGTTGCGTATACCCTTAGTATAGGGGACCCAAAGGTGAACATTTTCTAAACCGGGAGTCGATGTTCCCGATAATAATATATATATATATATATATATTTATATATAGATAGATATAGTTTTCAAAACTGTTAATCGAATAAGGTTTATTCGATAACTTTATTTTATTCAATGAATATTATTTTGAATATTCATTCGAGGACTTATGACTCCGCTTGTTTTATTTAATGAATGTTATTTTGAATATTCATTCGAAGACTTACGAATCCGCTTATTTTATTAAACAATAATCTTTATTTTATTAAAGAATAATGTTTCGATAATCAAACTTATTTTCAATTATTCAAATAAGATCGTACTTTAGTATAAGTATATCTTTGGTTATTTACTATTCATTTCAAGTATGAGTTTTTAAAACTTCTACTTCATTTATTTTTATAAAGATTATTATGATAATATTATTTAAATAATAATATTCAGATATTTTCTAACATATCGGGACTGATTTATTATATTAAATCAGCATTACTCCAAACATTCTTAAAAATGTTTTCGAGTCTTCAAAATGATTTTAAAGGATAGAGCGGATCCCAAAACTCGTTTTCAAATTTAAGATCTTCCTTTCGAAGGGGATTTAAATACTCGCTTAAAAATATGAGGGATCCAGCTCTGTGGTGTATTTTATATTCGCAACAAGGTTGTTGTTTTGAGAAAACATTTTGATTACTTGCCCAACGTTCGGGAAGTAAGTCCATCTATTTGAGTCGGCATAAGTAACATGGGCTCAGTGGGCGTCCATGAAAGTGTAAGTGGCTCAGTGGGAGTCCATCAATGCGTAAGTGGCTGAGTGGCAGTCCTGCATAGGTCCTAATGCGGCCAGGGTGATGACCAGTGGGGAATTCGTCCATCTACTAGTTGAAAAGTTTACTTATTGGTATCTTTGCCTGATCAGCAAGATATCAGGTTTATGCCAAGGTTTTCTCCTTTCCAAATTCATTGGATATTACAACTCTGTTTATAATTTTCATAACAGAGGTTTTTAAGGAGTGTATGAAATGTATATATATAAAAGTGTATATATATATCGGGACTTAATGAAGTATCTCATAACTTCATTATTTATAATGATATATTGAATCTATTCAAATCTTATCTTGTAGTCTCATCTATGTGATGAACTTTTGAAATGGATTATACCTTGAACGGTGGTAGTTCAAGTAGTATTCGGAAAAGATATAAGTATATTGGAGTATCTCGTAACTTCACCTTTTCAACTTATATCTGGTTAATGATTATCTTATACATGACAAAGATTTTCAGAAAAACATTGAGACAAAGTTAGATATATGAGATCACCTTGGAATGATATTTTTATATAGTTATAAACTGGAACTCTGCGTATATTATGCATGGCAGAGGATTTCAAAGATTTTGAAAAGTATATATACATATATACTAAATATTTTGCGACTTGGTCGCATTTAGATGTCAAAATTGGTCCAATTCTTCTTGACCAAGACTTTCATGAGTGCTATGAGAATGCTCATATATTGTTAATCATTATACATATTATTTTGGTGGGCTTGTTGCTCACCCTTGCTTTCTTCTTTCATCACACAACAATAGATAGACAAGATGAACAGGACCAAGCTCCCAATTCGTGAGCGGATAGGAAACGTTCCCCAATTTCCTGTAGGCGTTGATGCCGTTGTAGCTGAAGTGGGATCTACCAATAGGCTAGGCTTTCAATTTTGATGTACCAGACTTATGTATATTTATGAATTATAATAATGGCAAAGAATATGTAAATTATTCAGAAACCCTTTTTAAGGTGTAATGGTTTATAATTGTGGAATAAAATGACTTGTGTTATTTTTAATATTCATCTCTGTGACTATAACTTGTGGTGTGTGTGTGTATATTGTGGGGTCACAGTATGCAGTAGTTGGTTGACTGTTAAGATTAAGTATTGATAAGGGAAATGGAACTCGTGCCCGAATCCCCGACCCCGGATTTGGGGGTGTTACAGTTATGATATCAAGTGAACAATGGATTATGATTTAGAATTGGATATTATATTTTCATTTTAAAAACCAATGTTAGGCTGCTGATCAGTCACGCACTAACCCCGAGCAAAGCACACAACACTGCTCTAACTACTGGATCCAAGGCACACATTGGCCTAACTTGAGCATTATATGGTCTGACCACGAATCTGGTCCATAATTTTATAAAAACAATCCAATTCTACAATAATAATAGAATAAGCAGTAATAAACAATAAACATGATCATTAACAACATTGGACGTTCAATAATAAAAAATGGTTTCAATCTGCATAAAGATCAATAGGGCATTTCCAAAGCTTGGCTGTTAGGTAGTGAAAGAATTGTATAACAAAAGAATCAGTGTTTCAGGGTTTCAAAGATTTGGCCTTTCAAAGCATAAGATACAATGGTTTAAGTGTGTAAGCAATTTGTGGAGTAGTATCGTATATTTGAGGTTCGTATTTGGGTATACAACAGTCAATGGTCTAGAAAGAATCAGGTTTACGGCTAAAGATCAATAACTGGAATCAGGGTTTTGGGTTCAGTGCTTCAAAGCACTTGCAATATAAAATAAGATTATCAATCAATACAACATCTCGAGAAAGTTCAGAACACTTGCCTGATACTAGCTTACTACACTGCACTTGCTCTCAATCACCACTGTCTTACTCCTTGACTACCTTTTTCCCTTTCCTACGCCTTAACTCTTCTACTCACATATCATAAACATCTATCAATATTCAACTCATATGATTCTATTTGACACATACTTCTATCTACCCTTCGTTTCACCCAAATCCGATTAACGGATTGAAAGTTATGCAATAAACAAGTAAACATCGAATATACAGACCGACAGTTAACCAAAAAGTCACATATAACACATAACACGTCACATAATCAATGGTATATCATTCATAAAGAAGTCTCGGGTCATAAATAGGCTTTCGGATATTTAAAATGATTTTTAAAATATTTTTCGGAATTAAAACGGGTCGTTGGATCAATTTCAGAGTAATAAACAGGGTTCGGTTGGCCCATTTTGGCTTCAAAACAATTTTATAATAATTATCGAGCCGTGAAAATAATTTAGAATAATATTTTAAAGCTCGAAACTATTTTTCGGAATTTTTAAATCATTTTTAAATAATTAAATCTAATTAAATAATAATTAAAATCAATTAATAATTAAATAAATCAATTAATCAATTAATCAATTAATTTTCAAATTAATTGATCAATTAATCGATTAAAAATTAACTGAAATTAATTAACTAATTAATTCAGATTTATTTTTCAATTAAAAATAATTTTTGGAATTAAAATAATAATTTTTGGAATTTTCAGAAATTAAAATCGAATTTTTATAATAAAATAAATAGGAAATATGATTTTTGAATAATTTTAAAACAGGAATCTTATTTTTGAAAACTCTGGGAAGTTCAGGGACTGAACTTCATCGTTTTCAAAAGATAAGGTACTAAACTGTAATTTTGACAGGGTTTTCCGGGAAAATGTCGGGGGTGGCCGGAGAACACGTTCCCGGCATCCTCACCCCACCACAAGCTCCAGATCACATCTACAGACAACCAGGAATCGATTCATGCAATCAAAACATATTAATAACCCCAGACTTGGCCGGAAATTGGCCAAGAACATCGCCAGTTTCCGGGGAAACATCAAAAACTTAAAAAGACAACTCCCTACGATTCATGCATCCTCTGTTAACGAGCTATATACCAATCGATTGCAAATTTCATAAGGAACATAATCCACTATAAATCAACAGCTAATAACCCCTAAATCAAAAAGCCCCAAATTTCAATTAAAAACATTCTTACGGGTTATAAACCCTGTTAGATATATTTGATAATGTCATGGCTAATGTGATTTATGTTTAGTTTTCAGATCTTACTTAAACAGGATAAATCAGTACTTACTGGAAGTCAGGACTTAAGGATATCAGTACTTATATTATCAGGAGATAATCATCAGAAGATGGATATCCGAACTTAATTACTGAAGGACGTTCAGATAAGGAAGTCAGCTGGTTAAAGGAAAGAAGATCGAGACAAACATAAGAAGAGATATACATGAAGAAGGAATTCTATGAAGAATAGAATACTTGGAAGAAAAGATATCTGATTGATATATTTTAGGAAGCAGAATTATATTCCATATCAATTAGCGATTATCTTGTAACTGTGTAGTATATAAACACAGACATAGGGTTTACACTAGAAGTGTTATCACAATCGAGAAGATTAATTATTGTAACCCTAGCAGCTCTCGTGATATTTGTTCATCACTGAGAGAGAACAGTTCCATACTGTAACAGAGTTTATTGTTCCAATAAAGTTTGTTTTCTGTTACTTGAGTTATTAAAGTTCAATTTGATTGAACTATACACTGTATTCACCCCCTCTACAGTGTGTGTGTGTGACCTAACAAGTGGTATCAGAGCCTTTCTGTTAACGCACAAACAGTTTAAGATCCAAACACAATCATGTCTGAAACGAAAACTCCAACTAAGCCCACGAAAACTGAAGAACCTCCAAAGACACAAGTTCAAAGCCGATATGAGACTATTAGAGTTCCCATATTGAGACCATCTGAATATGCCATATGGAAGGTGAGGATGACCGTGTTTCTGCAAGCTACAGATCCAGAATATCTTGATAGAATCAAGGAAGAGCCTCACAAACCAACCAAGCTCGCTGTTGCAGTTGCAGGTGAAGCAGCAAAGTCTGTACCAAAGGAGAAGAGTGATTACACTGTTGAAGATATCGCATCAATTGCTAAGGATGCTAAGGTACGACACTTACTGCGTAGTGCTATTGATAATGTAATGTCAAACAGGGTAATAAACTGCAAGACTGCAAAGGAGATATGGGATGCTTTGGAAACAAGATGTCAAGGAACGGATACGATCAAGAAAAACAGGAAGACAATACTCACTCAAGAGTATGAACACTTTGACTCAAAGGCTAATGAGTCATTGACTGATTTATATGATAGATTTGTCAAACTCTTGAATGATTTGTCACTGGTTAATAAGGAGTATGATCTTGAAGATTCAAACCTTAAATTCCTGTTAGCTCTTCCTGAATGCTGGGATTTGAAGGCAACAACAATAAGAGACAACTATAATCTTGATGAAACAACTCTTGATGAAATCTATGGAATGCTCAAGACTCATGAACTTGAGATGGAACAAAGAAGCAAGAGGAAAGGAGGAAAGTCAAGGAAAATTGCTCTTAAGGCTAAAGAAGAATCCCCCAAGGCAGCTACCTCAAGGAAAGACAAGGGTAAAACTCTCTTCATAAAGTCTGATACTGAGTCATCAAGTTCTGAAAGTGATGATGACTCAGAATCTGAAAGCTTGCCTGAGACGGATGCTGATGAAGAGATGATGAAGCTGTGTGCTCTTATGGTGAAAGGGATCACAAAGATTGCATACAGGAAGTTAAGGAAGGGAAAGAAGTTTTCCAGGAAAGGCACAAGTTCTGATAAGAAGAATTTCAGAAAATCTGATGGAAGAGGAGGAAAGTCTGACAGAGGAGATTATACAAATGTCAAATGCTACAACTGTGGTGAGAAAGGCCACATATCTCCTGATTGCAAGAAAGTGAAGAGTGACAAAGGCAAGGCTCTTGTCATAAAGAAGAAATCTGGACATACACCTCAGATTCTAAAAGTGAGGAGAATTATGCCTTGATGGAAAATGCTGATAAGGCAAGTGCTGAAAGCAGTTCTGAAGCTGCTGAATTAAAGGTACCTCAAACTACTTATGCCTTTCATACTGATGATATTAATGAGTTGAGAAGATATCTTAAAACCATGTTCATTAGTTATAGAGATCAAACTTTAACATGTGAAAGATTAACTTCTGAAAATCTTGCTTGCAAAAAAAGGAATGATTATTTAGAAAAAGAGTTAGTATTGTTCCATCAAACTCAGAAAGATAGAGATGATGCTTTCTATGTTAGGGATGAAGTGCTTAAAATGAATGAATCTCTAAAAGCTGAGTTAGAAAAAGAAAGAGAGATTACCAGGACTTGGACTAACTCTGGCAGAACAACTCAGAATTTGTTAAGTAGTGAAAACTGGAAAGAGGGCTTAGGTTATGGAGAGGATAAGAATGATAAATGTAACACCCCCAGATCCGGGGTCGGGGATCCGGGTCGTCACAAGTTCCATTTCCCTTAATAACACCCAATCTTAATAATTACTCAACTACTCTGTACTGTGACCCCACAATAAACACACACACCACACGTTATAGTCTCAGAGATGAACATCCAAAAATAACCACAAGTCATTTTATTCCATAATTATCTGCCAATACACCTTAAAAGGTTTTCTGAATAAATTTACATTCTTTGCCATTATTACAATTCATAAATATAAATAAATCTGGTCCATCAAAAGTTGAAAGCCTAGCCTATTGGTAGTTCCTACCTCAGCTACGGCGGCATCAATGCTTCTAGAAAACTGCGGAACGTCTCCTAATCGCTTGCGAATCGGGAGCTTGGTTCTGTTCATCTTTTCTATCTATTGTTGTGTGATGAAAGAAGAAAGCAAGGGTGAGCAGCAAGCCCACCAAAATAATATGTATAATGATTAATAGTATATGAGTCTACTCATAATACTCATGAAAATCTTGGTCAAAAGAAATGAACCAAGTTTGATATCTTAATGTGATGAAGTCGCAAAATATTCAGTATATATACATATATACTTTTCAAAATATTGGAAGTCCTCTTCCATGCATAATATACACAAAGTCCCAGTGTATAACTGTAAAAAAAAAATATCGTTGCAAGGTGATCTCATATATCTAACCTTGTTTCAACATTTTTCTGAAAATCTTTGTCATTCATAAGACAATTATTAATTAGATATAAGTTTAAAAGATGAAGTTACCAAATACTTCACTACACTTATATCATTCCCAAATACTACTTGAACTACCACCGTTCAAGTTATAATCAATTTCAAAAGTTCATCCCACTGATGAGACCACAAGATAAGACTTGAATAGATTCAATCTTTGAAATATTATTGAATGAAAAAGTTATGAGATACTTTATTTAGTCCCGATATATATATATCCACATATATATATCCCTTTAAACATTTCCTGGAATCTCTGTTATGCAAAGTATGAACAGAGTTTGAAACATCCAATGAATTTTGGAAAGGAAAAGAATTTTGGCATAAACCCGATATCTCGCTGATCAGGCAAAGATACCAATAAGTAACCTTTTCTACTGTAGATGGATGAATTCCTCACCGGTCATCACCCTGGCCGCATTAGGACCTCGCGCTCGACCGTACCCCGGTCCCTCACGCGTTGATGGACTGCCACCCAGCCACTTACACAATAATAGACCGTACCCCGGCCTGTCGCTTATGCCGACTCAATGAGATGGGCTTACTTCCCGAACGTTGGGCAAGTAATCAATTCATTTACCAAATCTGCAACCTCGTTGCGAATATAAAATACACCACAGAGCCGGATTCCCCAGGTTTTGAGCGAGTATTTAAATCCCCTTTAAAAGGAAGATCTTAAATATAAAAATGAGTTTTGGGATCCGCTCTGACTTTTAAAAATCATTTTGAAGACTCGAAAATACTTTAAAGAGTGTTTGGAGTAAGGCTGATTTAATGAAGTAAATCAGTCCCCAGAATATTAGAAAATATCTGAATATTATTAATTAAATAATATTCCCATAAGGATAATCTTTATAAAAATAATTGAAGTAGAAGTATTAAAATTTATACTTGAAACGAGTATTAAATAACCAAAGATATACTTATATGAAAGTATTATCTTTATTTGAATAATCGAAAATAAGTTTGATTATTGACATCTTATTCTTTAATAAAATAAAGAATATATTTCAGCAAATAATCGGAGTCATAGATCCTCAAATGAATATTCAAATAATATTCAATAAATAAAATAAGCTGAGTCATAATACCTCGAATGAATATTATAAATAATATTCATTAAATAAAATAAAGGAGTCATACATCCTCAAATGAATATTCAAATAATATTCAATAAATAAAATAAGCTGAGTCATAATACCTCGAATGAATATTATAAATAATATTCATTAAATAAAATAAAGGAGTCATACATCCTCAAATGAATATTCAAATAATATTCAATAAATAAAATAAAAAGTCATACGCCTTCGAATAATATTCGAAATAATATTCAATAATAAAATAAAGTTAAAGTTATCGAATAAACCTTATTCGATTTATAGTTTGGAAAACTATAACCATATATATATATATATAAATATATATATATATATCCTTATCCATATATACAAGATTACTCGGGATCCTCGACTCCCGGTTTTAGAAAATATTTTCACCTTTTGGGTCCCTATACTAAGGGTATATGCAAGTTACCGCTATCCTCTAGCATAGGTATTATCAACTGAACCAACATATATATATTTCAAGAATATGAAACAGGCATGCATATATACCATATCACATGCTACAATATATCGCAAGAATTTGCTAAATAACCAACATGCATCTATCGCAAGATAATGCATATACAAGTGTATTCATCACAACAACAGTATAACGGATAGAATACTTGCCTGAGCGACTGGGGGTTACGAATGGCTCGGGACGAGTCTGGTAACCTATAAACAACAAGTAAGTTGGAATTAAACCAAAGTCACTTGTAAATCTATACTTTAACTAACTTAGACTCTAACGCTTGTTTTGCGCTCACTGATTCGCTTAAGTCACTCGGGTACCCTCGGCTCCACCATTTTTAATAATTTAACCTTTACGAGTTTTAAAGCGATTCCTTCTCGAGTGACTTACCAACTGCCTAAAACACTTACCATAAATGTTTCATGCATTAATTAACCCTTTGTGGTCTTTAACCTACATTTCAAAGTAAGGCGGGGGGAAAAGTTTCGTTCGCGAAACGCCGTTACTTGAAACGGTCGTTTCTCCTAAACCGTGCATCGGAATCGAACGAACTACATATCAAAACGAAGCTCGTAACATGAGCTATCTAAACATGGCAGTGGTCATAATCTAGCAGGGGGTTCTCGGGTCCTAATGCTATGCACAAAAACAGTCCAAAGAAAATCGGACGTTACGACGGCTATGTTTACGCGATTTCCAATTTTTTAAACCATCCACAATCAACCCAAATCAACCTCAAATCCAACATACAACCAACATCCATCCTTATCACATCATAACAACCCCAACCAATCCAATTTAATCATTTATACTTAAGCTTAAACTTAACTTTAATCATGCTTAAGTTCTTTTAAATCAAAACCACAACAATTACCATTCCATTTCACTATCATACCAAATCTCAAACTCTAAATCATAACAACAAGCTACAATAACATCCTACTCATCAAAATCACCTTATAATATATATGAACCTAGGGTTTGGAAATGGTATACCTTCCTTGAAGTGGTGGGTGGAGCTAGGAAGCCTTAAGAAGCTTGGAGAAGTTTTAAGAAAGCTTGGATCTTCAAGAAAACAAGACAAACTTCAAGTTAAAAATCTTGAAAACACTATTCATTGTCTTCTTCATTGATTAAATGAAGAAGTTAGAGAAAGAATTAATGGCTTAAACTCATGATATAGCCATAACTAAGCATGAAGATGATTAGGGAATTTTCTTACCAATTTAGGAAGCTTTGATCTTTGATTTTGAAAAATCTATGCCTTGAAAATGCTAAAAAGCCGTGAGCAAGATGAACTCATGCCTTGGTTGTTTTGATTTTTTGATGGAAATGATTTTTACTTGGCTTGGTTGACTTGATTTGTATTTGATTTAGCAAATTACTACCTTGCCCTTGAATTTGTGTGGTTCTTATTCAACCACACCTCCTTCCTTCCCATGTCATGCTTACCTCATCCTCATGATGTCATCCTTCCTTCCTTGTCTTCTTTCTATTGGTTGGATGACATCATTCCCATTAATCCCTTTGATTAACTTCCTAATCGTTGCCTAATGACCGCTGATCTGTTATACGGTTCGCTTAACTTTCGCTTTCATTTATCGTTTGAAGGATCATACCCGGGATCTTATTACTTAGGTCCCCTTAACCTTTCTCAATACATTGTATTCCTTTTATGATCCTCTCTTATAATCCTTTAATTTAAATCCTTTTTATCCTGTTACCTTATACTCAATTCTCTCCGTATATTGTGGATTTCCGGGAAAAATCAAAGTGTTCGGAATTGGATTCTGACGATCTTTACATACACTTATATACCACATAGAGTACTAATAATATCCCATAAGATCAATAACAGAACCCCTACATAGCGTGGCATGAAAAGTTTTCTCATTCAGCAAAAACACTATTCATAAGGGTTTCAAAAATTTCCAAAAATTGGGGTTATTACAGTCTCCCCTCCTTAAAAGGATTCCGTCCCGGAATCAGATAGAAAACAAATGGGAATACTTGCTTAGCATTACACTTTCTAACTCTCGAGTCAATTTTCCCACATTGTGGTTCTACCACCAAACTCTGCCTAGTTTGATAATCCTTCTCCTAAGCACTTGTTCCTTTTTCACTCTATAACCCTTCCTGGTTGCTCCATATAGGTTACGTCGGGTTGCATATCTATGCGCTCATATGCCTCTATTTATCTGGCATCTGAATTACACTTCCTTAACATTGATACGTGAAACACGTTACGACCTGCTACATGTTCGGGGTTAGGGCTAGCTCATATGCTAACTTCCCAAACATCTTAATATATCCAAGGGTCCAACAAATTGTAGACTTAGCTTTCCTTTCTTTCCGAACCTCATCAATCCTTTCTAAGGGATACCTATAACATTACTAGGTCCCCTATTTCATACTCTTTATCCTTTCGTGTGAAATCAACATACTTATCATGTCCATCTTGGGCTACTACCAGCCGTCCTCTGATTAGATCTATCATATCCTTGGTCCTTTGGACTACTGCGGGTCCGAGCATCTTGCGCTCTACAACTTCATCCTAACATAAGGGAGATCGACATTGTCTTCCCTCAAGGATTTCATAAGGTGACACCTCGATAATGACATATGATCTATTGTCGTAAGAAAACTCAATCCGTGTTAAGTGATCATTCCAAATTCTTTCAAGTCTACTGCACAGACTCTCATTATAGCGTTTAGCATTAGAGCTTTTGCTTCTCAATACCCATTCTTTTCCAGTTCGTAATCGCTATCACCTTCCGTTCCTAATATTATACTGGTTATACTTTTGCTCGTTAGCGTTCTATAACCTTTTAATAACCACGTCAACCTTAGTATCACGAATGTGTTCCCATTCCGCATACTACCGCCACTTTATTACTCCTTTTTCAGTTGTTTCTATTTTCCGAAATTTGATCAATCAAATAGAAGTAAAGGAATTTGTTGAGAGATCACTATGATCACGAACACTTGTCCTATTGCATAGTTAGTACAGAAGGTGGCCAGCCTTTAGTACTTGACAAGCAATTCAACAATAGTTGGTATCCTACTCGGCTTCTATCACACAGATAGATAGTCATTCGGCAATACCTCCCCTTCTGGAAGGGTTGTTCTTCTCAGCTTACATGAAATGAAAAGAAGAGAAAAGAACGAACTGAAGAGAATTGTATATATGAAAAAAAATATACTGCCACAAAATATCTGGCTTGGAACCTACCTCTGAACTATAGAGGTTTGTCATAGGAGAACAAAACATATACGTATTTATATCAGCATCAAGCATTATAGCCTCATATTTCCCATGCCTAAATATTTTCGCTATCCCGTCCATCATTCTATGGACCCACACTCTTCCTCGAGCTTATACATAATCACCTTTGAAACTCCCTCGACATCGAAAATCGAATCTGGGATCTCATTCTATACATCATCGTTACTAGAATTCTATGCTTGCACCGCAACCTTCCTCATATAATAATACGACTCTCTATTGATAAGATAGAATAATTATTCACTAGGTAGATACTCTACTTAATTAGTCTATCAATGATAACTTATACACTACCACGACCCGATTAGTGGTACTCAATCTCAACATCCATTCCAATACAACTCTCACGGTTGTAATCAGCTCAATACTCGCAGAATCATTGCTGCCTTACTATGGTCCACCACTGACCTACTGTCGTCATTCATTTTTCCATAAAATCTTAATATCTAACCATACGGAGTCTATACATGTCGTATCAAATTCTCCTAAGGAGTTAACATAACCACCAATCACAATTCATGAAGAACACTCCAAACTCTGACGTACTTTCATGTCATGAAGCAGATAAAATTGCAGAAGAGTTTCAATCAAAGCAACGATAGCAGGTTAATACCATTTTTAATCATATGCCTTAAATAGAAGACTTAACTCAAAGGTTCGTTTAGTCCTTTATGAAACATGGTCCTGGATTATTCTCAAGATAGTACCTCCTAAGATAGATAGCCCGTTCCTGGCAATTACACGAATTAAACCTTTACCAACTACTATTACGGTTGGGTATTGCACAGTCATCAAAAGGAATGTCAATCTTCCAAACCATAATTCAACCTTCACATTTTTAACCATCATCACTGTTTTCTTTTGGCACACGCTCCTATAATTATCCACTTACCTTTAAAGTGTCGGCCACCTCTTTGGCCTTTCCTGATAGTAAAATTTCCTTACAGTCAATGTCATTTTAACCACCTCCAAATAAATTTTCTACCTTATTTTCGATCACTGCTTGAGTGAAGATGTTTTCCTTAAAATCAGATGGGAAAAAAAATATCACCATTTTTCCATAAGTTATTGCCTCAGTCTTTAGAGGCTAATCACTGTCAAGACTGACTCTCAATCATACTTAGAACTTTTTTTTCTTAAGTCCTAATTGCCCTGAACAATTTCGACCATTACTGGTTCGATCCATACTTTCTCGTGGTTTAACACGTGCCCCACTTGGCATCATTATAATTACGTCATATTTCCTTTATCCACATTTCTATTCTTGAGAATTTTGAATATTACCTTTCTCCTTGTAAAACCTCTAAGGTTATCCTTCAATCGTTCCTCCTGTATTCCCTAGATACAGGGCATATCAAAATACCATTTACTAATACTAGAACCATTGTCTATATACTTCTGAAAAATTTCTCCACTGATTCTTAAAGGTTGTTGCTACCTTAACCCTTTCCCAATCATACTGTCAAAACTCATACTGTCCCTATTAAGGGTGAAATGCAAACCTTTATGCATTCCCCTAGGATTCATTTTAAGTTACCGATGTTCTAGCCTTAATTCCACCTTTAAAAGGTACCTGCATCCATCCATGGATAAATCAAGTCATATATCCTTGACAGATTATCTTATTCATCATTCCCACCTCGATAGTCGATACCTAATTTCATAATAGCATCCTTATTCAAATTGAGGTCAATCCATATGGCCTCCAAAAGATAACAATGGTCATCCGCTTTTCTTGCCTAATTTGGTAACGATAACAAGGATGTTCTGGAGGATATTGGTCGTGTTCAACGTGAACTTCTTCTTAATAATTCCTTATTTACTTTTGTTGTTTATCTCAACAGTCACCTCGATGTTGGGATATCTTTCATATCTGGCGTCTCCCTTTCTGGGTATCATGCCACCGGTCTTACA
The DNA here is from genome assembly GCF_009905375.1 of Apium graveolens. Classification (NCBI taxonomy): domain Eukaryota; kingdom Viridiplantae; phylum Streptophyta; class Magnoliopsida; order Apiales; family Apiaceae; genus Apium; species Apium graveolens. Next base: position 185,753,596 of record NC_133655.1, on the reverse strand, counting down.
CTTCACCTTCTTGAAGGTCACTTCCTTCATCCAATTTTCTTAATTTCTTACTTTCTTGTCTCCTCAGTCTATCCGCGTCTCCTTATTTATCCTTTGAATTATCTCAAGGTTTCCTCGAATCTTCCCAACTTACGGGGGATAAAATATATGTATCTCTTATGCCCTCAACCATCAATTTTAACTCATGGTGAATCACCCTCATCCTGACGATTACATACTCTTCTATTTCTATTTCTACGAGTCTTTAGGGTTTCCTCATACCCAACTCCCTTATCATTCCTCAAACACTATTGCCGTTATATTCCTTTCTCTTATCATTATTTCATGAACCAACACAACATAAGCATTGATTCCAAACATTCCGTCATTCTGGATTCGTGTCTTCAGAACGAATCTTGACAACTTTTACAACTTAAATTCACAATTCATCATACTCGTCTGCCTTTGTTCTGGCTCTAAAGCTTTTACTCTATCTCTATAACCTTGGGAAGTACTTTCCTGAAAACAATTGACTGAACTTAAATCAGTTTATTATAATCTCTTGCTCCGTGCCTTCCTTGGTCTTTCACCAGCGGGTGGTCTCTCTCTTAGGAGGGTAAGTGATAAAAATAGTCTTTTGTGATTCGTCAATTATTTAGAATCTCAAATAATTCCTATATTTCCTTTAGCCAGGCTCTTGCCTCGACTGGGTCAACCTGTTCCTTGGAACTCTGAGAGCTTAGAGACTTAAAGGTCCTGAAAGAATTTCCAATCGCATTGTTTCCTCAAGGTGGTGGTTGGGGATAATAGTCTAAGTTCTGTCTAGACAGGTCCATGAATTGCCGTATAGGAGTACCGTCTCGGGTCTCCTTTCCTTACTCAACTTTCGGTTTCCTTGGTATGAAATGTTTCATCCTACTCCCCATAATTGGGGTCATCTTTTAATTTAAAATCCTCATTTTCCACTCCATTATATCATGGGTTCCTTCTATCTTGATGGCGACCTCCCTGACTATCACGTTCAGGGTTTGCTCTAAATCTTATTCCTCAAACTATGGCTCTCATCTAAGTTCTCATCCTTACGCTCTTGAACTTTCGGAACCCAAATTCTATAGGAATACCTCATTATTCCCTTATCATCTTTCTCGATATTAATCTTTTATCTAATTGTTGGCTCTCTGCCTTCATTCATAACTTTTTCTGGCACAATATGATCTTTTCCAATAATTCGGGCTGTATTGCAATCTCAAACAGCTTTTCGGTACCGGCTCCGGTTACCTTCACTTCTATTTCCATTTTCTCAAAATCTCTTATAAACTCTCCAAAAGACATTATCATCTTGAGTCTCTCCTTTTTACTAAGGGCATCAGCCACCATATTGGCTTTCCCCGCATGCTAAAGAATCTCCCAATCATTATTCTTGATTAGCTCTAACTGCCTCCTCTGGCATATGTTGAGCTCTTTCTACGTGAAAATGTACTAGAGCACTTATGGCTTAGGTAATTCTCGTACTTCTCTCCATACAAGTAGTGCCTCCAATCTTTAGGGTAAAACTATTGCCACGAGTCTAAGCTCATGGGCGGGGATATCGAATTTCATATTACCTTAATTGTCTTGACATGTACGCGATTACCTTACCGTGCTGCATAAGCACGCACCCTAAGCCCTTGTGCGAAGCGTCACCACACTTCACAAAATCTCCTTTTCCATCCGTCAATGCCAGCATAGGGGCCATCACCAACCTCTGCTTCAGTTCTTGAAAGCTGTTCTCATATTTCTCTGTCCATTCGAACTTCTCAGTCTTACGAGTAAACCGCGTTAAAGGGGTTACTATCTTTACAAACTTGAACGAACCTCCGGTAGTGACCGGCCAATCCTACCTCTGGTAGTCGACCAAACCATGGTCATCAATTCATCAGTGGTCCTTTATCCAATCCTGTCAGGATCCTGCATGGGGTCCTCCTCAACAACTATCCCTACTAGGACAACATCCTCAATATCAACATCATCCGGTCCTACATTAGGACACTCTATCGGATCCACAATCCGATCTCCAATTAGTAATAAATATCATCACGATGTTGCTCCTCAACCTCAGGGTTCGGAGTCCCGCTACCATATACGATAACGAACTACGCTCCTATCACGATATTTATAAGGGTTCCCATAAGGGTTTTAACTGTCAGTGCTACGTTAGGTAGCCCGACTATGAACTTGGCAAGAGTTCTTATTATCTTAGTTAACTTATTATCTTAACGTCCCATCATCTCTGAGGTTTATAACGCTTAGCTCTGATACCATTTCTGTAACACCCCCAGATCCGGGGTCGGGGATCCGGGTCGTCACGAGTTCCATTTCCCTTAATAACACCCAATCTTAATAATTACTCAACTACTCTGTACTGTGACCCCACAATAAACACACACACCACACGTTATAGTCTCAGAGATGAACATCCAAAAATAACCACAAGTCATTTTATTCCATAATTATCTGCCAATACACCTTAAAAGGTTTTCTGAATAAATTTACATTCTTTGCCATTATTACAATTCATAAATATAAATAAATCTGGTCCATCAAAAGTTGAAAGCCTAGCCTATTGGTAGTTCCTACCTCAGCTACGGCGGCATCAATGCTTCTAGAAAACTGCGGAACGTCTCCTAATCGCTTGCGAATCGGGAGCTTGGTTCTGTTCATCTTTTCTATCTGTTGTTGTGTGATGAAAGAAGAAAGCAAGGGTGAGCAGCAAGCCCACCAAAATAATATGTATAATGATTAATAGTATATGAGTCTACTCATAATACTCATGAAAATCTTGGTCAAAAGAAATGAACCAAGTTTGATATCTTAATGTGATGAAGTCGCAAAATATTCAGTATATATACATATATACTTTTCAAAATATTGGAAGTCCTCTTCCATGCATAATATACACAAAGTCCCAGTGTATAACTGTAAAAAAAAAATATCGTTGCAAGGTGATCTCATATATCTAACCTTGTTTCAACGTTTTTCTGAAAATCTTTGTCATTCATAAGACAATTATTAATTAGATATAAGTTTAAAAGATGAAGTTACCAAATACTTCACTACACTTATATCATTCCCAAATACTACTTGAACTACCACCGTTCAAGTTATAATCAATTTCAAAAGTTCATCCCACTGATGAGACCACAAGATAAGACTTGAATAGATTCAATCTTTGAAATATTATTGAATGAAAAAGTTATGAGATACTTTATTTAGTCCCGATATATATATATATATCCACATATATATATCCCTTTAAACATTTCCTGGAATCTCTGTTATGCAAAGTATGAACAGAGTTTGAAACATCCAATGAATTTTGGAAAGGAAAAGAATTTTGGCATAAACCCGATATCTCGCTGATCAGGCAAAGATACCAATAAGTAACCTTTTCTACTGTAGATGGATGAATTCCTCACCGGTCATCACCCTGGCCGCATTAGGACCTCGCGCTCGACCGTACCCCGGTCCCTCACGCGTTGATGGACTGCCACCCAGCCACTTACACAATAATAGACCGTACCCCGGCCTGTCGCTTATGCCGACTCAATGAGATGGGCTTACTTCCCGAACGTTGGGCAAGTAATCAATTCATTTACCAAATCTGCAACCTCGTTGCGAATATAAAATACACCACAGAGCCGGATTCCCCAGGTTTTGAGCGAGTATTTAAATCCCCTTTAAAAGGAAGATCTTAAATATAAAAATGAGTTTTGGGATCCGCTCTGACTTTTAAAAATCATTTTGAAGACTCGAAAACACTTTAAAGAGTGTTTGGAGTAAGGCTGATTTAATGAAGTAAATCAGTCCCCAGAATATTAGAAAATATCTGAATATTATTAATTAAATAATATTCCCATAAGGATAATCTTTATAAAAATAATTGAAGTAGAAGTATTAAAATTTATACTTGAAACGAGTATTAAATAACCAAAGATATACTTATATGAAAGTATTATCTTTATTTGAATAATCGAAAATAAGTTTGATTATTGACATCTTATTCTTTAATAAAATAAAGAATATATTTCAGCAAATAATCGGAGTCATAGATCCTCAAATGAATATTCAAATAATATTCAATAAATAAAATAAGCTGAGTCATAATACCTCGAATGAATATTATAAATAATATTCATTAAATAAAATAAAGGAGTCATACATCCTCAAATGAATATTCAAATAATATTCAATAAATAAAATAAGCTGAGTCATAATACCTCGAATGAATATTATAAATAATATTCATTAAATAAAATAAAGGAGTCATACATCCTCAAATGAATATTCAAATAATATTCAATAAATAAAATAAAAAGTCATACGCCTTCGAATAATATTCGAAATAATATTCAATAATAAAATAAAGTTAAAGTTATCGAATAAACCTTATTCGATTTATAGTTTGGAAAACTATAACCATATATATATATATAAATATATATATATATATATATCCTTATCCATATATACAAGATTACTCGGGATCCTCGACTCCCGGTTTTAGAAAATATTTTCACCTTTTGGGTCCCTATACTAAGGGTATATGCAAGTTACCGCTATCCTCTAGCATAGGTATTATCAACTGAACCAACAGATATATATTTCAAGAATATGAAACAGGCATGCATATATACCATATCACATGCTACAATATATCGCAAGAATTTGCTAAATAACCAACATGCATCTATCGCAAGATAATGCATATACAAGTGTATTCATCACAACAACAGTATAACGGATAGAATACTTGCCTGAGCGACTGGGGGTTACGAATGGCTCGGGACGAGTCTGGTAACCTATAAACAACAAGTAAGTTGGAATTAAACCAAAGTCACTTGTAAATCTATACTTTAACTAACTTAGACTCTAACGCTTGTTTTGCGCTCACTGATTCGCTTAAGTCACTCGGGTACCCTCGGCTCCACCATTTTTAATAATTTAACCTTTACGAGTTTTAAAGCGATTCCTTCTGGAGTGACTTACCAACTGCCTAAAACACTTACCATAAATGTTTCATGCATTAATTAACCCTTTGTGGTCTTTAACCTACATTTCAAAGTAAGGCGGGGGGAAAAGTTTCGTTCGCGAAACGCCGTTACTTGAAACGGTCGTTTCTCCTAAACCGTGCATCGGAATCGAACGAACTACATATCAAAACGAAGCTCGTAACATGAGCTATCTAAACATGGCAGTGGTCATAATCTAGCAGGGGGTTCTCGGGTCCTAATGCTATGCACAAAAACAGTCCAAAGAAAATCGGACGTTACGACGGCTATGTTTACGCGATTTCCAATTTTTTAAACCATCCACAATCAACCCAAATCAACCTCAAATCCAACATACAACCAACATCCATCCTTATCACATCATAACAACCCCAACCAATCCAATTTAATCATTTATACTTATGCTTAAACTTAACTTTAATCATGCTTAAGTTCTTTTAAATCAAAACCACAACAATTACCATTCCATTTCACTACCATACCAAATCTCAAACTCTAAATCATAACAACAAGCTACAATAACATCCTACTCATCAAAATCACCTTATAATATATATGAACCTAGGGTTTGGAAATGGTATACCTTCCTTGAAGTGGTGGGTGGAGCTAGGAAGCCTTAAGAAGCTTGGAGAAGTTTTAAGAAAGCTTGGATCTTCAAGAAAACAAGACAAACTTCAAGTTAAAAATCTTGAAAACACTATTCATTGTCTTCTTCATTGATTAAATGAAGAAGTTAGAGAAAGAATTAATGGCTTAAACTCATGATATAGCCATAACTAAGCATGAAGATGATTAGGGAATTTTCTTACCAATTTAGGAAGCTTTGATCTTTGATTTTGAAAAATCTATGCCTTGAAAATGCTAAAAAGCCGTGAGCAAGATGAACTCATGCCTTGGTTGTTTTGATTTTTTGATGGAAATGATTTTTACTTGGCTTGGTTGACTTGATTTGTATTTGATTTAGCAAATTACTACCTTGCCCTTGAATTTGTGTGGTTCTTATTCAACCACACCTCCTTCCTTCCCATGTCATGCTTACCTCATCCTCATGATGTCATCCTTCCTTCCTTGTCTTCTTTCTATTGGTTGGATGACATCATTCCCATTAATCCCTTTGATTAACTTCCTAATCGTTGCCTAATGACCGCTGATCTGTTATACGGTTCGCTTAACTTTCGCTTTCATTTATCGTTTGAAGGATCATACCCGGGATCTTATTACTTAGGTCCCCTTAACCTTTCTCAATACATTGTATTCCTTTTATGATCCTCTCTTATAATCCTTTAATTTAAATCCTTTTTATCCTGTTACCTTATACTCAATTCTCTCCGTATATTGTGGATTTCCGGGAAAAATCAAAGTGTTCGGAATTGGATTCTGACGATCTTTACATACACTTATATACCACATAGAGTACTAATAATATCCCATAAGATCAATAACAGAACCCCTACATAGCGTGGCATGAAAAGTTTTCTCATTCAGCAAAAACACTATTCATAAGGGTTTCAAAAATTTCCAAAAATTGGGGTTATTACAATAAAGGAACGGTAGATGTTAAGCCTATAGCTGTTGTAACAACCCCAAATCCGGGGTCGGGGATTCGGGTTGTCACGAGTTCCATTTCCCTTATCAATACTTAATCTTAATAGTCAACCAACTACTGCGTACTGTGACCCCACAATACACACACACCACAAGTTATAGTCTCAGAGATAAATACCAAAAATAACACAAGTCATTTTATTCCACAATTATAAACCATTTCACCATAAAAAGGGTTTCTGAATAATTTATATATTCTTTGCCATTATTACAATTCATAAATATACATAAGTCTAGCACAACAAAAGTTGAAAGCCTAGCCTACTGGTAGCTCCTACCTCAGCTACAACGGCATCAACGCCTACAGGAAACTGCGGAACGTTTCCTAACCGATCACGAATTGGGAGCTTGATCCTGTTCATCTTCTCTATCCGTTGTTGTGTGATGAAAGAAGAAAGCAAGGGTGAGCAACAAGCCCACCAAAATAATATGTATAATGATTTACAATATGTGAGCATCCTCATAGTACTCATGAAAGTCTTGGTCAAAAAGAAATGAACCAAGTTTGTTATCTTAACGCGACCAAGTCGTAAAATATTCAGTATATATATATATATACTTTTCACAATCTTTGAAATCCTCTGACATGTATAATATACACAGAGTTCCAGTTTATAACTGTATAAAAATATCATTGCAAGGTGATCTCATATATCTAACCTTGTCTCAACGTTTTTCTGAAAATCTTTGACATGCATAAGATAATCATTTACTAGATATAAGTTTAAAAGATGAAGTTACAAGATACTCCAATATACTTATATCTTTTCCAAATACTACTTGAACTACCACCGTTCAAGTTATAATCAGTTTCAAAAGTTCATCACACTGATGAGACTACAAGATAAGACATGAATAGATTCAATCTTTGAAATATCATTTGAAAGAAATGAAGTTACGAGATACTTCATTAAGTCCTGATATATATATACACCTATATATATATATATATACATTTCATACACTCCTTGAAAACCTCTGTTATGAAAATTATAAACAGGGTTACAATATCCAATGAATTTGGAAAGGAGAAAACCTTGGCATAAATCTGATATCTTGCTGATCAGGCAAAGATACCAATAAGTAACCTTTCCAACTAGTAGATGGACGAATTCCCCACTGGTCATCACCCTGGCCGCAATAGGACCTTATGCTGGACTGTCACTCAGCCACTTACGCATTTGATGGACTCTCACTGAGCCACTTACACTTTCATGGACGCCCACTGAGCCCATGTTGCTTATGCCGACTCAAATAGATGAACTTACTTCCCGAATGATGGGCAAGTAATCAAGATGTTTCTCAAAACAGCAACCTCGTTGCGAATGTAAAATACACCACTGAGCCGGATCCCTCAGGTTTTGTGCGAGTATTTAAATCCCCTTCGAAAGGAAGATCTTAAATATATAAATGAGTTTTGGGATCCGCCTTAAATTTTAAAAATCATTTTGAAGACTCGAAAATATTTTTAAGAATGTTTGAAGTAATGCTGATTTAATGAAATAAATCAGTCCCGATATATTAGAAAATATCTGAATATTATTATTTAAATAATATTCCCATAAGGATAATCTCTATATAAATAATTTGAAGTAGAAGTTTTACAACTCATACTTGAAATGAATATTAAATAACTAAAGATATACTTATACGAAAGTACTATCTTTATTTGAATAATCGAAAATAAGTTTGATTATTGAAACATTATTCTTTAATAAAATAAAGAATATTATTTAGTAAATAATCGGAGTCATAGGTCCTCAAATGAATATTCAATTAATATTCATTAAATAATATAAACTGAGTCATAAGTTCTCGAATGAATATTCAAGTAATATTCATTAAATAATATAAACTGAGTCATAAGTCCTCGAATAAATATTCAAGTAATATTCATTAAATAATATAAACTGAGTCATAAGTCCTCGAATGAATATTCAAGTAATATTCATTAAATAATATAAGCTGAGTCATAAGTCCTCGAATGAATATTCAACTAATATTCATTAAATAATATAAACTGAGTCATAAGTCCTCGAATGAATATTCAAGTAGTATTCATTAAATAATATAAACTGAGTCATAAGTCCTCGAATGAATATTCAAGTAATATTCATTAAATAATATAAAGTTATCGAATAAACCTTATTCGATTAATAGTTTTGAAAACTATATCAATATATATATATATATATAAATATATATATATATATAATATACTCGGGAACATTGACTCCCGGTTTTAAAAAAGGTTCACCTTTAGGTCCCCTATCCTAAGGGTATACGCAACTACTGCTTATCTCTAGCATAGGTATTATGCAACTAATAAGCATTTGAATCAACAGATATATATCAAGATTACGAAACAGACATGCATATATACCATATCACATGCTCCAATATATCGCAAGATTTGCTAATAACAATCATGCACTTATCACAAGATAATGCATATACATATATTTACATCACAACAACAGTATAACGGGTAGAAAACTTGTCTGAATGTTCCCGGATTAGACTTAAGCTTAGAGTGGGTCCAGTAACCTAGGAACAACATAAGCCGGAATTAAACAACGGTCGCTTAAGAAACTAGACTTTAACCATTTAGAGCCCTAACGTTCGCTTTCGCACTTAACGATTCACTTAAGTCACCCTCGGCTCCACCATTTTTCATAAATTAACCATTAAGAGTTTTAAGGCGATTCTTTCGCGAGTACCTTACCAACTGCCTAGTCCACTTAACATAATTGTTTCATACCCCAATTATTAATTTAAAGTCCATAACCAAGGTTTCAAAGTAAGGCGAGGGGTAATAGTTCGGTCGCGAAATGCCGTTACTTAAAACGGTCGTTTCTCCTAAACCGTACATCGGATTCAAACGAACCACATATCAAAACAAAGCTCGTAACATGAACTATCTAATCATGGCAATGGTCAAAACCTAACAGTGAGTTCTCGGGTCCTGATTTTATGAACAAAAACAGTCTAAAGTAAATTGGACATTACGACAGCTATGTTTACGCGATTACCAATTTTTATTCTACTCCAAACCAACCACCAATCAACCACAATTCATTCATAAAACCAAAATCCATCCATACCATACTACAACAGCCCCAACAACTCAATATTACCAATTCATACTTATTTCTCAATCATGAACTAAGAGTTTACTTAAGTTCATTAACTAATAACCAAGATTTCCAACTCCAAAAACATCACCAAACCAACCAATCTCTAAGCACACAATAATCATGCCTCTCATCAACTAAACTACTCATAACAAGCTCTAAACATGATTACACACCCATTACACTAACCCATCATCTAAACATTAGGAAATCTAAACAACAAAACTTAAGACTAAGATTATGAAGAGTTATACCTTCCTTGAAGATTTTAATCCATGAAAGATCCTTGGAATTCCCATGGAAGCCTTAATCTAACCTCCTACAAGCTTGATCTTTCAAAGAAATCAAGAACACAAAAATTAATTTCAAGAAAGTACTATTCACCATCTTCTTGAATGATTTATAGAAAATGCTAGGAAAGGATTTTGAAGCTAAGATTCCTAGGAAGTATGTAACTTAACTAAGAGAAGCTAGGATAATTACCTTGTAAATTAGCAAGTGGAGGAGCTTGGACTTCCCTTTTCTTAAGAAAGAGGCCGAGAGCTTCAATGGAGAAAAAGAAGTCAAGTTGGGTTTTTGGTGAAATGAATGGTTGGTTGGTTGTTTTTGGTGTTTTTGTTTTGATTTATTACTTTTTACCATGGTAACTTTTGTGTGGTTCTTAATCAACCAACAACACATCTTTCTTTGTCATGCTTATGTCACCTTGTTATATCATCCTCCCCCACTTGTCCTCCTCTTATTGGTTTGATGACATCATCCTCACTAACCTCTTTGATTAGCTTCTAATTACTTGACTAATGACCGCTGATCTGTTATACGGTTCGCTTAACTTTCATTTTCGTTTATCGTTTGAGGGAATATACCCGGGATCTTATTACTTGGGTTTCCTTAAACTTTCTCAATACATTATATTCCTTTTATGATCCTCTCTTATAATCCTTGAATTTAAATCCTTTTTATTCTGTTACCTTATACTCAATCCTACCATCCTAGTTCTTCTTATCTTGCTCGACTTCTGTTTTCTCATTATGAAAAGTTTCATCCTTCTCCCATAATTGGGGTTATTTTATACGTTAAAATCCTTGATTTCCACTTTATTATGTTATGAGTTCCCTTTTTTTTGGCGACCTCCCTGACTATCACATTCAGGTTTTGTCTTAAATCTTATTCCTCGAACTATGGTTTTAATCTAAGATCCCGTCCTTAAGCTCTTGAACGTTTGGAACCCAAATTCTGTCGGAATACCTTATTATTCCCTTATCATCTTTCTCGATATTAATCTCTTCTCCCGTCATTGGATCTCTGCCTTCATTCATCACTTTTTCTTGGCACAAAATGATCTTTTCCGATAATTCGGACTGTATTGCAATCTCAAACAGCTTTTCGGTACCGGCTCCGGTTACCTTCACTTCTATTTCCATTTTCTCAAAATCTCTTATAACTCTCCCAAGGACATTATCATCTTGAGTCTCTCCTTTCTACTATGGGCATCAGCCACCACATCGGCTTTCCCCGAATGATAAAGAATCTCCCAATCATAATTCTTGATTAGCTCTAACTGCCTCCTCTGGCGTATGTTGAGCTCTTTCTATGGGAAAATGTACTAGAGCACTTATGGCTTAGGTAAATCTTGCACTTCTCTCCATACAAGTAGTGCCTCCAATCTTTAGGGCAAAACTATTGCCACGAGCCCAAGCTCATGGGTGGGGATATCGAATTTTATATTCCCTTAATTTTCTTGACGCGTACGCGAGTACCTTGTTGTGCTGTATAAGAGCACCCTAATTCCTTATGCGAAGCGTCAATACAAATCACAAAATCTCCTTTTTCCATCCGGCAATGCCAACATAGGGGCCATCACCAATCTTTGCTTCAGTTCTTGAAAGCTGTTCTCGCATTTCTCTGTCCATTCAAACTTCTCAGTCTTACGAGTAAGCCACGTTAAAGGGCTACTATCTTTACAAACTTGAACGCATCTCCGGTAGTGACCGGCCAATCCTACCTCTGGTAGTCGCCCTAACCATAGTCATCAATTCCTCAGTGGTCCTTTATTCATTCTTGTCAGGATCCTCCACGGGATTCTCCCTAGCAACAATCCCTTCTAGGACAACATCCTCAACCGCTACATCCTCAATATGAACATCATCCGGTCCTGCGTTAGGACGCTCTATCAGATCCACAATCCGATCTCCAATTAGTAATAAAACATCATCGCGCTGTCGCTTCTCAATCTCAAGGTTCGGAGTCCCGCTACCATATACGATAACGAACTACGCTTCTATCACGATATTTACAAGGGTTCCCAAAAGGGTTTTAACTGTCAGTACTACGTTAGGTAGTCCGACTATAAACTTGGCAAGAGTTCTTATTTTCTTAGTGAACTTATTATCTTAACATCACATCATCTCTGAGGTTTATAACGCTTAGCTCTGATACTATTTCTGTAACACCCCCAAATCCGAGGTCGGGGATTCGAGTTGTCACGAGTTCCATTTCCCTTATCAATACTTAATCTTAATAGTCAACCAACTACTGCGTACTGTGACCCCACAATATACACACACACCACAAGTTACAGTCTCGGAGATGAATACCAAAAATAACACAAGTCATTTTATTCCACAATTATAAACCATTTCACCATAAAAAGGGTTTCTGAATAATTTACATATTCTTTGCCATTATTACAATTCATAAATATACATAAGTCTAGCACAACAAAAGTTGAAAGCCTAGCCTACTGGTAGCTCCTACCTCAGCTACAACGACATCAACGCCTACAGGAAACTGCGGAACGTTTCCTAACCGATCACGAATTGGGAGCTTGATCCAGTTCATCTTCTCTATTTGTTGTTGTGCTAATGATTTACAATATGTGAGCATCCTCATAGTACTCATGAAAGTCTTGGTCAAAAAGAAATGAACCAAGTTTGTTATCTTAACGCGACCAAGTCGTAAAATATTCAGTATATATATATATATATATATATATATATATATACATTTCACAATCTTTGAAATCCTATGACATGTATAATATACACAGAGTTCCAGTTTATAACTGTTTAAAAATATCGTTGCAAGGTGATCTCATATATCTAACCTTGTCTCAACGTTTTTCTGAAAATCTTTGACATGCATAAGATAATCATTTACTAGATATAAGTTTAAAAGATGAAGTTACAAGATACTCCAATATATTTATATCTTTTCCAAATACTACTTGAACTACCACCGTTCAAGTTATAATCAGTTTCAAAAGTTCATCACACTGATGAGACTACAAGATAAGACTTGAATAGATTCAATCTTTGAAATATCATTTGAAAGAAATGAAGTTACGAGATACTTCATTAAGTCCCGATATATATATACACCTATATATATACATTTCATACACTCCTTGATAACCTCTGTTATGAAAATTATAAACAGAGTTGCAATATCCAATGAATTTGGAAAGGAGAAAACCTTGGCTTAAACCTGATATCTTGCTGATCAGGCAAAGATACCAAATAAGTAACCTTTTCTACTAGTAGATGGACGAATTCCCCACTGGTCATCACCCTGGCCGCAATAGGACCTTATGCTGGACTGCCACTCAGCCACTTACGCATTTGATGGACTCCCACTGAGCCACTTACACTTTCATGGACGCCCACTGAGCCCATGTTGCTTATGCCGACTCAAATAGATGAACTTACTTCCCGAATGATGGACAAGTAATCAAGATATTTCTCAAAACAGCAACCTCGTTGCGAATGTAAAATACACCACTGAGCCGGATCCCTCAGGTTTTGAGCGAGTATTTAAATCCCCTTCGAAAGGAAGATCTTAAATATATAAATGAGTTTTGGGATCCGCTCTAACTTTTAAAAATCATTTTGAAGACTCGAAAAAATATTTTTTAAGAATGTTTGGAGTAATGCTGATTTAATGAAATAAATCAGTCCCGCTATATTAGAAAATATCTGAATATTATTATTTAAATAATATTCCCATAAGGATAATCTCTATATAAATAATTTGAAGTAGAAGTTTTACAACTCATACTTGAAATGAATATTAAATAACCAAAGATATACTTATACGAAAGTACTATCTTTATTTGAATAATCGAAAATAAGTTTGATTATCGAAACATTATTCTTTAATAAAATAAAGAATATTATTTAGTAAATAATCGGAGTCATAGGTCCTCAAATGAATATTCAATTAATATTCATTAAATAATATAAACTGAGTCATAAGTCCTCGAATGAATATTCAAGTAATATTCATTAAATAATATAAACTGAGTTATAAGTCCTCGAATGAATATTCAAGTAATATTCATTAAATAATATAAACTGAGTCATAAGTCCTCGAATGAATATTCAAGTAATATTCATTAAATAATATAAAATTATCGAATAAACCTTATTCGATTAATAGTTTTGAAACCTATATCAATATATATATATAAATATATATATATATAATATACTCGGAAACAGCGACTCCCGGTTTTAAAAAAGGTTTACCTTTAGGTCCCCTATCCTAAGGGTATACGCAACTACTGCTAATCTCTAGCATAGGTATTATGCAACTAATAAGCATTTGAATCAACAGATATATATCAAGATTACGAAACAGACATGCATATATACCATATCACATGCTCCAATATATCGCAAGATTTGCTAATAACAATCATGCACTTATCACAAGATAATGTATATACATATATTTACATCACAACAACAGTATAACAGGTAGAAAACTTGCCTGAGTGTTCCCGAATTAGACTTAAGCTTAGAATGGGTCCGGTAACCTATGAACAACAACATAAGCCGGAATTAAACCACTGTCGCTTAAGAAACTAGACTTTAACCATTTAGAGCCCTAACGTTCGCTTTCGCACTTAACGATTCACTTAAGTCGCTCGAGTACCCTCAGCTCCACCATTTTTAATAAATTAACCATTAAGATTTTTAAGGCGATTCTTTCGCGAGTACCTTAACAACTGCCTAATCCACTTAACATAATTGTTTCATACCCCAATTAGTCATTTAAAGTCCTTAACCAAGGTTTCAAAGTAAGGTGAGGGGTAATAGTTCAGTCGCGAAACGCCGTTACTTAAAACGGTCGTTTCTCCTAAACCGTACATCTGATTCAAACGAACCACATATCAAAACGAAGCTTGTAACATGAACTATCTAATCATGACAATGGTCAAAACCTAACAGTGAGTTCTCGGGTCCTGATGTTATGAACATAAACAGTCTAAAGTAAATTGGACATTACGACGGCTATGTTTACGCGATTACCAATTTTTATTCTACTCCAAACCAACCACCAATCAACCACAATTCATTCATACAACCAAAATCCATCCATACCATACTACAACAGCCCCAAAAACTCAATATTACCAATTCATACTTATTTCTCAATCATGAACTAAGAGTTTACTTAAGTTCATTAACTAATAACCAAGATTTCCAACTCCAAAAAATATCACAAAACTAACCAATCTCTAAGCACACAATAATCATGCCTCTCATCAACTAAACTACTCATAACAAGCTCTAAACATGATTACACACCCATTACACTAACCCATCATCTAAACATTAGGAAATCTAAACAACAAAACTTAAGACTAAGATCATGAAGAGTTATACCTTCCTTGAAGCTTTTAATCCATGAAAGATCCTTGGAATGCCCATGGAAGCCTTAATCTAACCTCCTACAAGCTTGATCTTTCAAAGAAATCAAGAACACAAAAATTAATTTCAAGAAAGTACTATTCACCATCTTCTTGAATAATTTATAGGAAATGCTAGGAAAGGATTTTGAAGCTAAGATTCCTAGGAAGTATGTAACTTAACTAGGAGAAGCTAGGATAATTACCTTGTAAATTAACAAGTGGAGGAGCTTGGACTTCCCTTTTCTTAAGAAAGAGGCCGAGAGCTTCAATGGAGAAAAAGAAGTCAAGTTGTGTTTTTGGTGAAATGAATGGTTGGTTGGTTGTTTTTGGTGTTTTTGTTTTGATTTATTACTTTTTACCATGGTAACTTTTGTGTGGTTCTTAATCAACCAACAACACATCTTTCTTTATCATGCTTATGTCACCTTGTTATGTCATCCTCCCCCACTTGTCCTCCTCTTATTGGTTTGATGACATCATCCTCACTAACCTCTTTGATTATCTTCTAATTACTTGACTAATGACCGCTGATCTGTTATACGGTTCGCTTAACTTTCGTTTTCGTTTATCGTTTGAGGGATCATACCCGGGATCTTATTACTTGGGTTTCCTTAACCTTTCTCAATACATTATATTTCTTTTATGATCCTCTCTTATAATCCTTGAATTTAAATCCTTTTTATTCTGTTACCTTATACTCAATTCTTTCTGTATCTGGTAGATTTTCGGGAAAAATCAAAGTGTTCGGATTTGGATTCTGACGATCTTTACATACACTTATATACCACATAGAGTACTAATAATATCCCAGAAGATCAATAATATCCCAGAAGATCAATAAAAGAATCCCTACATAGTGTGGCATGAAAAGTTTTCTTATTTAGCAAAATCAGCAAAATCACTATTCATAAGGGTTTCAAAAAAATTCCAAAAATTGGGGTTATTACATCTGTTAAACAAAAATCTAAGCTAAAGCCTGTTAAGTTTGTAGCTGTAAAGTCTGATAATGAGAAATCAGAAGTTAAAAAGGAATTAACTTCTACCAAACTAAAACAGGAAAAGACAACTGAAGTAAATGTAGGCTTAATGACTAAGAAGCAGCTTAAGCATAAGCTGAAAGATGTTAAGAATGCAAACAAGGTAAAATCACCTAGGAAAAATAGGAATGGAAAGGAAGGTGTGAATAAAAGCAATGATTATAAGCCTGTTCCTGAAGCTCCTAGGAAAACGTGTCATAACTGTGGAAGTTCTAACCATCTGGCTTCTTTTTGCAGGAAGAATAACAACATAAACTCCTTACCTTCAAAGTCAGGAGTTAAGAGTCAGTCTGTTAGATATAAGCCACAAAATCCTTATTTTCATTGTGGTAGTTTATGGCATTCCATTTATACTTGTAAGGAATATCATAGTCTGTACTATGATTATTATCAAATAAAACCTTCTTTAAAGAAAGTTACCATTGTTCCTTCCAGTGTAAGTTCTGATTCAAAGTCTGATAGTGTAAATTCTGATAACAAAAATGTTAACATAAACTCTGATGCTAAATCCGCTGCAAATGTTAACAGACTTAATAAGGCCAAATGATCCAAGCATGTCTGGGTCCTTAAAACTAATCATTAGTGGTCTTTGTGATTGCAGGGCAACAGAAAAAACATCCTAGTTCTGGACAGTGGATGTTCGGGACATATGACTGGAAATAAAGCCCTGTTATCAAACTTTGTGGAGAAGGCTGACCCAAGTGTTTCTTATGGAGATGGCAACATTGGAAAAACATTGAGATATGCAATATCAATCTTGGGAATGTCATCATTAAAGAAGTAGCTCTGGTCTCAGGACTTAAACACAATCTGCTGAGTGTTAGTCAAATCTGTGACAGAGGTAATTATATGGATTTCTTTGAAGAACACTGTGAAGTTGTAAGTAAATCTACAGGCAAAGTTGTTTAGAAAGGATACAGGCGTGGTAACATCTATGAAGCCAAGCTTTCAACAAGTACTGATGGTTCTGCAATCTGTCTGATGAGTAGAGCATCAATTGAAGAAAGCTGGAATTGGCACAAGAAACTCTCTCATTTAAATTTCAATAATATAAATGAGCCGATCAAGAAAGATCTTGTGAGAGGACTGCCAAAGTCAGTATTTGCTCCTGATGGTCTTTGTGATTCTTGTCAGAAGTCCAAAAAAAGGAAATCTTCATTCAAGAGCAAGACTGAGTCATCAATTCTTGAGCTTTATCACCTACTACATGTTGATCTATTTGGTCCAGTAAATGTCATGTCTATTGCAAAGAAGAAATATGCTATGGTCATAGTGGATGAGTTCACCAGATACACATGGGTGTATTTCTTGCACACAAAAAGTGAAACTGCATCTATCTTGATTAATCATGTCAAGCAACTGGATAAATTGATCAAGGACTCAGTGAAAATAATAAGGAGTGATAATGGTACTGAGTTTAAGAATTTGATAATGGAAGAGTTCTGCAAAAACCATGGAATCAAGCAGGAATTTTCTGCTCCTGGAACTCCACAGCAAAATGGAGTTGTTGAAAGGAAGAATAGAACTCTCATTGAAGCTGCACGTACAATGCTTGATGAAGCAAAGCTTCCAACCTATTTCTGGGCCGAAGCTGTGCAAACTGCTTGTTTTACTCAGAATGCAACACTCATTAATAATCAAGGAAAGACACCATATGAGATGGTGAAGAAAAAGAAGCCAAATTTGAAGTATTTTCATGTATTTGGATGCAAGTGTTTTGTTCTTAAGACTCATCCTAAACAGCTATCCAAATTTGATCTAAAAGCTGATGAAGAAATCTTTGTTGGATATCCACTTTCCACAAAAGCCTTCAGAGTCTATAACTTGAGAACAAGAGTGGTCATGGAATCTATCAATGTCTCTTTTGATGATAAGAAGATTACTGGACTTGAAGATTTTATTGATCATGATCAGCTGAGATTTGGAAATGAAGACTCAAATTCTGATACCGAAAATCCTAACAATCTAAATCCTGATACTGCAAACTCTGAAGGATTAAACTCTGATGTTATTGAAACTGTGGTGTTACGCCAAAGGAAGATGCACCTATGCAGGGGGAGCATACTCAAGATATAACCACATCTCAAGAAGCATTAGAACATACATCTGGCTCTTCAAGTTCTGATTCGTCAAGTTCTGATAAGCCAAGTTCTGATAGTTCTGAAAATCTAAATTCTGAAGAATCTAACTCAGAGAGCATAGTTTCAGGGGGAGCATCAGAAAATGTTAATGAAGACAGCATGGATCATGGGGGAACATCCAGTTCTAGAGAAAATCTTCCATCTGCAAAGAAGTGGACTAAATCACATACACCTGATTTGATAATTGGAAATCATGATGCAGGTATCAGAACTAGAACAGCTACTTCAAGTGAATGTCTTTACAATTCTTTTCTTTCTCAGACTGAGCCAAAGAAAGTGGAAGAAGCTCTTCAAGATGCTGATTGGGTGCAAGCAATGCAGGAAGAGTTAAATGAATTTGAAAGAAACAAAGTCTGGACCCTAGTGCCAAGACCAAAGAACAGATCTGTTGTTGGTACAAAATGGGTATTCAGAAACAAAACTGATAGTGATGGCATAATTACAAGGAATAAAGCAAGGTTGGTTGCAAAAGGATATTCTTAACAGGAGGAAATCGATTATGATGAAACATTTGCACCAGTTGCTAGATTGGAAGCCATAAGGATATTTTTGGCGTATGCTGCTCACAAAAAGTTTACTGTCTTTCAAATGGATGTGAAAAGTGCTTTTCTCAATGGAGAATTGGAGGAAGAAGTATATGTTGAAACACCTCCAGTCTTTGTAAACTCCAAATATCCAGATTATGTCTACAGGCTTGATAAAGCACTTTATGGACTTAAGCAAGCTCCAAGAGCATGGTATGAGACTTTAGCTCAGTTTCTTCTAGAAAGTGGATTTAACAGAGGAACTATAGACAAAACACTGTTCTACCTCAACCATGGAAAGGACTTACTTTTGGTCCAGATTTATGTTGATGATATCATCTTTGGTTCTACAAATGACAGTCTCTGCAAGAAGTTTGCCAAACTGATGTAGTCAAGGTATCAAATGAGTATGATGGGGGAACTTAGCTATTTTCTGGGCCTTCAAGTCAAGCAGAATGAAGAAGGCACTTTTACTTGTCAAACTAAGTACACCAGAAATTTGCTGAAGAAATTTGGAATGCAAGATTGTTCAAGTGCATCCACTCCCATGGCCACTGCAACAAAACTGGACAAGGATACTGGTAAATCAGTAGATATTACTGATTACAGAGGTATGATTGCCTCACTACTCTATCTAACTGCTAGTAGACCTGATATCATGTATGCTACCTGTCTTTGTGCAAGATTTCAAGCAGATCCAAGAGAACCTCACTTAACAGCTGTGAAAAGAATTTTCAAGTATCTTAAGGGAACAGCTGATCTGGGATTATGGTATCCCAGAGAATCAGATTTTAAACTAATAGGTTACTCAGATGCAGATTTTGCAGGTTGCAAAATTGACAGGAAAAGCACAAGTGGAAGCTGCCAATTTCTTGGAGGTAGATTGGTTTCTTGGTTTAGAAAGAAACAGAAGTCAATTTCCACATCAACTGCAGAAGCAGAGTATATTGCTGCAGGAAGCTGTTATGTACAGATTCTTTGGAAGAAGAATCAGTTACTGGATTATGGGTTAACATATTTCAAAATCCCTATTTACTGTGATAATCAAAGTGCTATTGCTATGACAGGTAATCCAGTTCAACACTCAATGACAAAGCACATCAGCATCAGGTACCACTTCATAAGGGAACATGTAACACCCCCAAATCCGGGGTCGGGGATCCGGGTTGTCATGAGTTCCATTTCCCTTAATAACATCCAATCTTAATAATTAATCAACTACTCTGTACTGTGACCCCACCATTAAATACACACACCACAAGTTATAGCCTCGGAGTTGAATATCCAAAAATAATCACAAGTCATTTTATTCCACAATTATATGCCAATGCACCTTAAAAAGGTTTCTGAATAAATTTACATTTCTTTGCCATTATTACAATTCATAATATACATAAGTCTGGGACATTATTAGTTGAAAACTTAGCCTATTGGTAATTTCTACCTCGGCTACAGCGGCCTCAACGCTTCCAAAAAGCTGCGGAACGTTTCCTATCCGCTTGCGAATTGGGAGATTGGTCCTGTTCATCTTATCTATCTGATGTTGTGTTATGAAAGAAGAAAGCAAGGGTGAGCAGCAAGCCCACCAAAATAATATGTATAATGATTAACAATATATGAGCCTTCTCATAGTACTCATGAAAGTCTTGGTCAAAAGAAATGAACCAAGTTGATATCTTAATGCGATGAAGTCGCAAAATATTCAGTATATATATATACATATATACTTTTCAAAATATGGGAAGTCCTCTTCCATGCATAATATACACAAAGTTCCAGTTTATAACTGTATAAAAATATCGTTGCAAGGTGATCTCATATCTCTAACCTTGTCTCAACGTTTTCTGAAAGTCTTTGTCATTCATAAGACAACCATTAACTAGATATAAGTTTAAAAGATGAAGTTACAAGATACTCCAATATACTTATATCTGTTCCAAATACTACTTGAACTACCACCGTTCAAGTTATAATTAGTTTCAAAAGTTCACCACATAGATGAGACTACAAGACAAGATTTGAATAGATTAAATCTTTGAAGTATTATTGAAGGAAATGAAGTTATGATATACTTCATTAAGTTCTGATATATATATATATATCCACATATACATCTTCTTTATACATCTCCTGAAAACCTCTGTCATGTAAAGTATGAACAGAGTTTGTAACATCCAATAAATTTTTGGAAGGAACAAAATTGTGGCATAAACCCGATATCTTGCTGATCAGGCAAAGATACCAATAAGTAACCTTTTCTACTAGTAGATGGATGAATCCCTCACCGGTAATCACCCTGGCTACATAAGGACCTTGTGCTGGACCGCCACCCGGCCTCTTACGGGTTGATGGACTGCCACCCAGCCACTTACATTTTGATAGACCGTACCACGGCCTGTCGCTTATGCCGACTCAATTAGATGGTCTTACTTCCCGAACGTTGGGTACGTTATCAATTCATTTGTTTTCTCAAAACAGCAACCACGCTGCGAATGTAAAATGCACCACAGAGCTGGATCCCCCAGGTTTTGAGCGAGTATTTAAATCCCCTTTGAAAGGAAGATTTTAAATATAAAAAAAAATGAGTTTTGGGGTCCACTCTAACTTTAAAAATCATTTTGAAGACTCGAAAACATTTTTAAGAATGTTTGGAGTACTGCTGATTTATTAAAATAAATCAGTCCTGATATATTAGAAAATATCTGAATATTATTATTTAAATAATATTCTCATAAAGATAATCCTTATAAAAATAATCGAAGTAGAAGTTTTAAAACTTATACTTGAAATGGATATTAAATAACCAAAGATATACTTATATGAAAGTACTATCTTTATTTGAATAATCGAAAATAAGTTTGATTATTGACACCTTATTCTTTAATAAAATAAAGAATATATTTCAGTAATAAGCGGAGTCATAATACCTCGAATGAATATTATAAATAATATTCATTAAATAAAATAAAGGAGTCATACATCCTCAAATGAATATTCAAATAATATTCAATTAATAAAATAAAAGGAGTCATAAGCCCTCGAATGAATATTCGAAATAATATTCAATAAATAATATAAAGTTATCGAATAACCCTTATTCGATTAATAGTTGTGAAAACTATAACCATATATATATAAATATATATATATATATATATATATATAAAATCTACTCGGGATCCTCGACTCCCGGTTTTAGAAAATGTTTTCACCTTTGGGTTGATTCCTTATCCCATGAGGTTCCTTGAAGGTCAATCTTCAAGGAATCATAGTCCTAACTGGACTTTATTTATTAGCCGATTTATCCCTTATTAATTAATTATGAAATTAATTAATATTCAGGGTTTTGGGCCCTTTTTAACGGGACTAGCTTTCAGCCCAGTTATGATATAATTAATGCAATATTAATTACGCAATCAGGGTTTATTTTATTCTTTATCATTTACCCCCAACTTCTGGGAAACTCTAAAAAGATTTCGCAGAAGTTAAGTTTATTCGTTCCCTTACAGGGTATCCTTTTTGCGTAAAGTGTGGAGCGACCTACACATTTACAACGATTCGCCTTTGTACATGCTTTCAGGGATTTTTTGGAATCTCCCAATCACTTTCTTTTATCTTTATTGCTATTATTTAGGAATTATCTGGTATTTTTCCCTTAATTTCCAAGAATTTTCCC
Source organism: Apium graveolens (assembly GCF_009905375.1). Lineage (NCBI taxonomy): Eukaryota > Viridiplantae > Streptophyta > Magnoliopsida > Apiales > Apiaceae > Apium > Apium graveolens. The sequence goes on along the minus strand of NC_133655.1, from coordinate 185,730,757 downwards.
TAAATTCCTGGGAACTTTCCTTAATTTCCAGGAATTTTCCCTTAATTTCTGGGATTTTTCCTTAATTTCCAGGAATTTTCCTTAACTTTTAGGAATTTCCAAGTATTTTACAGGATTTTCCAGAAAATATTCATAATTTCTAGAATTTTCCAAGGTATTTCTATTTTTCCAGAAAACATTTTTAATTTTCAGGAAAATATTCATAATTTTCCTCCCTTTTATTTTTAAAATACCCCCTTTTTTCAACCATGAATCCTTTCGACCAGGATCCTGGTCGAATAAGGCTTCAATATGCCCTGGTCGAAGCCCATTTCGAGCAGGATGTTTCGACCAGAAATCCTGGCCGAATTTCGATCAGGGTTTTTTTATATATATATAATTCGACCAGGAATCCCTTTGGACCAGGATCCTGGTCGAAATAGCCTTCACTTTGTTCTAATTGAGAGGTCAGGATTATTTTGCCGCTTCAAATTTTGACCGAATAATGGTATTATGTAATCTTGGTCGTGCATACTTTCGACCAGGAATTTTGGACCTGAACCTGACAGAAATTCGGTCAGGATTTTTTTGCTGATCCATTTTTGACCGAATAAAGCCCCCATTATTTTCTGGTCGTGGGTAATTTCGAGCACATGGTTTCGACCAGGAATATAGTAAAAATCCTGATCGACTTTGGTCAGGATTTTTTATAATAATACATTATGTGGGTTCGGGCCTCCTTTCTAGGCTTTTCCCTTTTGTTTAATTGAGCTTTTATTAATTGGGCCCTTCCTTCTGAGCTTTAACCTTAATTGGGCCTATTCTTTGAAAAAATCTGGGTTTGGGCCCTGCGCTGGGCTTGCTGTATTATTCAGGCACAAAAACCTTTTTGGGCTTTAAAGTTTTTCCCGGATCCACATATTTTAGTTTTTTCCTGAATTTGGGATGGGCTTTAATTTCGAATCCACATTCCAGAATATTCTGGAATTTCGAAGTTTATTCCATACTTACCATTTTTACTTCCAGATTTTTCTGGATCCTTCCAGAACTCCCTCAAAAATATATATTTAAATCAAGTTTTTATTTTTATTCTCCAAAAAACCTCTAGATCCTTCTAGATCCTTCAAATTTTTGGGCCCAAATGGGCTTTTTTAGGCCCATTTGCTGGCTGGGGAGTTTATATAAGAGTGGGGGGGGGAGTGTGCTTTCACTCACACTTCTCATTTCACTCTCCCTCACTTCTCAAAAACTCCTCTCCTCTCAAACACTCTCAAACACTCCTTTCCGGCAATCCTTCTCCGGCCTTCCTTTTCTCCCAAGGTTTCAAGTCCTTTTCTTCCATCAATGGCAGACAAGAATTCTGAGAGAGCGGCTAAGATTGCCTCTACATTAAAATGAGGTAATGATATCAAAATCCGTTCTTCTTATATGTCATTACTAGACATGATTTACACTAGGGGGGATGAATACCCTTCCAATGCACATCTAGATTCATTCGATTATTGTAACACATGGCATAATATAGATTTTAATAAAATGAACGTACTTTATAATGTTCGTCCCCCTCTTAGGCTAGTTCCCGTTGACGGTGGTGATTGTACTTGACACTGGAAACCCGACACTCTATTCATTTACACAGATGCCCTTAATGTCGGGCTTAGGTTTCCTTTCCATGATTTTATTCCCCACTTACTAGCAAACATGCCAATTAACCCCCGTCAGCTTTCTCCAAATGCTTGGAGAAACATTTTATGCTTCATGGTCTCGTGTCTAAGGGGAGGTTTTCCTTGGTCAATAACTGTAATACTGGGATATATCGTGTAATTATTTTTGCTAATAAATAAATATTATGCATGTTCACTATTTATTCTGTGAATTAATTGTTAAGTGGTATATATATTTGGATGTTTAAAAATAATATCAATTGAGTATTTTAATTTTTATATGTCCAAAATGAAATATAGATAATTGTCATATCTTCCTATTTATTTTTATGTTGATTTATGATTTTATAGGAAATTTATGGATTTTATAAAATCTTTTTCCAAGTATCTAGAAACTATTTTATATAATCGGGAACCAACCGACGTCACCCATTTTTACGTTTTTATAACCCGAAACTCTTCCGAGAACTCCTTCCTAACCCAATTGCAATTTTCCGAGCATTTTCCATGTTTCAACTTTTTCGATCCGGCGTAGGGTTTGTCCTGTGCGGGTCCCAACCTAATATTTTCGATACATTATTCGTTTCGGTAAATTAATAAAACTCGTATTTTTGATAAACGAGATCTTTTTATTAAACTATTACAATTATCACCTCGTAATACGTGTAACCAGGCGCTGAGACCAAGACCGCCGTAGAAATTGTACTGATTTGGATAATTATCCTGAACACCGGTACCGTTTGGATCTGTTTTTATAAATAAACGTACCATTTTGTATCCGGAATGATCCAACGGGGTACTAATTTTCCGTAATTATAAATAGCCTTTACCGTATTTTATTTCGTAACGAAAATCATTTGCAAACAGTAATTATAGAATTTTCTAGAGAAAAACCCTAATTTCATATAAACTTTCAAGAATCAAACTACAATTTGGAGGTGTTAGTGAAATCTGCTTGAGAAGCTCTAGTAACCAAAACGGAGGTTTTGAAGTGTTCTATCAGATTATCCAACTTTCAGAACTACATAATCAAAGGTTTATTTTCTATATTTTTATTTATTTTTGAATTACTTTGATTAAAATATGAATTTTTGTACGGATGATTGTTTGAATGATTTGATGCTTGCATGTTGTAGAGGTTGTTCTCCTGATGATTTTCATATGTCATATGACTGATTTGGAGTTCAATAACATGTTCAAAATTGAGTTTAATTTTTGAATTTTAAAATTAGAGTTTATAACCCGTATGAATGTTCTAAATTGAAAATTAGGGCTTTTTATTCTAGGGGTAATTAGCTGTTGAAATATATTGGGTTGTGTTACTTATGAAATTTGCAATCGATTGGTGTATAGTTCGTTAACAGGGGATTCCTGAATCGAAGGGAGTTGTGTTTTTAAGTTTACGTCGAGCTCGCCGGAAACCGGCGAACTTCCCGACCATTTTCCGGCCAACTCAGGGGTTATCTGTGTGATTGAATGGTATAGTTAAATTCCTTGTGATTTGTAGATCAATTCTGGAGCTTTTGATGATGGGAGGATTCCGGGAACGAATTCTCCGGCGAACCCCGACTGTTTTCCGGCGAGGGTTGGTAAAATTGTAGTTAGGTCCCTATATTTTTGAAGATGGTGAAGTTTAGTCCCTGTAGTTTGCAAAGTTTTCAAAAATAGGAATCCTGTTTATAAAATGTTTAAAAATAGTATTTCCTATTTATTTTAATTATAAAAATTCATTTTTTATTTCTGAAAATTCCAAATATTATTATTTTATTTTCAAAAATTATTTTTAATTCAAAAATAAATCTGAATTAATTAGTTAATTAATTTTAGTTAATAATTAATTGATTAATTGGTCAATTAATTAGAACATTAATTGATTTAATTAATTATAAATTTGATTTTAATTAATTATTTAATTAGATTTAATTATTTAATTAGATTTAATTATTTAAAAATGATTTAAAAATTCCGAAAAATAGTTTCGAGCTTTAAAATATTATTTTAAATTGTTTTCAAGGCTCGATAATTATTAGAAAATTATTTTGAAACCAGATGTGGCCAACCGAACCCTGTTTATTGCTTTAAAATTGATCCAACGACCCGTTTTAATTCCAAAAAATGTTTTAAAAATCATATTAAATACCCGAAAGCTTGTTTATGACCCGAGACTCCTTTATAAATGATATATCATTGATTATTTGACGTGTTATGTGTTATACGTGACTTGTTGTTTGACTGACGGTTAATATGTTCGGTGTTTACTTGTTTATAGTATAACTTTCAATCCGTTAATCGGATTTGGGTAAAACGAAGGGTAGATAGAAGTGTATATCAAATAGAATCGTATGAGTTGAGTATTGATAGATGTTTATGATATCTGAGCAGAAGAGGAAAGGCGTAGGAAAGGGAAATAGATAGTCGAGGAGTAGGAGATTGTGATTGAAAGTTAGAAAAGTATAGCAAGCTAATATCAGGCAAGTGTTTTGAACTTTTTCGGGATATATTGTAGTTGATTAATAGTCTTGTTTCATATTGCAAGTGCTTTGAAGCACTTAACCCTAAACCTTGATTCCAGTTGTTGATCTTTGAGCCGTAAACCTTATTCTTTCTGAACCATTGATTGTTGTATACCCGAATACGAATCATAGATATACGATACTACTCCACAAATACATACAAACTAAATGCCAAACACTGACTCAAATTACTTACATACTCAAACCATTGTACCTTATGCTTTAAAAGACCAAATCCTTGCAATCTTGAAACTTTGATTCCTTTGTTATCCAATTCTTTCATTACCTGACAACCATTCTTTGAAATTGACATATTGATCTTTTGTGAAGATGGAAACCATTTCATTGTTGAATATCCAATGTTGCTTATGATTGTTTATTATGTTACATTGTTTATTCTGTTACTATGTTAAATTAGATTGTTTTAATAAAATTATGGACTAGATTCGTGGTCAGACCAGATTGGTGGTCAAGTTAGGCCAATGTGTGCCTTGGATCCAGTAATTAGAGGAGAGCTGTATGCCTTGCTCGGGGTTAGTGCGTGACTGATCAGCAGCCTAACCTTGGTTTTTAAAATAAAAATATAATATCCAATTCTAAATCATTAATCATTGTTCACTTGATACCTTAATCCTTTTCACTTGATGATCATTATTCTCATTCTTGTCATTGTGACTTATTGAGCTAGTTAACTTATTTATGCGATATTGTTTATGTTCTTTTCCAGTTAAGAAGGAACCGGTTGGTAGCGAGGATCCCCAATCCAGTGCGAGAGCTAGGGGTCCAGGTTGATCGAGTTAAGCTAGCTGCCAGCTTTTGAGATAGTTTAAGTTTGTAAAAGTTCGTAATAATGTTTAATGTTCAGTTCTAAGTTTGAATAGTTGGGATTTGGACATTTGTAATATAAGTGTATGTGTGTGGCTTGTGGACATACCTTAACCTGTTGCGGTCCGTGGTAGTTGGTAAGTAGGGTCACTGCATATTATTATTATCATTATTATTGTTATAAGTAGGTTATAAATAAGGTATGTGTGTGTGGACCCCAAACTTCTGACCCGGGTTTGGAGGGTGCCACAGATTTGGTATCAGAGCCACGGGTTATAAGTCACTGACACAAGCCTAGGTTAACGGGAATGTTAGATATATTTGTGATGTCATGTGTAATATGATTTGTGTTTAGTTTTCAGATCTTAACTAACAGGACAAATCAGTACTTAATTGGAAATCAACACTTATACTGAAGACAGAACTTAAGATATCAGAACTTAAGTTATCAGAAGATATTTATCAGGAGATAATATCAGGACTTAAGGTGACTTTCAGATAAGGCAGGCGGCTGATTGAAAGGAAAGAAGATCGAGACTAAGACAGGAAGAAATATGCATGACGAAGGACTTCTATGAAGAATAGAATACTTGGAAGAAAAGATAACTAGTTGATATATTTTAGCAAGCAGAATTATATTCCATATCAATTAGAACATTATCTTGTAATTGTGTAGTATATAAACACAGACATCGGGTTTACACTATATGTGTTATCATTATCAAAGTTATTATTCAATATAACCCTTGAAGCTCTTGTGATAATTTGTTCATCACTGAGAGAGAACAGTTCCATATTGTAACAGAGTTTATTGTGTTGAATAAAATCTGTTTTCTGTTACTTGAGTTCTTATATTCGATTTGATTGTAGTAAATACTGTATTCAACCCCCTTCTACAGTGTGTGTGACCTAACAGGGAAAGGGTAGAGGGTTAGGATTAGAAGTAAGGAAATAGAAAGATAGAACGTCGAGAGGATGAGTGTGACGGTATAACAGGTATTTGTATAATTCGCGTTGTGGTTCGAGATTCTTATATTGCGATATGATTTCAGATAGCAGCGATGGCCGACTCTTTCATCTCCGTACCAGCTGATCACTCAGAGCCCTCAGTTGGAGGACCATCTTCGGATCCACGTCATGTTGTCCCACCAGTGTTGGCTATTTTACCTCCACCTGTGTTGCAGGCCGTACCACTGCAGGCTATTCCACCCCCAGGCATGAGGCCACCTATCAGAGGACCCCTACCTGCTGATTCAGGTTTTACTGGTCACTCAATTACAGGTGTACCTTTTCAGTTCTCTTCATATCCTGTCCCATATCATCAGTTCGAGGCTTTCCTTATGGAGGAGCGATTCCTACGGGATCAGATTCAGGAGCTATTACATATTTTGCGTACCGGAGAGGTTAGGAGTGGTGAGAGGCGACTCAGAGAGAGACTCCAGGTATTTCGGAGAGCAGCTGCTGTGAGGATTGCTGAGGCTACTCATGAGGATATCACCCCTGATTTTCTTGTGGAGTGGGCTAAGTGGGTTCTGGAAGAGCTTGAGGAGATTGGAGGACCAGACTTGCCCTAAGCTAGAGGCACAGAGATGGAGATGTTGAGCAGTGCTGTTGTAGTTGTTTAGTATGTAAAGTAGTGTGTAGTATGTATAAGTAGACTTTTAGGTTGTATTTATAGACTAGATCAGCTGACTAGTGAGTAGGTTTGTTGTACCCTTTTTCTTTTTCTTCCGAAGCGTCTTTACGCTTGTACTACCTAAAACTTTTGATCTATATATATCAGTACCTTTTCCTCTCCAGCATTGTCATTTACATTACTGCACCTGTTTTACTTTACTTTATTTATTGTACCAGTTATACCCCTGTGATACCATGTACCCTATTCCCTTAACTGTTTATATTCTGTAAAGAAGCATGCAATTTACTTAGTTCAACTGTTACAACTGTTTTCAAAAAGAGATATTTCTGTTTTACAAAACTTTTCTTTTATGCAAAGGATTTGATTTAAAAGCTAAATAAGTTGTTTAATTCTTTACAGAAAATGCCTCCCAGAAGAAATACCCGCAACAACACCCAGAATGAAGAAACCAACAATAACAATAACAACCAAGATGATACTAACCAGAATGCAAACCCAGGACCCATAGACCCAACAATAGCCCATATTATTCAAATCTTTGCCCAACAAACAGTTCACCTGACACAACAACAACAAAGACAAACCAATCCCTAGGTAACTTTCAAAACTTTTCAGGCAGTAAATCCACCAGAATTCAAGGGTTCCCTAGATCCGATTGAAGCAAATGTTTGGTTAAAGGAAATAGAGAAGTCGTTTGCTTTAGTTAAAGTGAAGGAAGAACAGAAGGTGTAGTTTACAAGTTATTATTTGAAGAATGAGGCCACCTATTGGTGGGAGACTGTGAAGACATAGGAAGGTACAAATGTTATTACTTTGGGGAGGTTTAAGCAATTATTTTTAGAAAAATATTTTCCCCAGTTTGTTCAGGATTAGATGGAGCTGAAGTTTTTAGAGTTAAATCAAGAAAATATGTCGGTAGCTGATTATGAAAGTAAGTTTAAAGAGTTGTCAAGGTATGTGCCGTCATATGTAGATACTGACAGGAAGAAGGCTAAGAGATTCCAGAAAGGTCTGAAGCCATGGATCAGAGAGAAGGTAGCCATCTTTGAATTGGATACCTATGCAGGAGTTGTACAAAAGGCCATGATTACAGAGACAGAGAGCGAGATGTCACAGAAGGAAAAGGAAAGTAAGAAGAGGAAGTTGATGGGAATGAAGGTCAGTCACAACCAGGAAAGTTTCCAAATTTTAAGAAGGGCATATTTAAGCCGGGGAGAAATTTTAATGTTAACAAACAGAATGTAGGCGATAGAGGTCATGGCAACCGTCCAGTCAACGTGAATTAGCCGAATCAGTTGAGGCTAACTTTTCCAGATTGTCAGGTATGTGGGAAGAAGCACGGATGAGTTTTTAATAAGTTGAACGTGATTTGTTTCAAGTGTAATCAGAAAGGGCATTATTCCAGGGAGTGCCGCAATCAGCCAGCGAGAGAGCCAGCAAACAAGGATCAGCCTACCCAGAATCTAGCGGTTAAGGTTCCAGCTATTGAATTTACATACTTTAAATATGGGAAGCCATGACATATAGCTAGGGATTGCAAGACACCAGCCCTAGTCAGTAATGCATTGAGAATTATGGGATCTACCCTAGCAGTGAATGAGGCTCTAAGGGCAAGAGTTTTTGATATGTCTATAAAGGACGCTATCCAGGATACTGATGTCGTGGCAGGTAAGCTTAATGTGAATTCTTTATGTGCCAAAGTGTTAATAGATTCGGGAGCAACTCGATCATTTATTTCTCAAGATTTCGTTAGTAACTTAAATTGTCCGGTTGAGTATTTAAATGAAATAATGACTGTGGAATTAACAAATCAAGAACGTATATCTGTTAATCAAGTTTATGGGAATTATGAGATTGAGATTTCTGGTAATAAGTTTTGTGTAGATTTGATACCATTTAAGCTAGGAGAGTTTGACGTTATCTTAGGAATGGATTGGTTATCTAAGCACGATGCCCAGATAGATTGTCGAAATAAGAAGGTAATGGTAAATATGCCAGACGAGAGGATAGTAACGTTTAAGGGTCAAAAGCAAGCAAAGAAGTTCTTAACAATGATTCAAGCTAAAAAGTTACTATGGCAAGGATGCGAGCATTTCGTTGCTTATGTGATTGATAGAAGTCAGGAGCCAGCAAAACTTGAAGATATTCCAGTCGTCAATGAATTTCTAGACGTGTTTCCCGATGAGTTACCAGGACTTCCTCCAGATAGAGAAATTGTGTTTGCAATCGACTTAGCACCTGGAACGGAACCAATATCCAAGGCCCCGTACAGAATGACGCCCGTTGAGATGAAGGAACTAGCAAAGCAATTGCAAGAATTGTTAGAGAAAGGAGTAATCAGACCCAGTGTATCCCCGTGGGGTGCACCAGTACTATTTTTCAAGAAGAAGGATGGAAGCATACTGTGCATCGACTATCGGGAGCTAAACAAGCTTACAATCAAGAACAAGTATCCGTTACCCAGAATTGATGATTTCTTTGACCAATTGAAAGGAGCCAAGTACTTCTCCAAGATCGATTTGAGATCGGGATATCATCAACTAAAGATTAAGCCAGAGGATATACCAAAGACAACTTTTAGGACAAGGTATGGACATTATGAATTCTGAGTGATGTTATTTGGATTGACCAATGCCCCGGCAGCATTCATGGACCTAATGAACAAAATTTTCAAGGAATACTTGGACAAGTTTGTTATTGTGTTTATAGATGATATTTTAATTTATTTAAAGACAGAAGAAGATCATGCAGAACATTTGAGGACAACTTTAGAGATTTTGAGAAAGAAAAAGTTATACGCTAAATTTTCAAAGTGTGAGTTTTGGTTACAGGAAGTCCAGTTCTTAAGATACATAGTCAGTAATGAAAGGATCAAAGTGGACCCAGCGAAGATTGAAGCAATTACAAATTGGGAAAGACCGAGAACACCAACAGAGATAAGAAGTTTCTTGGGATTAGCGGGATATTATCGCCGATTTGTACAAAAATTCTCAAGGATTGCAACACCATTGACGAAGCTTACATAGAAGAATGAAAAGTTGATATGGAATGATAAATGTGAAGAAAGTTTTTAGGAATTGAAGTGAAGATTAATTACGACACCTGTTTTGTCACTTTCAGATGATCAAGGGAATTTTGTAATCTATAGCGATGCTTCTCATAAAGGACTCGGATGTGTTCTGATGCAGCACGATAAGGTTATTGCGTATGAGTCAAGGTAATTGAAACCACATGAGCAAAAGTATCCTACCCATGATTTGGAGCTAGCAGCCATAGTATTCTCTTTGAAGAGTTGGAGACATTATCTATATGGAGAGATGTGTGAGATTTATACGGATCACAAAAGCTTGAAGTACATATTCACGCAGAAGGAGCTTAATATGAGACAAAGAAGATGGTTAGAGTTGATTAAGGATTATGATTGCACGATTAACTATTATCCCGGTAAAGCAAACATCATGGTGGATGCGTTAAGTCAGAAAGAAAAGTTGAATATGTTATCAGTATTCGAAGAGATATACAAGGAATTTCAGAAACATGAATTGGAGATTAGAGTTTGCAAGCCCGATGAAGCAAAAGTGTATAGTATGACTTTCCAGCCGGAGTTATTAGAAAAGATAAGAAAGTGTCAAGCAGAGATAATGGATCAGGACATTAATCGTTTGGTAGGAGAGGAATTATGCACGCAAAAGGACGATAAAGGTATTCTTAGGTTTTCTTCTAGAATTTGGATTCCACCAGTAACAGAGTTGAAGAATGAAATTTTACAGGAAGCTCATAATTCAAGGTATTCAATCCATCCAAGAAGTACCAAGATGTACAAAGATTTAAAGGAAAATTATTGGTGGCCAGATATGAAGAGGGAAATTGCGGAATGGGTTAGCAGATGTTATACATGTCAAAGAGTTAAAGCAGAGCATCAGAGACCAAGTGGATTGTTGCAGCCATTGGAGATTCCAGAGTGGAAGTGGGAGCATATTGCCATGGATTTCAAAGTCGGATTACCAAGGACGGAGGTCAATCATGATTCCATTTTGGTTATAGTGGACAGACTTACCAAGTCAGCTCATTTTCTGCCTATAAATGAAAGATTTTCACTAGACAAGTTAATCCATATGTACCTGAAAGAAATCGTAGTTCATCATGGAGTCCCTGTGTCTATCGTATCCGATCGAGATCCAAGATTTAATTCGAGGTTTTGGAAAAGTTTTCAAGAGTGTTTGGGAACGATACTGAATATGAGTACGGCTTACCATCCATATACGGACGGCCAAAGTGAAAGGACAATCCAGACGATCGAAGACATGTTACGTGTTTATGCCATTGATTTTAAAGGAAGTTGGGACGAGCATTTACCCTTGGTAGAATTTGCTTACAACAGCAGTTATCATGCCAGTATTGGGATGCCACCCTATGAAGCTCTTTATGGATGCAAATGTCGATCTCCCGTGTATTGGGACGAAGTAGGAGAACGCAAAATACTTGGACCTGAATCGGTGCAACAGACGAAGGAAGTTATTGATGTTATCCAGAAGAGATTGATAGCAGCACAAGACCATCAAAGGAAATATGCAGATCAATCAAGGAAAGATATGGAATTTGAAGAAGGAAATCTGGTATTACTGAAAGTATCACTGTGGAAAGGATTGACACGATTTGGAAAGAAAGGAAAATTGAGGCCAAGATATGTCGGACCTTTTGAGATTTTAAAGCGCGTTGGCAAAGTAGCTTACGAGTTGGCGTTACCTCCACACATGGAGCACATTCACAATGTTTTTCACGTATCGATGTATAAGAAGTATAATCCAGACTCCAGGCATGTAATCGAATATGAGCCAGTAGAACTTCAAGCAGATTTATCATATGTAGAGAGTCCGATAGAGATTCTAGAAGAAAGAGAGAAAGTGTTAAGAAATAAAGTGGTAAAGTTAGTAATAGTATTGTGGAGAAACCCAAAGGTTGAAGAGTCAACTTGGGAGTTAAAAAGTGATATGAGAGAAAAGTACCCTCATTTGTTTCCTTAGGAGATTCCGAGGACAGAATCCTTTTAAGGGGGGAAGGATGTAATATCTGGGATATATCGTGTAATTATTTTTTCTAATAAATAAATATTATGCATGTTCAGTATTTAATCTGTGAATTAATTGTTAATTGGTATATGTATTTGGATGTTTAAAAATAATATCAATTGAGTATTTTAATTTTTATATGTCCAAAATAAAATATAGATAATTGTCATATCTTCCTATTTATTTTTATGTTGATTTATGATTTTATAGGAAATTTATGGATTTTATAAAATCTTTTTCCGAGTATCTATAAACTATTTTATATAATCGGGAACCAATCGACGTCACCCGTTTTTACGTTTTTTATAACCCGAAACTCTTCCGAGAACTCCTTCCTAACCTAATTGCAATATTCCAAGCATTTTCCATGTTTCGACTTTTTCGATCGGGCGTACGGTTTGTCCTGTGCGTGTCCCGACACAATATTTTCGATACATTATTCATTTCGGTAAATCAATAATACTCGTATTTTTGATAAACATGATCTTTTTATTAAACTATTACAATTATCACCTCGTAATACGTGTAACCAGACGCTGAGACCAAGACCGCAGTACAAATTGTACTGATTTTGATAATTATCCCGAAAACCAGTACCGTTTGGATATGTTTTTATAAATAAACGTACCATTTTATATCCGGAATGATCCAACGGGATACTAATTTTTCGTAATTATAAATAGCCTTTACCGTATTTTATTTCGTACCGAAAATTATTTGCAAACAGTAATTATAGAATTTTCCAAAGAAAAACCCTAATTTCATATAAACTTTCAAGAATCAAACCATAATTTGGAGGTGTAAGTGAAATCTGTTCGAGAAGCTCTAGTAACCAAAACGGAGGTTTTGAACTGTTCTATCAGATTATCCAAGCTTCAGAACTGCAGAATCAAAGGTTTATTTTCTATATTTTTATTTATTTTTGAATTATTTTGAATAAAAATATGAATTTTTGTACGGATGATTGTTTGAATGATTTGATGCTTGCATGTTGTAGAGCTTGTTCTCCTAATGATTTTCATATGTCATATGACTGATTTGGAGTTCAATAACATGTTCAAAATTGAGTTTAATTTTCGAATTTTAAAATTAGGGTTTATAACCCGTATGAATGTTCTTAATTGAAAATTAGGGCTTTTTGTTCTAGGGGTTATTAGCTGTTGAAATATAGTGGGTTGTGTTCCTTATGAAGTTTGCAATCGATTGGTGTATAGCTCGTTAACAGAGGATTCCTGAATCGAAGGGAGTTTTGTTTTTAAGTTTACGTCGAGCTCGCCAGAAACAGGCGAACTTCTCGGCCATTTTCCGGCCAACTCAGGGGTTATCTGTGTTATTAAATGGTATGGTTAAATTCCTTGTGAATTGTAGATTAATTCTGGAGCTTTTGATGATGGGAGGATTCCGGGAACGAATTCTCCGGCGAACCCCGATTGTTTTCCGGCGATGGGTGGTAAAATTGCAGTTAGGTCCCTGTATTTTTGAAGATGGTGAAGTTTAGTCCCTGTAGTTTACAAAGTTTTCAAAAATAGGATTCCTGTTTATAAAATATTTAAAAATCATATTTCCTATTTATTTTAATTATAAAAATTCATTTTTTATTTCTGAAAATTCCAAAAATTATTAATTTAATTCCAAAAATTATTTTTAATTCAAAAATAAATCCGAATTAATTAGTTAATTAATTTTAGTTAATAATTAATTGATTAATTGGTCAATTAATTCGAAAATTAATTGATTAATTGATTTAATTAATTATTAATTGATTTTAATTAATAATTTAATTAGATTTAATTATTTAAAAATGATTTAAAAATTCCGAAAAATAGTTTCGAGCTTCAAAATATTATTTTAAATTGTTTTCAAGGCTCGATAATTATTAGATAATTATTTTTCTGAAAAATGTTTTCAAAATCATATTAAATACCCGAAAGCTTGTTTATGACCCGAAACTCCTTTATAAATGATATATCATTGACTGTTTGACGTGTTATGTGTTATATGTGACTTGTTGTTTGACTGGAGGTCTATATGTTCAGTGTTTACTTGTTTATATCATAACTTTTAATCCGTTAATCGGATTTGGGTAAAACGAAGGATAGATAGAAGTGTATATCAAATAGAATCGTATGAGTTGAATATTGATAGATGTTTATGATATGTGAGCAGAAGAGGCAAGGCGTAGGAAAGGGAAACAGATAGTCGAGGAGTAGGAGATTGTGATTGGAAGTTAGAAAAGTATAGCAAGCTAATATCAGGCAAGTGTTCTGAACTTTCTCGAGATATATTGTAGTTGATTAATAGTCTTGTTTCATATTGCAATTGCTTTGAAGTACTAAACCCTAAACCTTGATTCCGGTTGTTGATCTTTGAGCCGTAAACCTTATTCTTTCTGAACCATCGATTGTTATATACCTGAATACGAATCACAGATATATGATACTACTCCACAAATATATACAAACTAAATGCCAAACACTGACTCAAATTTCTTACATACTCAAACTATTGTACCTTATGCTTTGAAAGACCAAATCCTTACAACCTTGAAACTTTGATTCCTTTGTTATCCAATTCTTTCGTTGCCTGACAGCCATTCTTTGAAATTGACATATTGATCCTTTGTGAAGATTGAAACCATTTCATTGTTTAATATCCAATGTTGCTTATGATTTTGTATATTGCTTTACATTGTTTATTCTGTTATTATGTTAGAATTGGATTGTTTTATAAAATTGTGGACCAGATTCGTGGTCATACCAGATTGGTGGTCAAGTTAGGCCAATGTGTGCCTTGGATCCAGTAATTAGAGCAGAGTTATATGCTTTGCTCGGGGTTAGTGCGTGACTGATCAGCAGCCTAATCTTGGTTTTTAAAATAAAAATATAATATACAATTCTAAATCATTAATCATTGTTCACTTGATACCTTAATCCTTTTCACTTGATGATCATTATTCTCAGTCTTGTCATTGTGACTTGCTGAGCTAGTTAGCTCATTTGTGCGATGTTGTTTATGTTCTTTTCCAGTTAAGAAGGAACCAGTTGGTAGCGAGAATCCCCAATCCAGTGTAAGAGCTAGGGGTCCAGGTTGATCGAGTTAAGCTAGCTGGCAGCTTTTGAGATAGTTTAATTTATAAAAGTTTGTAATAATGTTTAATGTTCAGTTCTAAGTTTAAATAGTTGGGATTTGGACGTTTATAATATAAGTGTGTGTGTGTGGCTTGTGGACATACTTTAACCTGTTACGGTTCGTGGTAGTTGGTAAGTAGGGTCACTGCATATTATTATTATCTTTATTATTGTTATAAGCAGGTTATAAATAAGGTATGTGTGTGTGTGTGGACCCCAAACTTCTGACCCAGGTTTGGAGGGCGCCACAATAACAGTCTTTAGGAAAATCTTTTAGTGTTATAAAAGATCTCAAAGTATCTGTGGTTGGGTCTATGTTAAACAAAGGACCAAATATAAACATATATTTAATAGTGCTTCCATTCCCGATAATAACCAACACTGGAGGAGCAGTTTTGTCGGGTTAAGGTGGGAGAATGGGGACTGGGGAACCCTATTCAGATCTTCCTTTGGGAAGGTTAGTGATGGTAGCCTCAAATCCATTCACCTAACCCCCGAGGAGACTATTATCTATATTGAGCTCATTCGGGATGATGGTGCCATTCTTAGCTGGACTCTATTAGAGGAGTTTTCCCTTATCCAAGTGGGGCTCTCCTCAGATTCTGCTCAGGGTATTTTTCTTCCCTTCATGTTTTTACTTTCTTTCATGCATTATTGATGCCACTTATTTTTATTTCTCTTTTATTTTTGCATCTGCTAAGGAAATTAACGAGGATAATGTGCCTGTTGTTGAAGAAACTGCGAGGATGAAGAAGGCTCGGCTCACAGGCTTAGACACCCGGGAAAAGGCTTTGGAGCCTAGCTTCTTAAGGAAGAATAAGGAGCCTATGGTGGAGACTTCTTCTAGGGGAACTGAAGCCCCAAATGTCCTGTTTCTGCTACTACTCCCCCTTCTGTTACCATTGGTGCCTTCCAGCCTCTTTGGGGGTTCCGTCGTGGGATACTGTGGTTAGATCCGTGAAACATGCATGGGATTGGTCTTACCATGGTGTGACCCCCAAGGACTTTACTGACATCATGGCTGGCCCAGATTTGGAGAGGATAAAGCTCATGGGTGCTCATTCCTTGGCCTCGCTATGATCCTTCCTTAAAATCCTACTTTTTTACATACTCGTAGCATCCACTTGCCTTACATCCTTGTTTATTATTTTGTTTCAGTCTAATGCTTACTTTCAAGCTGCTGTGAGGCAAGCTGAATCGTGGAAGAGGGCCTCGGATAAGGCTGATAATGCCCTTAGGAAGTAGCAGAGGAAGTATGCTTCTTTGGAGAAGAAATTGAAGCATAAGGAGGACGAGCTTGGAGAATCAAATGCTGAGCTGGTCGTGCTGAGGGCTGAGATGGACATGGCAATTGATAATTATTTGGACTCGGAGGAGTTCACTCAGTCTATGAGGGTGAGGGACGACTCAGTGTTCCCTGGGTTTTTTAGGACTGGCTGGGACACGGCCCTTGGAACCATGAATGAGGCTTGTCCCGATATTAACCCAGTGGACTATGTCTGCCCTGACGACGAGGCTTTACTACAGAGGTTTCGCACCCGAGTGGTTGTCTCGGATCGTGCTCCTCAAGACCCACTTCTTCCTCCTCCCGAGTAATCTTCTCGGCCTTCAGCAGATTATAGCTCTTCTTCCTCCGGGACCACTGAGACATCCAGCGAGAGTGGCGGAGATGATGATATGGATGCTGAGGGGACCTCCGCTCCTTAGAGCTTTGCTAGCCCTTCGTGGCTTATTTATTTTACTTTATCTTTGAAGCTATCTTTGTTTATCGAACTTTATATTGCATATTCGAATCTGGATTATTTATCAAACCTTATGCTTTTATCTCATGCACTTAGTTTACTTGTTATGCCATATGGATGTTAAACTTATTTCGAAAACTTTCTAAATTTCATAAACTTTGGGACTCATCCCTCACACAAGTCTTAATAAACCTCAATCTTTAAAGAGTAGCCTTATAAAACTAAAACATAAAATCCTAAGAAAATAAAGCTTCAAGGTGCTTTTCAACCTTCTTGTCATCTTGACAAGTGAGAATCGTGCTTAATCATTTTACACATAGTAAACCTTCAGGTTCTGTGTGTGCCGGGTTCTTGGGACTTCAAAACCATCCATAATCTCCAGCTTGTAGGTTCCTCTTCCTTGAACACTTTTGACCTTGTATGGCCCTTCCCAATTTGGGGCAAGTTTTTCCTTTCTGCCCAACAACGGAAGCTTCCACCTTCCTCAGAACCAAGTCACCTTGCTTGAAGAACCTTTCTTTAACCCTTAGGTTATAGTAGAATGAAGACTTTTTCTGATAGTCCACTATCTTCGTATGTGCCTTATCTCGTACTTCATCAATTAGATCCAAAGCTAATCTTTTCCCTTCCTCATTTTTCTCAGCATTAAAAACTTGTATCTTGGGAGACAAATGTGATATCTCCACAGGAACAACCGCTTCTGCCCCATATGCTAACATAAAAGGAGTTTCTCTAGTTGTGACTTTACAAGTAGTTCTATAGGCCCATAGTATTGGGAGTATTTTATCTACCCAGTTATTCCTCGACTTCTCGATCCTCTTCTTCAGTCCATCCAGGATTATTCGATTCGCCACTTCTGCTTGCCCATTGGCTTGCGGGTGAGCTACGGAGGTAAACAGCAACTCAATCTCGTTTTCCTCACAATACTTTTTGAATTCCTCATTGTGGAACTGTGTTCCATTATCAGGAATTAGGATACGGGGAATTCCATATCGGCACATGATATTTTCCACAGGAATTTTGCAACTTTCTTAGTTGTGATTTTGGCCAAAGGCTTGGCTTCAATCCACTTAGTAAAATAATCAATATCTACAATCAGGAACTTCCTTTGCATCGTGGCCATGGGGAAAGGTCCAAGTATATCCATTCCCCACATGGCAAAGGGGATAGGAGATTTGATGGAAGTTAACATCTCAGGGGGTTGTCGAACAACTGGTGCATGTTTCTGACAATGATTACACTTCTTTACATATTCTTTGGCATTGGCCATCATCTCTGGCCAATAAAAGCCTAAATGGGTTATCTTATGAGCCAGTGCTCTACCCCCCAGGTGTTGCCCATAGATACCTTCGTGTACCTCTTCAAGAGCCAAACGTGCCTCATCGGGCCTAATATATCTTAAGTAAGGAACCACATAAGATCTTTTGTACAAAATCCCATCAATCAAGGAGTATCTCAGTGCTTGAACAGCCAACTTCCGTGCTTCAGTCACATCATTTGGCATCCAACCAGTTTGAATATGGGCCTTAATGGGATCTATCCATGACATCCCTAGCCCCATAGGAGCTACGAGCTTAACATCAATGCCCGTGTTTTCAAAACGCGGAAGTATATACTTCCTGAACTTTCCTCTATCTCTGATGAAACAAACTTTGACAATGCATCCGCCTTAGCATTTTCCTCCCTTGGGATATGCTCAACATGGCATTCATCGAACTGTGTCATCAAAACCCTTACTAGCGGACATACTTAGCCATTGTATCATACATTGCCTCAAACTCTCCCTTGACCTGGGATATGACCAACTTTGAGTCTCCACATACTTTTAAGTTCTTGACACTCAGTGTTCCTGCTAGGCCGAGACCAACTATTAGAGCTTCATATGCCGCTTCATTGTTTATATTTAGGAAGTCTAACTTCATTGCATATTCAATCAAGAAACCATCGGGGCTTTGTAAAACTAGTCCTGCTCCGCTTGAATTTGTTTTTGATGCTCCATAAAAATAGCGAATCCAATATTCCTTCTCCTTAACGTCCTTTTCTTTGCCTCCTTTATCACTTTCTGTGCCTTGAGGTATAGTATCTTCCTGCCCCCGACTTCTTGGTTGGGTATGGTACATTTCACCACGAAGTCGGCCAATGTATGGGCTTTTATTGCCGTTCGTGGCTTGTACTTGATGTCAAATTCTCCCAACTCTATTGCCCACTTAATCATCCTCCCACTAGCTTTGGGACTATGAATAATATTTCTCAAGGGCTGATTTGTTAGCACTTCAATTTTATGAGCCTAAAAGTAAGGACACAACTTCCTTGAAGCCATTAACAAGGCTAAAGCAAACTTCTCAATAGTTGAATAATTCAACTCAGCCCCATGCAGTATTTTGCTAACATAGTATACGGGTTTTTGGACTTTAAGTTCCTCCTTAACCAATACAACGTTCAAGGCATTTTCTAAAATGGCCAAGTACAAGTATAAAGTTTTATTCAGAGCTGGCTTGGCCAACAACGGGGCATGGGCCATATATTTCTTTAATTCTTCGAATGCCTTCTAACTTTCCTCAGTCCATACGAAATCCTTAACCTTCTTCAAGGACTTGAAGAATGACAAGAACTTGTCCCCAGATTTGGAGATGAACCACCCCAATGCAACAACCCTTCCAATGAGCTTTTGAACATCTTTCATAGTCTTTGGGGGCTCCATGTCCAAGATTGCCCTTATCTTATCGGGATTGGCCTCAATTCCTGTTTTGGAGACCATCAGTCCCAAAAACTTCCCAGATCTCACTCTGAAAGCACACTTTGCAGGATTTAGCATCATTTTGTGATATCTCAACACCTCAAAAGCTTCCCTTAAACGGGCAATATGATCAGCTCTCAATAAACTCTTGACTATCATGTCATCAACATAAACTTCCATAGTTTTGCCTATAAGTCCCTTGAAAATTTTATTCACCAACCTTTGATAGGTGGCTTCTGCATTCTTGAGACCAAACACCATAACAAGATAACAAAAAACATAAAAGTCAGTAATGAATGATACATTTGGGATGTCATCTATGTGTATCTTGATCTGATTGTATCCACTGAATCCATCCATAAAGCTTAGCATATCATGACCAACAGTAGCATCTATTAATGTATTTATCCTTGGTAATGGGAAACCGCCCTTAGGGCATGCGTCATTCAGATCAGTGAAATCCATACACATCCTCTATTTTCCATTAGCCTTTTTACTATCACAAGGTTAGCTAACCATTCCGGAAACTGTATCTCCTCAATGAAACCAACCTCTAAGAGCTTCTCTACTTCTTGTTTAATAGCTTCTTGCCTCTCTGGAGCAAAGCTTCTTTTCTTTTGCTTTACATTCTTTCGATTTGGATCCACATTCAGCTTGTGAGTGATTAGTTCCGGGTCTATGCCTGACATATAAGCTACCGACCATGCAAACACATCACTTTTTCTTGCAAAAATTTCACCAACTTCCCTCTAAGGGGCTCCTCTAGTGTTGCACCAACGAAATTCACTTTCTCAGGATCTTCGGGAGCCAAAGGAATCGGAACCAAGTCTTCTGCTGGCTTCCCTCTTTTATCATCATTCTCATGGATATCGAGGTCTTCAATAGGCAGAACCTGCCCCCAACTCCATCTGCCCCTAAGAGAGGCCACATAACAACTTATTGCCATCTTTTGATTTCCTCTCTCTTCTCCAATCCCAATCCGGGTGGGAAATTTCATCACCGAATGATAGGAAGAAGGGACTGCCTTGAAGGCATGCATCTCTGGTCTTCCCATTATCGCATTGTAAGTTGAACTAGCCTTCACCACCATAAAGTCCAACATCTGTGTTGCTTGTCTTGGTTCGTGACCTATGGTTGTTGGCAACTTAATTATCCCTTCCACGGGGCACTCCACTCCTGGGAATCCATATATCGGCATATAGGTCGGGGTTAATTGAGAATAATTGTAACCCATCCTTAAAAAGGCATCATGGAGTAAGATGTCCACCGAGGCACCGTTATCTACAAGGACCCTTTTCACCGGGATGTTCCCTATTATTGGTGTTATGACCAGCGGGTCGTCATGAGGAAATTTCACACCCTCCAAGTCAAAATCATCAAATTCCATTATCACTCATGTCCTAGCCCTCTTTGGGGCTTCCCTAACAATATGCATAACCTCTCTAGTATACACCTTCATTGAGTTCTTGGATAATCCAGCAGCAGTTGGTTCTACAAATATTATATTTATCAGAGGCCCTCAGGGTCGTGGTCCTCCAAAGATTGCATTTATCACCGGTCCTCTAGGCTGGGGATTTCACCCCTGATCGTCTTGGTCCCTCCTACGATCATCAAAGTTCTTTCTCCCATTTTTATTCCTATCTCCTCCATCTCCAGTGTACTTGCTCAACCTTCCTTTTCGAATGAGAAACTCTATTTCATCTTTCAATTGTCTACACTCATCGGTGTCATGACCAGCATCCTTGTGAAATCTGCAGTATTTACTCTTATCTAGCTTGGTAGGATCAGCCTTCAAGGGTTTAGGCCAATGAATATCTCTATCTTTTTCAATTTCCATCAAGATCTATCTTCTAAGAGCATTCAGCTTAGAATATTCAGTGAACTTTTGCCCAAGTCCTCCCTACTTTAGGGTTGAATCAGTGTTTTGCTCAGTTCTAGGATACTTGTCCTTATCAATATATTCCAGATCATTATTTCACTTTTTGCCACCATCATGCTCGTTATTCACTATTGTCTTCCTCATGCCCTCTTCCACTTTGATGTATTTCCCAGCCCTATCTTGGAGCTGTAACATACTGTTAGAGGGGTGTTTGGCCAATGACATCTTGAAGAACTCGTCTCTAGTTCCCTGTTGCAGTGCTATCATAGCTACCTTGTCATCAAGGTCTGGGACTTTTAAAGCTTCCTTTGTGAAACGATTCAGATAGTCTCTCAAGGACTCCTTCACTCCCTGCATAATGCTCATAAGAGATGCTGAACTTTTCTCATGCACTCTCCCGCTGATGAATTGCTTAATAAAAGCCTGACTTAGTTCTCTGAAGGACCCAATAGAATTTGGGGGCAAACGACTATACCATCCTTGAACCATTCCTGAAAGGGTTTGGGGAAAGGCCCGACACTTAATAGCGTCGTTCACGGGCTACAACAACAGTGCATTAGAGAAGTTCCTGACATGGTTAGCGGGATCTCCAGTGCCATCATAAGCTTTGATGGTGGACATCTTAAACTTCCTTGAGATATAGGCGTTCATTATCTCTTCAGTGAATGGCGAAGTAGGATCATCAGGATCTCTAAGGGGAAGAAGATTGATTGGATCAGCCCTTGGGACAACAGTCCTTCTCTATAGCGGACCATCCAGGTCTATTATTGGAGGAATATTTCTCCACCTTGGAAGTAGTGTGGGTCTGGGGGTTTGGTGCGCCTCCAAGTCACGCTTCAGCCTTTGAATCTCAGCCTTGTGAGCCCTGATTCTCTCCTGCACTTCTTGGGGATTCATCCCTCGGGTGCTCCTGGGACGCTGGTTACCATCAGGCATCATCGGCTCTTTACCTGCACGTCTCCTTCTCGGGGCCACATCTTCATCCGAAGATTCTGAGTCTCTCTCAATATAAGGACCAGAAAATTCTTGATCCTCCGGGATAGGAGCCAAAGCACGTATATATTGGGGCGTCTTCCCTTGTGCTTCACTCTGATTAGCATGTCCACTTCCTCCAACCTCGGGGTAAAGGGGCATCCTATAAGGGGGTCTGTGGTCACAACAGTTGAATACTCATACCCAACGGGTCAAGAATTTATAGGTGTATGTAGCTGTTGAAGTTAAGAATTCATCCCTTGAGGAGCCAGGGAAATCGTCCCTTGTGGCTGGGGTTCAGTTGCCCATACCTGGGCTCCTCCTTGGGTGGCGGCATAGGTTGAATGCGGAGGTATCTCTACCATTGATGAAATCGTTTGGGTTGTCCCCGCTGGTGTTCCTTCAGGGGCGCTGTTTCCTCTCTGTGTTCTCGCCATGGTTTCGTTGTTTTCCCACAGACGGCACCAAATGTTATGAATTAAAAACTAGGGTATATTAATTGCTGTATTTATTACTAGGTTCATGAGCTTCGAAGCTCGATTTGACTGCTCTTATGTCTCGTGATTCGATCTGCCTTAACAAGATGCCTACGTACCTTGCTGATTGCCAAGGATCAAGTCAAAAACGTAGTTCTGTTTTGTGGGGTAAGACCCTTATATAGATATTGAAAGTCCTTGAATCGGACTAGTGTTAGGAGACTTGGTGGGCAAGTCTCTGAATTAGAATGGACTTTGGAGTCCTAAGAGGTAGGAAACTGATTCCTTATCCCATGAGGTTCCTTGAAGGCCAATCTTCCAGGAATCATATTCCTAACTGGACTTTATTTATTAGCTGATTTATCCCTTATTAATTAATTAGGAAATTAATTAATATTCAGGGTTTTGGGCCCTTTTTAATGGGCCTAGCTGTCAGCCTAAATCTGATATAATTTATGCAATATTAATTACGCAATCAGGGTTTATTTTATTCCCTATCAATATCTAATTAAAATCCAAGTCAACGAGGTAGTAAAAATATTTTAAAAACAAAACAAATTTATTCAAAGATAGCAGATAAATTAAAGATACAAATTTCAAGAAACCCAAATCATTACTAGTAACCACGACATAGGAGTCACACAAAATCGATGTAACACAACCCAATATATTTGAGTTACATAATGCCATAAAAATATTTAGTACTACGTCTAACCACTGATTACATATGTAAAAATCCTTTTTACATATCAGGTTTCTGGCAAGACCGGAAACAAACTATATATTCCTCAGATTGAACCTTGCTGCTTGTAAATAAAGTGACAGGCTCACCGTCTAACCTATTGTGAATGAATAACTCAAATTAGTAACCTAGAAATATGGATAAAAACTCAATTTTTTAAAAAATAAGAAAAACTCCAAGTTAAACATATACAACAAAACCCAGAACATCCAAACAGTGAAATTAAAACACTAGACAATAAATTGAACTAACTTAATTATTTGAAAGGTTCAAACCTTGAAAAAATTTCACAAATTGTATCTCTCTCCTCGTCACACCACATATGTGATACCATTAAGATTTTGATGATCACATTGTGAGCAATCTTATAGCATGTTTTGTTATCTTATTAGCAAGCTGAGTATAATTTATTCATATGTTGCAAACATTATTATGCAAAAGTCAATTTTCATGATAGACTTACTCTGTAGCAAGCTAATAATATTTTGACAGGATTATCAGCTAGCTTTCCGTTACCATGTGGAACTTATTCAGGATGAACATGACTTGCAGATTTCAAGGAGATTTAATAGGAATGAGTTTTTTAAGGACTCTACTATATATTTTACGTGGTTAAACATATTAGAGCTCCTCTTTTATTTATACTATTTTTAAACAAAATCATTCAATATTTTCTAGGAAGTTGTTTAACAACATTTTTATCTAAATAACTACTTCAATATTGGTATTAAATTTAAACTAAAGATATACGTTTTTTTAAATCTATCTTATCTTTAGTTTAAACATATTTTAGATTATCATAACATTTAAATGGTAACAAACTACCTGTGAGACTTGGTCAATTTCAGAAGTATTGTTGATTTATTTGAAGGTTAACTTGATTTATAAATATACCTGGGTATACTTTATTCTAGGGTTGATCCATGAAGTATACACCATACCATCTGAGAAAATACAACTTGTATTCATTGAATATTCTTTATGTTGAGCTCTAACATATACACGTATATCTATCTATATATATAGTTCATAGTTATAGTTGTAATTTTCATTAAACTCATATTGTTCATGGTGTAAAAATTTGTTATTGAGTACTAGAGCTTGGATAATAAGGGTTCAGGGAGTTAGATTACTAAAGGTCAAATGGAAACTCATTTATCCAGGGATCCACTTGTTCTAAGGGTTGTTCAAAAAGGTCTATATAAGTTCAAAGATGATAAAGGCAAAGTCGAAGATGTTGATGCACTCATTTCCGATGAGCTGTTAAAGATTGGTTACAATGGAAAATTAAGGAACATGCTTATAATGGGTATTAATCAATCTGAATATGAAAAATTTTCTTCTCACAAGACTGCAAAAGAGACTTGGGATGCTCTTGAAACATAACATGAAGGCGCCAAAGCATTGAGAAAATTGAAACTTAGTTCTTAAATGAATGACTTTGGAAACTTCAAGCTTGAAGTTGGTGAAACTATCAAGGAAGCTCAAGCAAGGTTCCAGGATATAATTAGTGATCTACTGTTAGTCGCTAAGCACGCGCTAAAATTCACGCAAGTATACGTGTTCGCAAGTAATATAGAATTAATTCTAATTCGTTCCCACAGGGACTGGTTTAGGTTAACTTTAATCAATGTATATATGCAACAATGCTATAGTTATTATCCAATGCTAAGACGAATCAAAAAGTGAGGTTGTCTATAACTAAGATTAACTTAAGAGATTATACTAAAGAATATTAACTAAGAGAATTAAAAGAGAGTTGAATACTATATAACATAAACATGGGATACTAACTTCATTATATACTTCATTCAATAGCCTTTTCGTTCTTAACCTTAGCATGCAATGGTGATGATACTAATCAGATAACACGAAACTGATAAATGCCAACTCTCGTTGTACGAATACCATACTACCAGACATCCACAAACGAGATAGAAGCTGGATAGACACCAATTATATTGAAACCCTATATGTCTATAGAATTTGACAACGTAATGGTTTAATGCACAAGTTATCTATCATGATTACATAGGGCAAGTAAGATGGTTAAAATTACCTACGAATCATGCATATCAAATACATGAACTTATGCTAGCATGGCAAGTTCTAAACCCTTAAATTCACTTTCGCTTCATTAAAAATTAACAAGCTATCTTATAAGTTTGCGACGCTCATAAGACGAATAAGCACAACCAATACTAGGTTATCATACAATCACCACACACTAAGGCATCAAAACGAATTAACTAAAGAAATCTATAAATAAATCCATTAGAACCCCACGATAACGATTAGCCCATAATCGGACTCATCATCAACGTGGGTTCCGATAAAAGCATGGTATAATAAACGTAGTCTTTATACTGAATAAATAATAAACCAAGTACGAAACAAGGGTATAGGTTCACGAATAAGATAACTAGCATCCAAGTTACAACTTAAAACAAATAATCACAAGTATAAACTAGATCTTCTTCGCCTTTATTGAATTGTGCTCTTCGGTCTTCTTACGCCTTCTCCTTAAGCTCTGGTACGTCTTGTTATGAAAAAAAACATAAGAAATGTTTAAATAGCAGCCCATGCAGATTAGAGGTCCAATGGATCAAAATTCCAGAAGAAACAGGATTTTATTTTCCCGACCTAGTGCGGCCGCGCGCTTGACTGGCGCGGGCGCGCTGACATTCTGCTCTACGGGCACGTCCGCGCACTATCACTGGGCGGGCGCGCCGTCTCTCTGGAGAAATTTCTGACTTTTTTTTGCTGATTTGAGTTAGTCTTTCACGAGCTTTTATTCTAGACATCCTCCTAACACCATATTAGCATCAAAATAATGCTAATTCACCTCCTGATAAATGCCTGAAATGCAAAAACACAACAAAAACACGTTAAAAACACTAACAACTTGAGTACAAATCATCAATTCAAAGCTTTACAGAGCATTATAAACTGTCCTAAATGCCAC
Organism: Apium graveolens; assembly: GCF_009905375.1. Taxonomy (NCBI): domain Eukaryota; kingdom Viridiplantae; phylum Streptophyta; class Magnoliopsida; order Apiales; family Apiaceae; genus Apium; species Apium graveolens. Next base: position 185,704,427 of record NC_133655.1, on the reverse strand, counting down.
TCAACCTACCCCCAAACTTGAACCGATGCTTGTCCTCAAGCATAAATAGACTCAAATAACAAAGAATAAAATGCATGAATGCAAACTATAAGAATGCAACGATCCCCATAGAATAACTAAACCAATCAACAAACAACATCTCAACAAATGCAGATATTCGCACAAAGATCAATCAAGCCCTACAAATCAACCTACAAGCCATAAATATACGTGTGTGCAAATGCTTACAGATATACTATCGCGACTAGATCAATAATCATGACTCACTAATCATCAAAGCAATCACAAAGTTATAAATATAATAAAAAGCTAGACTCAAAATGACTTATAACACTTCAATTCTTATATCAGAGTTTTCATATGGATTCATGCTTTATTCACAACATAAAAACAACACAAATATGCTTATTTGACCGTGCAATGAGTGAGGTCCACAAAAGACTTGTACAATAATACACATGTAACGAACGTTACGTTAGTGGATCCTAGACTATAAAAAGCCTTAGGTCACTGGGCACAAAGTCCCCTAAGAACTTAATAACTCGAGTATTAAAGAGCCCACTCGTGATCACTTATGCATAAACACATATAATTTTTCTCTTTTTCTTTTTTTCTTTCATTTTTTTCATTTGTTTTCTTTTTTTTCATAAATTTCTTAACGAGTGTGTTTCGCTCCATCTCGCTCAACCCTAGACTACTCATACTCATATAAAATGAGCCGTCTACTAGCCATTTGACACCTAGCCACAACAACTAGCAATGAAATCCAATTTTCTCCAATTTTTTAAATTTCCATGTTACTTTATCATTAAGTGAATATCCTATATTCTAAATATAAACAAGCGATTAAACTCCAATAAACAAATATACCATGATCAAGATTTAGCACTCAAGCAACCTATAAGACTTTGTTAGGTCACACAACACAATAGAAGGGGGTTGAATATAGTGTTTATACAATCAAATCGATTTAGAACACAAGTATGTAACAGTAATCAAGTTTATTCAATATAATAAGCTCTGTTATAAAGTAGGTTAAACTACTCTCTCAGTGATGAACAAAATTACTAAGAGATTCTAGGTTATAATGAATAATCTTTCTCGTGAATGATAACACATATAGTGTAAACCCTAAGCTGTGTTTATATAGTACATAGTTACAAGATATCTTCTAATTGATATGGAATATAATTATGTCTCCTAAAATATATCAATCAGATATTATCTTCTACAAGTCTTCTAGCTCTCCAACTCTTCATGCATATCTTCTATTATTTTAGTCCAGCTCCTCTCCTGTAAATCAGCTGCATTCCTTATCTGAAGTACCCGCATTTAAGTCCTGATATAAATCCTGACGGCCTTAAGTTCTGATATAAGTTCTAACTTCAGTAAGTTCTGATTTCCAGTGTATTCTGATATTAAGTTCTGAAACTAAACACAACAGATTAGACACGACGTCACAAATATATCTAACAATATCCCCCAACTTGTAAATTATGAAAAATATAGAAGTTAATAGATTTGATGATGTCAAAAACATTTAAGTACAAATGCAATGAGAGTTTATTTAAGCAACTAACTACAACTTACAGTCCTTGTAACTTTTACCAATTTTACTGAGTTAATCTGAATCCAAAGTGATTCTTGACAAAGTTTGATATCAGCTTTTCTTCTGCATTCCTCAGGACTTGAGCTAATGTAGCCTTGACTTGCTTTATTTCTTCATCTTGACTTCCAATCTGGTAGATTGCAGTCCTAAGTGCTGAGATGTGATTTCTTTCTAATCCATCACCAAGTCTGATTACCCTTGGGTGAGATGAGTCTTCATTATAGCACAAACATTTCTCTTTCAGAATAACCTCATGTTTAGCATAATTCATCTTTATTGGAATTTCACTTCCATCATCTTCAACTATATTTGGAATAAATTCTGTAACCTTTGATCCAGAGATTCTGGCTTTATCCCTTATGGTCTTCATTATAAAATTTGACCATCTTCTGGTAATCTCGGACTTTATCTCAAAAAGATAATGAAAGAATTAAAGTTCTTTCAGAGATTTGTTCAGCACATTTGATTCTGACATTCTATATGTTCTTCCATCTTCAAGAAATAGAATCAGCTTTCCTTTGACATTACTCTTATCATGAGCATCCAGTACCACTTGAACAGATATAACCTTGTCAAGGTGTTTATGTGTAACTTCCTCAAGTGGTTTATCAGTTAATAAAAATGGATCTCTAGTAATTACTTCAACTCCTGTTTTGATCTTGGCTTCTTCAGAACCTAATCTAGCTCTGTCTCTTGCTTCTCTGGCTTTCAATCCAACAATCATGAAATCAGATAGCAGATGACTTTTCTTAGGATCTGATGGATTTACATTTTTCCATAGGAGTTTTCTCTTATCAGTAACTATCATCTTTCCCAAATTAACTTGAGCTATGTCAGAGGTTGATGTCTTGATGACTTGATCAGGATTTATTGTTTCATTTATACCTTGCTGTTCTGAAATGTCTTCACTCTGAACAACTTGAGCTATGTCAGAGGTTGTCTTAGATTCTTCTGTTATCTTCTTTCTTTTCAGAGTTTCAATAGTTTCATCTTCAGCAGCAGCATCATCAAAGACTTGAACCAACCTTCATACAGGTTTCATCAGGATTTGAGTAATCTTCATCTCCTGCTTCTTTATTGGTTCATCAATCTTTCCTTTCCCTTTTGCCTTGGGATCAATTTCAACTTGTGATCTTGTCTTGGTCTTTGAAGCCTCAGAGGTTGACCTTTCCTTGATCACAATGCCTTTTGCCTTAGGCCTTGGAGGTTTCTTTGCATTAGAAGCTTTAGATTTAAGATTTGTCTTCTCAGCTGCAAATCTAGCTTCTTCCTCCTTTAGAGTCTCTAAATCCATTCCAGGATTATGATTGAGAAATAATCTTCTAGAAATCTCTTCATCAAGTGTTTGAATCTTGAGATCCTTATAGTAGACAGTAGTCTCCCTTCCCTTAAGCTTCAGAGTTTGTAAAAACTTCTACGAGTCTTAACTTCCTCCTTGAATGAGAATATCAGAAATTGATATCATACTTTAATCATCAGAACTTGCTTTCAGAACTTGAGCATTCATAGCTTCAGAATTTGTATTCATCTGTGTAGAAGATTTGCTAGAATCAGAAATTAGTTTCTTTAAAGAAACCTTGCTGCTTTGCCCTTGACCTTTGCTAGGGTTTCCCTGTCCATCTTCTTTATCATCCTTCTTCTTCAGTATTTGAATAGTAGAGCATTTGGACTTAAATACCTTCTCCCCCTTTTTGGCATCATCTGGTAGGAGTAGAGAGAGAATAAGTTCCACTGAAGATTGGATTTCATTGAGTTGTGCTTGTTGAGAGGCTTGATTCTGCAGGACCTCAGTCAGTTGGGCATGTTTCTTTTCTTGAACTTCTCAATAGCCTCTACTTTTTCATGAATAGGTCTGATAAACCTGTTCTTGTCTAGCTTAAGCATCAGGTCCAGCTTATCAGCATTTTCCTGTAGTTTATCAACCTTGGCATGAATAATAGAGTGTTGACCTTGAAGACTTTTAGTACTGAGAGCTGTGACTTTAAGTTGAGTTTTAAAATCAGAATTTGTTAGAAACTCATCAGCTTTTGTAATATGATCTGACAGAACTTTTGAGCTGGGAATGAAGTCAGATTCGTTCCACTTCTTGGTCCATTGAACTCCTCTGTGAGTTTCTTCCCATGGAATAAGAGCATCTTCTTTAACAAACTTTTTAAGCGGTGCCTCCTTTCCAAGAATTTGAGTTGGAATGTTTACTGGAGCACTGTCTCCAGAACTGGAGTGAATCTCATCATCTTCTGACAATACTAAAGTGTGTGTCACTGAAGGTGATTCTGGTACAACTTCATCTATTTCCACATCCAAAATTGGTGTGGTAGGAACTTCAGCATTTAGTGGAGAAACAGGTGGAGTTGGCTCCTCTGCTGGTGCTTCCAGATACAAGACAGTTGATATGTTCAGCCTATGAATATCAATTTCAGGACTTAATCCTGAATCTTCAAATGTAACAGTTTCTTTAATAGGAGAGACATGAGGTGTGATCACTATATCTTGAACAATGTCTTCAGCTTGAGGTGGAGGTGGCAAAGCTTCAATCACTATTGGTTCTGATGAGATCAGAGATTCCTGATCCCCTTCCTTAGCTTCTTTATATTGAGCTTGTGTAATTTTCACACTTGCTCTCTTCTTCTTTGATCTTTTGGATGGTGGAGGAGTTGCTTGAGCAACATCAAAACTTGAAGTTCTTTTCCTTTTTAAAATACCAGAACCCTCAGCTTCATTCTCCTTCTGAGGAGTTACCTCTTCAGCTGCTACCTTCTTTTGAATTTTTTTTTCAGGTTCTACCTCCTTCTGAAAAATTACATTTTTAGCTTCTATTTCTACAGGTTCTGATGTGGGAACTTGTGCCTGCTCATCTTCATCTGATTTATCTCTCAGAATCAGCCTTCTCTTTCCCCTTGGTGGAGATTAAGGAACATATTTTGCTCTTGAAGGTTTTGGTCTAGATGTTGTAGCAGATTTTACAACTGGCACCTTTTGGGAAGTACCAGAGGTTGGTTTGAGAATAGGTGCTGATGGTTGTGGTTGAGAAGATTGTGCTGGTTGGAAATAGGTTCTGATGGTAGGCTATGATGGTTGTGGTTGAGAGTTGGAAGGTTGTGTTGGTGGAGGTTGAGAGGGTGCAACTTCAGGAAATTTGGGTGTGTATGTGTTGGGGTCAGAGTTTACTAAGAACTATTTTACAGAGTCAGGAATTTGATGGGGTCTTAGTGTCTCTTTCTTAATATCAGTAGATAACAAGTCTGTGAAGGCCCTTTTAGCAAGTTTAAAAGGTTTAATTGTCTCACTAAAGTTTTGGGGCTTATCAGGACAACAAAAACTGTAAATGAGTTGACAAAATCTAGCAAAGTAAACAGTAGTTGGGTCCTCATTCATCCTATCCCCAATAAAACCCAAAAAAATGCATTATATCGACTCGTATATTTTTAAATGTGCAATTATTTAATAAGTAAATATTTAAAATATGTGTATGGGTGCTGTCAATTGGATATTATTTTGTTGATAATTATGTGTGATTATTGGTGTTTGAGGATGATTTGTGTAATTAGTTGTGAAGCTGGGTTGTTTTGTTCGTGTATTTTAAGGTGATTCTATTCAAGATTTATTTTCATAAATATGGGGATTATCTCTAAAATAATTTTAACGGCTTCATAATCTTACTAATTATTTTTAGGAGTTTTTAAAATTGAGAAATCAATATTTCATCAATTATTTAGCCATATATGATTTTCTGATTGTAATTATTTGTTAAATCCGTATTTAATTCCAAAATTCTTCAAAAATTATGAAACTCGTATATATTTAAGTTGAGAATATTTCGAGAATTTTAAAATTATTTTTGTAATTTTTGGGATAAATTTTACCTGCGTGTTGTTTTATTTATTCGTTAAAAGCGGGGATAAATTCCGTTTTAGTAATTATTTTAAAACTTGCGATAATTTTAAAGTTATTTTGGGTAAAATTTTAGAATTATTTTACTCGTGATTTACTCGTTAAGGTACAAATTTCATATTTTACAGGCATTCACAATCAGTGTTGCTAGCAATAAAAAAAAGAAACACAAACAAAACACACACCCCTGTAACCCCCCCCCCCCCCCGTCTCTCATCTCTCTATCTCAGCCGCCTATCTCTCTTTGCGACTATCTTCTTCGTTTTTCTTTGCTCTCGATCGAAATCTCTCAGGTCTCTCTCGTTTTTCCCTCTCCCTATTTCCTTCTTCCTTTTTCTCTTCTTCCCCGGTTCCGCCGATTTCTGGTAAGTCCACGGCCTTACCTTCGCCGTCGCCGCCTTCCCTCGCTTTTCCGGCGAGGTGATAGTTGTGGCGCGTGGTTCGTGTCCGTATGTATATATATGATTGATGTATACATACCTTGTAATTGTTCCCCTGTTTCTCTGTTATGTTATTCAGTTTTGGCTGTTTTGTTGCTGTTTCTCTTCCCTGTTCTGGTGAAACTCTGTCGCGCGTGCTAGTAGTGGGACCCTTCCCTGGTTCTTGACGTAGTTGTTTATGCGTAATTGATTTACATTATTTCGATGAAATTACTTAGTTTCTGAAAGAAATTAGTTATGTGATTGGTGATTCGTGTGATAAAATATGTTATTACGAGAATTATAGTAATTAATTGATAGAATTTACGTAGGATGCCCAGTATAAACGGGAACCCGTAAATTTTATCGTCGTCGGCGATGAGCTTCGGCGAGCCGACGGTGGACTATGATGATTCGATCTGAGTCCTATGATTTAAAATTATAAAATACGAATCAAAACATTAAATGCGGATAATAACGATTAATAATTGTATTTAATTGGTATTGGTAAATTTGTGAATTTTCGTTGTTGACTGAAGTCGGTGGTTGGAATTTGGATTGGGTTGGATTGTGGTTGTGATTGATTTGACGTCGGGATGTTTGACGGGTTAGCCGATAATCAAAGAAGGTGCTGCCCGATTTCCGGAAAATTAAATTACGGAAATACGAGGCCGTACCTAATTACTATTGGAACGTCGATCGGTTATATGTAACTATTTTGTACGAAACCTGATTATGTGTTATGATGTAATGTTTTGCGGAAACCGATAACCCTAATTTCGATAAAGGACAGATATACATATTTTTTGAAAATGAACACTGAACCGACTTTCGAAGACCTGAACCCTAATTAATACGTGTATTATAATATTGAATATGTTACGAGTCGGGTTTTGTTAACGTTCGGGTAGATTATTAGCGAGGATATGTCAAACATAATCGAATGTCTAAGTTAGGGTGTTTCGACCTTGTAGGTTCTAGTCGGAAGGCCCAAGAGTTGGCGTTGGTCTAAAGATAGCATAGTGGATAGTCGACGAGCTCAGTAAGGTTCCAATCGGAGGATCTGAGTGTTGAAGTCGAATCCAGGGTGATCTAGTGGTTAGGCGATAAAGCCTGAGCGTTCGTGTCAGCTCAAGGTCAATCGGTAATGTTTGTAAAGCTCTGCAAGGCAAGTACCCCTGACCATTCTTTTATGGTTCAGTATATATGAATAAATAATGTTTTATTCTTGTAGTGGAATAGAACGTTTTAAGTTACGTATCCCCTGTGTTCAAATGGTTTTGTTAACTTGTGTTTTGGGGGAAAAGTAACTTCTGAAAATGCCTATCTCTAAATTTTGAATAAAATGAAATATTTTGGAAAATGTGTTGTGATATAATTGTTTGGCTAGAGATAGGTAAGTGATTTGGAAAACTGGACAAAAATGATCAGATAATTGGATGAGTGTGCGCAGGAGGCCCGTAACGGCTTGGAAGTTAGCGTAAGAGGCTAAGTGGTTGCACACCCTATTATAACCAGCAGCCCAGCGTGACAGAGACCTAGCTAGTCTCTGAGTTCCGGAACAGGTTTCATAGGATAGCCAAGATAGAGTTATCCTATGGAGATAGCCTGATTAGCTGTCTCACGAGGGATCATCCAATACTTTTATATCTGAGCAAGTGATTTTGAGGTTCGCGGAGAGGAACAAGTTTTATAGGTCCTGTGATTGGACAAGTTTTATGGTTCCCGTAATGGAACAAATGGTTTTATGGGTCCTGCGATGGGACGGAAGATTTGAAAATTAAAGTAGCATGCTAAAATTTAACTCTGGTATTTACACAACACAGTTAATAAAATATTTTAGAGAGCATGCTAGCTATTGAGATCCAGTTTTCAACAGTTCATCAGATTTCATCCGGTGACGCTTGTTTTACTTTTTTTCTACTAACAAGTTGTGATTTCTGTTCCTATAATTATTTATCATTAACTGTTTTAATTAATATTCATATAGTGGTACTGCTGAGTAATTGATTGCTCACCCTTGCAAAATATTTTATATATGTATTGCAGATGCCTAGGAGATTCTTCAGTGGTAGTCGGGGAAGAGTTCTAGTTTCTTCCGGGTCAGGCTCATCTGAGGTAGTTGTGTCGGACCAGAAGTGGTCTAATGAGTTGCTTTACTAAGATAGCATTGTTAAGGTGGTTGTAATGAATTAGTTTTGTGATAAATTATGACCTAAGTCATATTTAAACCTGGAATAGATCTTGGTAAGAGGTGTCGTAATTATGTTTTATAAGTGAAATGAATTTTATTATATTACTTGTTGTGTTTTGAATGACGTCAACTCCTGACCCCGGGGTTGAAGCCGTCACATGCATACCCTATGTGCTGACTCAGAATGGGAATGACATCAAAGTTGGAACATTTGTTGGCAAAAGCTCTGGTGATGCAGTCAAAGAAATAGTTCCACTCCCTTCTGATGTATGGCCTCTTCAGCTGTCTTATCTTGGATAGACTTTTCTGGTAGCCAAGATTGGCCATCATACCCTGTAGAAGTAGCTCTTCAATCTGAGCATTGAAAGTGCAATTTTCTGGCAAGTGTAGAGCTTGTCGAATAGTTGACAAGTTAACTAGATGCTCATCTTCCCCTGTTGTGAAGATAATGCTTTGGGACCCATTTTCACCACCATCATCATAAACACCAGTCCTCCAAAACTCCAGTATTTCTGTTCCTGAGAGTAATTGTGGTTGGGTCAAAGCATACCCAATCTCACTATTAGCCAGTAAATCTTGAATAAAATAAAGATCTGATAGAGCATCATCCTTGCTGAGAATAGCCATGTAGTTATTGGGGACGAACTTTGCTCCATTAAAGATGATGTCCTTGGGTGCCATTTCTGTAAGAAATTAAGTGAAAAGTTGTGTGTACGAAAGGTGTTTGATAAAATGCCTGTAAGAAATAGCTTCAAAGAATATTAGAGAGTGAGTGAGAATAAGAGAGATTAGAAAATAAGAATAGTAGGTAAAAGATTGTAAAATCTTTTAACTCTCTTATTTATACACTCCACGTGACAACGGCTATTTTTGTGAAGCAGAACAGACTTTTTACACCTGGCAGCATGGAAACAATCAAAACAGTAATGAGTGGGCACGATAAACGTACAATAATTATTGCTCACATGATGTTACCAAAACAAACATGCAGCCCATTAACCAAATGATTATCACTGTTTTTATCTTACTTAATTATTTTCTAACAAAATGTAACCATTACAGTAAATACTAAAAATAAGTCAAGTAATTAAATAATGCCACGTAAACATCAGAGTTTCCATCAGGATTTGCATCAGAACTTGACTATTATCAGAATTTAATGGTCATCAGAACATGGCTTCTGTACTTAAAAAGTGAATGACTGTTTCTGTGATTCTTCACACAAATACTGACTGGTTTCTTCAGATTTTAATCATCAGAACTTGTCCTCGGAATTTATGCAAATAATACTTAACTGTTGGTCATAAACAACTTAATCACCACAGTAATTTTCATCATTAATATGGAGTGAGAGTGTGTGCATTTGTAAATGATCATATAAAGATTAAAGTCCGATAAACTTCAGATATCTTAGAAATAAGGCATAACTAAGAAAAATACTTAAAATCTGTCTTTAATTTTGAAGTCTAATATAGAATAAATTTATGCAAGAGTCCACCTCAACTGTTTGTACTCATTTTATACATCTTTTGACATTCTTTTTACAGTGGCTTCTCAGTGTAAATGAGTCACAACTGCTATCAGAATTTATGTTGTAATCAGAATATTTCTCAAGTAATAAGAGAATGTGAAAAGTCACCAAGAGAAATTAATTTGCTTTTCTAATGCATATTACTTAATACCAGCAATGCACTTGGGTCTTCCCTTTCACATATTTACTCTAGATCTCAAAGGAGTACCTGTTAGATATATTTGATGTCATGTCTAATATAATTCATGTTTAGTTTTCAGATCTTAACAAACAGGATATATCAGGACTTACTGAAATTAGAACTTACTGGAAGTCAGAACTTAATATCAGAACTTAAGGTCATATCATAACTTAAGTGCGGGAAGACTTACACTTAAGGAAGGAAGCTGATGTATAGGAGAAGATCGAGACTAAAACAAAAGAAGATATGCATGAAAAGAGTTAGAAGACTGAAAGACTTGTAGAAGATATCTGATTGATATATTTTAGGAGACATAATTATATTCCATATCAATTAGAAGTTATCTTGTAACTGTGTACTATATAAACACAGACTTAGGGTTTACACCATATATGTTATCATTATCGAGAAGATTATACATTGTAACCTAGCAGCTCTAAGTGATAATTGTTCATCACTGAGAGAGAACAACAGTTCATATTGTAACAGAGTTTATTTAATATACTTGATCTTTATTACATACTTGTGTTAAATCGATTTGATTGTATAAACACTGTATTCAACCCCCTTCTACAGTGTTGTGTGACCTAACAAGTGGTATCAGAGCTTATCTAGTTAACACAAATACAGTAAAGATCCAAACAATCATGTCTGAAGAAACACAAACTCCAACCAAGCCCACCAAAACTTAAGAAACTCAAAACACTCAAACCCACAGTCGATATGAGACTATTAGGGTTCCCATACCGAGACCTTCTGAGTATCCCATATGGAAAGTGAAGATGGCTATGTTTCTGGAAGCTACAGATCCAGAATACCTTGACAGAATTAATGAAGGACCACATAAGCCTACCAAACTCTCTGTTGTAGTTGCTGATCAACCAGCAAAGACCATACCAAAGGAGAAAGGTGAGTACACAGTTGAAGACATCTCATCTATTTCCAAGGATTCAAGGGTAAGGCACTTGCTGCATAGTGCCATTGATAATGTCATGTCAAACAGGGTAATTCATTGCAAGACTGCAAAGGAGATATGGGATGCTTTGGAGATAAGATGCCAGGGAACTGATGCAATCAAGAACAATAGGATGACTATACTCACTCAAGAGTATGAGCACTTTGATTCAAAAGCTGATGAGTCATTAACTGACCTATATGACAGGTTTGTCAAACTCTTGAATGATCTGTCACTGGTGGACAAGGAATATGATATTGAAGATTCAAATCTAAAATTCCTTTTAGCTCTTCCTGAAAGTTGGGATTTAAAGTCGACTACCATAAGAGACAACTATGATCTTACTAAAACTACTCTTGATGAAATTTATGGTATGCTCAAGACTTATGAACTTGAGATGGATCAAAGGAGCAAAAGGCATGGAAGGAAGTCAAGGACAGTTGCTCTTAAAGCTGAGGAGGAATCTCCTAAAGTTGTTGCCTCAAAAAGGGGCAAAAGAAAGGCTCTCATCATAAAGTCTGATTTAGATTCATCATATTCTGATGACGATGATTCAGAAACTGAAAGTTTACCTGAATGGATGTAGATGAAGAAATGATGAAATTGTGTACTCTTATGGTGAAGGGTATCACAAAGATAGCCTACAGGAAATTCAAAAAAGGCAAGAAGTTTTCTAGGAAAAGTGAAAGTTCTGATAAGAAAGGATTTAGAAAGTCTGAAGGGAAAGGAAAGTCTGACAGAGGAGATAACTCAAATGTCAAATGCTACAATTGTGGTGAAAGAGGCCACATATCTCCTGACTACAAGAAAGGAAAAAGTGACAAAGGCAAGGCACTTATCATAAAGAAGAAAAGCTGGACAGGCACTTCAGATTCTAAACATGAGGTGAACTATGCCTTGATGGCAAATTCTGATGGTAGTCCTGAAACTGCTGAATTAAAGGTACCTCAAACAACTTATGCTTTTCATACTGATGATATTACTGAGTTGAGATTATATCTTAAAACCATGTTCATTAGTTATAGATATTATAATTTAACATGTGAAAGATTAACATATGAAAATCTTACTTTTAAAAAGAGGAATGACTATTTAGAAAAAGAGTTAGTTATGTTTCATCAAACTCAGAAAGAAAGAGATGATGCTTTTTATGTTAGAGATGAAGTGCTAAAATTGAATGAATCTCTAAAAAATGAGTTAGAAAAGGAAGGAGAAATTATCAGAACTTGGACTAACTCTGGCAGAACAACTCATAATTTATTAAGTAGTGGAAACTGGAAAGAGTGCTTAGGTTATGGAGATGATAAAAGTGAGAAAGGAACTGAACAAATTGAGCCAATTGTTGTTAAACAAACTGCTAAGCCAAAGGTAAATCCTGTTAAGTTTGTAGCAAAAACTGTAAAGTCTAATTCTGAAAAGATGAAAGAATCTAGGACAGAAGTAAAAGAAAAATTAACTTCTAACAAATTACAACAGGATTAACCAGGTTAAGTAAAAACAGGCTTCATGATAAAGAAGCAGCTTAAGCATAGGCTGAAAAAGATTAGGAATGTCAACAAGGTAAATGAAGCCAGGAAAAATAGGAATGGAAAGGAAGGTGTGAATAAAAGTAATAATTATATGCCTATTCCTAATGCTCCTAGAAAGAAATGTTATAACTGTGGAAACTCTAACCATCTTGCTTCTTTTTGCGGGAAAAATAAAGATATAAACTCTTTACCTCCTAAATCAGGAGTTAAGAGTCAGTTTGTTAGGTTTAAGCCACAAAATCCTTGTTTTCATTGTGATAGTTTATGGCATTCCATTTATACTTGTAAGGAATATCATAGTTTGTACTATGATTATTATCAAATAAACCTTCTTTGAAGAAAGTTAGTATTATTCCTTCTAGTGTAAAGTATGATGTAAAGTTTGATATAAATTCTGATAAACAACATGTTAGCATAAACTCTGAAACTAAATCCGCTGCAAATGCTAACAAACTTAAAAAGGCCAAAGGATCCAAGCAAGTCTGGGTCCTTAAAACTAACCAATAGTGGTCTTTGTGATTGCAGGGCAACAGGAAAAATATCCTAGTGTTGGACAGTGGATGTTCAGGACATATGACTGGAAATAAAGCCCTGCTATCAGACTTTGTGGAGAAAGCTGGCCCAGGAGTTTCTTATGGAGATGGCAACATGGGAAAAACTCTGGGATATGAAAATATCAATTTTGGAATGTCATCATTGAGAGGACTGCCAAAATCAGTATTTTCTCCTGATGGCCTTTCTGATTCATGTCAAAAGGCAAAATAAATAAAATCTTCATTCAAGGGCAAAACTGAATCTTCAATTCTTGAGCCTTATCACCTACTGAACGTTGATCTATTTGGTCCAGTCAATGTCATGTCTATTGTAAAGAAAAAATATGTTATGGTTATAGTGGATGAGTTCACAAGATACACTTGGGTGTATTTCTTGCACAAGAAGAATGAAACTACATCTACTCTAACTGATCATGTCAAAGAGCTGGATAAATTGGTCAAAGATTCTGTTAAAATAATAAAAAGTGATAATGGCACTGAGTTCAAGAATTCAATCATGGAAGAGTTCTGCAAAGAGCATGGAATCAAACATGAATCTTCTGCACCTGGAATTCCACAGCAAAATGGAGTTGTAGAAAGAAAGAACAGGACTCTCATTGAAGTTGCACGAACTATGCTTGATGAAGCAAAGCTACCAACCTACTTTTAGGCTGAAACTGTGTAGACTGCTTGTTTTACACAGAATGCTACACTCATAAAAAAGCATGGAAAGACACCATATGAGATGGTGAAGAAAAAGAAGCCAAATCTGAATTACTTTCATGTATTTGGATGTAAGTGTTTTGTTCTTAAGACTCATCCTGAACAGCTGTCAAAATTTGATCTAAAAGCTGATGAATGAATTTTTGTTGAATATCCACTTTCCACAAAAGCCTTTAGAGTCTACAATTTAAGAACAAGGGTTATCATGGAAACTATCAATGTATCTTTTGATGATAAGAAGATTAATGGACTTGAAAATTTCAATGATCATGATCAGCTGAGATTTGAAAATGAAGATTTAAGTTCTGATTCTGCAAATTTTGATGGCTTAAATCCTGATCCTATAAGTTCTGACGGGTTAAATTCTGATGTCATTGAAACCGTGGTAACTACTCCAAGGGAAAATGCACCTTTCCAGGAGGAGCAAGCTGAAGATCCTACCATAACTCAAGACTCTCAAGAAGCATCAGAACCTGTCACTGGCTCTTCAAGTTCTGATTCATCAAGTTCTGATGAGCCAAGGTCTGATAATTCTGGAAACTCTGATTCTTCAAATCCTGAAGGAACCAACTCAAATTCTGAAGTCTCAGAGAGCATAACTACAAGGGGAGCATCAGAAATGCTGATAGAGACAGCATGGATCATGGGGGAGGATCTAGTTCTAGAAATCAACTTCCACCTGCAAGGAAGAAATCAACTTCCATCTGTAAGGAAATGGATGAAATCACATACACCTGACTTAATAATTGGAGATCCTGAAGCATGTGTCAGAACTAGAACGACAATATCAAATGAATGTCTCTATCATTCCTTTCTTTCTCAGACTGAACCAAAGAAAGTAGAAGAAGCTCTTCAAGATGCTGATTGGGTGCAAGCAATGCAGGAAGAGTTAAATGAATTTGAAAGAAATAAAGTCTGGACCCTAGTGCCAAGTCCAAAGAACAGATTAATTATTGGCACGAAATGGGTGTTCAGAAACAAAACTGACAGTGATGGCATAATTACAAGGAACAAAGCAAGGATGGTTGCTAAAGGCTACTCTCAACAGGAGGATATTGATTATGATGAAATATTTGCACCAGTTACTCGATTAGAAGCCATAAGAATCTTTTTGGCTTATGCTGCTCACAAAAAGTTTAAAGTCTTTCAAATGGATTTGAAAAGTGCTTTTATCAATGGAGAATTGGAAGAAGAGGTATATGTTGAACAACCTCCAGGCTTTGTAGATTCAAAATTTCCAAATCATGTCTACAGGCTTGATAAAGCACTTTATGGCCTTAAGCAAGCTCCAAGAGCATGGTATGAGACTTTAGCTCAATTTCTTCTGGAAAGTGGATTTCATAGAGGTACAATTGATAAAACACTGTTCTACCTTAACCATGGAAAGGACTTATTTTTGGTACAGACATATCCTGATGATATCATATTTGGTTCTACAAATGTCAAACTATGTGAAAGGTTTGCAAAACTAATGCAGTTAAGATATCAAATGAGTATGATGGGAGAACTTAGCTATATTCTGGGACTTCAAGTCAGGCAAAATGAAGAAGGTACTTTTATCAATCAATCCAAGTACACCAGAAATTTACTGAAGAAATTTGGAATGCAAGACTGTTCAACTACATCCACTCCCATGGCCACTACAACCAAGTTAGATAAAGATACTGGTTTATCAGTAGATATTACTAACTACAGAGGTATGATTAGCTCTTTGCTCTATTTAACTGCTAGTAGACTTGATATCATATATGCTACATGTCTTTGCGTAAGATTTCAGGCCGATCCAAGAGAACCTCATTTAATAGCTGTGAATAGAATTTTCAAGTACCTCAAGGGTATAGCTGATCTAGGATTGTGGTATTCTAGAGAATAAGACTTTAAGCTAATAGGTTACTCAGATGTAGATTTTACAGGATGCAAAATAGATAGGAAAAACACTAGTGGAAGCTGCCAATTTCTTGGAGGCAGATTGGTTTCTTGGTTTAGCAAGAAACATAAATCAATTTCCACATCAACTACAGAAGCAGAATATATTGTTGCAGGAAGCTGTTGTGCACATATTCTTTGGATGAAGAATCAGTTACTGGACTATGGGTTAGAATTTTCTAAAATACCTATCTACTGTGATAATCAAAGTATTATTGTTAAGACAGGTAATCGAGTTCAACACTCAATGACAAAGCACATCAGCATTAGGTACCATTTCATAAGGGAACATGTGATGGAAGGTACAATGGAATTGCATTTTGTTCCAACAGATCAACAACTAGCAGATATCTTCACAAAACCACTATGTGAAGCTACTTTTACAAGACTGGTAAATGAACTTGGAATGGTTTCAGGTTCTTTCTCTAAATCTGCTTAGTTTTTGTTATCATGCATCAGACTTTATGATCAGTGTTTACAGATTGTCTTATCTTCATGTAATCTATGCTTAAATTATAATACATTAAATGCTGATTGTTATCTGATGTGGATCTATATACTCTGATAGTAATTTGAATGTTCTGTGACTATTCAATCCAATGAGTATTACTGTGCTAGATGCTGACCTAGTAGTCTTTAAAATACTAGAAATCCCATGTTTGAATTAGTTGTTTATGTGGAAATTCATTAACACAAGCAAATTCTGATTTTGAGCTTAGTCAAATTTACTTTGTGTATCTTATTACTAAGTCACAAACTAGATCTTTGCTTCTTATCTGTCAAATTCTGATGTCAGTAAATTTTAAGGATGAACCACATGCTTGATAAACCTCACTTATCTAAAGAAAAGAAAAGAAAATTGAAGTCAGGTACTCCTTTGAGATCTAGAGTAAATAAAATTTTCTTGGTGAACTTTCACATTCTCTGATTACTGGAGAAATACTCTGATAATAGCATAAATTCTGATAACAGTTGTGACTCACTTATACTGAGAAGCCACTGTGAAAAAGAATGTTAAAAGATACATAAAATGAGCACAAACAGTTGAGGTGGATTCTTGCATAAATTAATTCTATAGTAGACTTCATTATTAATGACATATTTTAAGCACTTTTCTTAGTTATGCCTTATTTCTAAGATGAACTGAAGTTTATCAGACTTTAATCTTTTTCTGATATTTTGCTAAATGCACACACTCTCACTCCAAATGAATAATGAAAATTACAGTGGTGATTAAGTTGTTTTTGACAAACAGTTAAGTGTCATTTGCATAAATTCTGAGGACAAGTTCTAATGGAAGTTCTGATGATTAAACTCTGAAGAAACAAGTCAGTATTTGTATGAAGAATCACAGATACAAACATTCACTTTATTCAGGATTTTCTTGCTAACTCTGAGATTTGGTATGCTTTGACCCAACCAGAAGCCATCTATGGAACTCAAGTGTTGGAGTTTTGGAGAAGTGGCATGTATCATGATGGTGGTGCTCATGGGTCCCCAAGTATTATCTTTTCAACATGGGAGGATGAGCATGTAGTGACTCTGGCTATAGTTCGACAGGCTTTACATTTTCCAGACAACTGTGTCTTCAGTTCAACAGTTGAGGAGCCAACCCTTCAGCAGATGATGGCTAGTTTGGGATATGAAAAGACATTGGCAAAGCTGGGTCAATTGAAGAGACCTCACATAAGGAGGGAATGGAGTTTCTTCTTTGACTGCATCACAAAGACCTTTGCCAACAAATGTTCTAATTTTGATGCAATCCCAATTTTCAGTCAACAAATCGGGTATGCTCTTATTCATCAAACTTATTTTGATTATGCAAGTGCTATTTTAGGCTTTATTGGGGATAGGATGATAGAAGATAGAAATACAGTTTATTTTGCTAGATTCTGTCAGCTTATTTATAGTTTTTGTTGCTCTGATGCACCCCAACTAGAAAGTGAGTTAATTGAACTATTTAAGCTTGTTAAGAGAGCCTTTACTGACTTATTATCTATTGATAATAAGAAGACTATTTTGAGACCCCTCTAAATTCCTACATCTGTCAAACAGTTTTTGGTAAATTCTGATCCAGCCACATATTCTACCATATATCCTGATGTGCAACCATCCCAACCTCCATCAGCACCTACACAACCAACCACCTCTCAACCTCAACCAACTCAACCTACCATCAGAACTTACTTTCAACCATCAACTCAATCCTCACAACAATAACCATCAGCACATACCATCAGACCTTCATCTTCCAAGCCTAAGAGGGCAAAGTTTGTTCCTCAACCTCCAGAATAGAGAAGAAAGATGATTCTCAGGGATGAATCTGGCAGTGAAGAGGAACAAGTATAGGTTCATGCATCAGAACATGTGACTGTTGAAGCTGAAACTATGGTTTTTCATAAAGAAACAGAAGCTGTAGGGTCAACCCAACAGGTAAATGCTGAAGCTCAAAGTTCTGATACTTTGAAGAGGAAGAGAACTGCTAGTTCTGATGCTCAAGCGACTCATTCATTGTCAAGGAGATTGAAGAAAATGAGGACAAAAAGGCACATGGCTAAGCCACCATCAGAAGATATTGAAGAAGCTGAGGAAGGGGATCAGGAATCTCTGATCTCACAGCCAATTGTACTTGAAGCTTTGCCATCTCCAACTGCTGCTCAAGATACCGTGTTAACACCTCATGTCTCTCCTATTCATGACACAACTACATATAATGTTTAAGAACAAGCTACAAGTTCTGAAATAGATATTCACAACCTGAATCTACCAACTGTTGTTAATCTGGAAGCTCCAACAACAGCAGCTCAGCCATCTCAAGTCAACTCTCCAATCTTAAATGCTGAGATACCATCTACACCACCAACACCAATTCTGGAGATTAATTCTGATGCTCAGAATTTAGATGAGATTGTTCCAGAGTCTCCAGTTGCTTCACACACTCTAGTTCTGTCAGAAGATAATGAATCTTCCTCAAGTTCAACAGACAGTGTTTCTGTTGATACTACTGCTCCTATTCTGGGAAAGGAAGCATTGGTTAAAAAGTTTGTTGAGCAAGCTGTACCTGTTCCTTGGGAAGAAACTCACAGGGGAGTTGAGTGGACCAAGAAGTGGATCGAAACTAATTTCATTCCAAGCTCTAAAGTTCTGAAAGAGCACATTGCCAAGGCTGATGAGCTGATGACAAATTCTGATCTCAAGACTCAACTTAAAGTCAGAACTCTAACTACCAAAAGCCTTCAAGGTCTACACTCTGAAACTCAAGCAAAGGTTGATAAACTATAAGAATCAACTAATAAGCTAGATTTGTAGATCAAGATTGACAAGACAAGTATTATCAGACCTACTCTTAAGAAGGTTGAAGCAATTGAGAAGATTCAAGAGAAGCAACAGGCCCAAATTGTTGAGGTTCTACAAAATCAAGCCTCTCAGAAAGCTCAATTGGATGAAATCCAATCTTCAGTTGAACTTCTTCTCTCTCTACTACTACCTGATGATTCCAAAAAGGGGGAGAAGATAGTTAAGTCCAAATGCTATAATGATCCAGTACTGAAGAAGAAAGATGTTGAAGCTGATGACCAGGGAAACCCTAACAAGGGTAGAGGTCAAGTTCAAGGTAAAAAGCACAGCAGCAAGGTTTCTTCTAGGAAACTAATTACTGATGCAAGCAGATCTTCTATTCAAAAGAGGACAACTTCTGAAGCTGCTAAAACTCAAAATTTGATAGCAAGTGCTGATACTAAAAATTTGATATCAAGTTCTGATGAGCAAGGTCTGATGACAAAGCCTGATGTTCTAATACAAGGTGGAAGTCAAGACTCTCAAAAGTTTATGCAAACTCTGAAGCTCAAGGGAAAGAAGACTACTATTTACTATTAAGATCCCAAGATTCAGACACTTGATGAGGAAATTGCCAGAAGATTATTTCTGAAACATAATCCTGGAATGGATTTAGAAAATCTCAAGGAGGAAGAAGCTAGATTTAAAGCTGAAAAGAAAAATCTAAAGCCAAAAGCTTCTGTTGCAAAGAAACCTCCAAGGCCTAAGAAAAAAGGCATTGTGATCAAGGAGAAGTCAAATACTGAGGCATCAAAGCCCAAGACTAGATCACAGTTTGAGATTGATCCCAAAGACAAAGGGAAGAGAAATTTTGATGAACCAACCAAGCCACTAGAGATGAAAATTCCTCAAATTCTGATAAAACCAGTGTGCAAAATGGTTCAAGTTACTGATGACACTCTTGCTGAAGATGAAGATGTTCAAACTCTGAAAAGAAAGAAGATTTCTGAAGAATCAAAGATAACCTCTGACAAGACTCAAGTTGTTCAGAGTGAAGAACTGTAAGCTACAATAGAAACATCAAGTTCTGATAAAGTCATCAAGACATCAACCTCTGACAGTGCTCAAGTTAATTTGGACAAGATAAAAGTACCTGACAAAAAGAAACTCCTATGAAAGAATGTCAAACCATCAGATCCAAAGAAAAGCCAATTGTTATCTGATTTCATGATTGTTGGATTGAAAGCTAGAGAAGCAAGAGACAGAGCTGGACTAGGTTCTGATGAAGCTAAGATTTAAACTGGAGTTGAAGTGCTGACTAGAGATCCATTTCTTTTAACTTACCAACCTCTTGAAGATGTTACATAGAAACACCTTGATAAGGTTATCTCTGTTCAAGTGGTACTGGATGCTCATGATAAGCACAATGTCAAAGAAAATCTAATTTTATTTCTTGAAGATGGAAGGACATATCAGATGTCAGAATTAAATGTGCTAAACAAATCACTGAAAGAACTTCAATTCTTTCATTACCTTTTAGAGGTAAAGTCTGATATTATCAGAAGATGGTCAGAATTTATAATGAAGACCATAAGAGATAAAGCTAGAATTTCTGGTTCAGGAGTTACAGAACTCATTTCTAATATTTTTGAAGATGATAGAAGTGAGATTCCAATGAAGAAGGATTCTGCTAAGCTTGAAGTGATACTGAAAGAGAAATGTCTATGTTATAATGAAGATTCTTCTCATCCTAGGGTAATAAGACTGAATGATGGTTTAGAAAGAAACCATATCTCTGCTTTAAGGACTGCAATCTACCAGATTGGGAGTCAAGATGAAGAGATGAAGCAAGTTAAAGCTACAATGTCTCAAGTACTGAGGATTAAAGAAGAAAAGCTGATATCAAGCTTTGTCAAGAATCATTATGGATTCAGATTGACTCAGTGAGATTGGTAAAAGCTACAAGGACTGTAAGTTGTAGTTAGTTATCTAGTTAAACTCTTATTTGTATTTGTACTTAAATGTTTTTGACATCATCAAATCTATTAACTTGTATATTTTGCATAATTTACAAGTTGGGGGAGATTGTTAGATATATTTGATGTCATGTCTAATATGATTCATGTTTAGTTTTCAGATCTTAACAAACAGGATATATCAGGACTTACTGAAATCAGGACTTATTGAAAGTCAGAACTTAATATCAGAACTTAAGTGCGGGAAGACTTACAGTTAAAGAAGGAAGCTGATTTACAGGAGAATATCGAGACTAAAATAAAAGAAGATATGCATGGAAAGAGTTTAAAGACTGAAAGACTTGTAGAAGATATATGATTGATATATTTTAGGAGACATAATTATATTCCATAGCAATTAGAAGTTATCTTGTAACTGTGTACTATATAAAAACAGACTTAGGGTTTACGTTATATGTGTTATCATTATCGAGAAGATTATACATTGTAACCTAGCAGCTCTTAGTGATATTTGTTCATCACTGAGAGAGAACAACAGTTCATATTGTAACAGAGTTTATTTAATATACTTGATCTTTGTTACATACTTGTGTTAAATCGATTTGATTTTATAAACACTGTATTCAATCCCCTTCTATATTATTGTGTGACCTAACATTACCTGACTTCAATTTTTCTTTTCTTTTGTTTTCTTTAGATAAGTGAGGCTTATCAAGCATGTAGTTCATCCTTAAGATTTACTGACATCAGAATTTAACAGATAAGAAACAATAATCTAGTTTGTGACTTAGTAATAAGATACACAAAGTAAATTTGACTAAGATCAAAATCAGAATTTGCTTGTGTTATTGATTTCCAAATAAACAACTAATTCAAACATGGGATACATGGTTTGTTAAAGACTACTAAGTCAACATCTAACAAGATAATCCTCATTGGATTGAATAGTCACAGATCATTCAAAACACTATCAGAGTATATAGAATCACATCAGATAATAATCAGTATTTAATATGTTACAATTTAAGCACAGATTACATGGAGATAAAACATTCTGTAAACACTGATCATAAAGTCTGATGCATGAGAACAAAAAATAAGCAAATTTTGAGAAAGAACCTGAAACCATTCAAAGTTCATTTACCAGTCTTGTAAAAGTAGCTTCACATAGTGGTTTTGTGAAGATATCTTCTAGTTGTTGATCTGTTGGAACAAAATGCAATTCCATTGTACCTTCCATCACATGTTCCCTTATGAAATGGTACCTAATACTGATGTGTTTTGTCATTGAGTGTTGAACTGGATTTCCTGTCATAGAAATAGCACTTTGATTATCACAGTAAATGGGTATTTTAGAAAATTCAAACCCAGTAACTGATTCTTCATCCAAAAGATCTGTGCACAACAACTTCCTACAACAATATATTCTGCTTCTGCAGTTGATGTGGAAATTGATTTCTGTTTCTTGCTAAACCAAGAAACCAATCTGCCTCCAAGAAATTGGAAGCTTCCACTAGTGCTTTTCTTGTGTATTTTGTATCCTGCAAAATCTGTATATGAGTAACCTATTAGCTTAAAATCTAATTCTCTAGGATACAATAATCCTAGATCAGCTGTACCCTTGAGGTACTTGAAAATTCTTTTCACAACTATTAGATGAGGTTCTCTTGGATCAGCCCGAAATCTTACACAAAGACAGGTAGCATACATGATATCAGGTCTACTTGAAGTTAGATAGAGTAAAGAGCCAATCATACCTCTGTAGTTAGTAATATCTACTGATGCTCCAGTATCTTTATCTAACTTGGTTGCAGTAACCATGGGAGTGGATGCAGTTGAACAGTCTTGCATTCCAAATTTCTTGAGTAAATTTCTGGTGTACTTGGATTGATTTATGAAAGTACCTTCTTCATTTTGTTTGACTTGAAGTCCCAGAAAATAGCTAAGTTCTCCCATCATGCTCATTTGATATCTTGACTGCATTAGCTTTGCAAACCTTTCACAGAGTTTGGCATTTGGAGAACCAAAGATGATATCATCAACATATATCTGTACCAAAAGTAAGTCCTTTCCACGGTTGAGGTAGAATATAGTTTTGTCAATTGTGTCTATGATAAATCCACTTTCCAGAAGGAATTGAACTAAAGTCTCATACCATGCTCTAGGAGCTTGCTTAAGGCCATAAAGTGCTTTATCAATCCTGTAGACATAATTTGGAAATTTTGGATCTACAAAGCCTAGAGGTTGTTCAACATATACCTCTTCCTCTAATTCTCCATTGAGAAAAGCACTTTTCACATCCATTTGAAAAACTCTGAACTTCTTGTGAGCAGCATAAGCTAAAAAGATTCTTATGGTTTCCAATCTAGCAACTGGAGCAAATGTTTCATCATAATCAATACCCTCATGTTGAGAGTAACCTTTAACAACCAGCCTTGCTTTGTTTCTTATAATTATGCCATCATTGTAAGTTTTGTTTCTAAACACCCATTTTGTGCCAACAATTGACCTGTTTTTTGGTCTTGGTACTAAGGTCCAGACTTTATTTCTTTCAAATTCATTTAACTCTTCCTGTATTGCTTGCACCCAATCAGCATCTTGAAGAGCTTCTTCCACTTTCTTTGGTTTAGTCTGAGATAAAATGGAGTGATAGAGACATTCATTTGATGTTGCCGTTCTAGTTCTGATACCTGCTTCAGGATCTCCAATTATTAAGTCAGGTGTGTGTGATTTAGTCCACTTCCTTGCAGATGGAAGTTGATCTCTAGAACTGGATCCTCCCCCATGATCCATGCTATCTCCATCAGCATTTTCGGATGCTCCCCCTGAAGTTATGCTCTCTGAAATTTCAGAATTTGAGTTGGATTCTTCAGGAATTGAAGAATCAGAGTTTCCAAAATTATTAGAATTTGGCTCATCAGAACTTGATGAATCAGAACTTGAAGAGCCAGTGACAGGTTCTGATGCTTCTTGAGAGTCTTGAGATGTGGTATGATCATCAACTTGCTCCCCCTGAACAGGTGCATTTTCCTTTGGAGTAGTTACCACAGTTTCAATGACATTAGAATTTAACCCGTTAGAACTTACAGGATCAGAATTTAGGTCATCAGAGTTTACAAAATCAGAATTTACATCTTCATTTCCAAACCTCAGCAGATTATGATCATTGAAATCTTCAAGTCCAGTAATCTTTTTATCATTAAAAGATACATTGATAGATTCCATGACAACCCTTGTTCTTAAATTGTAGACTCTGAAGGCTTTTGTGGAAAGTGGATATCTAACAAAAATTCCTTCATCAGCTTTTGGATCAAATTTTGACAGTTGTTCAGGATGAGTCTTAAGAACAAAACACTTACATCAAAATACATGAAAGTATTTCAGATTTGGCTTCTTTTTCTTCACCATCTCATAAGGTGTTTTTCCATGCTTGTTTATGAGTGTAGCATTCTGTGTAAAATAAGCAGTCTGCACAGCTTCAGCCCAAAAATAGGTTGGTAGCTTTGCTTCATCAAGCATAGTTCGTGCAGCTTCAATAAGAGTCATGTTCTTTCTTTCTACAATTCCATTCTGCTGTGGAGTTCTAGGTGCAGAAAATTCCTGTTTTATTACACGCTCTTTGCAGAACTCTTCCATGATTGAATTCTTTAACTCAGTGCCATTATCACTTCTTATTATTTTAACAGAATCTTTGACCAACTTATTAAGCTGTCTGACATGATCAGTTAGAGTAGATGCAGTTTCATTCTTCTTGTGCAAGAAATACACCCAAGTGTATCTTTTGAACTCATCCACTATAACCATAGCATATTTCTTTTTTGCAATTGACATGACATTGACTAGACCAAATAGATAAACATGCAGTAAGTGATAAGGCTCAATAATTGAGGATTCAGTTTTGCTCTTGAATGAAGTTTTTCTTTGTTTTGCATTTTGACATGAGTCACAAAGACCATCGGGAGCAAATACTGATTTTGGCAGTCCTCTCACAAGATCTTTCTTTACTAGCTAATTTATGTTGAAATTTAAATGAGAGAGTCTCTTGTGCCAATTCCAGCTTTCTTCAATTCATGCTCTACTTAACAGACAGATTGCGGAACCATCATAATTTGTTGAAAGTCTGGCTTCATATATGTTACCATGTCTGTAACCATTCAGAACCACTTTTCCTGTAGAATTACTTACAACTTCACAGTGTTCTTCAAAGAAATCCACATGATAACCTCTGTCACAGATTTGACTCACACTTAGCAGATTGTGTTTAAGTCCCGAGACAAGAGCCACTGCTTTAGTTATAAATTCCCAAGATTGATATTGCCATATCCCAGAGTCTTTCCCATGTTTCTATCTCTATAAGAAACTCCTGGGCCAGCTTTTTCCACAAAGTCTGATAGCAGGGCTTTATTTCCAGTCATATGTCAGAAGTTGACTTTTCTTTGACTTCTGTCTTAGAGCCTTTCATTTTTTCAGATTTTGACACCTCAGTTTTTGCGACAAATTTAACAGGACTTACCTTTGGCTTTTCAGCTTTCTTGGTAAAGTTTGGTTTAGATGACACGGTTTCCTTTTCTTCTTTATCATCTAGATAACCTAGTCCTTCTTTCCAATTTCCATTTTCTAAGATCTTCTTAGTTGTTCTTCAAGAGTTAGTCCAAGTTTTGATTATCTCCTTTTCCTTTTCCAGTTTAGATTTAAGAGATTTATTCAGTTTTAGCACTTCATCTCTAACATACAAAGCCTCATCTCTTTCTTTCTGAGTTTGATGAAATATAACTAACTCTTTTTCTAAGTAGTCATTTCTGTTTCTAAGAGCAAGACTTTCAGATGTTAATCTTTCATTTGTTAAAGTCTGATCTCTAAAAATAATGAACATGGTTTTAAGATACAATCTTAGCTCATAAATATCATCAGTATGAAAAGCAAGAGTTGAATGAGGTACCTTCAATTCAGCAGTTTCAGAACTCCTATCAGCATTTGCCATCAAAGCATAGTTCACCTCTTCTTCAGAATCTGAAGTGTCCGCCCAGTTTTTCTTCTTTATGATAAGTGCCTGGCCTTTATCACTTATTCCTTTCTTGCAGTCAGGAGAGATGTGGCCTCTTTCACCATAATTGTAGCATTTGACATTTGAGTTGTCTCCTCTGTCAGACTTTCCTCCTTTGCCTTCAGACTTTCGGAACCCTTTCTTTTCAGAAGTTCCACATTTCTTTGAAAACTTCTTACCCTTTTTGAATTTCTTGTAGGCTATCTTTGTGATAGCCTTCACCATAAGAGCACACAGTTGCATCATTTCTTCATCAACATCCACTTCAGATAAATTTTCAGATTCTGAATCATCATCATCAAAATATGATGACTCTGAATCAGACTGTATGATGAGAGCCTTTCCTTTGCCCCTCTTTGAGACAACCACTTTAGGAGATTCCTCCTCATCTTTGAGAGCAACTATCTTTGACTTTCTTCCATGCCTTTTGCTCTTTTGATCCATCTCAAGTTCATGAGTCTTGAGCATACCATAAATTTCATCAAGAGTAGTTTCAGCAAGGTCATAGTTGTCTCTTATGGTAGTACACTTCAAATCCCAATTTTCAGGAAGAGCTAAAAGGAATTTTAGATTTGAATCTTCAAGATCATATTCCTTGTCCACCAGTGACAGATCTGAAAGGAATATGTCCTAAGTCCAATCATGTATTAGGATTTAGGAATAACTTCCTGTGTAATCTGTTTTGATTTCATTGATATTAATAAAAGACTTGTTTTGTTTTTATTACGGGCTTTATCTATTTAAGTGTTTAAATAAGATATACTATAGTTTATAGTAAAGCTTTTTATGGATTATGATGAGATCATAATAGTGAGACCTAAAAGATGATAACTCTAAACTTAAATAGTTCATGATCGTAGGATTACTAACTGGTAATTAATAATCCGCAGAAATCGGTACATACTATGCTTGCTTCATTATGAAGGATGTTTGTTCTCATAGACATTTATGTGGTGACACTATAGCTAGTATGTAGGTGCTTATTATAGAATAAGTTCACTGAACATGACTCGCCCAGCTGAACAACTGATGGAGTTCACTCACGTGTCAGCAGTTGTTCACATAGTGATAGTTGTACAAGTATCCTTAGAATCGAGGTCATCATAGTCATCTTGTGTACACTGAACTATGCTTTGGTTTAGTTCTTAGTCTCCAAGGACAATTATTAGGGCTCTACTGGGTATAGGAATTTGTACACGAAGATAGTGTATGATCAATAAAGGATCTACCCCTTCCAGTGAAGGAAGCGAATGTTCAAGGCTGATCCACTTATGTTAGTTCAGGAATCTCTGGCCAGAGTGAATGAAATTAGAAAGGAGTTTCTAATTTGCATAGAACTAAGCATAGTAAATGGTAAGCAAGTGATTAGATTAGATAGGCTTGACACGAGATCCATGCCTTGTATTTAATCGGGACATTGTAGGGTAGAAGGAGTTTATTGTACGGTAACTATTCACTGAATAGGTTCTTGGTATTCTAAGCAGTGAATTCATATTATCCGGATAGTCGCGATATGCTGAGAAGTATCCCTCACGATGTAGAATAAATGTGATTAATTAATTAATCATATTTAATAAATTAGAGAATTTATATAAATAATGATAAAATAGTTTTATTATTATTTATTTCTACTACCGGCTTAATATTGAACCTACAGGGTCACACCATAAAAAGAGAATCATTTAATGGTGGAGAAATAAATTAATAATGGCTAATAATTATTTATTTGTGAAATAAATAATTAATTGGAAAATTTAATAATTGATTAAATAAGATTTAATTGATTATAAATTAATTAAGAAAAGTTCTTAATATTATTAATTAAGGATTTAATTTTTTGGAAATTAAATCAAGAGAGAGAATTATTTCTAAAGTGTTTAGAAAAAGGATTAATAATTAAAAGGTGTTTTAATTATTAATGAGAATAATAAATGGGATAATAATAATAATATTTATGGGAAAATTTCAGCTGAAAATTTTGCCTATAAATATACTATTATAAACCCTGTTTTTATTCTAACCCCAAAACCCAAAAGTTTTAGAAAACCTAATTCTCTCCACCTCCTCCTCCTCCTCCTTAACGTCGTTTTCTTGGTGGATACCGGTGGAGTGCTTCACGTTTGAGGAGCAGCTGCTAAGAATCTCCGAACGTTGCTTTTGGATCGCATATTAAAGGTTAGTAATCGATTCATATGTTTTTACCACGCTCTGATACCAATGTTGGATTTTAATCACAGCGGAGGCATGGTAAAACACTTTTACACATATAAAATCCAAATAAAAGCATATAAGGGCTTGTAACGCGTTTCTGTAAAGCGTTACAGCCCGATTGTTCACATTAAATTTGATTTTTTGGGAGTTTGGTAACTCCGTTTTAGGCGTGCAATATATCGTTGGATTCGTTTTTCCGAGACGGATATAATGGAGTGTTCAAATTTTAGTTTATATAAAAGTTTTGAACTGTTTATATTCCCGGAAGTGTTTTAAAAGCTATTTTAACTGTTTTAATTGCTTTTAAATGCTTCATGTGATACATAGAGATGTATAATGCTTCGACTAATGTGCTAGATGATATAACATGCCTACGTTGATGTTTATTCATGTTTATATATATGATATATGCTTAGTTCATCATGCGATGATAGATTTAGGTGAACTTAATTGAACATAAGGCGTTTGTTAGACAACCTAGTATAGTAAAATTGTTTCATAACCTTAATAATAATATTATGAATACAATCATGAGATTCTTGTGTTTGTGAAACACGTAATTGATTATGAATTTTCGATATGAGAGAAAGGATGATTCTGTCAACAACAGATTTCTATCTGTTAGAAAGGGTTATTAAGTGACGCCTCTTGACAATGCTCCACCCGATCTGGGAATCATCTGATTATTGATTATTGATTTGAAATATTTAATTTAAAAGGAAGAATCTCTTTATAATATGATTATGATTGTAACGTAATATAATCCCTCTAAAATTAAATAATATCAAGTAGTAATTGGCCAATGACACAACGGGCTTGTGTCGGTCATAGCCTTCCAACATGATAGAAAGTAGTTCTTATTTTTAAATCATTGTCGTTTCGTGCCACAGCCGAGGGCTTTGATTTCGAAATAAGAAATACTTGTCTATTACATAGAGATGTGTACATTGTATAAGAATCTAAAGGTCGTTACGTGTCACAGCCGTGGGCCTTTGGGGACTGATTCAATTGTACGGAATGTTGGGTTAGACTTGACTTAGAATATTGAGTTTGTCGTGCCACAGCCGTGACTCAATTATTCAAGAGGCTAAAGTTTGATTAGGGAATAACATTAGATGTAATTGACAAGAGTTGTCTGCCTATTGAACATTACATGGCGTTTCGTGCCACAGCCGGGGTTGTGTAATGGAATGTAGGATCCCTATTCCCACTAGCATTATGAATGCTTAATTTTTTACGTAGGGGTTGAATAAATTAGATAAACTAGTGGGAGCCACTTATGAATAAAGACCCGATTCATATAGTGTTTTAAAATGAAATCGGATATTTGCTAAGTGTTGTTATGTGTTTATCATTTACAGATTTACAATATACATTATGTCTTCTGCACTATCACTCAGGAGCATACTGGATGCTCACAAATTGACTGGTCCTAATTATGCTGACTGGCTTCGAAACTTGAGAATTGTTCTCAGGATTGAGAAGCTGGAATACGTGATTGACTCACCTAAGCCTACTGAACCTGCTAGTGATGCACATAATGATGAACATGTTGTGTCTCGTAGGTGGATAGATGCTGCAAATGTTGCTCAATGCATCATGCTAGCTTCCATGAACATTGAGCTACAGAAGCAACATGAGCATATGGATGCTCACACTATCCTCATGCATCTACAAGAGTTGTATGATGTGGCAGGGAGGACAGCTCGATATGAGATATCGAAGGAGTTGTTCGGTTGTAGGATGTCTGAGGGATCATCTGTGAATGACCATGTACTTAAGATGATCAATTTGATTGAACGTCTTGGACAACTTGGTTTTGCCATGGATGGGGACCTGAGCCAAGACTTGGTCTTGCAATCGCTTACGAGTTCGTTCTCACAGTTTGTTGTGAACTTTCACATGAATAAGTTGGATGTCAGCCTGCCTGAACTCCACAACATGTTGAAGACTGCGGAATCGAATTTTTCCCCTAAGAAGAGTTCTGTTCTTTTAATTGGTGAAGGTTCCAATCCTAAGAAAAGGAAGAGGAACTCCTCCAAGAAGAAGAAAGTAGGTGAAGAAAAGCCGGTTCCACCAAAAGCTGAAGACCCCAAGAGCAAAGTTGTTTGCTTTCACTGTAATAAGGTGGGGCACTGGAAGAGGAACTGCAAGGTTTACCTTGCAGAATTGAAGAAGAAGAAGGGTAGTGAGACTACCGCTCTGATTCAGGTATGTTCATGATAGAAGTGAATATGTCATTAAATCAAATTTCTACTTGGGTATTAGATACCGCCTGTGGTTCTCATATCTGCAATTTATTGCGAGGACTAAGGAGAAGTAGGACTCTTGAGGAAGAGGAGGTGATTCTATTGATTGGAAATGGAGCAAGAGTTGCTGCTGTAGATATAGAATCATTTCATTTACATATGCCTACGGGCAAGACTATTGTTTTAAATAATTGTTATTTTGTTCCCTCGATTGTGAGGAATATTATTCCCATGTTAGACTTGGCTGGATTTTCATTTATTATTGAGAATAATGAATGTTCTATTCTTAGAGATAATATTCTTTATGGACGTGGTGCTTTAAATAATGGTCTGTATATATGTGACATAATTTACTTCAGATTGAACAAACTAATAAAAGAAAAGGGATGATGAAAATCTCACTTTATTGTGGCACTGCAGTCTCCATTTAGTAGACATGGAAAAAGGACTGTAAATTTGCTAGGAATGGTACACACAGATGTATGTGGACCAATGTCTAAGCAAGCCATGGGTGGATTTTCATACTTCATTACTTTCATGGATAATAGATCTATATTCGGATATGTGTTTGATGAAACACAAGTCTGAAGCCTTTGAAAAGTTCAAAGAATATAAGTATGAAGTGGAGAAACAAACCAAACATAGTATTATAATTCTTCGATTAGATCGAGGTGGTGAATACTTGAATGGAGAGTTTCTAGATTATCTCAAAGTAAATGGTATAGTCTCCCAGTGGACTCCTCCAGATTGGTATCTGAAAGGAGAAATCGAATTTGTTAGACATAGTTCGGTCCATGATGAGCTATGCAAATCTTCCAGTATTCCTATGGGGTTATGCATTGGAAACCTCAGCATATTTACTGAATAAGGTGCCTTCCAAATATGTTCCTCAAACTCCGTATGAGATATGGAAAGAAAGGAAACCGAGTCTTAAACACGTTAAGATTTGGGGATGTCCCGCTTATATCAAGAAAGTTGACCCAGATAAGCGGGAATCTCGATCAGTAAAATGTAGTTTTGTGAGATATCCTAAAGAGACTTTAGGGTATTACTTTTACACCGATCATCGGGTGTTTGTCTCCAGACATGCTACCTTCTTGGAAAAGGAGTTTATCCTTGAAGGAAACAGTGGGAGCAAAATTTAAACTTGATGAAGTTCAAGAAGCACAAACTACTACGGATCAAGTGGAAACACCTGTTCTGACTGAACAACCTTCTGTGGAACAGCCCATTCATAGGTCAGGGAGAGTGTCTCACCAACCTGAGAGGTAATATGGCCTTGTCATTGAGAATGACAATGAATTGTCGATCATTGATGATGACGACCCTATGACCTATAATGAGGCTATGAGTAGTGTTGACTCAGAGAAATGGCATAGTGCCATGAAATCCGGAATGGAATCTATGTATACGGTATATGAAAGAATGATTAGAGCATATGGGCAGGTGGAGACCTATAAGGCCAGGCTTTTGGGAAAAGGATTCAAACAAAGGCAATGGATTGACTTTGATGAAACCTTTTACCTGTAGCCCTGTTAAAATCAGTTCGGATTTTGCTTGCGAATGATGCTTACTACGACTATGATATCTGGCAAATAGCCAGATGGTTTTCTTTCCAAGAGAAATGAAAACCTAGTATGTAAGCTGCTGCGAACCATATGTGGTTTAAAGCAAGCTTCTCGTAGATGGAACATCCATTTTGTTGAGACAATCAAAGAGTTTAGTTTTATGAAAAACGTAGATGAACCATGTGTCTACAAAAGGGTTAGTGGGAGCGCGATAACATTTCTTGTGTTGTATTGAAATAGAGTTGACACACATAACAACATAGCAGACCCACTCACAAAGCTACTTTCTGAAAGGAATATGTCCTAAGTCCAATCATGTATTAGGATTTAGGAATAACTTCCTGTGTAATCTGTTTTGATTTTATTGATATTAATAAAAGACTTGTTTTGTTTTTATTACGGGCTTTATCTATTTAAGTGTTTAAATAAGATATACCATAGTTTAGAGTAAAGCTTTTTATGGATTATGATGAGATTATAATAGTGAGACCTAAAAGATGATAACTCTAAACTTAAATAGTTCCTGGTCGTAGGATTACTAATTGGTAATTAATAATCCGCAGAGATCGGTACATACTATGCTTGCTTCATTATGAAGGATGTCTGTTCTCATAGACATTTGTGTGGTGACACTATAGCTAGTATGTAGGTGCTTATTATAGAATAAGTTCACTGAACATGACTCGCCCAGCTGAACAACTGATGGAGTTCACTCACATGTCAACAGTTGTTCACATAGTGATAGTTGTACAAGTATCCTTAGACTTGAGGTCATCATAGTCATCTTATGTACACTGAACTATGCTTTGGCTTAGTTCTTAGTCTCCAGGGACAATTATTAGGGCTCTACTGGGTATAGGAATTTGTACACGAAGATAGTGTATGATCAATAAAAGATCTACCCCTTCCAGTGAAGGAAGCGAATGTTCAAAGATGATCCACTTATGCTAGTTCAGGAATCTCTGGCCAGAGTGAATGAAATTAGAAAGGAGTTTCTAATTTGCATAGAACTAAGCATAGTAAATGGTAAGCAAATGATTAGATTAGATAGGCTTGACATGAGATCCATGCCTTGTATTTAATCTGGACATTGTAGGGTAGAATGAGTTTATTGTACGGTAACTATTCACTGAATAGGTTCTTGGTATTCTAAGCAGTGAATTCATATTATCCGGATAGTCGCGATATGCTGAGAAGTATCCCTCACGATGTAGAATAAATGTGATTAATTAATTAATCATATTTAATAAATTAGAAAATTTATATAAATAAAGATAAAATAGTTTTATTATTATTTATTTTTACTACCGGCTTAATATTGAACCTACAGGGTCACACCATAAAAAGAGAATGATTTAATGGTGGAGGAATTAATTAATAATGACTAATAATTATTTATTTGTGAAATAAATAATTAATCGGCAAATTTAATAATTGTTTAAATAAGATTTAATTGATTATAAATTAATTAATAAAAGTTCTTAATATTATTAATTAAGGATTTAATTTTTTGGAAATTAAATCAAGAGAGAGAATTATTTCTAAAGTGTTTAGAAAAAGGATTAATAATTAAAAGGTGTTTTAATTATTAATGAGAATAATAAATGGGATAATAATAATAATATTTATGGGAAAATTTCAGCTGAAAATTTTGCCTATAAATATACTATTATAAACCCTATTTTTATTCTAACCCCAAAACCCAAAAGTTTTAGAAAACCTAATTCTCTCCACCTCCTCCTCCTCCTTAACATCGTTTTCTTGGTGGATACCGGTGGAGTGCTTCACGTTTGAGGAGCAGCTGTTAAGGATCTCTGAACGTTGCTTTTGGATCACATATTAAAGGTTAGTAATCGATTCATATGTTTTTACCACGATTTATATGCTTTTATTTGGATTTTATATGTGTAAAAGTGTTTTACCATGCCTCCGCTGCGATTAAAATCCAACAAGATCATTCAAGAGTTTGGCAAACCTGTCATATAAATTAGTTAATGACTCATCAGCTTTTGAGTCAAAGTACTCATACTCTTGTGTGAGTATAGTCTTTCTGTTCTTTTTTATGGATTCAGTTCCCTGGCATCTTGTCTCCAAAGCATCCCATATTTCCTTTCCAGTCTTGCATCCAATTATCCTGTTTGACATGACATTGTCAATTGCACTATGAAGCAGATGCCTTACCCTTGCATCCTTGGCAATAGATGAGATGTCTTCAGATGTGTAATCACCTTTCTCCTTTGGTATCATCTTTGCAGGTTGATCAGCAACTGTAACAGAGAGCTGGGTAGGCTTATATGGTCCATCATTAATTATATCAAGGTATTCTGGATCTGTGGCTTCTAGAAACATAGCCATCTTTACCTTCCATATAAGATACTCAGATGCTCTCAGTATGGGAACCCTAATACTCTCATATCGACTGTGTGTTTGATTGTTTTGAGTATCTTGAGTTTTGGTGGGCCTAGGTGGAGTTTGTGTTTCGTTAGACATGATTGTAAACTAGATCTCACTGTTTGTAAATTAACAGAGAAGCTCTGATACCACTTGTTAGGTCACACAACACTAAAGAAGGGGGTTGAATATAGTGTTTATACAATCAAACCGATTTAGAACACAAGTATATAACAGTAATCAAGTTTATTCAATATAATAAGCTCTGTTATAAAGTAAGTTAAACTACTCTCTCAGTGATGAACAATATCACTAAGAGCTGCTAGGTTACAATGAATAATCTTTCTTGTGAATGATAACACATATAGTGTAAACCCTAAGCTGTGTTTATATAGTACACAGTTACAAGATATCTTGTAATTGATATGGAATATAATTATGTCTCCTAAAATTATATCAATCAGATATTATCTTCTACAAGTCTTCTAGCTGTCCAACTCTTCATGCATATCTTCTATTATTTTAGTCCAGATCCTCTCCTGTAAATCAGCTGCATTCCTTATCGGAAGTACCCGCACTTAAGTCCTGATATAAATCCTGACGGCCTTAAGTTATGATATAAGTTCTGACTTCATTAAGTTCTGATTTCCAGTAAGTCCTGATATTAAGTTCTGAAACTAAACACAACAGATTAGACATGACATCACAAATATTTTAAACAGACTTAGTGAATTATAATTGTTTCTAGCATGCAAATCAACTCGATAAAACTTAACATCACTAAATACGACATCACGACACTAGCATCAATATCACAAATTAATCGAAAAAATCATCAAAGGGATCATGTTATAATGCAAATGCATGAAACTATATGCAAATTAAAAAAAACTAAAAAAAAAAACTACATGGAAAATATGCAACTATATGAATTAAACTATCATGAATATGCAATCAAATGCGACTCACACAAAACCATAAAATCCTTAACTACCACCCCCAAACTTAAAATGTTCACTATTCTTAGTATAGGTAATAGCAAGGAATCGGGCATACCTAATCTGAACCAGGGTCATCAGCCGCTAGGGGTGGAGTGTCAGGAGTGTCTAGAGGTGGATACTTTGCATCCTCACGGAATAATGGCCACTGGATGTCAACTTCTATGGCTCTGAATGCAGTCCCCAATTCCTGGGTGAGGTCATGTGCAAACCTGCTATGGATGTCATGCATCACATCCATCCTCCTAGCTAAACACCTATACTGCATCGAACTCAAACCAACACTGCCCTGTGCTTCCTCCTGCTACTGCTACTGCAATCCCGAAGGACCGGCCTCCTCTCCCAACTGAGCTCTCCATGCTGCTCGACGGGCCTGGGAAGAACCACCAACATACGTCTGATCATCTAGCCTTCCCCCCGGAATATGGTCATAAGAATAACCAAGCCCCTTAGGATCGGGCTTCCCTCCATACCACTCCTGCATACTCAACAGTGTAGAACTGTCAATAGGAGCACTGGGGAGCTAGAGCTGCTCATGTGCAGGCCAATGAACACCAACCGTCGTGCACAACTTCGTCACAATAGACGCATAGGGTATAGAACCCGTAATACTCCCTCGTAAAAACCTCAACATAACCTGATGGATAACCATCACAAGATTCACCTAGTATCCCTAAAGAATACACCACAACAAATGAGCACGCTCTACGATAATCTCATGCGCGTGAAAAGAAGACATGATTTTAGCACAAATAAAAGAATTCCTTGCACGTGCAAACCTATTTATGCACGAAGCAGGGAACGTGGCATACTCGTTCATGCCCTTCTTGAACCTTCAATGAGTTCCAGGCACACACATGGTAGAAACTATCAAATCCAAGTTAAACTCCCCCGAAGTCTTCTCGTTCTAGTTCTCCTGCTCCTCCTTCCTCTCGGGTTGCTCAATTACCCTACGAATAGCCTCAACATTGTACTCTACAGTCATCCCTCTCACCATGGTGAAACCGTTCTTCTCCGCCTTAGCATTAGCATAAAACTCATGCACCATACTCATGGGCACAACAGGGGGTGCCTTGTAAAGTGGAGTGGGTACTCCATGATCATCTCCAACAACTTACCATCTTTCCCCGATGGCAGAAAACCCCACTCATTGGCTATAGGCTTCGATAAAATCCTCACATACTCCGCCTCAGCCTCGGGAGTTGAAAACCTTAGCCTCACACCACCTGCACTGGAAGAATCAGTGGTGCTGCTGTTAACTTGAGTCGTTGCCTCTTTGGTGCCATGGAGTTTGAATAATTTGAGAGAATATAAGATGTGATAGAGATTTGTGTGTTTGAGAGTTTGAGAATTGATGGAAAAGTTTGTGTCTAAGTGTATGTATATATAGGAGATTGGGAGATAATTAGTTATGGAAAAGGAGTGGAAATTGATTATGGGAATAATGGGTTTGATTTGGAGAGGGAAATTTGGGATGTGGAAGAGTAAAAATCGTGTTTGAATTGATTTAGGAATAAAAGTCCCGATTTTCCCCTTAATTCTGCTGTCTTTTTTTCCGAACTTACGACCCCAGCGCGACCGCGCGCTACCTTGGCGCGGGCGCACCGTACTTCTGTTAAATCAGCGCGGCCGCGCACCAAGTCAGCGTGGCCGCGCCCAATTTTCGGAAAAGCAGCACGGCCGCCCCGCTCCTCAGCGCGGGCGCGCCGTGCTACTGTAGTTGGCACTGAATTTTTTTATTTTCTAATTTTTTTTGTGTTTTTCTCTTTTCTTTCTGCTTCCTCTACCTACTAATGTATAACAAACTTGGGTTGCCTCACAAGAAGCACTTGATTTATGTCGTTAGCTTGACGTAGATTTCAAGATCAAGTAGACAATAAAATGACACTAACCACCTCGCAGTTTATCGTGTCCCCATAGTAGTGCTTCAACCTCTGACCATTTACTTTGAATGCTTGGCCTGGATAATTTTCAAAAATCTCTACAGCTTCATGCGAAAACTCAGTTTTGAGGATGAAAGGCCCGGACCATCTCGACTTCAATTTTCCAGGAAAAAGACGGAGACGAGAGTTAAACAAAAGAACTTGCTACCCCGGCATAAATGATTTGAGCACTAGACCCCTATCGTGCCACCTCTTGACTTTCTCCTTGTATATTTTGTTGTTCTCATAAGCTTGAAGCCAAAATTCGTCGAGTTTATTCAATTGAAGCATTCTTTTCTTACCAGCTACATCCAAATCAAGGTTCACCTTCTTCAAAGCCCAATACGCTTTATGCTCGACCTCCACAGGCAAATGACACCCTTTATCATAAACCAATTGAAATGGCGACATTCCTAACGGAGTCTTGTATGTTGTCCTATATGCCCAAACAACTTCATCATGCTTCAAAGACCAATCCTTCCTTAATGGACACACAACTTTCTCTAGAATACGCTTGATCTCTTTGTTAGACACCTTAGCTTGACCGTCTGAGGATGGTAGGCTATAGCAAAGCAATAATTCACAATATATCTTTGCATCATGGTAGTGAATTTATGATTGCAAAAATGCAATCCCTCATCACTAATTATGACTCTTGGAGTCCCAAATAGTGTGAAT
Organism: Apium graveolens; assembly: GCF_009905375.1. Lineage (NCBI taxonomy): Eukaryota > Viridiplantae > Streptophyta > Magnoliopsida > Apiales > Apiaceae > Apium > Apium graveolens. The sequence continues at coordinate 185,666,623 of NC_133655.1, read as the reverse complement.
ATCTGCTTATGAAGAAAATTAATCACTACCTTTGCATCATTTGTCAGAAATTCCTTGACTTCAACCCAGATCGATACATAATCGACTGCCAAGAAGATATAATGATTATTGCAAGATGAGACAAACAACCCCATGAAGTCGATTCCCCAAACATCAAAGACTTCAACCTCGAGAAGCACATTAAGAGTCATCTCATCCCTCTTGGACATATTACCCACACGCTGGCATCGATCACACTTCAAAACAAACTGTGCGCATCCTTAAACAAAGTAGGCCAGAAGAACCCCGCTTGAAGGAAACAAGCTTCTGTCTTCTCTCCACTATAGTGGCCTCCATAAGCAGTGGAATGACAGTCTCGCAAGATCCCCCCCGTTTCGCTGTACGAAATATATCTCCTGATGATTTGGTCAGCTCCTTGCCTAAACAGATATGGTTCATCCCACATGTACCACTTCACCTCATGAAGAAACTTCTTCCTTTGAGCATAAGACAAGTGTGGAGCATGATATTACTCACAAGGTAGTTCAAAATGTCGGTAAACCACAGTTCTTCCTCTTGCACTCTAAACAACTGCTCATCGGGAAAAGACTCATTTATCAATTTCTTATCCTGTGAAGTTGCACTAGGATCTTCCAAATGAGAAAGATGATCAACTACTTGATTCTCAGTACCCTTTCTGTCCTTGATCTCTAACTCAAATTCCTGAAACAAACAAACCCATCTAATCAATCTAGGCTTCGAGTCCTTCTTCGAGATGAGATATCGAATAGCAGCATGATAGTGAAAACTGTCACCTTCGTCCCAAGCAAATATGATCGAAATATCTTAAAACCGTAGACAATGGCTAAGAGTTCTTTCTCAGTAGTAGTATAATTCATTGAGCACCATTGAGGGTCTTACTACCATAGTAGACCACATGAAATATGTTGTTTTTTTCAGCCCAAGAACTGCTCCAACTCCATGGTCACTTGCATCGCACATCATCTCAAAAGGTTTATTCGAATCACGTGCAGGTATGACAGGTGTCATGATCAAACTCTTCTTCAAGAACTCAAAAGCATCTAGGCACTCGCCATCAAACATGAATGGGACATCTTTCTCTAGAATATTGCACAAGGGTTTAAATATTTTTTAAAAATCCTTGATGAATCACCTATAGAAACCCGCATGACCAAGAAAGCTCCGGACTTCTTTAACAAAAATTGGTGGAGGAAGATTTTCAATGACCCCCACCTTGGCTTTGTCCACCTCAAGACCTTTACTAGAGACCTTGTGACCAAGAATGCCCTGTCCCACCATAAAGTGACATTTTTCCCAATTGAGAACTAGCTTGGTCTCAACACACCTTTTAATAACGCCACCAAGATATTGCAAGCACTCATCAAAAGAATCACCAAACATAGAGAAATCTTCCATGAACACCTCCACATTCTGACCAATCATATCAGAAAAGATTGCCATCATGCATCTTTGAAATGTGGCGGGTGCACCACATGGACCAAAAGAAACTCATCTGAAGGAGAAGGTACCAAATGGACAAGTAAACCTGTCAAGCATCTGATCAATAAAAGGCAGAGGGAAGTGATCCTTTCTCATGGCCTTGTTCAGCTTCATGTAATCCATGCACACTCTCCGCCCCGTGACTGTTCTAGTATGAATGAGCTCATTCTTCTCATTAGCAACAACGGTGATACCTCCTTTCTTTGGTACACACTGAACTGGACTCACCCAAGAACCGTCATAAATGGGATAGATAATGAAAGGAATATGTCCTAAGTCCAATTATGTATGAGGATTTAGGAATAACTTTTATGTAATCTGTTTTGATTTCATTGATATTAATAAAAGACTTGTTTTGTTTTTATTACGGGCTTTATCTATTTAAGTGTTTAAATAAGATATACCATAGTTTAGAGTAAAGCTTTTTATGGATTATGATGAGATCATAATAGTAAGGCCTAAAAGATGATAACTCTAAACTTAAATAGTTCCTGGTCGTAGGATTACTAACTGGTAATTAATAATCCGCAAAGATCGGTACATACTATGCTTGCTTCATTATGAAGGATGTCTGTTCTCATAGACATTTGTGTGGTGACATTATAGCTAGTATGTAGGTGCTTATTATAGAATTAGTTCACTGAACATGACTCGCACAGCTGAACAACTGATGGAGTTCACTCACGTGTCAGCAGTTGTTCACATAGTGATAGTTGTACAAATATCCTTAGACTTGAGGTCATCATAGTCATCTTGTGTATACTGAACTATGCTTTGGTTTAGTTCTTAGTCTCCAGGGACAATTATTAGGGCTCTACTGGGTATAGGAATTTGTACACGAAGATAGTATATGATCAATAAAGGATCTACCCCTTTCAGTGAAGGAAGCGAATGTTCAAGGCTGATCCACTTACGCTAGTTCAGGAATCTCTGGCCAGAGTGAATGAAATTAGAAAGGAGTTTCTAATTTGCATAGAACTAAGCATAGTAAATGGTAAGCAAGTGATTGAATTAGATAGGCTTGACACGAGATCCATGCCTTGTATTTAATCGGGACATTGTAGGGTAGAAGGAGTTTATTATACGGTAACTATTCACTGAATAGGTTCTTGGTATTCTAAGTAGTGAATTCATATTATCCGGATAGTCGCGATATGTTGAGAAGTATCCTTCACGATGTAGAATAAATGTGATTAATTAATTAATCATATTTAATTAATTAGAGAATTTATATAAATAATGATAAAATAGTTTTATTATTATTTATTTCTACTACCGGCTTAATATTGAACCTACAGGGTCACACCATAAAAAGAGATTGATTTAATGGTGGAGGAATTAATTAATAATGGCTAATAATTATTTATTTGTGAAATAAATAATTAATTGGCGAATTTAAAAATTGATTAAATAAGATTTAATTGATTATAAATTAATTAAGAAAAGTTCTTAATATTATTAATTAAGGATTTAATTTTTGGAAATTAAATCAAGAGAGAGAATTATTTCTAAAGTGTTTAAAAAAAGGATTAATAATTAAAAGGTGTTTTAATTATTAATGAGAATAATAAATGGGATAATAATAATAATATTTATGGGAAAATTTCAGCTGAAAATTTTGCCTATAAATATACTATTATAGACCCTATTTTGATTTGAACCCCAAAAACCCAAAAAGTTTGGAAAACCCAATTCTCTCCGCCTCCTTTCTCCTCCTTAACATCGTTTTCTTGGTGGATACCGGTGTAGTGCTTCACACTTGAGGAGCAACTGCTAAGGATCTCTGATCGTTGTCTCCAAATTATTTTAAAGGTTAGATTCGATCCCTATGTTTTTACCACGATTTATATGCTTTTATTTGGATTTTATATGTGTAAAAGTGTTTTGCCATGCCCCGCTGCGATTAAAAATCCAACATTGGTATCAGAGCATAGGTTGTATGCATATAGATCTGTGGTAAAAATTTCAGAATTTTATGTGCTTGTATGAATTAATTATGATTTTTACAAGTTATATCATGGATTAATTTTGTCTGATGAGAAATCGTTTCTCTGAATAATTTTGAATGTTGATCTGGGTTCTACAAGTGTTGTAGATCGTCTGGGTATTTTTTTCATAATTTTATGATGTATTATTTATTATGAATTTTTGAAGTTGTTGCAATTAAATTCGTAATTAAATAATCATATATATATATATAAATTGTTAGTATGTATGTATATATCTGTATCATCTGTTTTCTGCATTTGTGTGTGCTGTGTTGATTGCACGGAAAAAAAGAAGGCAAACAAAAGTACAGGGTCTGTCAGGCTCGTTTTCCGAGGAAAAAGGAGGCGGCTGCTGCGAGAAAAAAAAAGGGGTGTCGTGCATTCCGGGAATGCGTTACACCCTGTGGCGCATTCACGGAATGCGTTACACCTTTTAATTGGTTAAAAGGGTTGTAACGCATCACCGGAAGGCGTTACAGGGCTTGTAACGCGTTCCTGTAATGCGTTACAGCCCGACTGTCCACATTAAATTTGATTTTCTGGGAGTTTCGTAACTCCGTTTTAGGCGTGCAATATACCGTTGGATTTGTTTTTCTGAGACGGATCTAATGGAGTGATCAATTTTAGTTTATATAAAAGTTTTGAACTATTTATATTTCCGAAAGTGTTTTAAAGATGTTTTTAATGTTTTTAATTGCTTTTAAATGCTTCATATGATACATAGAGATGTATAATGCTTAGACTAATGTACTAGATGATATAACATGCCTCCTTGATGTTTATTCATGTTGATATATGTGATATATGCTTAGTTTATCATGCGATGATAGATTTAGGTGAACTTAAATGAACATAAGGCGTTTGTTAGACAACCTAGTATAGCGAAATTGTTTCATAACCTTAATAATAATATTATGAATACAATCATGAGATTCTTGTGTTTATGAAACACGTAATTGAATATGAATTTTCGATATGAGAGAAAGGATGATTCTGTCAACAACATATTTTAATCTGTAAGAAAAGGTTATTAAGTGACGCCTCTTGACAATGCTCCACCCGATCTGGGAATCATCTGATTATTAATTATTGATTTGAAATATTTAATTTAAAAGGAAGAATTTCTTTATAATATGATTATGATTGTAACGGAATATAATCCCTCTAAAATTAAATAATATCAAGTAGTAATTGGCCAATGACACAACGGGCTTGTGTCGGTCATAGCCTTCCAACATGATATAAAAGTAGTTCTTATTTTTGAATCATTGTCGGTTCGTGCTACAGCCGAGAGCTTTGATTTCGAAATAAGAAATACTTGTCTATTACATAGAGATGTGTACATTGAATAAGAATCTAAAGGTCGGTACGTGCTACAGCTGTGGGCCTTTGGGGACTGATTCAATTGTACGAAATGGTAGGTTTGACTTGACTTAGAATATTGAGTTTGTCGTGCCACAACCGAGACTCAATTATTCAAGAGGCTAAAGTTTGATTATGGAATAACATAAGATGTAATTGACAAGAGTTGTCTGCCTATTGAACATTACATGGTGGTTCGTGCTACAGCCGGGGTCGTGTAATGGAATGTAGGATCCCTATTCCCACTAGCATTATGAATGCTTAATTTTTCACGTAGGGGTTGAATAAATTAGATAAACTAGTGGGAGCCACTTATGAATAAAGACCCGATTCATGTAGTGTTTTAAAATGAAATCGAATATTTGTTAAGTGTTGTTATGTGTTTATCATTTACAGATTTACAATATACATTATGTCTTCTGCACTATCACTCAGGAGCATACTAGATGCTCACAAGTTGACTAGTCCTAATTATGCTGATTGGCTTCGAAACTTGAGAATTGTTCTCAGGATTGAGAAGCTGGAATACGTGATTGACTCACCTAAGCCTACTGAACCTGCTCGTGATGCACATAATGATGAACATGTTGTGTATCATAGGTGGATAGATGATGCAAATGTTGCTCAATGCATCATGCTAGCTTCCATGAACATTGAGCTACAGAAGCAACATGAGCATATGGATGCTCACACTATCCTCATGCATCTACAAGAGTTGTATGATGTGGCGGGGAGGACAGCTCGATATGAGATATCGAAGGAGTTGTTCGGTTGTAGGATGTCTGAGGGATCATCTGTGAATGACCATGTACTTAAGATGATCAATTTGATTGAACGTCTTGGACAACTTGGTTTTGCCATGGATGGGGAGCTGAGCCAAGACTTGGTCTTGCAATCGCTTCCGAGTTCGTTCTCGTAGTTTGTTGTGAACTTTCACATGAATAAGTTGGATGTCAGCCTGCCTGAACTCCACAACATGTTGAAGACTGCGGAATCGAATTTTTCCCCTAAGAAGAGTTTTGTTCTTCTAATTGGTGAAGGTTCCAATCCTAAGAAAAGGAAGAGGAACCCTTCCAAGAAGAAGAAAGTAGGTGAGAAAATGCCGGTTCCACCAAAAGCTGAAGACCCCAAGAGCAAAGTTGTTTAATTTCACTGTAACAAGGTGGGGCACTGGAAGAGGAACTGCAAGGTTTACCTTGCAGAATTGAAGAAGAAGAAGGGTAGTGAGACTACCGCTTCTGATTCAGGTATGTTCATGATAGAAGTGAATATGTTATTAAATCAAATTTCTACTTGGGTATTAGATACCGCCTGTGGTTCTCATATCTGCAATGTGTTGCAGGGACCAAGGAGAAGTAGGACTCTTGAGGAAGAGGAGGTGATTCTACTGATGGGAAATGGAGCAAGAGTTACTGCTGAAGATGTAGAATCATTTCATTTATATATGCCTACGGGCAAGACTATTGTTTTAAATAATTGTTATTTTGTTCCCTCGAATGTGAGGAATATTATTCCCATGTTAGACTTGGCTGGATTTTCATTTATTATTGAGAATAATGAATGTTCAATTCTTAGAGATAGTATTCTTTATGGACGTGGTACTTTAAATAATGGTCTGTATATATGTGACATAATTTACTTCAGATTGAACAAACTAATAAAAGAAAAGGGATGATGAAAATCTCACTTTATAGTGGCACTGCAGTCTCCATTTAGTAGATATGGAGAGAGGACTGCAAATTTGCTAGGAATGGTACACACAGATGTATGTGAACCAATGTCTACGCAAGCCATGGGTGGATTTTCATACTTCATTACTTTCATGGATAATAGATCTAGATTCGGATATGTGTTTGATGAAACACAAGTCTGAAGCCTTTGAAAAGTTCAAAGAGTATAAGTATGAAGTGGAGAAACAAACCAAACATAGTATTATAATTCTTCGATCAGATCGAGGTGGTGAATACTTTAATGGAGTGTTTCTGGATTATCTCAAAGTAAATGGTATAGTCTCCCAGTGGACTCATCCAGATTAGTATCTGAAAGGAGAAATCGAACTTTGTTAGACATAGTTCGGTCCATGATGAGCTATACAAATCTTCCAGTATTCCTATGGGGTTATGCATTGGAAACCTCAGCATATTTACTGAATAAGGTGCTTTCCAAATCTGTTCCTCAAACTCCGTATGAGATATGGAAAGTAAGGAAACCGAGTCTTAAACAAGTTAAGATTTGGGGATGTCCAGCTTATGTCAAGTAAGTTGACCCAGATAAGCTGGAATATCGATCCGTAAAATATAGTTTTGTGGGATATCCTAAAGATACTTTAGGGTATTACTTTTACACCGATCATCGGGTGTTTGTATCCAGACATGCTACCTTCTTGGAAAAGGAGTTTATCCTTGAAGGAAACAGTGGGAGCAAAATTGAACTTGATGAAGTTCAAGAAGCACAAACTACTATGGATCAAGTGGAAACACCTGTTCTGACTGAACAACCTTCTGTGGAACAACCCATTCGTAGGTCAGGGAGAGTGTCTCGCCAACCTGAGAGGTAATATGGCCTTGTCATTGAGAATGACAATGAGTTGTCTATCATTGATGATGATGACCCTGTGACCTATAATGCGGCTATGAGTAGTGTTGACTCAGAGAAATGGCATAGTGCCATGAAATCCGGAATGGAATCTATGTATACGGTATACGAAAGAATGATTAGAGCAGATGGCCAGGTGGAGACCTTTAAGGCCAGGCTTTTGGGAAAAGGATTCAGACAAAGGCAATGGATTGACTTTGATGAAACTTTTTACCTATAGCCCTGTTAAAATCAGTTCAGATTTTGCTTGCGATTGCTGCTTACTACGACTATGAGATCTGGCATATAGCCAGATGGTTTTCTTTCCAAGGGAAATGAAAGCCTAGTGTGTAAGCTACTGCGAACCATATGTGGTTTAAAGCAAGCTTCTCGAAAGATGGAACATTTTTGATTTTATCAAAAACGAAGATGAACCATGCATCTGTAAAAGGGTAAGTGGGAGCGCGGTAACATTTCTTGTATTGTATTGAATTAGAGTTGACACACATAACAACATAGCAGACCCACTCACAAAGCTACTTTATGAAAGTCACTTTGATCGTCATAAAGACAAGATGGGTATTAGATACCAGAATGATTGGCTTTAGTACAAGTGGGAGATTGAAAGGAATATGTCCTAAGTCCAATCATGTATGAGGATTTAGGAATAACTTTTATGTAATCTGTTTTGATTTCATTGATATTAATAAAAGACTTGTTTTGTTTTTATTACGGGCTTTATCTATTTAAGTGTTTAAATAAGATATACCATAGTTTAGAGTAAAGCTTTTTATGGATTATGATGAGATCATAATAATGAGACCTAAAAGATGATAACTCTAAACTTAAATAGTTCCTGGTCGTAGGATTACTAACTGGTAATTAATAATCCGCAAAGATCGGTACATACTATGCTTGCTTCATTATGAAGGATGTCTGTTCTCATAGACATTTGTGTGGTGACACTATAGCTAGTATGTAGCTGCTTATTATGGAATAAGTTCACTAAACATGACTCGCACAGCTGAACAACTGATGGAGTTCACTCACGTGTCAGCTGTTATTCACATAGTGATAGTTGTACTAGTATCCTTAGACTTGAGGTCATCATAGTCATCTTGTGTATACTGAACTATGCTTTGGTTTAGTTCTTAGTCTCCAGGGACAATTATTAGGGCTCTACTGGGTATAGGAATTTGTACACGAAGATAGTGTATGACAAATAAAGGATCTACCCCTTCCAGTGAAGGAAGCGAATGTTCAAGGCTGATCCACTTATGCTAGTTCAGAAATCTCTGGCCAGAGTGAATGAAATTAGAAAGGAGTTTCTAATTTGCATAGAACTAAGCATAGTAAATGGTAAGCAAGTGATTGAATTAGATAGGCTTGACACGATATCCATGCCTTGTATTTAATCGAGACATTGTAGGGTAGAAGGAGTTTATTGTATGGTAACTATTCACTGAATATGTTCTTGGTATTCTAAGCAGTGAATTCATATTATCCGGATAGTCGCGATATGCTGAGAAGTATCCCTCACGATGTAGAATAAATGTGATTAATTAATTAATCATATTTAATAAATTAGATAATTTATATAAATAGTGATAAAATAGTTTTATTATTATTTATTTCTACTACCGGCTTAATATTGAACCTACAGGGTCACACCATAAAAAGAGAATGATTTAATGGTGGAGGAATTAATTAATAATGGCTAATAATTATTTATTTGTGAAATAAATAATTAATTGGAAAATTTAATAATTGATTAAATGAGATTTAATTGATTATAAATTAATTAAGAAAAGTTCTTAATATTATTAATTAAGGATTAAATTTTTGGAAATTAAATCAAGAGAGAGAATTATTTCTAAAGTGTTTAGAAAAAGGATTAATAATTAAAAGGTGTTTTAATTATTAATGAGAATAATAAACGGGATAATAATAATAATATTTATGGGAAAATTTCAACTGAAAATTTTGCCTATAAATATACTATTATAGACCTTATTTTGATTTGAACCCCAAAAACCCAAAAAGTTTGGAAAACCCAATTCTCTCCACCTCCTTCCTCCTCCTTAACATCGTTTTCTTGGTGGATACCGGTGGAGTGCTTCACACTTGAGGAGCAACTGCTAAGGATCTCTGATCGTTGTCTCCGAATTATTTTAAAGGTTAGATTCGATCCCTTTGTTTTTACCACGATTTATATGCTTTTATTTGGATTTTATATGTGTAAAAGTGTTTTGCCATGCCCCGCTGTGATTAAAAATCCAACAGATAATCCCTGCATCTAGCCACTTGAGAATTTCCTTCTTCATAACTTCTTTCATGATCGGAATAAGCCTTCTATGCTGCTCAACAGTGGGCTTTCTACCTTCCTCTAGCAGAATTTTATGCATGCAATAAGAAGGGTTGATTCCCTTAATATCTGCTATCGTCCATCTAATTGCCGATTTGAACTCTCTTAGAATTCTTAAGAGTTTTTCCTCATCACTACCTGAAAGGTCAGATGCAATAATAACAGGAAAAATAGATGCATCACCTAAAAAAGCATACCTTAAGTGTTCAGGTAATGGTTTAAGCTCAAGTGTGGGAGCTTTCTCAATAGATGGCTTGAGGCATTTTGGAGATTTATTTGGCTCCTCAATTCCAAGAGATTCAAAAGGCATATCCATCTTCTGCTTCTAGGGAGAAGCATTCAAATATTGTAATTGCTCATCACCTTCATCATCTTCACTATCTGAATTCCCCAACAAGGCCTTTTCTAAGGCATCAGACTTTAGCAATTGATCAAGTTCTAAAGTAACCACAGAATTAACCGACTCCACCTTTAAGCACTCCTCATTTTCCGTAGGGAATTTCATGGAATTGAACACATTAAAAGTCACATCCTGATCCAGCACTCGCATAGTAAGCTCACCCTTCTGCACATCTATCAAGGTACGGCTAGTAGCCAAGAAAGGTCTTCCCAAGATTATGGGAATCTTCTTATCCTCCTGGAAATCAAGAATTACAAAATCAGCAGGAAAAATGAGTTTTTCCATCTTTACCAACACATCCTCCACAATTCCTCGTGGATATGTAATAGAGCGATCGGCTAACTGCAAGGTCATATAAGTCGGATTTGGATTAGGTAAGTCCAACTTCTTGAAGATTGACAAGGGCATCATATTAATGCTGGCTCCCAAGTCACATAAGCATTTGTCAAATAACACTACTCCGATAGTGCAAAGAATAGTGAAGCTTCCAGGATCTTTAAGCTTCGGAGGCAACTTCTGTTGCAGCACAACACTGCATTCCTCCGTGAGAGCAACGGTCTCTAAGTCATCAAGCTTCACTTTTCGAGAGAGAATAACTTTCATAAACTTCGCATAACTATGCATCTGTTCAAGAGCTTCAGCGAAATATATGTTGATATGAAGTTTTTTGAAACCTCCAGAAACTTCTCAAACTTCTTATCCAGCTTTTTCTTCTGCAGCCTCTTAGGAAAAGGAGGTGGAGGTGGAGGATAAATATGTTTCTCTCCTATATTACCCTCAGGTTGAGTGTGTTCCACAGTAGTCTTCCTTGGTTCCACTTCTGCTTCCTTCTGCACTTCTTCTTCAGCCACATCTTCTTCATCCGAAACTCGAGATTGTTCGGGATTTGCAACCTTCCTAGACCTCAAAATTGCCTTTACCTGCTCTTTAGCTTCCTTCTTACCTGGAACTTCAGTGTCACTAGGAAGTGTCCCAGGTTGACGATTCAGTAAGGCATTGACAATTTGTCGAATTTGATTTTCTAAGGTCTTAATAGAAACCGCTTGGCTCTTGCATATGAGCCTCAACTCCTCCAATTCAGAGTTTTCATTAGACTGTTGCAACTGGAGTTGTTGTCTTGGTGCATACCGCGTTTGTTGAAAACCAGAGGGGTTGTACTATTTTGCTGGATACTGCTGATAAGGCTGTTGAACTGCATTCAGAGAGTTGCTCCAACTGAGGTTAGGATGGTTATGGTTGTTAGGATGATAGGTGGTTGGCACAGGTTGCTGCGACCTCTGAAAGTTGCTCACGAACTGAGCTGATTCGCTAGAAATAGCACACTGCTCCATTTCATGTGCACCAGCACAAAGCTAACGGATACTAGTGATCAGATTAACTCCATAATTAGTCAAAGAATCCACCCTCATCGTCAAAGCCTTAAGCTGAGCAGCTATAGCAGTAGCTGCATCTAGCTCTAGAATTCCTGCTACCTTGCCCTGAGGTATTCTCTGAGAAGGATTCTGGTATTCATTTACAGCCATCAGTTCAATTAATTCATAAGCTTCATCATAGCTTTTAGCCCATGAGGCTCCTCATGATGCTGTATCAAGCATGGGTCTAGAAGTAACACCCAATCCATTATAGAAGTAGTTAATTATCATCCAGTCAGGCATCCAATGGTGAGGACACTTCTTTAGCATCTCCTTATAACGATCCCAAGCCTCACACAAAGATTCTCCAGATTGTTGAGTAAATTGAGTAGGTGCATTTCTGATTGCAGCAGTCTTCGCCATAGGAAAGAATTTTGTTAAGAACTTTTGAGGAAGATTCTCCCATTTGGTGATAGACCCTGTGGTACAGAATGTAACCAGCACTTAGCTTTATCCTGCAGAGAGAATGGGAAAAGCCTCAACTTAATAGCATCTTCAGAAACTCCATTGAACTTGAAAGTGTCATGGATCTCGATAAAATCTCTGATGTGCATATGGGGGTCTTATGTCGAAAAACCCCCAAACTAAACTGAGTTCTATATCATCTGAATCGTGCTTGACTTGATCTCAAAGGTATTAGCCGAGATGGCTGGTCGAACAATGCTAGACTATATATCATTGATATTTGGTTGAGAGTAGTTCATCAAAGCCTTTGAATTCGCTTCTAGTTCTCCCATTGCAACAAGAACTTCTTTTTCTTTCTCAACTACGATCTCTTCTTCAACTTTCTCTCTAACGACTACAACTTAATCCTCAGCTTGATCCAGAGTTCTCTTACGAGTCCGAGAACGCGTATGCATACACACTCGCTAGAGTACCTAAAACAAGTCAAGGAAATAATTAAGTAACAATGTCCAAGTCATTGAACTTTAAAAAACACTGATGACAAACACATAAAAAAAAATTAACACCGAGTCCCCGGTAGTGGTGCCAAAAACTTTTTAGTCGCTAAGCATGTGCTAAAATTCACGCAAGTATACGCGTTCGCAAGTAATATAGGATTAATTTTAGTTCATTTCCACAGGGACTGGTTTAGGTTAACTTTAATCAATATATCTATGCAACAATGGTATGGTTATTATCCAATGCTAAGATGAATCACAAAGTGAGGTTGTCTATAACTGAGATTAACTTAAGTCATTATACTAAAGAATATTAACTCAGAGAATTAAAAGAGAGTTGAATACTATATAACACAAACATGGGATTCTAACTTCATTAAAAACTTCGTTCAATAGCCTTTTCGTTCTTAGCCTTAGCATGCAATGGTGATGATGCTAATCAGATAACAAGAAACTCATAAACGCCAACTTTCGTTGTATGAATACCATACTACCAGACATCCATAAAAAAGATAGAAGCTGAATAGACACCAATTATATTGAGATCCTATATGTCTATAGAATTTGACAACGTAACGATTTAATGCACAATTTATCTATCATGATTACATAGAGTAAGTAAGATGGTTCAAATTACCTACGAATCATGCATATCAAATACATGAACCTATGCTAATATTGCAAGTTCTAAACCCTTAAATTCACTTTCGCTTCATTAAGAATTAATAAGTTATCTTATAAGTTCGCGACACTCATAAGATAAATAAGCACAACCAATTCTAGGTTATCATACAATCACCACACACCAAGGCATCTGTGACGCCCTATAAACCCGGGTCAGAAGTTTGGGGTCCACAACACACACACCATATTTAAACCTGTTTACGAATTTAATAATATATGCAATGACCCTACTTACCATATCCACGGATCGCAACAGTTAAAAATATGTCCACAAGCCACAATCTTATTTATTATAAATGTACCAAAACCCAAATTTATTTATCTTACATCTGAAGTCAAACTTTATTACAAAATTTTAGCACACACTAACCTGTAAACCTAGCTAGCACATTCGATTGGGGATGCTCACCATTACCAGTTTCCTTCTTAGCTAGAAAAGAACATAAATAGATTCGCAAGAGTGAGCTAACTAGCTCAGCAAGTCATGATGACAACACTGAGAATTAAATAATGATCAATTGAAATGATATAGGGAATCAAGTTTCATGATAAGCAATGATTAGAATTAGATATTCACTTTTATTTTAAAAACCAAGGTTAGGATGCAGATCAGTCACACACTAACCCCGAGCAAGGCTCCCAGCTTTCCTCTATATACTGGATCCAAGGCACATATTGGCCTATTATGACCATAAAACTGGTCTGACCACGAATCTGGTCCATCTTTAAAAACAATCAAATTCTATAATAATAACATGATAAACGATGTAATTCAATAAACTGAATCATAAACAACATTTATCTTGAAGCATAAGGTGATTCACAATACAAAAAGGTATAACAAGGTAAATAAGAAGATTAACCTTCAATCCAGGGAATGAATCAGAGTGTAGAAGACCAAGGGTGGAAAGGTTACAAGGAATAGTCTTCTGTTATACAAGGTATAAAGGTTCGTTTGATAAGTAATCTCATATCAAGGATCAGTATGTGGTAGATATATAGTTGTGGAGTAGTATCGGATATATATGGTTCGTATCCAAGAATTCAACAATCAATGGTTTCCAAGAAATCAGGCTCACGGCTAAAGATCAATAAGAATCAGAATTTAGGGTTAAGTACTTCAAAGTACTTGCAATACAGAATATGAACTACTGGGAATAATTGTAACATAATGAAAACAGTTCAAAAGTATTCACAAGTATACTACAAGAAAGTCCTGGGACACTTGCCTTATCAATTCGCTTTAACTTCACTAACACTTGTCAATTGGTTCCTACTCACTAACCTCTTGCTTTCCTTTTCTTTGTCTCGCTTTCTCTGTTAGATATCACATATACTTATCAACGCTACTTATCATCTCATTCTATTCGATACAAGCTTCTATATACCCTTCATTTCACCCAAATTCGACGTACAGATTGAAAGTTACAGCAAAAATAGTCAAACAACGCACATACAATCATATTATACAGCAGTCAGATCACATATAACACATAGCACGTAAAATATTCAATCCAAATAATTTTTCAAAGAAGCTTCGGGGTCAAAATGATTTTCCAAGTATTTAATACAAATTTTTGAACATTTTTTGGAATTAAAATTAGACTCCGAATCATTTTATAATTAAATAATAGGGTTCGAACACCCAGATTTGACTTTAAAATAATTTTATAATAATTATCGAGCTTTGATAATAATTTAACATAATATTTTAAAGCTCGAAACTATTTTTCAGAATTTTTAAATTAAAAAAATAATTAAATCTAGTTAAATAATTAATTAAAATCAATTAATAATTAATTAAATCAATTAATCAATTAATTTTCGAATTAATTGACCAATTAACTAATTAATTATTAACTAAAATTAATTAACAAATTAATTCAGAATTATTTTTTAAATAAAAATAATTTTTGAAATTAAAATAATAATTTTTAATATTTTAAAATACTTAAAACAATTTTCTGAAAATAAATATAAAAAGATAATACAATTTTTAAAAATTAATAAAACAAAAATCAAATTTTTATAAATTTTTAAAACGTCAGGGACTAAAATGCAAACCGGGGCAAACTACATGGGTCAATCTGTAATTTGGTCGTCCCCGTCGCCGGTTACCGGCAAGCGCCATTAACGGCGATCCGAGCTTTTCCGGCGACACCAATATAGTCCAGAATAGCTTCAAATTGACAGGGGATGATCTTTGAGATGCCAGAAACACAATTATGCAATCAAATCATTCTAATAATCAACAAAATGGCTGGAATCATCGCCTGAAAATTCCGTCGCCACCTAGGAGCAGTTTTCCGGCGAGGCTCGATTGGGATAATCCATGATTTATTTTTTAGCTAGCTATATATCATTCGATTTGTTTTTAAACGATCTACAACACGGTGTAATCAATTTTAACCCATAACCCTTGAATCAAAAACGCCTAAATTCCAATTAAGAACATTCAAACACATAAACCCTAATTTCAGTTTTCCATAATCAAACACACTTTTCTGCATGTTATTGAACTCCAAATTTGACATATAATATACCAAAAAGACCAGGAAGAAAAGCTCTACATGATTATGCCATCAAATCATATCAAAAACATCAAGAACAAAAATTCCTAATTTAATCCATAATTAATTTGAATTAAAATAATTAAATAAGAAAACTATCTTGATTTCAGTGCAAAAACAGATGATTGATTCAGAAAGAGGTTTTCGAGAGCTTCGTTTTGATATATTTCACGCCTGAATCGGAGTTCGATAACACCTTCGTTTGTGCGATTGATTTTCAAGAATACGGTATTTTAATAGGGTTTTCTCTGGTTTTCAGGGGTTTGTACTGTCTGATTATGATTTTACGCGTAAAAATGAAATAAGAAAATGGCTATTTATATTTACGTAATATTAGTACGTTCTGGATCGTGTTGGATCGATAATTATATTTTTTAGCCGCTAAGTAACTATAAATACATTAGTTTTGGATAAACATTATCCTATTTTTGGATAAGCACTATCCTGGTTTGGATAAGCATTATCCTATTTCAGATAATTATCAAAATCGGGCTTTTATAAAACAATTTATACGAAGATAATGTTATCGAAAAGGGTTAGCGTATCGAAAATATTACGCCGGGCCGCGCACGGGTCAAATCGTAATCCGGATCGAAAAAGTCAAAATATGGAAAATGTCCGGAATTACCAGATTAGGTTAGAAAGGAGTTTTTGGAAGAATGTCGGGTTGTAAAAACGTAAAAACGGTTGAGGTTGGACGATTCCCGGCTTTATAAAATAATTTTATAATTATTCAGAAAATGATGAATAAATTCATAAATCAATATAAAATCATATAATACTCCAAAAATTACCTGAAAATACCTTAATTCTCTATATTTTATTTTTGACATAATAAAATTAACATACCTAAACTTTACCACATATAAACATCTACATAACCATACCAATCATCAAATAATTCACCAAAAATCACATAAAATCACATAAAAATTTATTTATTGATAAAAACAATTAGACGTCATGTCCCGGATATTATATCCTCCCCCTTAAAATGATTCTATCCTCAGAATCTCCTAAGTAAACAACTGAGGGTACTTTTCTTGCATATCACTTTCTAACTCCCAGGTTGATTCTTCAACCTTTGGGTTTCTCCACAATATTCTTACTAAATTCACAACTTTATTTCACAACACCTTTTCTCTTTTTTCTAGAATCTCTATTGGATTCTCTACATACAATAAATATGCCTGAAGTTCTATCGTCTCATACATGCCTAGAGTCCGGATTATACTTCTTAAGCATCGATATGTGAAAAACATTATGAATATGCTCCATGTGCGGGGGTAACGCCAATTCGTATGCTACCTTGCCGACACGCTTCGAGATTTCAAAAGGTCCGACGTATCTAGGGCTCAACTTCCCTTTCTTTCCGAATCTCGATAATTCTTTCAACGGTGACACCTTCAATAACACTAGATTTCCTTCTTCGTATTTCATATACTTTCTGGATTGGTCTGTATATTTCCTTTGATGATCTTGTGCTGCAATTAGATTTCTCTATATAACCTCAATAACTTCCTAGATCTGCTGTACCAACTCGGGTCCAAGTATCTTACGTTCTCCAACTTCGTCCCAATATACTGGTGATCGACATTTGCGTCCATAAAGAGCTTCATAGGGAGGCATTCCGATACTGGCATTATAACTATTATTGTAAGCAAACTCCACTAAGGGCAAATGCTCATCCCAATTACCTTTGAAATCAATGGCACACACACGTAGCATATCTTCGATTATTTGGATTGTTCTCTCGCTTTGGCCGTCTGTCTGCGGATGATAAGTCGTGCTCATATTTAACTTAGTTCCCAAACATTCTTAGAAACTTCTCCAAAATCTTGAATCGAATCATGGATCTCGATTAGACACGATAGACACAAGGACTCCATGACGCATTACTATTTCCTTCAAATATATGTGAACCAACTTATCTAGTAAAAATCTTTCATTGGTAGCCAAGAAATGCGCTGATTTGGTTAGTCTATCCACTATAACCTAAATAGCATCATGATTCACTTTCGTCCTTGGTAAGCCAACTATAAAATCCATAGCAATGTGCTCCGACTTCCACTCTGGAATTTCTAGTGGCTGTAATAATCCACTTGGTCTCTGGTGCTCCGCCTTAACTCTCTGACACGTGTAACATTTGTTAACCCATTCCACAATTTCTCTTTTCATGTCTGGCCACCAATAGTTTTCCTTTAAATCTCTGTACATCTTGGTACTTACCGGATGAATGGAATACTTTGAATTGTGTGCTCCTTGTAGAATTTCATTTTTCAATTCTACCACTGGTGGTATCCAAATTCTGGATGAAAATCTGAGAATACCTTGGTCGTCCTTCTTAGTGCATAACTCTTCTCCAACCAACCGATTAATATCCGGATCCATTATTTCCTCTTGGTACTTTCTTATCTTCTCTAACAATTCTGGTTGAAAAGTCATACTGTACATCTTGGCTTCATCAGGTTTGCAAATTATGACCTCCAAGTCCAAATTCTGATATTCCTTATATAATTCTTGAGGTATCATCAACATGTTCAGTCTTTTTTTTCCTGCTTAATGCATCTGCCACCACATTCGCTTTTCCTGGATGATAGTTAATCGTGCAATCATAGTCCTTGATCAACTCCAACCATCTCCTTTGTCTCATGTTAAGCTCCTTTTACGTAAATATGAACTTTAAACTCTTATGATCCGTATAAATCTCGCATCTTTCTCCATATAAGTAATGTCTCTAAATCTTCAAAGCGAATACTATCGCTGCTAGTTCCAAGTCATGAGTAGAATACTTCTGCTCATGAGGCTTCAGTTGTCTCGATGCATACGCAATGATTTTATCATGCTGTATCAAAACACAACCTAATCCCTTATGAGAAGTATCAATATAGATTAAGAAATTCCCTTGATCATCTGGAAGTGACAAAACAGGTGCCGTGATTAGCCTCTTTTTTAATTCTTGGAAACTTTCTTCATACTTCTCATTCCATATAAACTTCTCATTTTTCCTGGTAAGCTGCGTCAAAGGCGTCACAATCTTCGAGAAATCTTGAACAAATCGTCGATAATATCCTGACAGTCCTAAGAAACTTCTCACCTCTATTGGTGTTTTTTGCCTTTCCCAATTCGTAATAGCTTCAATCTTTGTTGGGTCCACTTTGATCCCTTCACTACTGACTATGTGTCCTAAAAATTGAACCTCTTGCAACCAAAACTCACACTTTGAAAACTTTGCATACAACTTTTTTTTTCTCAAAATTCCCAAAGCTGTCCTTAGATGCTCCGCGTGGTCTTTCATTGAATTTGAGTAAATCAAGATATCATCAATAAACATACTGACAAACTTGTCCATATATTACTTAAAACTTATGTTCATCAAGTTCATAAATGCAGCTGGGGCATTGGTCAACCCAAATGACATCACTAAGAATTCATAATGACCGTACCTTTTTCTGAAAGCTGTCTTTGGTATATCTTCAGGTTTGATCTTCAATTGGTGATATCCAGATCTCAAATCAATCTTAGAGAAGTACTTGGGTCCTTTCAGCTGGTCAAACAAATCATCGATTCATGATAATGGATACTTGTTCTTGATCGTAAGCTTATTGAGTTCTCGATAGTCGATGCATAACCTCATGCTTCCATCTTTCTTCTTAACAAATAGTACCAGTGCATCCCATGGGGATACACTGGGTCTAATCACTCCTCTCTCCAATAATTCTTGCAATTACTTTGCCAATTCCTTCATTTCCACTGGCGCCATTCTGTATGGGGCCTTAGATACTGGTTCCGTTCCAGGTGCCAAATTGATTGCAAATTCAATTTCTCTATCTGGAGGAAGTCCTGGTAATTTGTTTAGAAATACATCTGGAAATTCATTTACCACTGGAATATCTTCCAGCTTTGCTGGCTCCTGACTTCTATCTATCACATAAGCAATGAAATGCTCGCATCCTTGTTGTAGTAACTTCTTAGCTTGAATCATCGTCAAGAACTTCTTCGCTTGTCTCTAGCCTCTAAACATCACCATTTTCTCATCTGGTGTCTTTAATATTACTTTCTTATTACGACATTCTATCTGAGCATCGTGCTTAGATAGTCAATCCATTCCTAAAATAACGCCAAACTCTCCTAACTTAAATGGTATCAAGTCAGCATCAAACTTATGGCCAGTAATATGAATCTCATAGTTTTTACACAATTGGTTAACAGATACACGCTCCTGATTTGCTAATTCTACCGTCATAATCTCACTTAACAATTCAACCAGACAATTCAACTTATTAATAAAACCTTGAGAAATAAATGATCGAGTTGCTCTCGAATCTACTAGCACTTTAGCACATAAGGAGTTCACAGTAAGTGTACCTTCCACAACATCAGCATCCACGATAGCATCCTTAACAAACATGTCATAAACTCTAGCTCTAGGAGGTTCATTCACTATTGGAGTAGCTCCCATGATACGCAATGTGTTGTTGTCTGAAATTGGTGCCTTGCAATACCTTGCGATATGTCCTAGTTTCCCGCACTTGAAACAAGTAAATCCAATTGCTAGAACCTTGCCTGCCTGATTTTTGGTAGGCTGGTCCTTGTTGACTAGCTCCGTGGCTGGATGATTACGGCACTCCCTTGAATAGTGCCCCTTCTGGTTGCATCTATAGCAGACCACATTCAACTTGTTACAAACTCTACCATATTTCATTCCACAGACTTGACAGTCTGGTATAGCTGGCCTCTGCTGGTTTGGCTGGTTCCCAATGGCTGGGCGGTTACCTTGGCCTCCGTTGCCTGCATTCTGTCTATTAAAATTTCTTCCGGGCTGGAACTTGCCTTTCCTCTGATTAAAATTTGGAAACTTTCCTGCTTGGGACTGTCCTTCACTTCCCTCAAACTTCCTCTTCTTACCTTCCTTCTCCTTCTGAGACATTTCACATTCCGTCTCCACAATCATAGCCTTCTGCACAACTCCCGCATACGTGTCCAACTCAAATATGGCCACCTTCCCTCAAATATATGGCTTGAGTCCTTGCTAAAACCTTTTAGCTTTCTTCCTATCAGTGTCCACATATGATGGCACAAACCTAGATAATTCCTCAAACTTACTTTCATAATCTGCCACTGACATATTTCCCTGCTTTAGCTCCAGAAACTTCAACTCCATTTCATTCCGAACAAATTAAGGGAAATACTTTTCTAAAAACAGCTCCTTGCACGTAAAATCATCCGTACCTTCCAACACCTTAACAGTATCCCACCAGTAGGTGGCTTCATTCTTGAAGTAGTTACTTACAAACTTAGTCTTCTGCTCCTCTCTCACTTTAACCAAGACAGACGTCTTCTCAATTTCCTTCAACCAGACTCTTGTCTCAATAGGATCTACGAAACCCTTAAACTCTGGTGGATTCACAACCTAAAAGGTCTTAAAGGTTACCTGAGGGTTGGTCTGCCTCTACTGTTATTGAGTCAGGTGAACTATTTGTTGAGCCAAGATCTGAAGAATCTGGGCTACAGTTGGGTCTACGGGACCTGGGTTGGCATTCTGGTTATTGTTGTCTTGGGTGTTGTTGTTGTTGTTGTTGGTTTTTTCATTCTGGTTGGTCGAACGTGTATTTCTTCTGGGAAATATTTTCTTTAAAGAATGAAATAATTTATTTAGCCTTTAAAACATAATCCTTTTTGTGAAAAGATTTTGTAAAACATAATTATCTCTTTTTTAAAAACATTTTCAATAGTTGAACTAAGTAAATTGCATGCTTTTTTACAGAATGTAAACAGTTAAGGGAAATAGGGTACATGTTATTACAAGAGTTTTATAACTGGTGCAGTAAGATAAAATAGGTATGATAAAGTAAATGATAATGCTGGAAAGGAAAGGTATTGATATATATCAAAGTTTGGTGGTACAAGTGCAAAACATTTTATTAGAGGCAAAGGTACAACATGCCTATTCCTTATTTAGCAGGTCTAGATTATTCACGTTCTCACCCAAAAGTCTGATAATACACATTACACACTATTCTACATATAACACTTATCACATCATTCATGTCGTTTAGCGTTATGGAAACTCTGGTCCACCAAGTCTTTCAAAATCCTCCAATGCTTCTCTAGCCCACCCTATAAGAGCTCCTGGGGCTGTATACTCACAAGTAGCTCCATGAAGTCTAGCCTCAAGTATTTTACGAGTCACCTAAATCTCATTCCGAAGCTCCTTTGCTTTCCTGTCAACATCTATATTCCTTATGATATGACGTAACTCCTGAATCTGAGCCAACAAGGCCTCTCATTCTAACAGAAGAGCCTCATACTTATAGTAGGAAACAGGGCGTGAAGTAAACTGAAAAGATGCACCTGCCACCTAAAGTCTGGTAGAATCAGAATCAGCAGGTGGGGGTCCTCGAATAGGCGGTCTCATGCTAGGAAGCGGAATAGCTTACAATGATGCAACGGTCACAACTGGTACTATAGCTGACACCGGTGGAAGATCAGGGCGTGGATCAGCTGACGGTCCTCCAACTGACAACTCCGAGTGATCAGACGATATCGAGATAAGGGAATCTGCCATCGCCGCTAGCTGAAAATTATGCTTCTAGATAAGAATCTCGAATCTCACCAATAATCATGCTAAAACCTACTATTTAGCCGCAATCAACCTCTCAACATTTTATTTCTTTATTTTTCTAATACTAATCTTAACCCTCTACCCATTCCCGACAATCTAGGCTTGTGGCAATGACTTTCAACCTTAGCTCTGATGCCAAACCTATGACGCCCTCTAAACCCGGATCAGAAGTTTGGGGTCCACAACACACACACACACACACCATATTTAAACATGTTTATGAATATAATAATATATACAATGACCCTACTTACCATATCCACGGATCGCAACGGTTTAAAGTATGTCCACAAGCCACAATCTTATTTATTACAAACGTACCAAAACCCAAATTCATTTATATTACATCTGAAGTCAAACTTTATTACAAACATTTAGCACACACTAAGCCACACAACTTCCGCTAGCTTATTCCAATTCAACCTATAAACCTAGCTGGCACATTCGACTGGGGATCCTCGTCATTACCAGTTTCCTTCTTAACTGGAAAAGAACATAAACAGATTCGTAAGAGTGAGCTAACTAACTCAACAAATCATAATGACAATACTGAGAATTAAATAATGATCAATTGAAATGTTATAGGGAATCAAGTTTCCTGATAAGCAATGATTAGAATTGGATATTCACTTTTATTTTAAAAATAAAGGTTAGGCTGTTGATCAGTCACACACTAACCCCGAGCAAGGCTCCCATCTTTGCTCTATATACTGGATCCAAGGCACATATTGGCCTATTATGACCATGAATCTGGTCTGACCACGAATCTGGTCCATCTTTAAAACTAATCCAATTCTATAATAATAACATGATAAACGATGTAATTCAATAAACTGAATTATAAGCAACATTTATCTTGATGCATAAGGTGATTCACAATACCATAAAGGTATAACAAGGTAAACAAGAAGATTGACCTTCAATCCAGGGAAAGAATCAGAGTGCAAAAGACCAAGGGTACAAAGGTTACAAGGAATGGTCTTCTGTTATACAAGGTATAAAGGTTTGTCTGATAAACAATCTCATATCAAGGATCAGTATGTGGTAGATATATATTGTGGAGTAGTATCGGATATGTGTGGTTCGTATCCAAGAATTCAACAATCAATGGTTTCCAATAAATCAGGCTCACGGCTCAAGATCAATAAGAATCAGGGTTTAGGGTTAAGTAATTCAAAGTACTTTCAATATATAATAGGAACTACTGGGAATAATTGTAACATAATGAAAAGAGTTCAAAAGTATTCATAAGTATACTACAAGAAAGTTCAGGGACACTTGCCTTATCAATTCGCTTTCAGTTCACTAACACTTGTCAATTGGTTCCCACTCACTAACCACTTGCTTTCCTTTTCTACGTCTCTCTTCCTCTGTTAGACATCACATATACTTATCAACACTACTTCTCATCTCATTCTATTCGATACAAGCTTCTATCTACCCTTCGTTTCACCCAAATCCGGCGTACAAATTGAAAGTTACAGCAAAAATAGTCAAACAATGCACATAAAATAATATTATATAGCAGTCGGATCACATATAACACATATCAAAGAAGCTTTGGGCTCAAAATATTCAATCCAAATAATTTTTCAAAGAAGCTTCGGGGTCAAAATAATTTTCCAGGTATTTGATACGAATTTTTGAACGTTTTTCGGAATTAAAATTGGACTCCGAATCATTTTATAATTAAATAATAGGGTTCGAACACCCGAATTTGACTTTAAAATAATTTTATAATAATTATCGAGCTTTGAAAATAATTTAAAATAATATTTTAAAGCTGGAAACTATTTTTCAGAATTTTTAAATCAAAAATAAATAATTAAATCTAATTAAATAATTAATTAAAATCAATTAATAATTAATTAAAATCAATTAATAATTAATTAAATCAATTAATCAATTAATTTTCGAATTAATTGACCAATTAACTAATTAATTTAGATTTATTTTTGAATTAAAATAATTTTTGGAATTAAAATAATAATTTTTAATATTATTTTAATTAAAACAATTTTCTGAAAATAAATATAAAAAGATAATACAATTTTTGAAAATTAATAAAACAGAATTCAATTTTTTATAATTTTTTAAAACGTCAGGGGCTAAAATGCAAACCGGGGCAAACTACAGGGGCCAATCTGTAATTTGGTCGTCCCCTTCGCCGGTTACCAGCTGGACGCCATTAATGGCGATCTGAGCTTTTCCGGCGACACCAATATAGTCCAGAACAACTTCAAATTAACAATGGATGATCTTTGAGATGCCAGAAACTTAAATATGCAATCAAATCATTCTAACAATCAACAAAACGGCCAGAATCATCGCCTAAAAATTTCGCCGCAGCCTGAGAGCAGTTTTCCGGCGAGGCTCGATTGGGACAATCCATGAAATATTTGTTAGCTAGCTATATATCATTCGATTTATTTTTAAACGATCTACAACATGGTGTAATCGATTTCAACCCATAACCCTTGAATCAAAAATGCCTAAATTCCAATTAAGAACATTCAACACACATAAACCCAAATTTCAGTTTTCCAGAATCAAACACACTTTTCTACATGTTACTGAACTCCAATTTTGACATATGATATACCAAAATGACCAGGAAGAAAAGATCTACATGATTATGCCATCAAATCATATCAAAAACATCAAGAATAAAAATTCCTAATTTAATCCATAATTAATTCGAATTAAAACAATTAAATGAAAAAATTATATTGATTTCAGTGCAAAAACAGATGTTTGATTCAGAAAGAGGTTTTTTGAGAGCTTCGTTTTGATATATTGCACGCCCGAATTGGAATTAGATAACGCCTTCGTTTGTGCGATTGATTTTCAAGATTACGGTATTTTAATAGAATTATCTCTGGTTTTCAGGGGTGTGTACTGTCTGATTATGATTTTACGCGTAAAAATTAAATGAGAAAAGGGCTATTTATATTTACGGAATATTAGTACATTCTGGATCGTGTTGGATCGGTACATATGTTTTTTAGCCGCTAAGTAACTATATATACGATAGTTTTGGATAAACACTATCCTGTTTTGGATAAGCACTATCCTGTTTTGGATGAGCATTATCCTATTTCGGATAATTATCAAAACCGGGATTTTATAAAATGATTTATATGAAGATAATGTTATCGAAAATGGTTAGCGTATCGAAAATATTGCGCCTGGCCGTGCACGGGTGAAACCGTAATCCGGATCGGAAAAGTCAAAATATGGAAAATGCCCGGAATTGCCATATTAGGTTGGGAAGGAGTTTTCAGAAGAGTTTCGGGTTGTAAAAACATAAAAACATAAAAACGGTTGAGGTTGAACGATTCCCGACTTTATAAAATAATTTTGTAATTATTCAGAAAATAATTAATAAATTCATAAATCAATATAAAATCATGCAATACTCCAAAAATTACCAGAAAAATACCTTAATTCTCAATATTTTATTTTGGACATAATAAAATTAATATACCTAAACTTTACCACATATAAACATCCACATAACCACACCAATTATCAAATAATTTATCAAAAATCACATAAAAATTTATTTATTGATAAAAATAATTACACGTCATGTCCCGGATATTACAGCATCAAAACGAATCAACTAAAGAAATCCATAAATAAATCCGTTAGAACCCCACGATAACGACTAGCCCATAATCAGACTCATCATCAACGTGGGTTCCGATGAAAGCATGGTATAATAAACATAGTCTTCATACTGAATAAATAATAAACCAAGTACGAAACAAGACTATAGGTTCACGAATAAGAAAACTAGCATCCAAGTTACAACTTAAAAAAAAGAATCACAAGTATAAACTAGATCTTCTTCTCCTTAGTTGAATTGTGCTCTTTGGTCTTATTATGCCTTCTCCTTAAGCTCTGGTACGTCTTGTTATGAAAACCGAACATAAGATATGTTTATGTTATTCCCAAGGAACTAACAATGAGATTTACAAAAGGGGGGTTGAATGTAAATCTCAAAACTTTTTCAAATTTTGAGCAGTTTCAAAAGCTAAGTGTATAATGAACAGATATGTGTGAATTGCTTTAAGCAAGTGCAGACAGATGTATATTCAAAACACAAATGTAAAGAACACAAAAGCTTTTAAAACTTTTCTGGTGGATTTGTTGTTCCATCAGAGATGTGTATTTCAGAAAATCTGTGATACAAAGAATTGTTCACAGCTGCTTCTTAGTACAAACTAGATGACTTTCTCTCTAAATTTTTCTAAACAGCTCTTGAAATTCACACCTAATTACTAGCTGCAACTTGGTTTATATATCACCAAGTATTTCAAGTGAAGACAAAGATAAAATACAATTATAAAATAGTCCTTCACATGTTTCTTCTTCATTTCTCTATCCAATGCAATCTAAGATAATCTGTGAATCTTTGAATACTTCCTTGTTTGCACCAGAATGGAAATGCTGCTTTTTCTTGATTCCTCCAAGAGGCTACCACATTCCAATTGTCTCTGTCAACCCATATGCCTCTATCAGCTTATGAATTATCACTATCAACTGCTATGGAACTGAGCATCCATTGAAGCTTTCATCCGTTGGTGGCTTTATCCGTTGATGCTCTTATTCGTTGATGCTTTAGCAGTTGAAGCTTTATCCATTGATGCAGTCATCCGTTGATGAATGTTATCCGTTGAAGCTTTAGAGACATCCGTTGAGGCTTTGTTTCTCATCCGGTGAAGGTCTTTAATTTACCAGTTGATACTACTTCATTTATACAAAATTACAAGGCATGAAATATTTACAATTAACCCTCCTATTTGCATATCCACTAGTAGTCAACATGACTCATAATTTCCTATAACTTCTAAGAATTATAACTCATTTACAAAGACTGAAATGTGCTACAATACTAAAATTATTTCTAAGTAAAGCTACTCCATCAACGGACAACCAAAGTGGTCTTATCCGTTGAGGCTACAAACACTAGATTTCTACTTAAGTGTTTTATTTAACTTATCATCAAACTAGTACACATATATTCCTAGCAATCTCCTCTATTTATGTTTACTAGAACTGTAGGCATAAATTCAGGGTTATCTTGATGATAACAAAACACTTAACAAATATATGAGTTGAAACTAAGTAGAAATTCAAAAGTGCTGCAAAAGTGTATGTACTGAGATAGAGTTGAAGATTTACAGTGTTTCCAAGGGTGCTCCTTTAGCCTGAGCAAATCATTTTCTTTTCCTTTGTTCCCTTGTTTTCTTCCCTAGCCTCCTGTCATTTTCCTCTACTTGGAGTTGGAGTTGTCTGTAGAATTCAGCTTCATCTTCATCACTGATATCCAACTTAGATTGCATGTCCTTGAGAGTTTCATTACTGGCAATCTTAAGCTGGTCTTCAAGTCTGAAAAATCTTCTAACTCCTTTATTATCTCTGAACTCCATCAACCAATGAGGTGATTTATGAATTGTAGTTCCATGCTCTGGGATGAGTAATGTTCTAGGCAAGGAATTTGACTCCCACCAAGTCTTCCTTATGCTGGCAATCTTGTTGAGAATCTCAGTCTTGGCAGTCCTGGTAAAACCAGTTCCCTTTTTATAGCTAAGTAGACTCTAATCAAGGTAGAATAGCCTTCATTTAGAATTCTTTGAAGAGACCAAGTCCTTTCCACACTTCTTTCATATTTGAACACTAGCCTTTCTGGTAGCTGCCCATAGGCATTTATTCCCCTTACTTCCTCCAGCTCATCCAGGTACAGTTCAATATCTGTATATTCTTTTATGTCACAAATGTGAACATAATCATCCTTTGAGGCTTGTGGCGTAGGCTTAGGTTTATGTTTCTGAGTGAATTTACTTGAGGTTGGGGGAGGTATGGAGTTGGATTTTCTTTTCAGCTCCTTTGGTGTTGGATAAGTAGTTAAGAATGTAGGCAATTTGATGGTGTCCCAATCAATAGGTTCCTTTTTAGGGATGATTGGTTCACCATGGATATTTATACTGGGATCAACAACAAAAGGTTCAAGAATAGAAGGTTGTGTTTTGGATTTTGATTGAATTACTTCAGTGTCATCTTCACTCTTCCTTTTTGCCCTAACCTTCTTTCTTTTACCCTTCTGTCATTTCTTTCTTTCCTTACTTTCTTCTTCCACACTTTCACCAACCATATTCCCCATATCCACATTTATGCTTTCAGTCTTGTTTCCTTCACTCTTGTCTTCAATCTTCTTTTTTTCTTCAATTAGACTTGACTTTAGTTATTTTTCAAGCTTTGCTTGTTCTCTTTTGTCAGCCTTCAGATTTTTAGATTCTTCCTTTAGCCTCATGGTCTCTTCCCTCTTGGATATTGAGAATTTGGGATGTCCTTGAATCACACAGATACTCTTTCCCTCTCTATAGATGATAGCCATATTCATTCTTTCCACTACATCCTTGGTCTCTTTGTGTTTTATGATATTACCACCCAAAACTTTGTCTTCATCAGGCTTTGGAAGAGGAAAATCCACTTTTTTTAGCTGAGCAGGAGTTAGATGGTTCTTTGTAGAGGCCTTGTTAAATCTAGTGGTTGGCCTAAGTACTATGGGCTTCAGGTTCCTTGAAGAGGTTTCTCCAACCTTATTCCTCCTTACTGGCTTGTGCTCCATAATGATTGGCTCAACTTTTGTGTTATGTTTCACAGATAGAGATTTTGCAGTTGTAGAACCAAACACTTGTTGCATCCTTTAATCAATTTTCCTCCTTTGCTCTTTCACTTTCATCTCAGCTGCTGCTAGCTGGATTAGATCAATTCCATCAAGCTTTCCTTTGATTTGAAGTGTTGGAGAAGTAGTGATGGTAGGAACTAGCACTTTTGATATTTGAATGTGTGTAGATGGCTCCCCTTCCCCTTTATTCTCCCCCTTTTTGTTATCATCAAGGAGAGGGGTCAAGCCCAGTGCTTTAGCCAGTTGCACTAGAAGACTAGTTTGAGACTGTTGATTTTGAAGAATGGTCACCATAGAGTTTTCAATAACTTGAACTCTTTCCTCCAATTTGGCCATCTTCTTTTCAGCATCTGATTCTCTTTTCAATCTCAGTAACAGTTCCTGCATGGTACCAAAGGGTATGATTGCATTCAGCTTCTCAGTATTGTAGGACTTTAAATCAGCTATATCCTTTTTGAGTTCATCCACACTCAGATTCTGTCTTAATTGTTGTAGCTTCATGAGATGTAGAGAATCTAAGTGGGCTTGGAGAATGGCCTTGGTACCAGCATTGGAAGTTTCCTGAATTGCCTTTTGGATAGCCATGACTTGTTTGACTAAGGATACATTAAAATGCCATGGTGTAGACTCCTTTGTCAATTCCCATTCAAGTAACTCTGGAATAGAACTTGGACCTTCATCTCCCCCTAAGTTCATGCTTCCATCAAAAGAACCAGAGTCATCATCATTAGAATTTACTCCAAATTCTTCAGATGGCTTTCCAACTGTAGAAGGCAGTATATTGATAGCAGCTTTATCCCTTTGTAGAGATTCTGAAGTATGTACTAGGTTTAAAGTCTTTTCTGCTTCCTCATTTCCTTGAGTAGCCAACAATTGATAGGCTGACAAAGGATGAGTAAAAGTATCAGCATCCAAGGAAATGTTATCAATTTCAGCTCTGTAATGTTGCTGGAATTGTCTTTCCTTGTCAGCATCATCCACAATCATTGACTCACTAGCAATGGCTGGATCCACCCTTATATCTCATGTACCTGCTTTTCTCTCAATTTCTCTCTTTTCTTGCATCAGGGGCTCCCCCTGGCTCACACTCCTCACACCCTCACCTTCACCTACTAAGGTGATACTCCTCTCACTTTCTTTTACCATGCTGGAAGAAATAGCATGCATATTTAGACTCTCAAGCTCTCCTTTTGCCTGGGAGCAACCCAACCTCTCACTCAAGTTTTCACTCCCTTCCCTCAGCCCTAAAAGTGATTGTATAGTAACCATGTCTTCTACACTTAGAGTCAATTCAGTTATTTGTGTAGAGACCATCAACGGATAAAGAATATCCGTTGAAGTTGAAACTGATGGTATCAACGGATAATTGCTGTTAAGCTTATCCGTTGATGAACAACCATTTGTCAACGGATGAGGGATATCCGTTGAAGAAGGAAAAGAAGTAAAAATTGAAAGTAACATAATTGTTGAATCTGTGTGGATTGATTTTAAATTAAGTGACACAGATTCTTCAACTAAGTCTAAAAGAATTGGCTGATGATCCAATAAATCATCTAAAAGATGATGACCACTAGTACTTGAGTGGGGCTCCTCCCTAAGTTGTAAAGAGGGAGAATCAGGAATTGATGTGAAAATCATGTCCACATCCAGAGATGGTGATGGAGAATTTGGTGGTTGGTGTGTGTCAATTTTGAGAGAATGGGGTTGTGACTCTACATTTGTTGGAGTCACATCAAGCTGAATTTGTGAAGGCATAGATACAAGTGATTGTATCTGTGCAGTGTGTGCACCCAGTATTGAAATTAGGGTTTTGACCTTCTTTCTTCTTGTGAAGGCTTTTACAGGTGAGCGTGTGGCTTCAGTGTTCCTCCTTCTTTTGTACTGTGTCCCTGGTTGGGGACTATTTTTAATAACTACACCCTTTTAGGAGGGTGCAACTAGGGATGAGTTTGAATCTTTTTCAACCACCACAGTCTTTTGAGAAATTGTGGCTTGGCTAGCTTGGGTACCACTCACCTCTCCTACCTTATTCTGGGGGGTTTCTTTATGTTCACCCCTCCCCTCACCACTAACACCCTGTTCACTCCCCTCAAGGTTTTTGGTAGTTGTTACAATTGTTGTCTTTTGAGAGACAACAGAGGTGGCTTTCTTTGACTTGGATTTTGAAACTTTAGGTTTGGTGGCCTTAGTAGGAATCTGTTGGGGCATTGACACAGATCCCATGGCCACACTTGAAGGCAAAGAAATGTTAGGGTTGGAAGTAGTAGGAGTTGAAAAAGTATTTACCTTACTTACCTGAGGTGCAGCCATTATTGGTAAGTATACCAATGGCACCTCACTGTGGAGGTCAATCCTTAAAAGGTCTACAAGGACCCTCTTCTCTTATACCCAGCACTTGAGCTTATTACTCTCATTATTTATTACCAAACCTTCAGCAACATGGTTAACCAATAACATAAAGAATCTAGCATAATAGATGTTATGAGTTCTATTATCCTTGTTACCTAACCTAGTACCTAATTCTAGCATAACATAGTTGCTAAAATTATAGTACCTATCAGAAACCAGCATATAGAGCATATTAACAAGAGCTGAAGTTATTGCATCAAAATTACTAATTTTCCCAGAGAAAACCTTGATAAAGGCATCATTGAGAAAACTCCACTCTTTCCTAATGCCTTTTCTCTTAATACTACCTAAACTAGTAGAATCAAGGGAATAGCCTATGAAATCTAACATGCTAGATACATCATTATCAGTGTATGGTGTCATGGCATTGTTTTCAGGTAATTTAAAACATGACTGTATATCATCAGAGTTAATACAATAATCCTTACCTTTGAGAGAGAAGGAGATGGTCATATTAGTGGGGTTGAACTCAACAGTTGTCCAAATCTCCTCAACTACCTCACAGTAAATCATTGGGGCTTCCAGCATTGCATAGCCCAGTTTGCAGTTCTTGATGAAATCCATCATCTTGTGATAATCTGAGTGGGCTTCATTCTTTTCCACCAAAGCTACGAAATTGTTTTTCTCATAGACAAACCCAGATTGGGACATTATCTTTACTACTGGTGCCATTGTTATGGTTAGAAGTTGCAGAGAAAAGTTGAGAGTTTTGGGAGAGAAAGAGAGTAAAAGCTTTTGAAATTTCAAGAAAGCGTAAAGTGAAAGTAAGAATTCAAAGGGGCTTTTATACTTTCTCAAATTAAAATATAAAGAGAATGATTAAACAATAATTTTAAGTAAATTACAGCCATTTGAGAATAAAAGAAAAAATGTATGTATTCTAAAAACTGCCTTTAATACAAATACATACAATTGTATATATATGTATCAAGGGTTAAGAAAATAGAATCAACGGTTATGATCCACTCAAATCGACTGATGTGACAGTTCAACGGATGAGGTAAACGGTCATCCGTTGAAGATTAACACAGTTTTATCTGTTGAAGGATAAAATTTCCAGAAATGTATTTGTCTTTCAACGGATAATGAACATCCATTGATGGAACAACTTTGACTTTCAACGGATAGAAAATATCCATTGATAGAATAAACTTTACTTAAAGCCAACTTTGTTCCTGCAAGAAATTCATTTCAGGTTGCATAACAAATTATAATTAGGACATGAATTTAGGAATAATTAAGCATACCTAGCTCACTTACCAATCTTGTGAATGTTGATTCATCAAGTGGCTTGGTAAATATGTCTGCAATTTATTTTTCACTTGGAACAAAATGAAGTTCCACTGTGCCATTCATCAAATGTTCCCTTATGAAGTGGTACTTGATGTCAATGTGCTTGGTTCTTGAATGCTGCACTGGATTTTCAGTAATGGCAATGGCACTTGTGTTGTCACAGAATATTGGAATTTTGTCAACATTTAACCCATAGTCAAATAGTTGATTCCTCATCCATAATATCTGTGCACAGCAACTACCAGCAGCAATGTACTCAGCCTCAGCTGTTGATGTAGAAACAAAATTTTTCTTCTTACTGAACCATGACACAAGCTTATTCCCTAGAAATTGACAGGTGCTAGTTGTACTTTTCCTGTCTATTTTGCAACCTGCATAATCTGCATCTGAGTAGCCAATTAGATCAAAACCAAACTCTCTAGGGTACCAAATTCCTAGATTTGGAGTCCCTTTGAGATATCTAAATATTCTTTTAATAGCAACTAAGTGAGATTCTCTAGGATCAGCTTGAAATCTAGCACAAAGGCATGTAGAGAACATTATATCAGGTCTACTAGCAGTTAAATATAGAAGTGAGCCAACCATGCCTCTATAGCTTGTAATGTCCACAGACTTTTCAACCTTGTTTAATTGAAGCTTAGTGGCAGTGGCCATGGGAGTTTTTGCAGATGAACATTCCATTAAATCAAACTTCTTTAAAAGATCATAAATATATTTAGTTTGACTAATGAAAATTCCACCACTAACTTGTTTAACTTGTAAACCAAGAAAATAAGTTAGCTCTCCCATCATGCTCATTTCATATTTACTTTGCATTAAATTAGCAAACTTTTTACAAAGTTTATCATCTGTAGAACCAAATATAATATCATCTACATAAATTTGAACAAGTATTGTAGAGCCATTAACATTTCTAAAGAAAAGAGTTTTGTCAACAGTACCTCTAGTGAAGTGATTATCTAGAAGAAATTTTGACAAAGTCTCATACCAGGCTCTAGGTGCTTGCTTTAGTCCATAGACTGCTTTTAACAGATAATACACATGGTCTGGAAAACTTGGATATTCAAACCCTGGAGGTTGACTCACATAGACTTCTTCCTCCAATTCTCCATTCAGAAATGCACTCTTGACATCCATTTGATAGACTTTGAAATTGGCATGGGCTGCATAGGCGAGAAAAATTCTGATGGCTTCAAGTCTTGCAACAGGAGAAAATGTCTCATCAAAATCTATTCCCTCTTGTTGAGAGTAGCCCTTGGCAACCAATCTAGCTTTATTCCTTATGACAATGCCATTTTCATCCATCTTGTTTCTGAATACTCATTTTGTGTCAATAGAACTCTTTTTCTTTGGCTTGGGTACCAGCTTCCATACTTTGTTCCTCTCAAATTGGTTTAGCTCCTATTGCATAGCTACAATCCAATCTGGATCCAGTAGAGCTTCTTCCACTCTCTTAGGTTTCTCTTGTGATAGAAAACTACTTTATATACATTCATCTTGAGTAGCCCTTCTAGTTCGTACCTTAGATGTTGCATTACCAATGATTAGTTCAAAGGGATGATTCTTGGTCCATTTCCTTTGAGGTGGTAGATTAGCTCAAGATTAGGTAGCCTCAGTGTTGTCATGATGTGAGATAGAGTGTTGATTAGTTGAAACTCCCCCTGAGTTATTGGTCCTTTGCAAGGAACTGGGAGTTCTATCAACTGATGATGTAATTTGATTATCTGTTGATGAACTATGATCAACGGATGCTCCATTATGTACTTCAACGGATGATGCACTTTGTCTTTCAACGGATGCTGCATTACTTCTGTCAACGGATGCTGAGTTATGACTTTCAACTGATGCAGCGTTTTGTGCATTATCCAAAGGCAAATTTTGAATCCTTTTTCAAGTGTCTTCTCCATCATTCTCATCTTCACTATCATCACAATATATCTCAATGTTGTCAAATTTGAGTCCTTCATGGTGTCCCTCATCTGTTAGTCCATCAATCTTTTTATCATCAAACACAACATGCACAAATTCCATAACAATGTTGGTTCCTTAGATTGTAGACCCTATATGATTTTCCAGCAGAATAACCAAAAAATATCCCTTCATCAGCCTTTGCATCAAACTTTCCTTTGTGATTAGGTTGGTTCCTTAGAATGTAGCATTTGCAACCAAAGACATGAATGAAGTTTAAGGTTGGTTTTCTTCGCTTGAACAATTGATAGGGAGTCATGCCTTTTGCCTGATTAATTAGAGAAATATTCTGAGTGTAACATGCACAGTTAACAGCCTCAGCCCAATAGTATGTTGGGAGTTTTGACTCTTCAAGCATTGTTCTTACAGCTTCAATTAGTGATATGTTCTTTCTTTCCACCACACCATTTTGTTGTGGAGTTCTTGGAGCTGAAAACTCATGCATGATCCCATTTTCTTCATAGAACAACCTCATGGTATAATTCCTGAACTTAGTTCCATTGTCACTCCTGATATTCCTTACTTTGAAATCTGGAGGGTTGTTGACTTGCTTGATATGATTGATAATGATTTCACTAGCTTCATCCTTTGATCCAAGAAAATAGGTCCATGAAAACTTTGAGAAATCATCTACAATCACTAGGCAATATCTTTTCCTTGAAATTGACAATACATTGACTAGTCCAAAAAGATCCATGTGTAGCAGTTGTAATGGTTCATCAATTGCTGATTCAAGCTTCTTACTGAATGATGCTCTCTTTTGCTTTCTTTTCTGACAAGCATCACACAGTCCATCCCTTGAGAATTCCACTAGAGGCATTCCTCTAACTAAGTCCTTTTTGACTAGATCATTCATTGTCTTGAAATTCAAATGGGACAGCTTCTTGTGCCATAGCCAACTTTCATCTTGACTTGCTTTGCTGAAAAGACAAGTGATTGATTCTGCATCTGTAGAGTTGAAGTCAGCCAAGTACACATTCCCTTTTCTAACTCCAGTTAGAACCACTTTGTTGTCCTTCTTACTGGTAATAACACAGGCTTCAGAATTGAAGGAAACAGTATTCCCTCTATCATATAGTTGACTGATGCTCAATAGATTGTGTTTGAGACCATCAACTAGTGCAACTTCATCAATGATGACATTTTCCTTTGAAATCAAGCCATATCACATAGTGAACCCTTTGCTGTCATCTCCAAAGGTTATGCTAGGGCCAGCTCTCTCCTTGAACTCTGTGAGCAGGGTGAAATCTCCTGTCATGTGCCTTGAACAACCACTGTCCAAGTACCATAGATTCCTTCTTTTTTCCTGCACACAACAAAATCAAATCAAGTTGATTTTGGTACCCAAGTTTCCTTGGGTCCAGCCTTGTTAGTCTTTTTCCTAGACTTCACACTTCCTGCAACTTTTGACTTAGGTAACTTTGAGTCAACCTTGGTCTCAGATGTAGTTGGTTGAAGTGTAGGGTTAGTCACAGAATCATTTAGCACATTTGGTTGAATTTGATAAGGCATAGATTGTGCAAACATGTTATTCCACATAGGCATGTTGTATGGCATTTGAGGCATACTAAATACAGCAAAATAAGGATTATTAACATATGGCATGTTTGCAAAATGTGCATGAGGATTCTGTTGAGGCAGAACATGCATAGCATGCAGTGGTGACATAGACATGTTAGGCATGGAAGAAGATAAAGGCATGGGAGCATTCTTTACAGATTTGCACTTTACAGATAGATGATTAACACTACTATAATACACACAACTTTTTCTAGGAGCATACTTATCAGGTGTGTAGTTGTTGTGTTTGTTAATCCCTACCTTCCTATTTCTATTGGATTTTCTTGTAGTTTCCTTTTTATCCTCAACCATCTTATGCCTATTCTTCAACTGATCTAAAGTCATGTGTCCTATATTCACCTTACTAGCATCTTTGGATGTGCTAGCTTCTTCTTTGATAAAGTTCTTGGAAGTTGAACTAAACTTCTTACTGAGATTTTTCAAATTATCCTTTTTAGAATCATTTTCCTGTTTCAACTTATCAGCCTTCAACGGATGCTCCTTTTCTTCCTTCAACGGATGACTTTCATCATCTGTTGATTCCACATCCATTGACAGTCCGTCAATCAATTCCATTTCCTTTTTGTTTTTCTTCCAGGCATTCTCACAGAAGGATTCAATTCCTTGAACTTTGGAAATTTGAGCACTAACATCCCTAGATATTTTCCAGGCCTTGATTACCTCTTGCTCATGTTCTAGTTGTTTAGAAAGAATTTCTACTTTCTTAACAGACTCTTCTAGTTCACTCTCAACAGATAAGCATTTGATTTTAATCTTTTCAAGCTCAATTACCTTACCCTCTAACATAGCATTCCTATCACTTAAAAATAGATTATTCTCTTTAATTCTCATGTTCTATTTAGTCTGTGATTTAAGGGAAACACGTAAATGATACAATTCAGTAGACATATCACTAATAGCTTCATTGCATTCATTGCATTCATCTTTAGAAAGCTGAGAGAGGTCAGTAGTGATTACCTGGTTGCTTGATGAACTAGTTTCATTCTCATCAGAATTAGCCATCAGGGATAAGTTGACATACTCCATATCATCATCTTCATTGGCTCCATCAGCTGCCCAGTCATTTTCCTGAGTCAGAAAATCCCTTTCCTTTTGTTTTAGCAATTCGAAATATTTCTTTTTTGTAATCCACTTACTCAAATTTCTTCTTTTCAGAAGTTGGCTTTTTGCACTCACTTGCAAAGTGTCCACTTATGCCACAGTTATAACACTTGAACTTAGACTTGTCCACCATGTTCTTGTTTGTCTTAGTGGCTCTAGTAGTTTTCTTGAATTTCATCTTTGCAAATCTTCTGGACAGGAAGGCCAGATGTTCATCAACATCATCAGAGTCATCTTGACTGGTATTGTCTTCAACCTCAGCTGCTTACTCCTTTCCCTTGCTTGATTCTGATTTGCTTGTGCTAATTTTGAGACTTGACATTGTCTTTTCTTCATTCATGGCTTCAATTCTCTCATTTTCAGCTACAAGTGCAAATGATCCACCTTTTCTCTTTCCCTTTTCCAACAGCTCATCTTGCTCTATCTCAACTTCACAGGTCTTCAAAATTCCATATAATCTTTCAAATGTGAAGTCCTTATAATCTTGAGAATTCCTTAGTGAAACAGTCATAGGCTTCCATTCCTTTGGTAGAGACCTTAGAAATTTTAAGTTGGAATCCTTGACTTGGTATACTATGCCATATAGCTTTAATCCATTCAACAGTTTCTGAAATCTATTAAAAGTATCATTTAATGATTCTCCTTCTTCAGAATGAAAATATTCATATTGTTGAATGAGAAGCTGCATTTTATTTTCTCTAACTTGCTCAGTACCTTCACAGATAAGTTGTACAGTATCCCAAATTTCCTTAGCAGAGAGGCTGTTAATGACATTATCAAACATATCTTTGTATAGGCCATTAAACAGAATGTTCATGGCCTTCTTGTCCTAGTAAACCTCTTCAATATCTTCATGAGTCCATTCTGCTCTTGGCTTGGGAATAGACTGTCCAACAGCAACTGTGGCAGTAGCAGCTGTGGCCACTTTATGAGGGATGTGAGGACCATTCTCAATGTAGTTTA
This sequence comes from Apium graveolens, assembly GCF_009905375.1. Taxonomy (NCBI): domain Eukaryota; kingdom Viridiplantae; phylum Streptophyta; class Magnoliopsida; order Apiales; family Apiaceae; genus Apium; species Apium graveolens. The sequence continues at coordinate 185,628,229 of NC_133655.1, read as the reverse complement.
TGTAGCTTTCATCTTGAGAGAGAAGATGTAGATGCATCTTCACTTTCCAGTGATGATAATTATCACTTTCCAAGATTGGAATCTTCACTCCAATATCCTTCTTACTCATGATGTTAGTAGAATAGATCTTCAAACTCTTTGTATGTTATGAGCTTGCTCTGATACCAATTGTTATTCCCAAGGAACTAACAATGAGATTTACAGAAGGTGGGTTGAATGTAAATCTCAAAACTTTTTCAAGTTTTGAGCAGTTTCAAAAGCTAAGTGTATGGTGAACAGATATGTGTGAATTGCTTTAAGCAAGTGCAGGCAGATGTATATTCAAAACATAAATGTAAAGAACACAAAGGCTTTAAAAACTTTTATGGTGGATTTGTTGTTCCACCAGAGATGTGTATTTCAAAATATCTGTGATACAAAGAATTGTTCACAGCTGATTCCTAGTATAAACTAGATGATTTTCTCTCTGAATTTTTCTAAACAGCTCTTGAAAATTCACACCTAATTACTAGCTGCAACTTGGTTTATATATCACCAAGTATTTCAAGTGAAGACAAAGATAAAATACAATTATAAAATAGTCCTTCACATGTTTCTTCTTCATTTCTCTATCCAATGCAATCTAAGATAATCTGTGAATCTTTGAATACTTCCTTGTTTGCACCAGAATGAAAATGCTGCTTTTTCTTAATTCCTCCAAGAGGCTACCACATTCCAATTGTCTCTGTCAATCCATGTGCCTCTGTCAGCTTATGAATTGTCACTATCAACTGCTATAGAACTGAGCATCCATTGAAGCTTTCATCCGTTAGTGGCTTTATCCGTTGATGCTCTTATACGTTGATGCTTTAGTAGTTGAAGCTTTATCCGTTGATGCACTCATCTGTTGATGAATGTTATCCATTGAAGCTTTAGAGACATCCGTTGAGGCTTTTTTTCTCATCCGTTGAAGGTCTTTAATTTACCAGTTGATACTACTTCATTTATACAAAATTACAAGGCATGAAATATTTATAATTAGCCCTCCTATTTGAATATCCACTAGTAGTCAACATGACTCATAATTTCCTACAACTTCTAAGAATTATAACTCATTTGCAAAGACTGAAATGTGCTACAATACTAAACTTATTTCTATGTAAAGCTACTCCATCAACGGATAGCCAAAGTGGTCTTATCCGTTGAGGCTACAAACACTAGATTTCTACTTAAGTGTTTTGTTTAACTTATCATCAAACTAATACACATATATTCCTAAGAGTTTAAATAGCAGCCCATCCAGATTAGAAGTCCAACGGATCAGAATTTCAAAAGAAACAAGATTATATTTTCCCGACCTAGCGCAGCCGCGCGCTTGACCAGCGTGCTGACATTCTGCTCTTTGGGCGCGCGGCCCCGCCGTCTCTCTGGAGAAATTTCCGACTTCTTCTTTTCTTTGCTGATTTGAGTTGGTCTTTCACGAGCTTTTATTCTAGACATCTTCCTAACACCATATTAGCTTCAAAACAATGCTAATTCACCTGTATTCCTGATAAATGCCTGAAATTCAAAAATACTACAAAAACACGTTTAAAACACTAACAACATAAAAGTACTTAGCTTACGACTTTGGAATTTGCTGTAAATGCTAATACTATGGATAACCTTACTATCTTTGCTGAGCTGAAGCAATTTGAAACAATAATTGAAGATCATAACACTGAACATGTCAACCCTCCAACTGAGAAAATGAAGAATCTAGGTTTGCACTATACTGCCAGCAAGATGGAATCAGATGAGGATTTCAAATCGGATGAGAAACTGGCTCTCATGTCTAGGAAAATCAAGAAGATTATTAAAAAGAAGAACAAAATGAAGAGAAAAAAAGGAAAAGCTTTTGGAGCAAAGAAAAATTCAAAGACAGATGCATGTTATGATTGTGGTAAGAAAGAGCACTTCTAAAGAAATTGTTATAAGCTGAAAGTAAGTCAAAACAGCCTAAGTAACAAGCTGATATCAGAGACAAGAAGAAATCAAAGGAACTTCGGACTTGAAGTGATGATGAAGTTTCAGATTATGATAATTCAAGTGAAGAGATGGTTAACCTAGGTCTTGTTGGGCTTGAAGAATCATGCGAAACTGATACAATGGCTCAGACTCAAGTAGTGAAGTAATTCTATTAGTTCTAAAATATATAATAATAATAATAATATTTCTTTGGATGAACTAACCATGCAGGATAAAGATAGTCAATCAATGACTAAACTTATGAATCTAAAGAATGAAAACTCTATGAGCTACATTAGAAGAATGTTCATTTTTGAAAAGTCGCCTCATATTAATGGATTTCAAATCAAGTGTGGGAATGATAACAAATCTCAAGGAGTAGATTGTACAAATTGAGTGAAACAACAAACAAATTTTGAGAAGGAATGATACACTTACAAAATAAATCAGCTCATTGAGAATTAATATTAAGGCTCGAAATGCATATTTGGAGGAAATCGAATTAAGCAAATCAGTAAGCTTAATTGACATATCCAAACAAGCTAAAAAGATCAAGGAACTGGAAGATGAGATCAAGAATATTCATAAAGGAATGGGAAAGTTTGTTTAAGGAGATAAAGTACTAAAATCCATGATAAAACAAATACGAGTTTCATTCGGTAAAGGTGGTCTTGGAATGGCTTCTACATTAAAGGATCAATCTTTGAAGTATGAATGCAAAAATGGTATTCCATATAACTATGCTATACCCAGGAAAGTTTGCAACACATGGGGAACGAAGGTCATCTAGCTAAACACTGCACAGTTAAGAGAGCAGTGACAATAAGTTAAAAAAGACAGACAACTCAGAGATAGCAATGTGTTAAACCAAGACAACAAGTTGTCAGAACAGGAAGAACAAAGAATCAGGCTCCTGAAGTGGTCCAAATATGGATCAAGAAATCTGATTTGAATGTGTTATAAATTCTGTCTACTAACCATGCTGGACCAAACAAATATGGGTACCAAAATTGTTTAGTTGTTGTTGTTTGTTTTGTAGGTTTGTCTAGTGGCCAAATTAAAGTCAAATCAATGGATTTTGGACTATGGTGCAACTAGAAACATGAGTGGAGACAAATCTCAGTTTCTTTGTCTAAAGATAAAGAAGGGTGAAAGTGTCATAATTGGTGATAGTAAGGCTCTTTCAATTCTTGGAAAAGGAAAGTTTGATAACAGTATTGTGTCTTTAAATAAAGCTCAATATGTTAAAGGTCTTACTTACAATCTATTTAGTATAAGTAAATTATTTTATGATGGTCATAAAGTAGATTTTGATTAACATGATTGTAGTATACTTGTTGGTTATAACAAAATCCATCTAGATGCTAGAAGGGAAAGAAATATATATATATTGGATTTTGAAGAACAAGAACAAGCATGTTGTCTAGCAGCAGTTGATTCAAGTCTCATAGAAGGCTTTGACATGCTCAAATGGAACTAGTTAGAAAGCTATCAGCAAAATAACTAGTTCGAGGATTGACAAAATTTAAGAATGTTAAGATGGAAACTTCTACTGCTTGTCAACTAGGAAAGCAAATCTGAACATCACACAAAGTCAAGAAAGTGGTAACAACTTCTAAACCTTTAGAGTTTTAACACTTGAACTTATTTGGTCCAGAAGCTTATAAGAGTATTGGAGGTAAATGGTATACTTTTTTTATTTTTGATGATTATTCTCGATATACATGTGTATTATTTTTATCTACCAAAGATTATGCTTTTAGTGAATTTGAGAAGCTAATCAAGTTGCTTGAGAATAAGCTTAAAACAAGACTTATAGGTACACAAAGTGATCATGGTGGTGAATTTCAAAAGGATTTTATTTCTTATTATGAAGAAAGATGAATTACATATCAATTTTCTACACCTTGTACACCACATGAAAAATTAGTCGTAGAACGTAAGAAATGTCATTACAAGAAACTGCAAGGACTTTGTTTCAGGAGAGCAAGCTGGCAAGGAATTTTTGGGAAGAAGTTGTTAAGACTTAAGCTATGTTCTTAACAAAGTGCTAATCAGGCGATTACTTAACAAAAATCCATATGAATTACAGAGGAAGAAAAAACCTAATATTGGTTACTTCAAAGTCTTTGGTTTAAAGTGCTTTGTACTCAAAACTTCTGAAAGGGGTGGTAAATTCGATTCTAAATCTTATGAAGCTATATTTTTGGGTTATTCTTTAACAAGTCGTGGTTAAAGAGTATACAATTTTTCAAAAAATACTGTCGAAGAGTCTATTTATGTTTTATTTCAAGAATATAATGATGATCTATCAAGGGAAGATGAAGATATTGCAGGAACTGGAAGCAAGCTAACAATGAAAAATACTGACTCATAGCAAGCTGACAAGTCAAAATATGCAATTTCAGAAGCTGATAAAGAAGTTGGAACTTCTTCATATATTGCTGAAACTTTGGAACAGTTATCTAGACTCACTTTAGAAGGACCAAAAGGAAATAAGGCAACTGAAAAACTTCAAAACATGTTTGATGGTTAAGATTTTTCACCTTCATCAAAGAGAATTAAAAAAATGAAGATGTCATAGCTCAACATTCTCTACTAAATTCAACTAAAATATTGAAAAATCATCCTCAAGAATTGATCATTGGTGATAGATCAAAAGAAATGAAAGCAAGAAAAAGTGCATTAAACATTTGTGTTTTTGCAGCTTTTCTAGTTATGGAGGAACCAAAGAATATCAATGATGCTCTTAATGATAAAAATTAAACCATGGAAATGCAAGAAGAACTCAATCAATTTGAAGGATATGATGTTTGGGAATTTATAGAGCCGTCTAATGATGCTTCTATCATTTATACTAAATGGGTGTTCAAGAACAAAGTTGATGAATTTGGAAATGTTACTAGAAACAAGGCAAGACTTGTGGCATAAAAATATAATCAACAAGAAGGAATTGATTTTAATCAGACTTATGCTCCTGTTGCAAGATTGGAATCTATCAAAATGTTACTCTCTTTTGCATGCTACAAGAAAATCAAGCTACATCAAATGGATGTAAAAAGTATTTTCTTAAATGGATTTCTCAAAGGTGAAGTTTATGTCAAGCAACCTTCTGGATTTGAAAATGAAAAATATTCAAATTGAAGAAAGCTTTATATGGATTAAGGCAAGCACCTCACTTTTGGTATTCAAAGTAAAACGAATTTTTAATCAAGAAAGGTTTTATTTGAGGTACCATTGATCCTATTTCATTCACTATGTTTAAATGTAAAGATATCTTAGTTGTACAAATACATGTGGATGATATTATATTTGGAGCTATGATAGGGATAAATAAATCCTGATTACATAATTAAATATTACAGTTTGGGCTGCAAGGCCCAATAAGAAGATGTATGACATTCAGACCAGAAAGGTTAACATGTTGATCAGGCCTGATGGACCAGATCAGGCCTGATGGACCAGATCAGGCCTGATGGAACAAAGAAGGCCCAAAAACCCTGATTATTTATTAATTTCGTAATTAATAAATTAGGGAGAAAAACAGCTATTAAGATAAGTCCTAGTGGGGATATAAATCCTTGTAGATTAGCCCCCAAGGGACGTGATAGGATAAGGAATCAATTTCCTACTTCTTAGGACTCCAAAGTCCATTATAATTCTGAGACATGCCCACCAAGTCTCCTAACCCAAGTCCAATTCAAGGACTCCCAACATCTATATAAGGGGCCTCACCCCACAAATCAGAACTACATTTTTTGGCTTGATTCTCTAATTCACAGAGATACGTAGGCATCTCGTAAAGACAGAGTTAAGCTACGAAACACGAGAGCAGCCATTAAAGGCCTTGAGCTCCCGTACCTTAGTAATAAATACAACAATTATATATATTAGTTTTTTATCTATAACAAGCTACTAATGTGATGACTGGTAAATATTAGAGCTATTTTTATAAATGCGATATATATGTTCCTAAATATCCTACGCGATTGCGAGTGTTTCCGGAATATGTTAAGCATGTAAATTTCGTACGCGAGTAAGATTTTCGCTACACGAGTAGTAAATAATAGAGATTTCTCGCAATTTAGTAATATTTGAATAGTTGCGATTACACGATAAATTTTTATTTTAGTATTGTGGAATATAATCAATTTACTTACATTTATTTGTATAATTTATAATGTGTTAAGTATAATTTTCATGATTTATTTGTTAGTATAATAATATGTGAAAAAATATTTTAATATAATTTTTTGTTTGAATTTTTTTGAAAATAATTTTATTATATTTCAAAAATATCATAGTATTTATGGTATTTATTTGGTGATTTATGGATTTATATTTTAATTAATAAAAATTATTCTTTTAAAATATACTTTTAATAGTTATTGAATTACAAGTGTACCCTTGCATGTAATTTCCACTCAAATAGAAGTCAAGGATAAGACCGTCCTTTCACTCCCCACTAACTCCATTTGACCAAGAAAAAGACCAATAAAACCTTGCATGCAAAAGTTGGCTATTAGTGGATAAAGGACAAAATAGTAAGTTCAAAATCCCCTACCATTTTAGTGAGACAAAAACAAATTTATACACTTCACTCACTTCATTTTCTTTACCAACACCTCACTCCACTCTCTCTTCTCTCTACTCTCTCTCGGCCGCGCCTACATTTCACTCCCCCCTCATTTTTTTCTTCTTCATTTCTTCATCTTCTTGCATCTTTCAACTCCTCTAAGCAAAGGACAATTTAACTTGGTTCTAGATCATCATTCAAGGTTAGTTTCTTAGTTGCATGTAGTTAAAGCCAAGGGTTTAAGTTTGATTCTTGGGAATCTAGAGTTGAACTAATTGTGGCTTATAAAAGTTGAGAAAGAGATGTTCTTGATAAAGTGTTTTGCTTCTACATTCAGGCTATGATCTTGGCCTCAAGCATTCAGCAATGACTCCTAAGGAGCCGAATGAATTTTGTGGTTTGTATGTTAGTTTTATTTGTTTTCCAAGAAGAAAAAAGTTTTGCATGTGACTTTTAAAGAACCTATGATCTTTTAAAATGTATTTTTGCAAAGTTTCTATCCTTGCATGCTATGATGTTTACAATAAAAGTTGAAGTTAATGCTTGCATGTCGTAGTATAAGTGATATTTCGAACAAAAGTTCTATGTGACTTGAATTTGAGTTTTTGTACAATGCATGCCACGATTTTTGCTCTAAAATTCTAATATGCTATGTGCCTTAATAAGTTATAATTAAATCTTGTAGCCATCAAGTTGTTACCATGTGTTTTTGGTTCAAAAATTTGCTTAGAAGTTCACATGTAAAATCTGCTCTGCTATGCTCTTTGTTTTTACCTCGGTAAATGACTATTATGGCTAATTTTATGCTCATATTTTTCCATAAAATGATATTTTATAGTTTTTGTACACTGTAGGATAGATTTTTGGGCTTGTATGTTGGTTTTGGTGTTGATATGGGAGTTAAGATGGAAGGAGGTACACTAGGCACTTAGTAGCAGATTTTTCAACCCTAAGTATAGGCTTTTTAGGTGAGTTTTGGTGAGGCCTTGCTAGGCCCAAGTTTACTGGAGTTAGGACTTGAGTTATAATTGAGTTCTGTACCATTGGTTCCACAACAAACTTGCATTTAGGTAGGTGCACACCCCCATAACCGAGAGCAACTCAGAACAGGGCAGGGATGGGTAAACTTGAACTTTGGTCGATTATAACCATGCCTTACGCTAGGCCTTTTTGGGGACTTGGCTTAAATAAGTATAATGCATCCCTAGGAAGTTTAACAAACCTTTATAATTAAAAATTTATGAGAAACGTGGGTTTTATGTAAGTAAAAACAGGGCAGTTTGAATTCTAGTAGGGGCTGGGCAGAGTCAACTTTGGGCAGAAGCCTAGAGAGTCCTAGGTGAGGCCTTGGTCTGAAACCAAGTCTGAGAGTTAGTTATAGGTCTTAAAAATCCATGGGAAGTGGTTCTGTAAGAAGGCCCTATGTAGAAGTTGAGATTTTTGCCAAACAGCACAGGTCGTGCAGACTGATGCTCGCAGGGAACTTCGGTGAGAGTATTGATCTTTGTAAACCTTTAGGCGTAAGGCCCCTGAGTCTCACCAACTTTAGAAGTTATTTTATTTTTTTAACAACCTTTATGAAGTGGTTTGGAGTGAAGGCCCAAGGTGGGAACACCCCATTTCCACCGAGAAACCCGAGAGCACCCCTCGAGTGGCATTATGAAACCTTAGTGGTGTTCATTGTAATTGGGACTTTGTGGTGAAGAGTCCGAGTGTTGCACATTATCTTTTGGTTTAATTTGAGGTCAGAATAGATAGAGTGAAGCATTAGTGATATTTCTTATGTGTTATTTGCTTACGTGCTTAGAGATTTAGGTGATAATACCTAAGTATCATATGCCATGCCATTACGTGATTATGTGACTATGTGGATTACTTCAATTGTATGTGACTAAGTTATATGTAATCATAAGTTTGTGTAATCGTAGTTAAAATATGGGTAAAGGTTAGTCTAGAAGCTTATAGGTCGATAAAGGGTGAATAGTTATGAGGTTAATATAATATGTAGGTTCCGAAGCGAAGGGGAAGACTCGTGCTATCAAGGTCGAATAAACTTAGAACTTTGAAAGGAAAGTTACTACTTTCTTATACTTATAATTGTTGGCAAGTTAATTACCTCTTTATTCTTATAACTGTTACACATATATACATTTCCATGAATGCTTAGTTATAACAATCCCCATGTCCATAATTATTTCAAATACTTCCGTTAATCACTATTAACTTGATTTGTACTTTACCTTCAAATGTTCTTCCATAAAATATAATTCAATTAAGTTGATACCCAATCATTCCCCCACATCCATGTTATAAATCATTAAAAATAAAATAAATGTTTTCTTATCTTAGTGGATTGGACCCAGACGCTAGTCTTTTTCACGTTATTGATAGTCTCACATATAGCCTAGGGATCTCATTATATTTGAGAACCCAGCGAGGTTCGGGATTACTTCGCAGCTGATCACCGGCTGTAATCCGTAGCGTCCTAAAATGATTTTGATGATTTGATATTTATAACATGATTTCCCGATGCCATGATACCATATGCTATGTTTCAATTATTATGATTCTACCATGCCTTTATACTATAACATGTTGCCCAATATCATGATTCCATATACCGTGTTTCAATTGCTATAATTTTACCATGTCTTCATATTATAACTTCATGATTCTTATTGTCATTCTTACAAGTATTTATAATCTCTTGATTTATGAACTCGTGATTTTGAGATAATGTCTTGCATAGTAGAATGATTAGTACTTGTTGAGCGTTGTAGCTCATTTTCTTATGTTTAACCTTGTTCTACAGCTAGCAATCATGGTTCGTACCAATCAGACCGCCCGTAAGTCAACCGGTAGGCAGGGTGAAGACCATTTGAGGGCGCAGGTAGAATATATATAGTATAGGAGGAATCCGCCAGTATGTAATCGTGGTATTAGTTAGAAGGGTTGTTCAAAACTCTGAACTTGTAAAGATCTTGGGATTGTTATTATTTTGGTTGGGTTGTACTAGATCATTATCATCCTTTGGACTTATAAGTTTGTAATAATTATGGTTCTATTTTATTCAGTGTGTGTGTGTTGTAGTTTGGGGTGTGACAGTGTTTGGCATTAGAGCCTAGGTTTAGAGTCCCTGGACAGCCCAATTAGAACTATAGGAAGTATGCATATATATTATAATATCGGGAGTACTAATGCGCGATATCGAGTAAACACTATATAAAATTTGTATATATATATTACTTGGCAGCAACGTGCGCACTCATCATCTTCGATTCCGCCGAGCGACATAATTGCTTTCTCTGTCTATGCTTACTTAAGGATGCACCACAATTTTCTCCAAGGGAAGTATGCCAGGCTGATGGAACGTCTTGAAGAGCTCTATGCAAGTAAACAAGAGATGGGTAGTGGTCCTAAGGCAAAAACCATTTTGAGGCTCGAATCATTGATCCAGGTGGCCACATCAAGATTGGAGGAGATGTCCGTGCATCGCGACCGGACCAGTCAGATTACTGTACAGACGATAGTGGATAAGCTTGGGAGTATGGTCGAGATACAACGTAAGGACACTACCCCTGCTGTCGCAAGGACCTGTGAGGAGGAGTCTGAGGAGGAACCCGAGGAGGAGTCCGAGGAGGAACCCGAGGAGGAGTCCGAGGAGAAGGCTTAGGATGAGTTCTAGGAGACTTGACCTTTAGTTGCCTGGATTAGGCTACTCCTTTTATTACCATGTTATTTGTTTCCATTTCTAGACTCTCGTACTGTTTTAATTCGGATCTGTAATCGTATTTTTACCTTGTGATTCGTACCTTTCGACTTGAACCATGTTAAATTCAGTTATGCACTTTCTTTGATTCCTATAATTGCTCTTTTAAAATTTCTTGCTTACCACCATGCATCACCTTTATTGTTTGAAGACTGTATACCATGATGACTACAAAATAATACCCTAATTCTATATCCCTTAAACTGTATAACTCTTATTTCATAAAATGGCACCTAGAATAGCCCGAGGAAGACCTACAAATAACCAAGAAAATGACGGAGAAAACCAAAACCCTGATATAGCACAACTTGTGGAGTTGGTACGCCAACAAACTGCTACCATAGCCCAATAACAACTACTTCTTCAACAAAGACAACCCCCTCAACCACCTCCCAGAAGTTGTCACTACTTTCAAAACATTCCAATCTGTAAAACTCCCAGAATTTAAAGGAACACAAGACCCGGTAGAAGCTCATGCTTGGCTTAAGGAAATAGAAAAGGCCTTTAACTTAACAAATGTTGGAGATAATTAGAAGGTGGAGTATGCCACTTACTTTCTTAAAGGTGAATCAAACTATTGGTGGGAGTCGGAAAAAGCTTTAGAAGCGGCTGAAGTTATTAGTATTCTATTAGGGGAATTCTGTTAAATTAATTTTTAATTGGGATAGGTTTAAGAGGATGTTTTTGGATAAGTATTTTCCTCGCTATATGCAAACACAAATGGAGATGAAATTCTTTGAGTTGAAGCAAGGTAACATGATAGTCGGTGAATATGAGAAGAAGTTTACGGAACTTTCGAGGTTTATGGGAGAGTATGTTGATTCTGAAGAAAAAAGGGCAAAAAGGTTCCAGCAGGGATTGAAGCCTTGGTTAAGGAGTCGTGTGGAAGCTTTTGAGTTAACCACCTATGTTGAAGTGGTTCAGAAGGCAATGGTAATTGAAGGTGAAAGTGAGCAAAGTCAAAAGAAGAAAGGCAACAAGAAAAGAAGAATTGAAACAGGAGAAGAAGGCTCAAGTTACAAGGACCAGAATCATATAATTAATCAAAGGTTTAAACCTTAGAGTGGACCCGTAAACTTTAAGAAGAAAGAATTTGGGAATAAAGCACAACAAACAAGATCTCAATCAACCAGTGGACAGAAACCCCCACAAGGATCAATTCCGGAATGTAAGATTTGTAATAGGTGACATACGAGAATCTGTAATAAGGCGAATATAGTTTGTTTCAAGTGTCATACGAAGGGCCATTATGCTCATGAATGTAAGAATCAGAAGGCCAACATCACGTGTAATAAGTGTGGGAAACTAGGACATGTCTCACGAGAATGCAAAGGTGTGGGTAATAACCAATTGATGCAACTGACTACTGTACCCTACCCTATGAATCAAGTAACTCCTATGCCAACCCCATCATTCCTAATATCATTCAATCAACCTCAGATAACATCATCTTCAAATCGCCCAGCTTTGACTTATCCAGCTCAAGCAAGAACTTTCAACATGAACGTGAAGGATGCAATTCAAAGTTCCAATATGGTGTCAGGTACGCTTTCTGTGAATGCAGCTAGTGCTAAAGTATTGATTGATTAGGGAGCCACCAGATCATTCATTTTTAAATCTTTTGTTGCTAAGTTGGATTGTGAAACCCAATTTATGCATGAACCCTTATTCATTATCTTAGCTAATCAAGATAGAGTGTCTGTAAATCGTATTTGCCCTCATTGTACAATAGAGATAGCCAAACACATTTTTCCTGCGAACCTTATTCCTTTCCAATTAGGCAAATTTGACGTGATTTTAGGAATGGATTGGCTGACAAGTTTCAGTGCTCAAATAGACTGTAAGGATAAAAGAGTAGTATTAAGTACACCTCAAGGTAAGAAAGTAACGTTCAAGGGCCAAAAGCAAACTCAGACATTTCTCACCTCGATACAAGCAAAGAAGTTGATTCGGAAAGGATGCGAGGCGTATTTAGCGTATGTAGTTGATAAAGCTAGAGAAGTTTCAAATCCGGAAGACATTCCAGTGGTAAGAGATTTTATTGACGTTTTTCCTAAAGAACTTCTTGGATTACTCCCAGACCGACAAGTTGAATTTATAATATACCTTGCACCCGGCACCGAACCCATGTCGAAAGCTCCATATAGGATGGCATTAACGGAGATGAAGGAATTAGCAAAGAAAGTACAAGAACTACTAGACAAGGGATTTATAAGACCAAGTGTTTAACCGTGGGGCGCGCCAGTGTTGTTTATAAAGAAGAAGGATGAAAGCATGAGACTTTGTATAGATTATCGAGAATTGAACAAGTTGACGATTAAGAATAGATACCCTTTGCCTAGAATTGATGATCTGTTTGACCAACTCAAAGGAGCCTCTTATTTTTCGAAGATTGATCTGCAATCGGGATACCACCAATTAAAGATTAGGTCTGAAGACATACTGAAAATAGCTTTTCGAACAAGATATGGACATTACGAGTTTCTCGTTATGGCTTTTGGGTTGACGAATGTACCAGCTGCTTTCATGGATTTAATGAATCGAGTATTCAAGGAGTACTTGGACAGGTTTGTCATAGTTTTCATTGATGATATTTTGGTATATTCAAAGATGGAAGCTGATCACGCAGAACATCTAAGAATAGTCTTGGAAGTGCTACGGAAGGAGAGATTGTATGCCAAGTTCTTGAAGTGCGAGTTTTGGTTAACCAAAGTAAGATTTCTAGCACACATTGTTGGAAGATAAGGAATTAGAGTAGATCCTGAAAAGATCGAGGCTTTAATGAATTGGGAGTGACCAAAGACGCCTACAAAAGTGAGAAGTTTCATGGGACTAGTGGGATACTACAGAAGATTTGTAAAGGATTTTTCGAAGATTACCGTACCCCTGACCAAATTGACAAGGAAGAATGAAAAGTTTGAATGAACGGAGAAGTACGAAAATAGTTTTCAAGAATTAAAGCAAAGATTGGTAACTCCTCCGGTTTTAGCATTACCAGATGATAAGGGAGATTTTGTAATATACAGTGATGCCTCTTATAAAGGACTTGGATGCGTATTGATGCAACACGGGAAGGTGATAGCGTATGCTTCAAGACAACTTAAACCATATGAACAGAAGTACCCGACTCATGACTTAGAGTTAGCGGCAATAGTGTTTTCTTTGAAACTATGGGGACACTACTTATATGGGGAAAAATGTGAGATATACACAGATCATAAGAGTCTGAAGTACCTCATTACTCAGAAAGAGATGAATATGAGGCAGCGTTGATGGTTGGAATTGATCAAAGACTACGATGGTTCGATACAGTATCATCCGGGAAAGGCCAACATGGTAGCAGATGCTTTGAGTAGGAAGGAAAGGTTAAATATGATAACAATGCTGAAGGAATTAGTTGATGAAGTTGAAAAATTGTAATTAGAGCTTTGTGATCATGGAAGAGCGGAATAAATATGTTATGCCATTACTTTTCAACTGACACTACTAGAAAGGATAAAGAAATGCCAAGATGAAGTAATGACTCAAAAGAATAATCAGTTGATAGGATAAGAGATATGTACCCAAAAAGATGAACAAGGTGTGTTGAGATTTTCAACAAGAATTTGGATCCCAAATGTGACTGAATTGAGGAATGATATTTTGAAAGAAGCACACAACTCAAGATTTTCGATTCACTCGGGAAGTACCAAAATGTACCATGATTTGAAAAAGAATTTTTGGTGGCCGAACATGAAAAGGGAGATTGCGGAGTGGATTTCAAAATGCGACACGTGCCAAAGAGTGAAAGCAGAACATCAGAGACCAAGTGGTTTGATTCAACCATTGAAGATTCCAGAATGGAAGTGGGAAAATATTGTCATGGATTTTGTTGTGAGTTTACTGCGAACACGCTCTGGACACGACGCAATTTGGGTGATAGTTCACTGCCTTACAAAATCGGCTCATTTTTTTCCAATCAATGAGAAGTCTTCGTTAGAAAGACTAGTTCATATGTATATACGCGAAATCATGTTACGCCATGGTGTACTTATATCGATAGTTTCGGATCGAGACCCGCGATTCAAGTCGAGATTCTGGAGGCAATTTCAAGAAAATCCTGGAACGAAATTACAATGAGTACGGCATATCATCCACAAATCGAGGCCAAAGCGAGCGAAGAATCCAAACCATTGAAGATATGTTGCAAAGATGTGCAATTGATTTTTCGGGAAGTTGGGACGATCATCTACCACTTGTAGAATTCTCGTATAACAATAGCTACCTTACCAGTATTGGCATGCCACCATATGAAGCATTATATGGACGAAAGTGTAGAACACCGATGAGTTGGGATGAAGTTGGAGAAGGAAAGATTTATGGACCTGAATTGATTCAGCAAATGAAGGACCCTGTCACTGTGATCAAGAAGAGACTCATTGCTGCTCAGGATAGACAAAGGAAGTACACAGAGGATGTGAAATTTGAAATTGGGGAAGTCGTGTTGCTAAAAGTATCACCATGGAAGGGTTTGACCCGATTTGGTAAGAAAGGGAAGTTAGCGCCAAGATATATTGGACCTTTTGAAATCTTGAACCAAGTAGGGAAAGTTGATTATGAGTTAGCCTTACCGCCACAATATCAGCACGTGCATAATGTATTTCATGTCTCATTGCTAAAGAAGTATAATCTGGACGCCAATCATGTGATAGAGATTGAACCAGTGGAGATTCAGGCTGATTTATCGTATGAAGAGCAACCTGTATAGATACTGGATCGACAAGAGAGAATTCTTAGAAATAAAGCAGTAAGTTTGGTAAAAGTATTATGGAGGAATCCAAAGGTCGAAGAAGCAACCTGGGAGTTGGAATCTGAAATTCGAAATCGGTATCCTTAATTATTCTCCTAGATTCTGAGGACAAAATCCTATAAGGGGGAGAGGATGTGACGACCGGTAAATATTAGAGCTATTTTATAAATGCGATATATATGTTCCTAAATATTCTGTGTTATAAGGCCGATTATGCGAATTCGTTATATATTATGTATAATTTTGTCGTATGGCATTGCGAGTGTTGCCGGAATATGTTAAGCGTGTAAATTTCGTACGCGAGTAAGATTTTCGCTACGCGATTAGTAAATAATAGAGATTTCTCGCGATTTAGTAATATTTGAATGGTTGCGATTAGACAATAAATTTTTATTTTAGTATTGTGGAATATAATCAATTTACTTGCAATTATTTCTGTAATTTATAATGTGTTGAGTATAATTTTCAAAATTTATTTATTAGTATAATAATATGTGAAAAATTATTTTAATATAATTTTTTGAAAACAATTTTATTAAATTTCTAAAATCTCATAGTATTTATGGTATTTATTTGGTGATTTATGAATTTGTATTTTAATTACTAAAATCATTCTTTTAAATTATACTTTTAATGGCTATTGAATTACAAGTGTACCCTTGCATGCAATTTCCACTCAAATAGAGGTCCAGGATAGGACCGTCCTTTCACTCCCCACTAACTCCATTTGACCAAGCAAAAGACCAATAAAACCTTACATGGAAAAGTTGGCTATTAGTGGATGAAGGACAAAATAGTAAGTTCAAAATCCACTACCATTTTAGTGAGACAAAAACAAATTTATACACTCCACTCACTTCATTTTCTTCACCAACACCTCACTCCACTCTCTCTTCTCTCTACTCTCTCTCGACCGCGCCTACACCCCCCTCCCCTCTCATTTTTTTCTTCTTCATTTCTTCATCTTCTTGCATCTTTCAACTCCTCTAAGCAAATGATAATTTCACTTGGTTCTATATCATCATTCAAGGTTAGTTTCTTAGTTGCATATAGTTAAAGCCAAGGGTTTAACTTTGATTCTTATGAATCTAGAGTTGAAATAATTGTGGCTTATAAAACTTGAGCAAGAGGTGGTCTTGATGAAGTGTGTTGCTTCTACTTTCAAGCCATGATCTTGGCCTCAAGCATTCGGCAATGACTCCTAAGGAGCCGAATGAATTTATGGTTTATATGTTAGTTTTATTTATTTTCCAAGAAGAAAGAAGCTTTGCATGTGATTTTTAAAGAACCTATGATCTTTTAAAATGTATTTTTACAAAGCTTCTATCCTTGTATGCTATGATTTTTACACTAAAAGTTGAAGTTAATGCTTGCATGTCGTAGTATAAGTGATATTTCGAACAAATTTGCTATGTGACTTGAATTTGAGTTTTGGTACAATGCATGCCACGATTTTTGCTCTAAAATGCTAATATGCTATGTGCCTTAATAAGTTATAATTAAATCTTGTAGCCATCAAGTTGTTACCACGTGTTTTTGGTTCGAAAATTTGCTTAAAAATTCACATGTAAAATCTGCTTTGCTATGCTCTTTGTTTTTTCCTCGGTAAATGACTATTATGGCTAAGTTTATGCTCGTATTTTTCCATAAAATTTAAGTTTATGGTAAATGGTTGTGTACACTATAGGATAGATTTGTGGGCTTGAATGTTGGTTTTGGTGTTGATATGGGAGTTAAGATGGAAGGAGGTACACTAGGCACTTAGTAGCAGATTTTTCCACCCTAAGTATAGGCTGTTTAGGTGAGTTTTGGTGAGGTCTTGCTAGGCCCAAGTTTACTGGAATTAGGACTTGAGTTATACTTGAGTCCAGTAGCCTTGGTTCCACAAGAAACTTACTTTAGGTAGGTGCACACCCCCATAACCGAGAGAAACTCAGAACAGGGCAGGGCTGGGTAAACTTGAACTTTGGTCAATTATAACCATGCCTTAGTCTAGGCCTTCATGGGGCCTTGGCTTAAATAAGTATAATGCATCCCTAGGAAGCTTAACAAACCTTAATAATTAAAAATTTATGAGAAACGTGAGTTTTATGTAAGTAAAAATAGGGCAGTTTGAATTCTAGTGGGGCTGGGTAGAGTCAACTTTGGGCAGAAGCCTAGAGAGTCCTAGGTGAGGCCATGGTCTGAAACCAAGTCTAAGAGTTAGGTTTAGGTCTTAAAAATCCATGGGAAGTGGTTCTGTAAGAAGGCCCTATGTAGAAGTTGAGATTTTTGCCAAAGAGCATAGATCGTGCAAACTGATGCTCGCAGGGAACTTCGGTAAGAGTATTGATCTTTGTAAACCTTTGGGAGTAAGGCCCCTGAGTCTCACCAACTGTAGAAGTTAGTTTATTATTTTAATAACCTTTAGGAAGTGGTTTGGAGTGAAGGCCCAAGGTGGGAACACCCCATTTCCACCAAGAAACCCGAGAGCATCCTTCGAGTGGCATCAGGAAACCTTAGTGGTGTTCATTGTAATTGGGACTTTGTGGTGAAGAGTCCGAGTGTTGACATTATCTTTTGGTTTAAGTTAATGTCAGAATAGATAGAGTGAACCATTATTGATAGTTCTTATGTGTTATTTTCTTACGTGCTTAGAGATTTAGGTGATAATAGCTAAGTATCATATGTCATGCCATTACATGATTATGTGACTATGTGGATTACTTGAATTGCATGCGATTAAGTTATGTGTAATCATAAGTTTGTGTAATCATAGTTATAATAGGGTAAAGTTTAGTCTAGAAGCTTATAGGCTTAAAGGTCGATAAAGGGTGAATAGTAATGAGGTTAATATAATGTGTAGGTTCCGAAGCGAAGGGGAAGACTCGTGCTATCAAGATCAAATAATCTTAGAACTTTGAAAGGAAAGTTACTACTTTCTTATGCTTATAATTGTTGGCAAGTTACTTACCTCTTTATTCTTATAGCTGTTATAAATATATACATTTCCATGAATGCTTAGTTATAACAATCCCCATGTCCATAATTATTTCAAATACTTCTGTTAATCACTCTTAACTTGATTTGTACTTTACCTTCAAATGTTCTTCACTTGAATCTAATTCAATTAAGTTGATACCCCTGACATGTATGTTATAAATCATTAAAAATAAAATAAATGTTTTCTTATCTTTGTGGATTTGACCCAGACGCAAGTCCTTTTCACGTTATTGATAGGCTCACATATAGCCTAGGGATCCCATTATATTTGAGAACACAGCGAGGTTTAGATTACTTCACGGCTGATCACCGGTTGTAATTCGTAGCGTCCTAAAATGATTTTGATGATTTGATATTTATAACATGATTGCCCGATGCCATGATACCATATGCCATGTTTCGATTATTATGATTCTACCATGCCTTTATACTATAACATGTTGCCCAATATCATGATTCCATATACCATGTTTCAATTGCTATAATTTTACCATGTCTTCATATTATAACTTCATGATTCTTATTGTCATTATTATAAGTATCCATAACCCCTTGATTTATGAACTCGTGATTTTGAGATAATGACTTGCATAGGAGAATGATTAGTACTTGCTGAGTGTTGTAACTCATTTTCTTATGTTTAACCCTGTTCTACAGCTAGCAATCGTGGTTCGTACTAAGCAGACCACCCGTAAGTCAACCGGTAAGCAGGGTGAAGACCATTTGAGGGCGCAGGTAGAATATATAGTATAGGCGGAATCCGCCAGTGTGTCATCGTGGTATTAGTTAGAAGAGCTGTTCCAAACTCTGAACTTGTAAAGATCTTGGGATTGTTATTATTTTGGTTGGGTTGTACTAGATCATTATCGTCCTTTGGACTTATAAGTTTGTAATAATTATGGTTCTCTTTTTTTCAGTGTGTGTGTGTTGTAGTTTGGGGTATGACAACTAATGATTCTTTATGTGAATGGTTTTCTAAGTTTATATATAGTGAATTTGACATGAGCATGATGGGAGAGCTCAATTATTTCTTGGGCTTACAAATAAAGCAAACTCCTGAAGGAATATAATACATCAATCAAAGTATATCAGGAAATTACCAAAAAGATTTGGTTATGATAATATCAATTCGAAATCAATATCGATGCATGCTATCAGCAAGATGACAACCGATGAGCAAGATAAATATGTTGATATTCAGACTTATAGAGGTATGATTGGAATTTTATTATATCTTACTACCTCTAAGCCTTATATTATGTATAGTGTTTGTTTTTGTGCAAGATTTCAGGCTAAACCTAAAGAGTCCTATTTGAATGCTATTAAGAGAATATTCAAATATTTGAGTGGAACTATTACTCTTGGTTTATTTTCTCATATCGTAAATGAAGTCGATCTTGTTGGGTATAGTGATGTAGATTATGCAGGTTGTGAAACTGATAGAAAAAGTACAAGCGGTGTTTGTGCATATTTAGGACATGGTTTGGTTTTATGGTTAAGCAATAAACAAACATCTGTCGCATTATCTACAGCTGAGGGAGAATACCTAGTAGCTGGAAGTTGTTACTCAAAAATGCTTTAGATGGGACAATAACTTAAGTATTTTAGAATTACTTGTGGCCAAACTCCAATTTATTGTGATAATACAAGTACTATCAACATTTATGATAATCTAGTTAATTATTCAAGAACCAAGCATATTGATGTTAGGCATTACTTATTGAGAGATAATGTTGAAAAGGAAAAGTCAAGCTCATCTTTATGGCTACTGATGCTAAAATAGCTAATATTTTTACAAAACTTTTGGATGTAGAGCATTTCAGCATGCTAAGAAGAGAATTGGGAATGTGAAATATTCAGTAAGTGAGATGCCCTCCAAACCCGGGTCAGAAGTTTGGGGCTCACAACACACACACAATATATAAACCTGTTTATGAAATAATATATAGGCAATGACCCTAACTTACATAACAACGGATCGCAACAGGTTAAAGTATAAAAACAAGCCACAACCTTAACTTTTATTATATCATACCAAATCACATCTAGTTTAACTTACAACTGATAATGTAATTATTCTTACAAACTTTTATAACTCAAAACTATAACATAAAGCTCCTGCTAGCTCGATCCAACTCAACCTGGAATCCTACGTCGCACACTGGACTGGGAATCCTCACTACCAATAATTTCCCTTTTAACTGTAGAAGGACATAAACAGATTTGCAAGAGTGAGCTAACTAGCTCAGCAAGTCATAATAGTAATAACTAAGGTTAAACAATGATCAATTGAAATGATTCAGAGGAATCAAGTTTCTTATTAAGCAATTATTAAAATTGGATATCCATTTTAAAATTTTAAAACCAAGGTTAGGCTGCTGATCAGTCATGCACTAACCCCGAGCAAGGTACACAACTCTAATCTATAAACTAGATCCAAGGCACACATTAGCCTAATACGACCACGAATCTGGTCTGACCACGAATCTGGTCTGACCACGAATCTGGTCAACATAAAACTATCCACTTGTAAAATAATTCAGTATAATAAACATCGTAACTCAATAAAATAGAATCATAATTATCTTTGATAAAATATTTATCTCATAGTATAAAGCAATTCATGGGTATCACCAGGGTATATCAAGGTATGTACGAAGAATGGCTTCAAGCCCGTAAAAGAATCAGTTAATAAATGAATAATGGTTCAATGGTTGTACAAAGTTTATTTTTTCTAATATTACAAGGTGTTGTAGAATATATAAGCCTTTGTATGTTCAAGTAATTGTGTTCCAATATTTGGTGTATGGGGTATATGTATTTGTGGAGTAGTATTGTATTTATATGGTTTAATATCTAGGAAATCAACAGTTGGTGGTTTATAAAGAATAAGGCTTACAGCTCAAAGATCAAATGATATGATCAAGCTTCAAGGTTGAATGATTCAAAGCACTTACAATATAAAACAGAGCTATTTTAAATACTAGCAACATGTCATGATAAAGTTTAGAAATATTTACAATATATCTTGAGAAAGGTTTAGAAGTGCTTGCCTTATCACAAATGATTCCAACTTCATTTGCACTCGTCTAACGATTCCATTCAATAATCACTTGTCTACTTTTTCTATGCCTCGCTTCTATTTACTGATCACTTGCATTCTTTTCTACGTATCGGTTCTATTTTCTGATCACCTACTTTTTTTCTACGCCTCGCTTACTCTGTTGGGCATCATAAGTATCTCACAATATTCAATCTTATATTATTCTAATCGTCACATAGACGTCATAAGATTTATCTACCTTTCGTTTCGTCCAAATTTAATTTACGTATTAAAAGTTATGACCAAAACAGTCAAACAATAAATACATAGGCATATAACACATCAATCAGATAGCACATAGCACATAGCACGCAAGGTAGTCGATAAAAATAATCTTTCAAAGAAGATTCGGGGTTCAAATGATTTTTATGGTATTTATTACGATTTTTTGAACATTTTCCAGAATTTAAACGAGTACTAGAATCATTTTATAAATAATTAACAAGGTTCAAATACTTGAATCTGACTTTAAAATCATTTAATAATAAATATCGAGCCTTGATCATAATTTAGAAAAATATTTTAAAGTTCGAAACTATTTTTTGGGATTTTTAAATAAAAACAAATAATTAAATTTATTTAAATAATCAATTAAAATTAATTAATAACTAAATAAATCAATTAATCAATTAATATTTAAATTAATTGACTATTAAATAATTAATTATCAACTAAAATTATTAATTAAATAATTCAGATTTATTTTTGAATTAAAAATAATTTTCAGAATTAAAAATAATAAATTTTGGAATTTTTAATCATTAAAAACAATTTTCTAAAAATAAAATAAATAAAAATATAATTTTTGAAAGTTTTCGAAACAGAAATCCAAAATTTGCAAAGTTGGCAAAACTACAGGGGCTTAACTGCATTTTTGCCTCTTCTCCGTCTTCACCATCGCCGTTCGCCGGCTAGTCTCCACTAACGGTGTTGGGCCCTTAATCAACTGTAGGGGGGGGGGTGAATATAGTTAATACAATCAATTCGACAAAGCTTCAACAGAATCACCAGTTTTTATATTGACTGATAAAAACTTATTACAATCGTACTCTCTCGAAAGGATGAACAAATATCATTGAGAGCTGCTAGGTTATGCGAAAGATATAACAATGTCGCAATGCTTATAGCATGAACCTAATCTGTGCTTTATATAGAGTACAACTACACAATGTATAAGGAATCATTTTCTATTAACAACAAGGAAACATATACAATTGCTTCTGAGATAAAGTCCTTTACCTCCTTGAGTTCCTGTTTCCTTTTCCTTCTCGAAGATGAACTGATGTGACAAATACTGATTTTATCATCCGTTGACATCATCATCCATCGATATCATTATCCGTCGATTATCAACATCTGTCGATGTGCTTATCCATCGATATTAACATCCGTCGATGTCATCAACATCCGTTGATGCATAAGTTCTAACATGAACTTCTGATAGTCTCTGTTTGATATCATCAATTGCTCCTAATAATCTCCCCCAACTTGTTGATTATGCAAAAATATGGACAAGTTCCAATTGATCATATCAAAACTATCAAAATGCAGGAATCAAGTATGTATATTCAATCTTGCTTCAATGAATATCAGACTTTACTCTTCATCCTGAACTGCTTCTTTAATTTGAGCAATGTTGTAATATCTGGGACATAGCATGTAATTATTTTTATCAATAAATAATTATTATGTGATTTTTGGTGAATTATTTGATGATTGGTGTTGATATGTGGATTTTAAATTTGCTAAAGTATAGGTATGTTAATTTTATTATGTCCAGAATAAAATATAGATAATTATGGTATTTTTCTGGTAATTTTTGGACTGTTATATGATTTTATAATGATTTATGAATTTATTAATTATTTCCTGAATAATTACAAAACTATTTTATAAAGCCGTGAATCGTCCAACTTCAACTGTTTTTACGTTTTTACAACCCAAAACTCTGTTAGGCAGAAAGCATGCGCTAAATAAATCAAGCAAGTATACGCGTTCGCAAGTAATATAGAATGATTTCTAGTTCGTTCCCACAGAGACTCTGATTAATTATATTTAATTAGCACTTACTCACCAATGTATGATTATTCTTCAATGTCAAGACAATAACAATTAAGGTTGGTAAATGTTTGGTCACACACACTATAGAAGGGGGTTGAATACAGTGTATACTACAATCAAATCGCATTAAGAACACAAGTATGAAACACAGAATAATCTTATTAATAAAACAGTATTACAATGGAACCGTTCTCTCTCAGTGATGAACAAATATCACGAGAGCTGCTAAGGTTACAATGAATAATATTCTCGATTAAGATAACACATATAATGTAAACCCTATGCTGTATTTATATAGACACACAGTTACAAGATAATCTTCTAATTGATATCGAATGTGATTCTGTATTCTAAAATATATCAACTAGTTATCTTTTCCTCCAAGTATTCTATTCTTCATAGAATTCTTCTCCATGCATATCCCTTCTTATTTTAGTCTTGATTTTCTTTCCTTTCAATCAGCCGCCTTCCTTATCTGAAAGTCTTCTTAAGTCCTGATATTATCTCCTGATAAATATCTTCTGATATCTTAAGTTCCGATAACTTAAGTTCTGATATCTTAAGTTCTGACTTCAGTATAAGTACTGATTTCCAGTTAAGTCCTGATTTGTTCTGTTATTCAAGATCTGAAAACTAAACACAAATCACTATTAGTCATGACATCACAAATGTTCACAGTGTTCTTCAAGAAAATCCACATGATAACCTCTGTCACAGATTTGACTAATACTCAGCAGATTGTGTTTAAGTCCTGAGACTAGAGCTACTTTTTCAATGATGACATTCCCAAGATTGATATTTCCATATCCCATAGTTTTTCCCATGTTGCTATCTCCATAAAAAACTCCTGGGCCAGCTTTCTCCACAAAGTCTGATAGCAGGGCTTTATTTCCAGTCATATGTCCTGAACATCCACTGTCCAGAACTAGGATGTTTTTCCTGTTGCCCTGGAATCACAAAGACCACTAATTATTAGTTTTAAGGACCCAGACTAGCTTGGATCCTTTGGCCTTATTAAGTTTGTTAACATTTGCAGCGGATTTAACATCAGAGTTTATGTTAACATTTTTCGTATCAGAATTTACAGTATCAGACTTTGCTTCAGAACTTACACTAGAAGGAATAATGCTAACTTTCTTTAAATAAGGTTTTATTTGATAATAATCATAGTACAAACTATGATATTCCTTACAAGTATAAATGGAATGCCATAAACTACCACAATGAAAACAAGGATTTTGTGGCTTAAACCTAACAGACTGACTCTTAACTCCTGACTTAGAAGGTAAGGAGTTTATATTCTTATTCTTCCTGCAAAAAGAAGCCAGATGGTTAGAATTTCCACAGTTATAGCATTTCTTTCTAGGAGCATTAGGAACAGGCATATAATTATTTCTTTTATTCACACCTTCCTTTCCATTCCTATTTTTCCTAGGTGGCTTTACCTTGTTTACATTCTTGATCTCTTTCAGCTTATACTTAAGCTGCTTCTTTGTCATTAAGGTTATGTTACCTTTAGCTGGTTTATCCTGTTTTAATTTGTCAGAAGTTGACTCTGCCTTAACTTCTGTCTCATTATCTTCCATCTTTTCAGAATCAGACTTTACAGTTTTAGCTACAAACTTAACAGGATTTACCTTTGGCTTAGTAGTTTGTTTAACAATAATTGGCTTAATTTGTTCAGTTCCTATTTCACTTTTATCATATCCATAACCTAAGCCCTCTTTCCAGTTTCCACTACTTAGTAAATTCTGAGTTGTTCTTCCAGAGTTAGTCCAAGTCCTGATAATCTCTCTTTCCTTTTCTAACTCAGTTTTTAAAGATAGATTGAATTTTAACACTTCATCTCTAACATAAAAAGCATCATCTCTTTTTTTCTGAGTTTGATGGAACAAAACTAACTCCTTTTCTAAATAGTCATTCCTTTTCTTAAAAGCCAGATTTTCAGAAGTTAACCTATCACATGTTAAAGTCTGATCTCTATAGCTAATGAATATGGTTTTAAGATAAGATCTCAACTCAGTAATATCATCAGTATGAAAAGCATAAGTTGATTGAGGTACCTTTAACTCAGCAGCATCAGAACTACTATCAGCATTTGCCATCAAGGCATAGTTCACCTCATCTTCAGAATCTGAAGTGTCTGTCCAGCTTTTCTTCTTTGTGACTAGTGCCTTACCTTTGTCACCTTTTCCTTTCTTGCAATCAGGAGATATGTGGCCTTTCTCACCACAATTGTAGCATTTAACATTTGAGTAGTTGCCTTCAAATCCCAACTTTCAGGAAGAGCTAAAAGGAATTTAAGATTAGTATCTTCAAGATCATATTCATTATCCACCAGTGACGGATCATTCAAGAGTTTGTCAAATCTGTCATATAAACCAGTTAATGACTCATCAGGTTTTGAGTCAAAGTGCTCATACTCTTGAGTGAGTATAATCCTCCTGTTCTTCTTAATTGCATCAGTTCACTGGCATCTTGTTTCCAAGGCATCCCATATCTCCTTTGCAGTCTTGTAGTTTATTACCCTGTTTGAAATGACATTATCAATGGCACTATGCAGCAAATGCCTTACCTTTTCATCCTTGGAAATAGATGAGATATCTTTAGCTGTATATTCACTTTTCTCCTTTGGTACAGTTTGTGCTGGCTGATCTGCAACTACAACAGAGAGCTTGGTTGGCTTATGTGGTCCTTCATTAATTATGTCAAGGTATTCTGGATCTGTAGCTTCCAGAAACATAGTCATCCTCACTTTCCATATGGGATACTCAGAAGGTTTCAGTATGGGAACCCTAATAGTCTCATATCAATTATGGATTTGAGTCTTTGGAGTTTCTTCAGTTTTGGTGGGCTTGATTGGAGTTTTCTCTTCTTCAGACATGATTGTTTTGGATCTTTACTGTATATGTGTTAATAGATTGACTCTGATACCACTTGTTAGGTCACACACACTGTAGAAGGGGGTTGAATACAGTATATACTACAATCAAATTGAATTAAGAATACAAGTATGAAACACAGAATAATCTTATTAATAAAATAGTATTACAATGGAACCGTTCTCTCTCAATGATGAACAAATATCACGAGAGCTGCTAAGGTTACAATGAATAATATTCTCTATTAAGATAACACATATAGTGTAAACCCTATGATGTGTTTATATAGACACACAGTTACAAGATAATCTTTTAATTGATATCGAATGTGATTCTGTATCCTAAAATATATCAACTAGTTATCTTTTCCTCCAAATATTCTATTCTTCATAGAATTCTTCTCCATGCATATATCTTCTTGTTTTAGTCTTGATCTTCTTTCCTTTCAATCAGCTGCCTTCCTTATCTGAAATTCTTCTTAAGTCCTGATATTATCTCCTGATAAATATCTTCTGATATCTTAAGTTCTGATAACTTAAGTTTTGATATCTTAAGTTCTGACTTCAGTATAATTACTGATTTCCAGTTAAGTCCTGATTTGTCCTGTTATTCAAGATCTGAAAACTAAACACAAATCACTATTAGACATGACATCACAAATATATCTAACAGTAAACTAATAATTACTACGAGAAGTAAACACTTGAATTAAGAATATTAAACACACATTAGATCTTAACTTCATTACTACTTCATTCAATAGTTATTGTTATTAACCTTAACATGTAATGGTGATAATATTAATCAAACAATACGAAACTGATAAATGCCAACTTTCGTTGTACGAATACCATTCTACCAAGCATCCACGGTTAAGATAGAAGTTGAATAGGCATCAATTATGTTGATACCCTATATGTCTACAGAATTTGACAACATAACGATTTAATATCTGTCATGCCCCCAACTTAAACAGCAAATTAAATATAACTATTACAATATTTTAAAAAGAAGTAAACATAACCAACTCCAAGATCTTACAGTTTAGGGTTTGGAACAGCCCAACACTACCATCTATTACAACTGATTTTAAATAGCGAGTTCTCACACAAAACTACTATCTCTTATTCTATCTGAGCTCGAACATAAGCATCAGCATCACAGGTCTTACGGGCAGTCTGCTTGAATCTAACCATAGCTGTTAGCTGTAATATCAGGGTAAAGCAAGGAGTGAGCCAAATGCTCAACAGGTGCTAAACAATACGATACAAAACATAAATCGAGATATACATTAAAGTATGACAATGGAAAGACATAACCAATGATAACGAGAGATAAAACTATGGGTGATGGCATCATTTTGCTTGTATCAAAACAATTTTAAAATCATATCTTAATCAAAATCATTTTATGACACTACGGATTGCAGCCGGTGATCAGCCGCGAAGTAATCCCGAACCTCGCTGGGTTCTAAAACATTAATGGGATCCCTAGGCAACTTTTAAGCCTACAATATAAGTTTGGAAAGGACTCGCGTCTCAGTCCAGATCCACTATTCAAAGAAAACATTTATCCCCCTTTGGGACTGAAAATCCACATTTTATTTATTTGAAAAACTGATGCCGATTTATGACCAAAAATCTCTTGTAACAGTAAACATTTTTATCAAGGGATTATAGTTCAACTCGAAACACGGGAAATATGGTACTAAATCTCAGGGCCATGATCCACTAAACTTTACTCTATTAGGGTAACTGAAAGGATTTCATATATAAAACCTGGACAAGGAAGTTTAGTGAGGCTATTGGATTTTATGAAGGGGTAGGGCCAAACTGGGCTTTAAGCAATGGTTTCTCGTCAAGGTGCAAGTGTTAGATCATCAAGAAGATAAGCTTCATGAATACTAAGGGTGTTAAGGTATGAAGAATGATCTTTAACTCAGGATATGTCAGAATTGTTAAGCTTTAAAATAAGAAAGAGGGGTATCAATCAATGAGGAACAACTTTGATAAATATCTGGATTTTAGGTATCGAGGTCAAGTTTCTATAAGGGTTCCAGCATCAGGGTGAGATATCAGCACTTTAGGAATCATTAGCATGTTAATCAAGAGGATCAATCAAGTATTATAACAACCCTTTATTTTATCATGGCATTATCTTACTTTAATATACTATCATGATAAGACTACTTTGCAATACGTACTCGAGGGTTCATGGCATTTCTATATGATTCAAAGATGAACATAAGATATGTTGATTTAAATATATTAAAATGACTCAGGATAGTTGCGTCAATATATATGAACTATTTGTTACACAATTGTAGTGAATACGAAGATAGGTTGAATCACTTGCCTTGAGAAAGGCTGGTCTGGTCTGACTGGTAGGAGCAACTGGAAGCTTCACTCGACCTTTATGGCAAGTTTTCCCTCATCTCGAGATCCTACATAAATAATAATAATCCTCATTATAATATATTCTCACCAACTAAACCTATTTACAACCCGAATTTAAACACGGATGGCACTTAGGTCTATATGCACTTAATTTATATTCACCTTATACATATAATTGCACACACATAGCCACATATACTCATATATCATATATTAATACCAAATAACACCATATACACCATAATGCAACACTAGGCTTGGATGATCTCGACTCACAACTTAAGTCACTTGGTCGCTAAACTAGACAAAGTCTTCTAATTTTGGCTTCCTAACTCGATGTGCCTTTATTAAACTATCCAAGACCTATTGACCCTCACTTGGGCCTTTTGCTGTGAAGGTGCTCACTGGTGTAAATTTCAGAATGACAACTATGGTTTCTTGAGTGCATTAGACACTCTTAAACCACAAGTTTTCCTTCAAAACTCTTACACAAGACTCTCCTGACCTTAGGTCATCTCCCAAACTTGATGTGGCTCAAGGGCCTAGGTTGGGCCTTCTTGGGCCTAAGCTTAAAGTCCAAGGTTCCCTTGTTTTCCTGGGCAGAAAACGCCCTGACTTGAATTAACTTGTGACACATGGTTCTAACTCATATTGTGGCGCCCTCCAAACCCGGGTCAGAAGTTTAGGGTCCACACACACACCTTAATTATAACCTGCTTATAACAATAATAAAGATAATAATAATATATGTAATGACCCTACTTACCAACCACCACGGACCGCAACAGGTTAAAGTATGCACACAAGCCAAACACACTAATATATTACAAACCGTTCAAATCCCAACTATTTCAAATTCAACTGAGTATTAAACATTATTACAAACTTTTACAAACTTAAATTATTCCAAAAGAAGCCTACTAGCTCAGCTTTCTCAACCTGAACCCCTAGCTCTCGCGCTGGACTGGGGATCCTCTTTACCAACGGGTTCCTTTTTAACTGGAAAGAATATAAACAACATCACACAAATGAGCTAACTAGCTCAGCAAGTCACAATGACAAAACTGAGAATAATGATCATCAGGTGAATATGGTTATGATATCAAGTGAACAATGGATTATGATTTAGAATTGGATATTATACTTTTAATTTAAAAACCAAGGTTAGGCTGCTGATCAGTCACGCACTAACCCCGAGCAAGGCACACAGCATTGCTCTAACTACTGGATCCAAGGCACACATTGGCCTAACTTGACCATTATATGGTCTGACCACGAATTTGGTCCACAATTTTATAAATACAATCCAATTCTAACATAATAACAGAATATGCAATAGTAAACAATAACCGAAATCATTAACAATAATAAATGTTTAACAATGAAAGGGTTTCAATCCTTGTAAGGATCAACCAGGTACTTTCAAAGCTTGAATGCTGGGTAAGGAAGGAATTGGATAACAAAGGAAACAATGTTTCAGGGTTTCAAGGATTTGGTCTTTCAAAGCATAAGATATCATGGATTGAGTATATAGTAATCTAGTTCAGTGTCTGGTATTTAGTTTGTATGTATTTGTGGAGTAGTATCATAGATTTGTGGTTCGTGTTTGGGTATACAATAATCAATGGCTTAGAAAGAATATGGTTCATAGCTCAAGAATAATAACTGAAATCAGGATTTAGGTTTCCGTGCTTCAAAGCACTTGCAATGTCAACAAGACTATCAAGAATTATAATATCTCGAGAAAGTTCAGAACACTTGCCTGGTATTAGCTTACTACTCTGCACTCGCTTCCAATCACAACCGTCTTACTCTTCAACTATCTGTTTTCCTTTCCTACGTCTTGCCTCTTCTGCTCACATATCATAAGCATCTATCAGTCATCAACTTACAGAATTCTATTCAACACATACTTCTATCTACCCTTCGTTTTACCCAAATCCGATTAACGGATTGAAATCTATGCAATAATCAAGTAAACACCGAATATATAGACCGATAGTCAAACAACAGGTCACGTATAACATATAATACATCACGTAATCAATGACATATCATCTATAAAGAAGTCTCGGGTCATAAATATGCTTTCGGGTATTTAAAATGATTTTTAAATTATTTTTTCAGAATTAAAACGGGTCGTTGGATCAATTTCGGGTTAATAAACAGGGTTCGGTTGGCCCATTCTGGCTCCGAAATAATTTTAGAATAATTATCGAGCCTTGGAAATAATTTAGAATAATATTTTAAAGCTCCAAACTATTTTTCAGAATTTTTAAATCATTTTTAAATAATTAAATCTAATTAAATAACTAATTAAAATCAATTAATAATTAATTAAATCAATTAATCAATTAATTTTCGAATTAATTGACTAATTAATCAATTAAAAATTAACTGAAATTAATTAACTAATTAATTCAGATTTATTTGTGAATTAAAAATAATTTTCGGAATTAAAATAATAATTTTTAGAATTTTCAGAAATTAAAAATGAATTTTTATAATAAAAATAAATAGGAAATATGATTTTTAAATATTTTTAAAACAGAAATCCAATTTTTGCAAAGTCTGGAAACTACAGGGACCAAACTGCATCGTTTTCAAAACTGGAGGGACCAAACTGCAATTTTGCAGTCCAGTTGCCGGAAAAAGTCGGGAGTGGCCGGAGAACATGTTCCAGACGTCCTCACCCCACCAACACCTCCAGATCACATCTACAGGTTACCAGGAACACAACCATGCAATCAAAACAACCAAACAATCCCTGAGTTGGCCGGAATTTGGCCGTGAAGTTTTCCAATTTCCGGCGAACATCGGAAAACTTCAAAACACAACTCCCTTCTCTACAGACCTTGTTGGTTCATGAAACTTATACGACTATATTGCAAATTTCACAGAGAACACAACCCACTATAACACAACATTAATCTATCACAGAATAAGAAACCCCCAAATTTCAATTAAGAACATTCATACGGGTTATAAACCCTAATTTTGAAATTCGAAAATTAAACTTAAATTTGAACATGTTATTGAACTCCAAATCAGACATATGACATATGAAAATCATCAGGAAAACAAGCTCTACAACATGCAATCATCAAATCATACAAACAATCATCCGAACAAAAATTCATATTTTTAATAAAATAAATTCGAAAATAAATAAATTTTTAGAAAAATACCCTTGATTTCTGCAGTGAAATAAAGCTCAGAATCTGATAGAACACCTCAAATCCTTCGTTTTGGTTACTCAAGCTTTAAAAATAGAGATCGGTAACGCCTTCGTTTTGCTGTTTGATTCTTAGAACTGTTTATGTAATTAGGGTTTTTCTCTGAAAATTATATAATTAACTATCTGCAAATGATTTTGATACGAAATAAAATACGGAAAAAGGCTATTTATAATTACGGAAAATTTGTATCCCGTTGGATCATTCCGGATATAAAACAGTACGTTTATCTGTAAAAACTGATCCAAACGGTATCGGTTTTAGGGATAATTATCCAAATCAGTACAATTTGTACTGCGGTCTTGGTCTCAGCGCCTGGTTACACGTATTACGAAGTGATAATTGGGATAGTTTAATAAAAAGCTCCCGTTTATCGATAATACGGGTTTTATTGATTTACCGAAACGAATATTGTATCGAAAATGTTGCGCCGGGACCCGCGCAGGACAAACCGTAAGCCGGATCGAAAAAGTCGAAACATGAAAAATGCTCAGAATATTACAATTAGGTTAGGAAGGAGTTCTCGGAAGAGTTTTGGGTTCCAAAAACGTAACAACGGTTGACGTCGGTTGGTTCCCGTTTTTATAAAATAGACTTTAATTACCCGGAAAAAGATTTTAGAAATTTCATATGATTCTTATAAATCCATAAATCAACATAAAAATAATTAGGAAGATATGACAATTATCTATATTTTATTTTGGACATATAAAAATTAAAATACTCAATTAATATTATTTTTGAATATTCAAGTACAGATAACACTTAACAATTAACTCACAGAATAGATACTGGGCACACATAATAATATCAAAAATAATTACACGATATATCCCAGATATTACATCCTTCCCCTCTTAAAAGGATTCTGTCCTCAGAATCTCCTAAGAAAACAAATGAGAGTATTTTTCTCTCATATCATTTTCTAACTCCCAGGTTGACTCTTCAACCTTTGGGTTTCTCCACAATACTCTTACTAACTTTACCACTTTATTTCTCAATACTTTCTCTCTTGCCTCTAGAATCTCTATCGGACTCTCTACATATGATAAATCTGCCTGAAGCTCTATTGGCTCATATTCTATTACATGCCTGGAGTCTGGATTATATTTCTTGAGCATCGATACATGAAAAACATTGTGAATGTGCTCCATGTGCGGAGGTAACGCCAATTCGTAAGCTACTTTGCCAACGCGCTTTAGAATCTCAAAAGGCCCGACATATCTTGGGCTTAGCTTCCCTTTCTTTCCAAACCTCGTTAGTCCTTTCCATGGTGATACTTACAGTAATACCAAGCTTCCTTCTTCAAATTTCATGTCTTTCCTTGATTGGTCTGCATATTTCCTCTGACGATTTTGAGTGGCTATTAATCTTTTCTGGATAAGTTTAACAACTTCCTTTGTCTGCTGTACCAGTTCAGGTCCAAGTATCTTGCGTTCTCCTACTTCGTCCTAATATATGGGAGATCTACATTTGCGTCCATAAAGGGCTTCATAGGGTGGCATTCCAATGCTGGCATGATAACTGTTGTTGTAAGGAAACTCTACCAGAGGTAAATGTTCGTCCCAACTTCCTTTGAAATTAATAGCACAAACACGTAACATATCCTCGATTGTCTGGATCGTTCTTTCACTTTGGCCTTCCGTTTGGGGGTGATAAGCTGTACTCATATTCAGTCTTGTTCCCAAACATTCTTGAAAACTCTTCCAGAATCTTGAATTAAACCTTGGATCTCGATCAGATACGATAGATACTGGAACTCCATGACGAACTACAATTTCTTTTAGGTACATATGGACCAACTTGTCGAGCGAAAATTTTTCATATATAGGCAGAAAATGAGCTGACTTGGTAAGTCTATCCACTATAACCCAAATGGCATCATGATTAGCCCTTGTCCTTGGTAATCCAACTATGAAGTCCATGGTAATATGTTCCCACTTCCACTCTGGAATCTCCAATGGCTGTAGCAATCCGCTTGGTCTTTGATGCTCTGCTTTAACTCTCTGACAGGTATAACATTTGCTAACCCATTCCACAATTTCCCTCTTCATATCTGGCCACCAATAATTTTTCTTTAAATCGTTGTACATTTTGGTACTCCCTGGATGGATGGAATATCTTGAACTATGTGCTTCTTGTAAAATTTCATTCTTTAACTCCGTCACTGGTGGAATCCAGATTCTAGATAAAAATCTCAAAATGCATTGATCATCCTTCTGCGTGCATAATTCTTCACCTACCAAACGATTTATATCTTGATCCATTACATCTTTCTGACATTTCTTTATTTTCTCCAACAACTCTGGATGGAAAGTCATACTGTACACTTTCGCTTCCTCAGGTTCGCAAACTCTAATTTCCAATTTCAATTTTTGAAATTCCTTATATATATCTTCAAGTACTAATAACTCATTTAACTTTTCCTTCTGACTTAATGCGTCTGCCACCACGTTTGCCTTACCGGGATGATAATTAATCGAGCAATCATAATCCTTGATCAATTCTAACCATCTCCTTTGCTTCATATTAAGTTCCTTCTGGGTAAATATATATTTCAAACTTTTGTGATCCGTGAAAATCTCACACTTTTCTTCATATAAATAATGTCTCCAAATCTTCAAAGCAAAAACTATAGCTGCTAGCTCCAAGTCATGAGTAGGATACTTTTGTTCGTGTGGTTTCAATTACCTTGACGCATACGCAATCACCTTGTCGTGCTGCATAAGAACACATCCTAATCCTTTGTAGGAAGCATCGCTATAAATTACGAAATTCTCTTGATCGTCTGGAAGTGACAAAACAGGTGTTGTGATTAATCTCCGCTTCAATTCCTGAAAACTTTCTTCGCACTTGTCATTCCATATAAACTTTTCATTCTTTCGTGTAAGCTTTGTTAATGGTGTGGCAATCCTTGAGAAATTCTGAATGAATCGTCGATAATATCCTGCCAATCCCAAGAAACTTCTTACCTCAGTGGGTGTTCTCGGTCTCTCCCAATTCGTAATTGCTTCGATCTTTGCCGGGTCCACTTTGATCCCTTCGTTACTGAATATGTGTCCTAAGAACTGAACTTCTTGTAGCCAAAACTCACACTTCGATAATTTAGCATATAACTTCTTTTTCCTTAAAATCTCCAAAGTTGTCCTTAAATGTTCCGCATGATCCTCCTCTGTCTTTGAATAGATCAAAATATCGTCTATAAATACTATAACGAACTTGTCCAAATATTCCTTGAAAATTATGTTCATCAGGTCCATAAACGCTGCTGGGGCGTTGGTCAATCCAAAAGACATCACTAAAAACTCGTAATGTCCATACCTTGTTCTGAAAGCTGTCTTTGGTATATCTTTTGGTTTGATCTTCAGTTGATGATATCCCGATCTTAAATCGATCTTGGAGAAATACTTGGCTCCCCTCAATTGGTCAAACAAATCATCAATTCTGGGTAACGGATACTTATTCTTGATTGTCAACTTGTTGAGCTCCCTATAGTCGATGCACAGTCTCATGCTTCCATCTTTCTTCTTGACAAATAATACCGGGGCTCCCCACGGGGATACGCTGGGTCTGATTACTCCTTTCTCTAACAATTCCTGCAATTGTTTTGCTAGCTCTTTTATCTCAACAGGCGCCATTCTGTACGGGGCTTTGGATACTGGTTCTGTTCCTGGTGCTAAGTCGATCGCCAATTCAATTTCTCTATCTGGAGGAAGTCCTGGCAATTCGTCGGGAAATACGTCTGGAAATTCATTCACTACTGGGATATCATCAAGTTTTGCTGGCTCCTGACTTTTGTCAATCACGTATGCTACGAAATGCTCGCATCCTTGCCGTAGTAACTTCTTGGCTTGAATCATCGTTAAGAACTTCTTTACTTGTTTCTGACCTTTGAACGTTACTATTATTTCGTCTGGCGTTTTCACCATTACTTTCTTATTTCGACAATCTATCTGAGCATCATGCTTAGATAACCAATCCATCCCTAATATCACATCAAATTCTCTGAACTTAAATGGTATCAAATCTACACAAAACTTACTACCAGAAATCTCAATCTCACAATTTCCACAAACTTGGTTCACAGTTACACGTTCTTGATTTGCTAATTCCACAGTCATTATTTCATTTAAGCACTCAAATGGACAGTTTAATTTACTAACAAAATCTTGTGAAACAAACGATCGAGTTGCTCCCGAGTCTATTAACACTTTGGCACATAAAGAATTCACATTAAGCGTACCTGCCACGACATCCGTATCCTGGATAGCATCATTCACTGACATGTCGAAAACTCTAGCCCTTGGAGTCTCATTTACTGCTGGGGTAGATCCCATAATTCTCAATGCATTACTAACTGGGGCTGGTGTCTTGCAATCCCTGGCCATATGTCCTGGCTTCCCACATTTAAAGCATGTAAATCCAATGACTGGAACTTTCACTGCTGGATTCCGGATAGGTTGATCTTTATTTGCTGGCTCTCTTGCTGGCTGATTTCGGCACTCCCTCGAGTAGTGCCCTTTCTGGTTGCATTTAAAACATACCACATTCAACTTGTTACAAACTCCTCCATGCTTCTTTCCACATACTTGACAATTTGGAAAAGTTAATCTCAACTGATTCGGCTGATTCACATTAGCTGGACGATTGCCCTGGCCTCCGTCTCCTGCATTTTGTCTCCTGAAATTAAAATTTCTCCCTGGCTGAAACTTGCCCTTCTTAAAATTTGGAAACTTCCCTGTTTGTGACTGACCCTCACTTCCCTCAACTTTTCTTTTCTTGCTTTCCTTTTCTTTCTGGAACATCTCACTCTCTGTCTCTGCGATCATAGTTTTCTGTACAACCCCGACATAGGTATCCAATTCAAAAATAGCTACCTTCCCCCTGATCCATGGCTTCAAGCCTTACTGGAATCTCTTAGCTTTCTTTCTATCAGTATCAACATACGACGGCACATACCTTGACAATTCCTCAAACTTCCCCTCATAATCTGTTACCGACATATTCCCTTGTTTTAACTCTAAAAACTTCAGCTCCATTTGATCCTGAACAAACTGAGAAAAATACTTTTCTAAAAACAATTCCTTGAACCTTTCCCAACTAATAACATCTGTGCCTTCCAATGTCTTCACCATTTCCCACCAATAGGTGGCCTCATTCTTCAGATAGTAACTTGCAAACTCAACCTTCTGTTCCTCTTTCACTTTCACTAAGGCAAATGCCTTTTTCTATTTCCTTTAACCAAACATTTGCTTCAATTGGCTCTAAGGAATCCTTGAATTCTGGTGGGTTTATTGCCTGAAAAGTTTTGAAAGTTACCTGGGGATTGGTCTGTCTTTGTTGTTGTTGTGCCAGGTGAACTGTTTGTTGGGCCAAGATTTGAAGAATCTGGGCTATTGCTGGGTCCATGGGTCCTGGGTTCACATTCTGGGTTGTATCATCTTGGTTATTATTATTGTTAGTTTCTTCATTCTGGGTGTTGGTGCGGGTATTTCTTCTAGGAGGCATTCTCTGTAAAGAATCAATCAACTTATTTAGCTTTTGAATCAATCTTTTACATAAAAGAATAGTTTTGCAAAACAGAAATATTTCTTTTTGAAAACAGTTGTGACTAAATAAATTGCATGCTTCTTTACAGAATATAAACAGTTATGGAAAACAGGGCACATGGTATCACAGGGTATACTGGTGCAATAAATAAGGTAAAGTAAAACAGGTGCGATAAAGTAAATGACAGTGTTGGAAAGGAAAAAGGTACTGATATATATAGATCAAAAGTTTTAGGGTGGTATAAGCGTAAAGACGCTTCGAAAGTAAAAGCAAAAAGGGTACAACAACCTACTCACTAGTCAGCATCGCTAGTCTATAAATACAACTCAAAAGTCTTCTAATACACACTACACACTACTGTCCATACTACATAATCATAACAACACTACTTAGCATCTTCATCTCAAAATCTCTAACTCAGCTCCAAGGAAACTCTGGTCCTGCCAGCCTCTCAAAGTCCTCCATCACCTCAGTAGCCCAACCCAGCAGTGCATCAGGGCCTCTTCCAGGTAGTGTAACTCCATGTAACCTAGCCTCAAGAACCCTCCGTGTCACATGAATCTCCTCTTGAAGCTCCCTCACACCACGATTAACATCTGTAGTCCTGATGATATGATGTAACTCTCTAATCTGAGCCAACAAGGAATCACGCTCCAATAGAAGAGCCTCATACCGGTAATAAGGAACTGGGGGCAATGTAGACTGGAATGGGGCACTCGCTACTGAATGCCCAGTGGAATCTGAATCAGCTGGTGGGGGTCCTCTGACAGGTGGCCTCATGCCTGGAGGTGGAATAGCCTGCAATGGTACGGGCTGCAACACCGGTGGAGGTAGAATAGCCAATGCTGGTGGAATAACAGGACGTGGATCCGATGCTGGTGCTCCAACTGAAGGCTCTGAGTGATCAGCTGATACGGGAATAAAAGAGTCGGCCATCTCTGCTATCTGAAATCATATCATAATATAAGAATCTCGTACCATAACGCAATTTACACAAATACCAGATATACCGAAACACTCAACCTCTCAACGTTCTATCATCCTATGCCTTACTTCTAATCCTAACCCTCTACCCATTCCCGTTAACCTAGGCTTGTGTCAGTGACTTATAACATGTAGCTCTGATACCAAACCTGTGGCGCCCTCTAAACCCGGGTCAGAAGTTTGGGGTCCATACACACACCTTAATTATAACCTGCTTATAACAATAATAAAGATAATAATAATATATGTAATGACCCTACTTACCAACCACCACGGACCGCAACAGGTTAAGGTATGCACACAAACCAAACACACTAATATATTACAAACCGTTCAAATCCCAACTATTTCAAATTCAACTGAGTATTAAACATTATTACAAACTTTTACAAACTTATATTATTCCAAAAGAAGCCTACTAGCTCATCTTTCTCAACCTGAACCCCTAGCTATCGCGCTGGACTGGGGATCCTCTTTACCAACTGGTTCCTTTTTAACTGGAAAGAATATAAACAACATCGCACAAATGAGCTAACTAGCTCAGCAAGTCACAATGACAAAACTGAGAATAATGATCATCAGGTGAATATGGTTATGATATCAAGTGAACAATGGATTATGATTTAGAATTGGATATTATACTTTTAATTTAAAAACCAAGGTTAGGCTGCTGATCAGTCACGCACTAACCCCGAGCAAGGCACACAGCATTGCTCTAACTACTTGATCCAAGGCACACATTGGCCTAACTTGACCATTATATGGTCTGACCACGAATCTGGTCCACAATTTTATAAAAACAATCCAATTCTAACATAATAACAGAATATGCAATAGAAAACAATAACCGAAATCATTAACAATAATAAATGTTTAACAATGAAAGGGTTTCAATCCTTGTAAGGATCAACCAGGTACTTTCAAAGCTTGAATGCTGGGTAAGGAAGAAATTGGATAACAAAGGAAACAATGTTTCAGGGTTTCAAGGATTTGGTCTTTCAAAGCATAAGATATCATGGATTGAGTATATAGTAATCCAGTTCAGTGTCTGGTATTTAGTTTGTATGTATTTGTGGAGTAGTATCGTAGATTTGTGGTTCGTGTTTGGGTATACAATAATCAATGGCTTAGAAAGAATATGGTTCATAGCTCAAGAATAATAACTGAAATCAGGATTTAGGTTTCCATGCTTCAAAGCACTTGCAATGTCAACAAGACTATCAAGAATTACAATATCTCGAGAAAGTTCAGAACACTTGCCTGGTATTAGCTTACTACTCTGCACTCGCTTCCAATCACAACCGTCTTACTCTTCAACTATCTGTTTTCCTTTCCTACGTCTTGCCTCTTCTGCTCACATATCATAAGCATCTATCAATCATCAACTCCCAGGATTCTATTCAACACATACTTCTATCTACCCTTCGTTTTACCCAAATCCGATTAACGGATTGAAATCTATGCAATAACCAAGTAAACACCGAATATATAGACCGATAGTCAAACAACAGGTCACGTATAACACATAATACATCACGTAATCAATGACATATCATCTATAAAGAAGTCTCGGGTCATAAATATGCTTTCGGGTATTTAAAATGATTTTTAAAACATTTTTCGGAATTAAAACGGGTCGTTGGATCAATTTCGGGTTAATAAACAGGGTTCGGTTAGCCCATTCTGGCTCTGAAATAATTTTAGAATAATTATCGAGCCTTGGAAATAATTTAGAATAATATTTTAAAGCTCGAAACTATTTTTCAGAATTTTTAAATCATTTTTAAATAATTAAATCTAATTAAATAACTAATTAAAATCAATTAATAATTAATTAAATCAACTAATCAATTAATTTTTGAATTAATTGACTAATTAATCAATTAAAAATTAACTGAAATTAATTAACTAATTAATTCAGATTTATTTGTGAATTAAAAATAATTTTCGGAATTAAAATAATAATTTTTAGAATTTTCAGAAATTAAAAACGAATTTTTATAATAAAAATAAATAGGAAATATGATTTTTAAACATTTTTAAAACAGAAATCAAATTTTTGCAAAGTCTGGAAACTACAGGGACCAAACTGCATCGTTTTCAAAACTGCAGGGACCAAACTGCAATTTTGCAGTCCAGTCGCCGGAAAAAGTCGGGAGTGGCCGGAGAACATGTTCCAGACGTCCTCACCCCACCAACACCTCCAGATCACATCTACAGGTTACCAGGAACACAACCATGCAATCAAAACAACCTAACAATCCCTGAGTTGGCCGGAATTTGGCCGTGAAGTTTTCCAGTTTCCGGCGAACATCGGAAAACTTCAAAACACAACTCCCTTCTCTACAGACCTCGTTCGTTCATGAAACTTATACGACTAGATTGCAAATTTCACAGAGAACACAACCCACTATAACACAACATCAATCTATCACAGAATAAGAAACCCCCAAATTTCAATTAAGAACATTCATACGGGTTATAAACCCTA
Source organism: Apium graveolens (assembly GCF_009905375.1). NCBI lineage: Eukaryota > Viridiplantae > Streptophyta > Magnoliopsida > Apiales > Apiaceae > Apium > Apium graveolens. The sequence continues at coordinate 185,587,424 of NC_133655.1, read as the reverse complement.
ATTTTGAAATTCGAAAATTAAACTCAAATTTGAACATGTTATTGAACTCCAAATCAGACGCATGACATATGAAAATCATCAGGAAAACAAGCTCTACAACATGCAATCATCAAATCATACAAACAATCATCCGAACAAAAATTCATATTTTTAATAAAATAAATTCAAAAATAAATAAATTTTTAGAAAAATACCCTTGATTTCTGCAGTGAAATAAAGCTCAGAATCTGATAGAACACCTCAAATCCTTCGTTTTGGTTACTCAAGCTTTAAAAACAGAGATCGGTAACGCCTTCGTTTTGCTGTTTGATTCTTAGAACAGTTTATGTAATTAGGGTTTTTCTCTGAAAATTATATGATTAACTATCTGCAAATGATTTTGATACGAAATAAAATACGGAAAAAGGCTATTTATAATTACGGAAAATTTGTATCCCGTTGGATCATTCCAGATATAAAATAGTACGTGTATCTGTAAAAACTGATCCAAACGGTATCGGTTTTCGGGATAATTATCCAAATCAGTATAATTTATACTGCGGTCTTGGTCTCAGCGCCTGGTTACACGTATTACGAAGTGATAATTGGGATAGTTTAATAAAAAGCTCCCGTTTATCGATAATACGGGTTTTATTGATTTACCGAAACGAATATTGTATCGAAAATGTTGCGCCGGGACTCGCGCAGGACAAACCGTAAGCCGGATCGAAAAAGTCGAAACATGAAAAATGCTCGGAATATTACAATTAGGTTAGGAAGGAGTTCTCGGAAGAGTTTCGGGTTCCAAAAACGTAACAACGGTTGACGTTGGTTGGTTCCCGTTTTTATAAAATAGATTTTAATTACCCGGAAAAAGATTTTAGAAATTTCATATGATTCTTATAAATCCATAAATTAACATAAAAATAATTAGGAAGATATGACAATTATCTATATTTTATTTTGGACATATAAAAATTAAAATACTCAATTAATATTATTTTTGAATATTCAAGTACAGATAACACTTAACAATTAACTCACAAAATAGATACTGGGCACACATAATAATATCAAAAATAATTACACGATATATCCCGTATATTACACATATCCTATCAACTATGGCTATAAAAACTTCTCTGACACTCCCTCTAACTAAGGCCCAACAGGGCCTAATGAGGGCCTACCCATGACATGGTCAAATCTCCCTATTTCTAAGTTGCAACAAAACTGTCCCCTGCTGGACAGATTTTGTGATTCTACTTGTGCACCTAACCAAACGACATGCAAACCTCCAACCAACTCCTAAAACCTTTTATTTACTCCAAATACTAACTTCTGGTGGCTTGGGCCTCAAAGTTCACAACAAATGCTCATTCAAAACTTCCCCATAAACTAGTGCATCAAATCTGGAAAAAATGAAAACACCAACTAATCCCTTTTCACCTTAACTCCAACTTAAAAACCAAGCACCCAACTCTTTCCAAAGAAAACCTAGTGTCTTAATGTCCTAAAATAGTGTCTCAACATAAGGGGAGATCATCCATGCCCAAAAATTAACAACATGCAACTAAAAATATGACATGCAATTCATGGAAAACACATAACAAGATTTCGGCTAGGCATAAAGTTTTAAATGCTTGCAAAATCGACTTGCACCTATTACTCATCCTTAATAATTATGAAATATAACTTCTTTTAACTATTAATAAGAAATTTATCATGGAAACAAACTATTTTAAGCACACATATTTCGAATTTATAGATTTTTAAACATAACAACATGATTTCGAAAAGAGTAGCATGCAAAACATGGGTGATCATCATTTTAATGTCTTAAAACTAGCATGCATGGCTAAACATAAATATATAATGAAATTTCAGTAGCATGCAAAGGATTTTAAATCATGATATCTCCATAAAACACTTAGTTAGCACATATACATAATATATCTCATAGAGAGCTCTTGAATTCACAAGAATCAAGAGTTTCTCTTTGGAGATCACATAAGAACTACACATGCATGCATGGAACTTCAACTTCCAAGTCACAAAACACTTGGAAAGTATATAAGATGAATGTAAGTAGAAGATTTACACTTGGGAAGATGAAGAATGAATTGAAAAATGGAAGGGGGTGGGGAAATAGGCCTTCGGCCGAGAGCAATGGTGGGAGGGGGGAGGAGAAAAATTTGTGGGGTGTTGGAGTGTGGAATGAGTGGAATGACTTCTCCCACTTAAACTTTTGTTTTATGCTTTTTGGTTGACAAATAATGAGTGGAAGTGAGAACTTACAAAAATGTCCTTTAGCTAAAGTTAGGCCATTTTGCATGCAAGGCTAATGTAGTAATTTGGTAATAATCAAATGAGTTAGTGGGGTTGGAAAAGTCTTATTTGCCCTTTGAGAGAATAGAAGGGTGATTTGCATGCAAGGTCTCTTATGTAATTTGATAATTATAACCAATAAAATTTGTAAAGATTTATTTTTATAAAATAAAATACAAGTTCAAAAATTATAAAATTTATACCATAAAATAACTTGGATTTTTAGAAATTTTATAAAATCACTTTTGAAATTTGTGAATAAAATAACTTTTAAAAGAAAATTTCTCCAAGGTTTAGAATATTCCTTATAAATTAAAAATAAGGGAAATAAATAAACTCTCGCTTTGAAAAATCATATACTACATAAAGTAAATTTAAAATGCAGAAAATTTTCATTTACACAAGTTACAACCATTAAGTATATTCACTTACGGCTTTAATATCACACAAAATCCACATATAATATTACATAAAAATACCGGTCGTAACATCCTCTCCCCCTTAAGGGATTCTGTCCCCAGAATCTAAGAGAACAGATGAGGATACGGGGAAGGCATATCAGACTCTAACTCCCAAGTTGATTCTTCGACCTTGGGGTTCCTCCAAAGTACTTTCACTAACTTTACCGACTTATTCCTAAGACTCTTTACTTGCCAGTCGAGTAATTTGACAGGTTGCTCCACAAATGACAGGTCTGCCTGAATTTCTACAGGTTCATATTCTATCACATGGCTAGCGTCAGGATTGTACTTCTTAAGCAACGACACATGAAACACATTATGCACATGCTGATACTGAGGTGGTAAGGCCAACTCGTAGGCCACCTTCCCCACTTGACTCAAAATTTCAAAAGGACCTATATATCTAGGTGCTAACTTCCCTTTCTTGTAAAATCTAAACAACCCTTTTCTAGGTGACACCTTCAGCAAAACAGCTTCACCAACTTGGTATCGAACATCCTTACGCGCTGGATCCGCATACTTCCTCTGTCTATCTTGAGCAGCAAGCAACCTTTTCTGAATTAACTTGACTGTGTCATGCAACTGTTGTACCAATTCCGAGCCGAGAATTCTTCCTTCTCCTACTTCATCCCAACTTATTGGTGATCTACATTTTCGCCCGTACAAAGCTTCGTATGGTGGCATGCCGATACTGGAATGATAGCTATTGTTGTAAGAGAATTCAATCAACGGCAAGTGGTTATCCCAACTTCCTGCAAAATCGATTGCACAACTGCGCAACATGTCTTCGATTGTTTGAATTATCCTTTCGCTCTGACCATTAGTCTGCGGGTGGTATGCCGTGCTCATGTTCAACTTCGTGCCAAGACATTCCTGAAATTGCTTTCAGAATCTCGAGTTAAATCGGGGATCTCTGTCTGAAACTATTGATACGGGTACTCCATGCCTTAGTACAATTTCGTGCACATACAGATGAACCAATTTGTCCAATGACGACTTCTCGTTTATTGGAAGGAAATGTGCCGACTTCGTAAGATGATCAACTATAACCCATATAGCGTCATGACCGGATTTCGTTCGTGGTAGTCCCACTATAAAATCCATAGCAATATTTTCCCATTTCCATTCTGGAATCTTTAGGGGCTGAATTAATCCGCTTGGTCGTTGATTTTCTGCCTTCACCTTTTGACAAGTATAACACTTCACAACCCATTCTGCCACGTCTTGCTTCATATTTGTCCACCAAAAGTTCTGCTTTAAGTCCCGATACATCTTGGTGCTTCCCGGGTGGATTGAAAATCTTGAATTGTGGGCTTCTTGTAGGATCTCATTCTTCAATTCAGGTACATGAGGAATCCAAATTCTTGAGGAAAACCTTAGTATCCCTTACTCATCCCTTTGAGTATTAATCTCCTCTCCAGATAACTGATTCTTCTCTTTCTCTATTACTTCTTCTTGATATTTCTTTATCTTTTCCACTAGTGTTGGCTGAAAAGTCATTGCACGATAAACTTCTTCAACCATTCCATATTTACAAAGTTCTAATCCGAATTTCTTAATCTCTTCAGACAATTCCTTTGGTGTTGCCATCATATTCAATCTCTCCTTTCTGCTTAGTGCATCGGCCACAACATTCGCCTTTCCGGGATGGTAATTTATCGAGCAATCGTAGTCCTTGATCAATTCCAACCATCTCCTTTGCCTCATATTGAGCTCCTTCTGAGTGAAAATGTACTTTAAACTCTTGTGATCTGTGTAGATTTCACACTTCTCTCCGTAGAGGTAATGTCTCCAAATCTTAAGTGCGAATACTATGGCGGCTAGTTCCAAGTCATGCGTCGGGTACTTCAACTCATGCGGTTTTAACTGTCTTGATGCATACGCGATCACCTTACTGTGTTGCATTAACACACAACCCAATCCCTTATATGAAGTGTCGCTGAATATCACAAAGTTTCCTTGGTCATCTAGAAGCACTAACACCGGAGCTGTTACCAATCTCTGCTTCAACTCTTGAAAGCTATCCTCACATTCTACACTCCATTCAAACTTTTGATTCTTTCTGGTTAACATGGTCAATGGCGTGGTAATTTTCGAAAAATCCTTGACAAACCTTCTGTAGTATCCTGCCAATCCTAGAAAACTTCGCACTTCCGTAGGAGTCTTTGGCCTCTCCCAACTCATAAATGCCTCAATCTTTGCCGGATCCACTTTAACTCCTTCATTTCCAATGATATGCCCCAAAAATTGAACTTCCTTCAACCAAAACTCACATTTGGTAAATTCGGCATACAACTTCTCTTGACGAAGTATTTCCAATACTATCCAGAGGTGTTGTTTATGTTCTTCTTCCGACTTAGAATAAAGGATGTCATCAATGAATACCACATCAAACTTGTCCAAATACTTCTTAAATACTCGATTCATCAAATCCATAAATGCGGCCGAGGTGTTGGTCAATCCAAACGGCATTATTAGGAATTCATAATGCCCATATCTGGTTCTAAATGCTGTCTTGGGAATATCTTCTTCTTTGATCTTTAATTGATTGTATCCCGATTTCAAGTCAATCTTTGAAAAGCATTTTGCTCCCTTCAACTGGTCAAAAAGGTCATCTATTCTTGGTAGCGGGTAGCGGTTCTTGATCGTTACCTTATTCAACTCCCGATAATCTATGCATAGCCGCATACTCCCATCTTTCTTCTTTACAAACAGAACAGGTGCTCCCCATGGCAACGTACTTGGCCGTATCACTCCTTTATCCAACAATTCTTGTATCTGGCTCGCCAACTCTTTCATTTCTGCTGGTGCCATTCTATATGGGGCATTTGAAACTGGTTCCGTGCCTGGAGCAAAGTTGATCTCGAACTCGATTTGTCGATCTGGTGGTAAGCCTGGTAGTTCGTCTGGAAACACATCGGGAAACTCGTTAACTACATGGATATCTTCAATGTTGGGGTTGCCCTTTTCTGAATCCACTACATACGCTAGGAATGACTCACAACCTTTTCTAAGTAGCTTCTTAGCCTGAAAAATTGTAAGAAATAGTTGCTCTTGCCTCTGCCCCTTAAATACTACCTTCTCTCCACTCTTCGCCTTTAAATACACTGTCTTGGTCTTACAATTAATCTGGGCGTTATTCTCTCCTAACCAATCCATACCTAAAATTATATCAAACTCTCCCAACTTGAAGAGTATCAAGTCGGCTGAAAACTTATACCCCGAAATATCAATCTCACACTTAGTACAAAATTGATTCACTGGAATCTTCGCTTGGTTCACAATTACCACATTTACTACCTCGCTCATAATCATTTTATCACATTGAAGCTTATCAACAAAAGATTCTCATATGAAAGATCTTGTTGCTCCCGAATCAATCAATACTTTAGCTTTGACATTATTGAGTAAAAGTGTACCTGCTATCACCTCTGAATTCTGAACAGCATCCTTCATCTTCAGATCACATGTCCTTGTTGTTGCTTACGGGGTTGGTGTAGGTGGTGGAGGTAATGCCAATACCTCAGCTGGCACGCTCGCACTGGTACTTGCCACGTTCATCATAGCTTTGACTGGTTCGGTTGCCTTGCACTCCCTAGCTATGTGTCCAGTTCTCCCACACTTGTAACATGTAACTCCTGGCTTCGGTATCTTGCACTCATTTGCCAAATGTCCCTTCTGATTGCACCTACAACATGTCATGCTCAACTTATTACATACTCCAGGGTGCCTTCTTCCACAGTGCTTGCATTCCGATCTCTGGAACCTGTTTTCTCCAACTTGCCCTTGGCTTGCCTGATTGTTCCCCTTCGATTCTTGCCTTTTGCCCAAATTTCCTTTCTTTTGAAAATTTCTGCCCTTATGGAATCCAATCCTCTTTGCATTCCGATCTTGTGAACTTCCTGCTTCAGACTTTTCCCCATAAAATGGAACCTTCCTCTTCTTGTTATCCCTTTCCTTCCTTGACTGCGTCCCATTATTCTCAATCAGAGCAGCTTTCTGTACTACTCCCGCGTAGGTTTCAAGTTCAAACATAGCCACTCTATCTCTAATCCAAGGCTCCAATCCTTGCTGAAATTTCTTTGCTTTTTCCTCCTCAGTGCTGGTATACTTTGTCACAAACCTTGACAACTCAGTAAACTTCTTTTCATACTCCAGTACAGTCATGCTCCCTTGCTTCAACTCAAGAAATTTAAGCTCCATCTGATTCTGCATGTACTTAGGGTAATACTTGTCCAGAAATAACTTCTTAAATCTCTCCCAAGAAACCTGCTGAGTTGCTTCCATAGCTTTTACTGACTCCCACCAATAGATGACTTCGCCCTTCAAGAAGTAAGTAGCATATGGCGTCTTCTGATCGTCTCCTAACTGTACCAACTCAAAAGTCCTTTCCATCTCCTTAATCCATGTGTTAGCTATTACTGGATCAGTGGTATCATGAAATGTAGGCGGATTCACATTCTGAAATGCCTTGAAAGTGACAACTTGTCTAGGTGGTACTGGTGGTTCAGGTGGTTGGTGTGGTTCACGGTTATCTTGGTTTTCAATTCATTGTTGAAGAGTTAGTTGTTGTTGAGCTATAGCATTGGTTTGCTGTTGTAAAGTTTCCAGTAGTCGAAGAATATTTGGGTCTGTGGTGGATGTGGTTGTTGGGTTCTTTTTTTTGGGAGGCATGATCCTGAAATAAGAGTTATGTCAAAATAGATATGAATGATAAAATAATTCGAGGGTATCGCATGGCATTCTTATTTACATATGAGGTCAAGTTTCAAATTAAGCAGATATGGCGATGCATATAAAAGCGTAAAATAACAGTTGAGAGCAAATGGAACAATAGTGCATGATTATTGAAATTTAAAGGTTACAATACATCTGGATTAGGATAAAGTCTGATTCTAGGATCAACAGGCTTATTTAAAGGAAACAAAGGAAACAACTGGGGATTCTACGGAGTCTGATAGTACAACAACATGAAAGGTAAATGGAAAGAACTAAGGCTCCACTCCATCTGAACGGGGCTTGGTAGTCTTTTCCTCTCAAAGCATCTTCATAATGCTCTAGAGCTCATCCGCCACCATCTGAATGACATACTGGCTGGTACGGTCCCGGTACACTGGCATCTCCTCAAGCTTAGTATTGACGTACTGAACCAAGGTCTCAAGTCTCGCAGTCATCTGCTCCTTGGGCTTCCCTTCATAGTTTCGGCTGTCCAGGTACACGTTCTTCAGTCGGTCTATCACTCGGTCGTAATTGCCCTGAAGCATGTCGAACTCGCGCCTCAACTCAGCATACACGGAAAAAGCAACAGTGTCGTCCGACCCAGAGGATGACGAGGAATGCGCCCTTTGCTGACAAACCAATAAGAGGAGTATTAATAATAAATTTACTTAACCTACTCTCTCACATATTATCTATAACCTACACATATATCCTATAACCTAATTGGGCTGTCCAGGGACTCTAAACCGTAGCTCTGATACCAAAACTCGTCACGCCCCCAACTTAAACAACAAATTAAATATAACTATTACAATATTTTAAAAAGAAGTAAACATAACCAACTCCAAGATCTTACAGTTTAGGGTTTGGAACAGCCCAACACTACCATCTATTACAACTGATTTTAAATAGCGAGTCCTCACACAAAACTACTATCTCTTATTCTCCCTGAGCTCGAATATAAGCATCAGCATCACAGGTCTTACGGGCAGTCTACTTGAATCTAACCATAGCTGTTAGCTGTAATATCAGGGTAAAGCAAGGAGTGAGCCAAATGCTCAACAAGTGCTAAACAATACGATACAAAACATAAATCTTGATATACATTAAAGAATGACAATGGAAAGATATAACCAATGATAACGAGAGATAAAACTATGGGTGATGGCATCATTTTGCTTGTATCAAAACAATTTTAAAATCATATCTTAATCAAAATCATTTTATGACGCTACGGATTACAGCCGGTGATCAACCGCGAAGTAATCCTGAACCTCGCTGGGTTCTAAAACATTAATGGGATCTCTATGCAACTTTTAAGCCTACAATATAAGTGTGGAAAGGACTCGTGTCTCAGTCCAGATCCACTATTCAAAGAAAACATTTATCCCCCTTTGGGACTGAAAATCCACATTTTATTTATTTCAAAAACTGATGCCGATTTATGACCAAAAATCTCTTGTAACAGTAAACATTTTTATCAAGGGATTATAGTTCAACTCGAAACACGGGAAATATGGTACTAAATCTCAGGGCCATGATCCACTAAACTTTACTCTATTAGGGTAACTGAAAGGATTTCATATATAAAACCTGGACAAGGAAGTTTAGTGAGGCTATTGGATATTATGAAGCGGTAGTGCCAAACTAGGCTTTAAGCAATGGTTTCTCATCAAGGTGCAAGTGCTAGATCATCAAGAAGATAAGCTTCATGAATACTAAGGGTGTTAAGGTATGAAGAATGATCTTTAACTCAGGATATATCAGAATTGTTAAGCTTTAAAATAAGAAAGCGGGGTATCAATCAATGAGGAACAACTTTGATAAATATCTAACTTTTAGGTATCGAGGTGAAGTTTCTATAAGGGTTCAAGCATCAGGGTGAGATATCAGCACTTTAGGAATCATTAGCATGTTAATCAAGAGGATCAATCAAGTATTATAACAACCCTTTTTTTTATCATGACATTCATCTTACTTTAATATACTATCATGATAAGACTTTTTTGCAATACGTACTCGAGGGTTCATGGCATTTCTATATGATTCAAAGATGAACATAAGATATGTTGATTTAAATATATTAAAATGACTCAGGATAGTTGCGTCAATATATATGAACTATTTGTTACACAATTGCAGTGAATACGAAGATAGGTTGAATCACTTGCCTTGAGAAAGGCTGGTCTGGTCTGACTGGTAGGAGCAACTGGAAGCTTCACTCGACCTTTATGGCAAGTTTTCCCTCGTCTCGAGATCCTACATAAATAATAATAATCCTCATTATAATATATTCTCACCAACTTAACCTATTTACAACCCAAATTTAAACATGGATGGCACTTAGGCCTATATGCACTTAATTTATATTCACCTTATAAATATAATTGCACACACATAGCCACATATACTCACATATCATATATTAATACCAAATAACACCATATACACCATAATGCAACACTAGGCTTGGATGATCTCGACTCACAACTTAAGTCACTTGGTCGCTAAACTAGACAAAGTCTTCTAATTTTGGCTTCCTAACTCGATGTGTTACGACCGGCATTTTATGTAATATTATTTGTGAATAATATTAAGTTAAATAAAAATATATTCAATGCTTGTACGTTTGTGTGAGTGAAAATTTCTGCATTTTAAATTTGCTTTGGGTAGTATATGATTTTTCAAAGCAAGAATTTATTTAATTTCTTTATTTTTGATTTATAAGGAATATTCTAAGCTTTGGAAAAATTTTCTTTTAAAAGACATTTTGTACACAAATTTTGAAAGTGATTTTATAAAGTCTCTAAAAATCCAAGTTATTTTATGGTATAAATTTTATAATTTTTGAACTTGTACTTTATTATATAAAAAAATAAATCTTTGGAAATTAGTTGCTTAATAATTATCAAATTACATGAATAACCTTGCATGCAAACTCTCTTCTATTTAACCAAAGGGCTAAGGAGTCAATAACCACCCCACTAACTCACATTTTGCTAGCCAAATTACCTCCTTGACCTTGCATGCAAACTTGCCTAACTTTAGCTAGAGGGTTACTCTTGTAATTTCTCACATCCACTCACTTGTGGGCAAATAAAAACCCCACAAACATGATGATCACTCCACCATTTCCACACTTCTCCTCCCTCCTCCCTCTCCTCTCCCTCCTCCCACCTCTCCTCTCGGCTCTTTTTTGCCGAAGCCCTACCCCTCCCCTTTTCTTCATTCCACATTCAAGTCTCCACCTCCCATACAAGTAAATATTACTTCTTATATCATGATCACATATATTCCAAAGAGTTTTGAGTAAAAAGCTTAAGTTTTAAAGTTGCATGTTAAGATTTTAGTGAAACTCAAAATACAATCTTGATTCTTATGGATTTAAGGTTGTTTTTGAGAGGACTACAATGAATGGATAAGTGCCAAGCCTTGAGAAGGAAAATCTTGATGATTTAATGGCCATTTCCATCCATTTCATTCGGCCATGACCATATGGGAGCCGAATGAATGGTCCTTGAAATCATTCTTGTTGTTTTGTTCAATTTTTGCATGTTTATGTGATAATGACTTAAATTTTGTGGTGAAAATTTGATAAAACTCCTTGCATGCTAAGTGATCATCTAGGTATACCTTATGCTAGGCTTGCATGTCAATTTTAAGATGGAATATATGTAGAAAATATGTTGTTTGGTTTGGAAAACCCGAGAGCATGCATGCATGCAAATCACTTTTGATATTTTTGGAAGTTTTGATCATTTAGATTCATGGTTGTTAGTGAGCCTTAATTTCAGTAGGAATAATGTATTAATATTGATTTATATTTCTTATTGCATGGTAATAATTTGTGGTTATCTTTTATAAAAATATATATCTTGTTGTTTCAAAAGCATAAAGGTTTATGATTTGTTAAGAGTAGTCTCTTTTGTTTTGCCATAGTTGCACCTTAGGTAAGGATGATCTCACCAAGGGTATTTTGAGAAAAAGGGAGTTAGTTCAGTAGAACACCAAGTATAGGTCTTGGTTTAAGTATTTAGTTGTTGATAATGGGGTTTGTCAAGTCAAAACCTTGGAAAATGAGAGTTATAGTTTCTGCAGAAAAATCAGTTTAGTACCCTGAGTTTAGAGTGAGTTTTGACCATGTCATTGATGTGCACTTTGAGGCCCAAGCCACCAGAAGTTAGTATGAGGAGTATATAATAGGTTTTAGGAGTTGGTTGGAGGTTTGCATGTCATTTGGTTAGGTGCACAAGTAGAATAACAAAATCTGTCCAGCAGGGGACAGTTTTGTTGCAACTTAGAAATAAAGAGATTTGGCCATGTCATGGGTAGGCCCTCATTAGGCCCAATTGGGCCTTAGTTAGAGGGTATGTCAGAGAAGTTTTTCCAACCATAGTTCATAGGATATGAGCTAGAACCATGTGTCACAAGTTAATTCAAGTCAGGGCATTTTCTGCCCAGAAAAACAGGGGAACCTTGGACTTTTAGCTTAGGCCCAAGAAGGCCCAAGCCAGGCCTTTGAGCCACATCAAGCTTGTGAGATGCCCTTAGGTCAGGAGAGTCTTGTGTAAAAATTTTGAAGAAAAACTTGTAGTTTAAGAGTGTCTAATGCACTCAAGAAACCTTAGTTACCATTCTGAAATTTGCACCAGTGAGCACTTTCACTTATCACATAGTTTAAGGACACTTAGAAGTGAGTATTAGGTCGACCACCATAGTTGTAAGATAGTGTAAGGTCAGTAGAACAAAAGGCACAAGTGAGGGCCAATAGGTTTTGGATAATTTAGGAAAGGCACATTGAGTTAGGAAGCCCAAATTCGAAGACTTCGTTTAGTTAGCGACCAAGTAACTTAAGTGGTGAGTCGAGATCATCCAAGCCTAGTGTGGCATTATGGTGTATATGATGTTATTTGGTATTAATATACGATATGTGATTATGTGGCTACGTGTGTACATTTAAAAATATAAATGTTGGATATGAATTAAGTGTGTATAGGCCTAAGTGCCGTCCATGTTTAATTTCGGGTTGTAAATAGGTTAAGATGGAAAGAATATATTATAATGAGGATTATTATTATTTATGTAGGATCTCGAGACGAGGGAAAACTTGCCATAAAAGTCGAGTGAAGCTCCAGTTGTTGCTCCTACCAGTCAGACCAGACCAGTCTATCTCAAGGCAAGTGATTCAACTTGACCTTCGTATTTACTGTAAACAGTTCATATATATATCGATGCAATTATCCTGAGTCATTTTGATATATTTAAATCAAGCGTATCTTTTGTTTATCCTTGAGTTACATAGAGATGCCATGAACCCTCGAATACGTATTGCAAGTAGTTCAAAAGTCTTTCATGATAGTTTAATGCCATGATAAAATAGAGATGTGTTATAATACCTTATTGATCCTTTTGATTATCATGCTATTGATCCCTGAGAAATCTTGATGTTGCACCCTGATGCTATGATTCAACTCTTGAAATAACCTCGATAGAAACTTTATCTTGATACCTAAAAGCCAATCTTTTCTTAAATTCATTCATGATTGTTTGATAACCCTATCCTTACCCTAAAGCTTGATGCCCTGTTATACCTTGAGCTGATGATCACTTCCTTTATATTTTAGCACCTCTATCCTATTGGAACCAGTGATGCTTATCTTCTTGATGTTCTAATACCTACACCTTGTCTACAACCATTGCTTTAAGCCTAGTTTGGCATTACTCTTTCATATTATCCAATAGCCTTGCTTAATTTCCTTGTCAAAATTCTTGTTTATGGAAATCTCTCGATTACCCTAATATAGTAAAGTCTAGTGGATCATGGCCCTGAGATTTAGTGTCATATTTCCAGTGTTTCAAGTTGATCTATAATCCCCTGATAAAAAAAAAAAAAAAAAATGATTTCAGTCAAAAGAGATTTTGTCATAAATCGGCATCAGTTTTCAAAATGAATAAAAGGTGGATTTTTCAGTCCCAAAGGGGGACAAATGTTTTCTTGAATGGTGGATCTGGACTGAGACGCGAGTCCTTTCCACACTTATATTAGGCTTAAAAGTTGCCTAGGGATTCCCAATAATGTTTTAGAACCCAGCGAGGTTCGGGATTACTTCGCGGCTGATCACCGGCTGTAATCCGTAGCGTCATAAAATGATTTTGATTAAGAATGGTTTTAAAATTTGTTTTGATGCAAGCAAAATGATGCCAACTCACATAAGTTTTATCTCACGATTATCATTGATTATGTTATTCCATTGTCATTCCTAAAGGTATATCTCGATTTATGCTTTGCGTTGTAATGTTAGCACTTGTTGAGCTTTTGGCTCACTTCTTGCTTTACCTTGATATTACAGCTAGCAGCAATGGTTAGATTCAAGCAGACTGCCCGTAAGACCTGTGATGCTGACGCTTATGTTCGAGCTCAGGTAGAATAAGTAATAATAGTTGTGTGAGGACTCGGTATTTGTAATCAGATGTAATAGTTGGTAGTGTTGGGCTGTTTCAAACCCTAAACTGTAAGATCTTGGATTTTGGTTGTGTAATACTTATTAAAATGATGTAATAGCTATAATTATTTTGCTATTTAAGTTGGGGGTGTGACAGGTTTTGGTATCAGAGCTACGGTTTAGAGTCCCTGAACAGCCCAAATAGGTTATAGGATTTGTGTGTAGGTTATAGATATTATGCGAGAGAGTAGGTAAAGTAAATTATTATTAATACTCCTCTTATTGGTTGTCAGCAAAGGGCGCATTCCTCGTCATCCTCTGGGTCGGACGACACTATTGCTTTCTCCGTGTATGCTGAGTTGAGGCGCGAGTTCGATATGCTTCAGGGCAAGTACGACCGACTGATAGACCGACTGAAGAACGTGTATCCGGACAGCCGAAACTATGAAGGGAAGCCCAAGGAGCAGATGATTGCGAGACTTGAGACCTTGGTTGGGTACGTCAACACTAAGCTTGAGGAGATGCCAGTACACCGGGACCGTACCAGCCAGTATGTCATTCAGATGGTGGCGGATGAGCTCCAGAGCATTGTGAAGACACTTCGAGAGGAAAAGTCTACCAAGCCCCGTTCAGATGGAGTGGAGCCTTAGTTCTTTCCATTTACCTTTCATGTTGTTGTACTATCAGACTCTATGGAATCCCCAGTTGTTTCCGTCTTTCCTTTAAATAAGCCTGTTATTTCTAGAATCAGACTATGTCCCAATCCTATGTACTGTGACCTTTAAAATTTCAATAATTATGTGCTATTGTTCCATTTGCTCTCAACTGTTATTTTATGTTTTTATCATCATAACTGCTTAATTTGGAAACTTGACCCCATATATAAATGCGAATGCCATGCGATACCCTCGAATCATTTTATCATTCATATTTGTTATAACACAACTCTTATTTCAGGATCATGCCTCCCAAAAAGAAGAACCCAACAACCACCTTCACCACAGACCCAAACATTCTTCAACTACTGGAAACCTTGCAACAGCAAACCAATGCTATAGCTCAACAACAACTAACTCTTCAACAACGAATTGAAAACCAAGATAACCGTGAGCCATATCAACCACCTGAACCACCAGTACCACCAAGACAAATTGTCACTTTCAAGGCTTTTCAGAATGTGAATCCACCTGTATTTCATGATACCACTGATCCAGTGATAGCAAACACATGGATCAAGGAGATGGAAAGGGCTTTTGAATTGGTACAGTTAGGAGACGATCAGAAGACGCTGTATGCCACTTACTTCTTGAAGGGAGAAGTCATTTATTGGTGGGAATCAGTAAAAGCTATGGAAGTCACTCAGCAGATTTCTTGGGAGAGATTTAAGAAGTTATTCCTGGACAAGTATTACCCTAAGTACATGCAGAATCAGATGGAGCTAAAATTTCTTGAGTTAAAGCAAGGGAACATGACTGTACTGGAATATGAGAAGAAGTTCACTGAGTTGTCAAGGTTTGTGACAAAGTATACCAGCACTGAGGAAGAAAAAGCAAAGAAATTTCAGCAAGGATTGGAGCCTTGGATCAGAGATAGGGTGGCTATGTTTGAACTTGAGACTTATGTGGGAGTAGTACAGAAAGCTGCTCTAATTGAGAATAATGGGATGCAGTCAAGGAAAGAGAGGGATAACAAGAAGAGGAAGGTTCCATTTTATGGAGAAAAGTATGAAGCTGGAAGTTCGCAAGATCGGAATGTAAAGAGGATTGGTTTCCAGAAGGGCGGAAATTTTCAAAGGAAAGGAAATTTGGGCAAAAGGCGAGAATCAAAAGGGAACAATCAGGCAGGCCAAGAGCAAGTTGGAGAAAACAGGTTCCAAAGGCCAGAATGCAAGCACTGTGGAAGAAGGCACCCCGGAGTATGCAATAAGCTGAGTATGACCTGTTATAGGTGCAATCAGAAGGGACATTTGGCCAATGAGTGCAAGATGCCGAAGCCAGGAGTTACGTGCTACAAATGTGGGAAGACTGGACACATGGCTAGGGAGTGTAAGGCAACAGGACCAGTCAGAGCTCTGATGAACGTGGCGAGTACCAGTGCAAGCGTGCCAGCTGAGGTATTGGCATTACCTCCACCACCCGCACCAACCCCGCAAGCAACAGCAAGGACATTTGACCTAAAGATGAAAGATGCTGTTCAGAATTCTGAGGTGATAGCAGGTACACTTTTACTCAATAATGTCAAAGCCAAAGTATTGATTGATTCGGGAGCCACAAGATCTTTCATATCAGAATCTTTTGTTGATAAGATCCAATGTGATAAAACGGTTATGAGTGAGGTAGTAAATGTGGTAATTGCGAACCAAGAGAAGATTCCTGTGAATCAATTTTGTCCAAAATGTGAGATTGATATTTCGGGATATAAGTTCTCGGCCGACTTGATACTCTTCAAGCTGGGAGAGTTTGATATAATCTTAGGAATGGATTGGTTAGGAGAGAATAGCGCGCAGATAAATTGTAAGACCAAGAGAGTGTATTTAAAGACGAAGAGTGGAGAGAAGGTAGTATTTAAGGGACAGAGGCAAGAGCGACTATTTCTTACAATTATTCAGGCTAAGAAGTTACTTAGAAAAGGTTGTGAGTCGTTCCTAGCATATGTAGTGGATTCAGAGAGAGGCAGCCTCAGCATGGAAGATATTCCTGTAGTTAATGAGTTCCCCGATGTGTTTCCCGACGAACTACCAGGCTTACCACCAGATCGACAAAATTGAGTTCGAGATCAACCTTGCTCCAGGCACGGAACCAGTTTCAAAGGCTCCGTATAGGATGGCACCAGCAGAAATGAAAGAGTTGGCGAGCCAGCTACAAGAATTATTGGATAAGGGAGTGATACGACCAAGTACATCGCCATGGGGAGCACCTGTTCTCTTTGTGAAGAAGAAAGATGGGAGTATGCGTCTATGCATAGATTACCGGGAGTTGAATAAAGTAACGATCAAGAACCGCTACCCGCTACCAAGGATAGATGACCTTTTTGATCAGTTAAAGGGAGCAAAATGTTTTTCGAAGATTGACTTGAGATCGGGATACCATCAATTAAAGATCAAGGAAGAAGATATTCCCAAGACCGCATTTAGGACCAGATATGGGCATTATGAATTCCTAGTAATGCCGTTTGGATTGACCAATGCTCCGGCCGCATTCATGGATCTGATGAATCGAGTATTTAAGAAGTATTTGGATAAATTTGTCGTGGTATTTATTGATGACATCCTTATTTATTCTAAATCGGAAGAAGAACATATGCAGCACCTCTGGATAGCATTGGAGATACTCCGACAAGAGAAGTTGTATGCCAAGTTTACCAAATGTGAGTTTTGGTTAAAGGAAGTTCAATTTTTGGGGCATGTTATTGGAAATGATGGAATTAAAGTGGATCCGGCGAAGATTGAGGCAGTTATGAGTTGGGAGAGGCCAAGGACTCCTACGGAAGTGCGAAGTTTTCTAGGATTGGCCGGATACTATAGAAGATTCGTCAAGGATTTCTCGAAGATCGCCACACCATTGACCAAGTTAACCAGAAAGAATCAAAAGTTTGAATGGAGTGCAGAATGTGAAAATAGCTTTCAAGAGTTAAAACAGAAGTTGGTAACAGCTCCGGTGTTAGTACTTCCAGATGATCAAGGGAATTTTGTAATATTCAGCGACGCTTCACATAAGGGTTTGGGTTGTGTGTTGATGCAACACAGTAAGGTAATAGCATATGCGTCAAGACAGTTAAAGCCGCACGAGTTAAAGTATCCGACGCATGACTTGGAACTAGCCGCCATAGTGTTCGCACTCAAGATTTGGAGACACTATCTCTATGGAGAAAAGTGTGAAATCTACACGGATCACAAGAGTTTAAAGTACATTTTTACTCAGAAAGAGCTCAATATGAGGCAGAGGAGATGGCTGGAATTGATTAAGGACTATGACTGTTCGATAAATTACCATCCTGGAAAGGCGAACGTAGTGGCCGATGCGCTGAGTCGGAAGGAAAGATTGAATGCAATGATAACATCAAAAGAGTTATCTGAAGAAGTCGGAAAATTTGAATTGGAACTTTGTGCTTATGGGAAAGTCAAAGAAGTTTGTCATGCAATGACCTTTCAGCCAACACTAATGGAAAAGATAAAGAAGTGTCAAGAGGAAGTGATGGAAAAAGAGAAAAATCAGTTATCTGGAGAAGAGATTAATACTAAAAAGGATGAGCAAGGAATACTAAGGTTTTCATCCAGAATATGGATTCCCCATGTATCCGAATTAAAGAATGAGATCCTCCATGAAGCCCACCATTCGAAATTTTCAATCCACCCGGGAAGCACCAAGATGTATCAAGACTTAAAGAAGAACTTTTGGTGGCCAAATATGAAGCGAGACGTGGCAGAATGGGTTGCGAAGTGCTATACTTGTCAGAAAGTAAAGGCAGAACATCAACGACCAAGCGGGTTAATTCAGCCCCTGAAGATTCCAGAATGGAAATGGGAAAATATCGCTATGGACTTTATAATAGGATTACCACGAACAAAATCCGGACATGACGCAATATGGGTTATAATTGATCGTCTTACGAAGTCGGCGCATTTCCTTCCAATAAATGAGAAGTCGTCACTGGACAAGTTGGTTCATCTGTATGTGCACGAAATCGTATTAAGGCATGGAGTACCTGTATCAATAGTTTCAGACAGAGATCCCCGATTTAACTCAAGATTCTGGAAGCAATTCCAGGAATGTCTTGGCACGAAGTTGAATATGAGCACGGCGTATCACCCGCAGACTGATGGCCAGAGTGAAAGAACAATTCAAACAATTGAAGACATGTTGCGCAGTTGTGCAATTGATTTTGCTGGAAGTTGGGACGACCACCTGCCATTAATTGAATTTTCATATAACAACAGCTATCATTCCAGTATCGGCATGCCACCATATGAAGCTTTGTACGGGCGAAAATGTAGATCACCAACAAGTTGGGATGAAGTAGGAGAAGGAAGAATTCTCGGCTCAGAATTGGTACAACAGTTGCATGACTCAGTCAAGTTAATTCAGAAAAGGTTGCTTGCTGCTCAAGATAGACAGAGGAAGTATGCGGATCCAGCGCGTAAGGATGTTCAATTCCAAATTGGCGAAGCTGTGTTGCTAAAAGTATCACCTAGGAAAGGGTTGATAAGATTTGGCAAGAAAGGAAAGTTAGCACCTAGATACGTAGGTCCTTTTGAGATTTTGAGTCAAGTAGGAAAGGTGGCCTACGAGTTGGCCTTACCACCTCAGTATCAGCATGTGCATAATGTGTTCCATGTGTCGTTGCTTAAAAAGTACAATCCTGACGCTAGCCATGTGATAGAATATGAACCTGTAGAAATTCAGACAGACCTGTCATTTGTGGAGCAACCGGTTAAAGTACTCGACTGGCAAGTAAAGAGTCTTAGAAATAAATCAGTAAAGTTAGTAAAAGTACTTTGGAGGAACCCTAAGGTCGAAGAGTCGACTTGGGAGTTAGAGTCTGATATGCGTTCCCGGTATCCTCATCTGTTCTCTTAGATTCTGGGGACAGAATCCCTTAAGGGGGAGAGGATGTTACGACCGGCATTTTATGTAATATTATTTGTGAATAATATTAAGTTAAATAAAAATATATTCAATGCTTGTACGTTTGTGTGAGTGAAAATTTCTGCATTTTAAATTTGCTTTGGGTAGTATATGATTTTTCAAAGCAAGAATTTATTTAATTTCTTTATTTTTGATTTATAAGGAATATTCTAAGCTTTGGAAAAATTTTCTTTTAAAAGACATTTTGTACACAAATTTTGAAAGTGATTTTATAAAGTCTCTAAAAATCCAAGTTATTTTATGGTATAAATTTTATAATTTTTGAACTTGTACTTTATTATATAAAAAAATAAATCTTTGGAAATTAGTTGCTTAATAATTATCAAATTACATGAATAACCTTGCATGCAAACTCTCTTCTATTTAACCAAAGGGCTAAGGAGTCAATAACCACCCCACTAACTCACATTTTGCTAGCCAAATTACCTCCTTGACCTTGCATGCAAACTTGCCTAACTTTAGCTAGAGGGTTACTCTTGTAATTTCTCACATCCACTCACTTGTGGGCAAATAAAAACCCCACAAACATGATGATCACTCCACCATTTCCACACTTCTCCTCCCTCCTCCCTCTCCTCTCCCTCCTCCCACCTCTCCTCTCGGCTCTTTTTTGCCGAAGCCCTACCCCTCCCCTTTTCTTCATTCCACATTCAAGTCTCCACCTCCCATACAAGTAAATATTACTTCTTATATCATGATCACATATATTCCAAAGAGTTTTGAGTAAAAAGCTTAAGTTTTAAAGTTGCATGTTAAGATTTTAGTGAAACTCAAAATACAATCTTGATTCTTATGGATTTAAGGTTGTTTTTGAGAGGACTACAATGAATGGATAAGTGCCAAGCCTTGAGAAGGAAAATCTTGATGATTTAATGGCCATTTCCATCCATTTCATTCGGCCATGACCATATGGGAGCCGAATGAATGGTCCTTGAAATCATTCTTGTTGTTTTGTTCAATTTTTGCATGTTTATGTGATAATGACTTAAATTTTGTGGTGAAAATTTGATAAAACTCCTTGCATGCTAAGTGATCATCTAGGTATACCTTATGCTAGGCTTGCATGTCAATTTTAAGATGGAATATATGTAGAAAATATGTTGTTTGGTTTGGAAAACCCGAGAGCATGCATGCATGCAAATCACTTTTGATATTTTTGGAAGTTTTGATCATTTAGATTCATGGTTGTTAGTGAGCCTTAATTTCAGTAGGAATAATGTATTAATATTGATTTATATTTCTTATTGCATGGTAATAATTTGTGGTTATCTTTTATAAAAATATATATCTTGTTGTTTCAAAAGCATAAAGGTTTATGATTTGTTAAGAGTAGTCTCTTTTGTTTTGCCATAGTTGCACCTTAGGTAAGGATGATCTCACCAAGGGTATTTTGAGAAAAAGGGAGTTAGTTCAGTAGAACACCAAGTATAGGTCTTGGTTTAAGTATTTAGTTGTTGATAATGGGGTTTGTCAAGTCAAAACCTTGGAAAATGAGAGTTATAGTTTCTGCAGAAAAATCAGTTTAGTACCCTGAGTTTAGAGTGAGTTTTGACCATGTCATTGATGTGCACTTTGAGGCCCAAGCCACCAGAAGTTAGTATGAGGAGTATATAATAGGTTTTAGGAGTTGGTTGGAGGTTTGCATGTCATTTGGTTAGGTGCACAAGTAGAATAACAAAATCTGTCCCAGGGGACAGTTTTGTTGCAACTTAGAAATAGGGAGATTTGGCCATGTCATGGGTAGGCCCTCATTAGGCCCAATTGGGCCTTAGTTAGAGGGTATGTCAGAGAAGTTTTTCCAACCATAGTTCATAGGATATGAGCTAGAACCATGTGTCACAAGTTAATTCAAGTCAGGGCATTTTCTGCCCAGAAAAACAGGGGAACCTTGGACTTTTAGCTTAGGCCCAAGAAGGCCCAAGCCAGGCCTTTGAGCCACATCAAGCTTGTGAGATGCCCTTAGGTCAGGAGAGTCTTGTGTAAAAATTTTGAAGAAAAACTTGTAGTTTAAGAGTGTCTAATGCACTCAAGAAACCTTAGTTACCATTCTGAAATTTGCACCAGTGAGCACTTTCACTTATCACATAGTTTAAGGACACTTAGAAGTGAGTATTAGGTCGACCACCATAGTTGTAAGATAGTGTAAGGTCAGTAGAACAAAAGGCACAAGTGAGGGCCAATAGGTTTTGGATAATTTAGGAAAGGCACATTGAGTTAGGAAGCCCAAATTCGAAGACTTCGTTTAGTTAGCGACCAAGTAACTTAAGTGGTGAGTCGAGATCATCCAAGCCTAGTGTGGCATTATGGTGTATATGATGTTATTTGGTATTAATATACGATATGTGATTATGTGGCTACGTGTGTACATTTAAAAATATAAATGTTGGATATGAATTAAGTGTGTATAGGCCTAAGTGCCGTCCATGTTTAATTTCGGGTTGTAAATAGGTTAAGATGGAAAGAATATATTATAATGAGGATTATTATTATTTATGTAGGATCTCGAGACGAGGGAAAACTTGCCATAAAAGTCGAGTGAAGCTCCAGTTGTTGCTCCTACCAGTCAGACCAGACCAGTCTATCTCAAGGCAAGTGATTCAACTTGACCTTCGTATTTACTGTAAACAGTTCATATATATATCGATGCAATTATCCTGAGTCATTTTGATATATTTAAATCAAGCGTATCTTTTGTTTATCCTTGAGTTACATAGAGATGCCATGAACCCTCGAATACGTATTGCAAGTAGTTCAAAAGTCTTTCATGATAGTTTAATGCCATGATAAAATAGAGATGTGTTATAATACCTTATTGATCCTTTTGATTATCATGCTATTGATCCCTGAGAAATCTTGATGTTGCACCCTGATGCTATGATTCAACTCTTGAAATAACCTCGATAGAAACTTTATCTTGATACCTAAAAGCCAATCTTTTCTTAAATTCATTCATGATTGTTTGATAACCCTATCCTTACCCTAAAGCTTGATGCCCTGTTATACCTTGAGCTGATGATCACTTCCTTTATATTTTAGCACCTCTATCCTATTGGAACCAGTGATGCTTATCTTCTTGATGTTCTAATACCTACACCTTGTCTACAACCATTGCTTTAAGCCTAGTTTGGCATTACTCTTTCATATTATCCAATAGCCTTGCTTAATTTCCTTGTCAAAATTCTTGTTTATGGAAATCTCTCGATTACCCTAATATAGTAAAGTCTAGTGGATCATGGCCCTGAGATTTAGTGTCATATTTCCAGTGTTTCAAGTTGATCTATAATCCCCTGATAAAAAAAAAAAAAAAAAAATGATTTCAGTCAAAAGAGATTTTGTCATAAATCGGCATCAGTTTTCAAAATGAATAAAAGGTGGATTTTTCAGTCCCAAAGGGGGACAAATGTTTTCTTGAATGGTGGATCTGGACTGAGACGCGAGTCCTTTCCACACTTATATTAGGCTTAAAAGTTGCCTAGGGATTCCCAATAATGTTTTAGAACCCAGCGAGGTTCGGGATTACTTCGCGGCTGATCACCGGCTGTAATCCGTAGCGTCATAAAATGATTTTGATTAAGAATGGTTTTAAAATTTGTTTTGATGCAAGCAAAATGATGCCAACTCACATAAGTTTTATCTCACGATTATCATTGATTATGTTATTCCATTGTCATTCCTAAAGGTATATCTCGATTTATGCTTTGCGTTGTAATGTTAGCACTTGTTGAGCTTTTGGCTCACTTCTTGCTTTACCTTGATATTACAGCTAGCAGCAATGGTTAGATTCAAGCAGACTGCCCGTAAGACCTGTGATGCTGACGCTTATGTTCGAGCTCAGGTAGAATAAGTAATAATAGTTGTGTGAGGACTCGGTATTTGTAATCAGATGTAATAGTTGGTAGTGTTGGGCTGTTTCAAACCCTAAACTGTAAGATCTTGGATTTTGGTTGTGTAATACTTATTAAAATGATGTAATAGCTATAATTATTTTGCTATTTAAGTTGGGGGTGTGACACGATGTGCCTTTACTAAACTATCCAAGACCTATTGACCCTCACTTGGGCCTTTTGCTCTACTGACCTTATACTATCTTACAACTATGGTGGTCAACCTAGATCTCACTCTTAAATGTTCTAAAACTATGTGTTAAGTGAATGTGCTCACTGGTGTAAATTTCAGAATGACAACTATGATTTCTTGAGTGCATTAGACACTCTTAAACTACTAGTTTTCCTTCAAAACTCTTACACAAGACTCTCCTGACCTTAGGGCATCTCCCAAACTTGATGTGGCTCAAGGGCCTAGCTTGGGCCTAAGCTTAAAGTCCAAGGTTCCCCTGTTTTCCTGGGCAGAAAATGCCCTGAGTTGAATTAACTTGTGACACATGGTTCTAACTCATATCCTATGAAATATGGCTGGAAAAACTTCTCTGACACTCCCTCTAACTAAGGCCCAACAGGGCCTAATGAGAGCCTACCCATGACATGGTCAAATCTCCCTATTTCTAAGTTGCAACAAAACTGTCCCCTGCTGGACAGATTTTGTGATTCTACTTGTGCACCTAACCAAATGACATGCAAACCTCCAACCAACTCCTAAAACCTTTTATATACTCCCAATACTAACTTCTGGTTGCTTGGGCCTCAAAGTGCACAACAAATGCTCATTCAAAACTTTCCCATAAACTAGTGCATCAAATCTGGAAAAAATGAAAACACCAACTAATCCCTTTTCACCTTAACTCCAACTTAAAAACCAAGCACCCAACTCTTTCCAAAGCAAACCTAGTGTCTTAATGTCCTAAAATAGTGTCTCAACAGAAGGGGAGATCATCCATGCCCAAAAATTAACAACATGCAACTAAAAATATGACATGAAACTCATGGAAAACACATAACAAGATTTCGGCTAGGCATAAAGTTTTAAATGCTTGCAAAATCGACTTGCACCTATTACTCATCCTTAATAATTATGAAATATAACTTCTTTTAACTATTAATAAGAAATTTATCATGGAAACAATCTATTTTAAGCACACATATTTCGAATTTATAGATTTTTAAACATAACAACATGATTTCGAAAAGAGTACCATGCAAAACATGGTTGATCATCATTTTAATGTCTTAAAACTAGCATGCATGACTAACCATAAATATATAATGAAATTTCAGTAGCATGCAAAGTATTTTAAAGCATGATATCTCCATAAAACACTTAGTTAGCACATATACATAATATATCTCATAGAGAGCTCTTGAATTCACAAGAATCAAGAGTTTCTCTTTGGAGATCACATAAGAACTACACATGCATCCATGGAACTTCAACTTCCAAGTCACAAAACACTTGGAAAGTATATAAGATGAATGTAAGTAGAAGATTTATACTTGGGAAGATGAAGAATGAATCGAACAATGGAAGGGGGGGGTGGGGAAATAGGCCTTCGGCCGAGAGCAATGGTGGGAGGGGGGAGGAGAAAAATTTGTGGGGTGTTGGAGTGTGGAATGAGTGGAAGTGAGAACTTACAAAATGTCTTTTAGCTAAAGTTAGGCCATTTTGTATGCAAGGCTAATGTAGTAATTTGGTAATAATCAAATGAGTTAGTGGGGTTGGAAAAGTCTTATTTGCCCTTTGAGAGAATAGAAGGGTGATTTGCATGCAAGGTCTCTTATGTAATTTGATAATTATAACCAATAAAATTTGTAAAGATTTATTTTTATAAAATAAAATACAAGTTCAAAAATTATAAAATTTATACCATAAAATAACTTGGATTTTTAGAAATTTTATAAAATCACTTTTGAAATTTGTGAATAAAATAACTTTTAAAAGAAAATTTCTCCAAGGTTTAGAATATTCCTTATAAATTAAAAATAAGGGAAATAAATAAACTCTCGCTTTGAAAAATCATATACTACATAAAGCAAATTTAAAATGCAGAAATTTTTCATTCACACAAGGTACAACCATTAAGTATATTCACTTACGACTTTAATATGACACAAAATCCATAGATAATATTACATAAAAATGCCGATCGTAACAATATCAAGTTATTCATGATGATTACACTAGGAAAGTAAAAAAGTTAGAGTTACCCACTAATCATGCATACAATACATGAACCTATGCTACCATGGCAAGTTCTAAATCTCAAGATTCACTGTCGCTTCACAAGAGATTAACAGGCTATCTTACATGTTCGCGATGCATATAGGACGAATAAGCACAACCTATACTAGATATCATACAATCACCACATACCAAGGTATTAAACAGATAACTAAAGAATTCCATAGTAAATCTGTTAGGATCCCATGATCACGATTAGCCCATAATAAAACTCATCGTCACAATGGGTTCATATGAAAGCATGATAATAACACAATGATATAAAGATGCAAAATAGTTAATAAATAATGAAGTACGTCACAAGAGTATTAAGATTCAAAGCATAAAGAAAACTAGCATCCACTGTTACAATGAATTAAAAGAATCACAAGATAAACATATGCTTCCTCTTCTTCGCTGTTGCGTGCTAAAACGGTCTTCTCAATCTTCTTGCCCTTGCTCTTGATGAAGAAAACGTCTTCCCATAAGGTTTATATAATAGTCCAAGAGAACCAGCGCTAACAGAAGCCCAATTGTACTTGAATTAATAAAATCCAGATTCTAAAATTCCGCCCGCACACGGTCGCCTGATGTCTCCACGCGGCCGCCTGTTGGTACGCGGTCGCCCGCTCCTGGCGCGCGGCCGCCTGCTACCCTTCTGGAAAATACCTTATTTTGCTTCTGTTTTTGCTGATTTCTTCGCTCATCACCCCTAGACTGATTCCAAGCACTTCCTTAAGCTTTATTTGATGAAAACCACCTATCTAAGCAAGTTATACCCTGAAATACAAAAACACTAGAAAACACGTCAAATACACAAAATACTTGAGTTCAAGACACCAATTCAAGCCGTTATGAGATGCTCTAAATGGTATAAAATGTCACTCATCAAACTCCTCGGAAAACTCCTTTCTAACCTAATCTGATTATTCCGGACATTTTCCGTGTTTTGACTTATTCAATCCGGATTACGGTTTGACCCGTACGCGTTCCAGCACAAAATTTTCGATATGATAATTATTTCAATAACATTATTTTCGTATAAAGTGTTTTATAAGAAGCCTGGTCTTGATAATTATCCAAAAGTTTTAATAGTTATCCAAAAGTTTTGATAATTATCCAAAACATTATCCAATCGGATCGTTTTTGTATTTACTTAGCGGCTAAGTAACTTATTTTTCGATCCAATACGATCCAACGCGTATTAATATTCCATAAATATAAATAGCCCTTTTATTATTTCATTTTATTCATATAATCATAATCAATCAGTAAAAACATAAAAAATACAGAGAAAACCCTAATTAATCATCGCTTTCTTGAAAATCAAAACAAAAAACGAATCGTTGCCAAATTCAGAATCAAGCGTGCCATATACCGATTCGAAGCTCTCGAAAAACTCTTTCTGAATCAACCATCACTTGTAGTATAGAAATTAAGAGAAAGTGA
This sequence comes from Apium graveolens, assembly GCF_009905375.1. NCBI lineage: Eukaryota > Viridiplantae > Streptophyta > Magnoliopsida > Apiales > Apiaceae > Apium > Apium graveolens. Next base: position 185,560,289 of record NC_133655.1, on the reverse strand, counting down.
GACATATAAAGGCAAAGCAAGTGGTCAGTGAATTGGAATCAATTGGCAAGTGCTAGTAAAGTAAAAGCGAATTGATAAGTTAAAAAGGAAACTAATGGTAGTGAGGATCCCCAGCCCAGTGCACGAGCTAGGTTTTCAGGTTGAAATGGAATAAGCTAGCGGAAGATGTGTGGCTGAGTTTATGTTGAAAGTTTGTAATAGAGTTTTACTTCAGTTGTAAGATAAATAAATTTGGTATTGGTACGTTGTAATAAATAAGGTTGTGGCTTCTGGGCATACTTAGAACTGTTGCGATCCGCTGTTATGATAAATAGGGTCATTGCATACATATTATTTTATAAATAGGTTTATATATGGCGTGTGTGTGTGTTATGGATCCCGAACTTTTGACCCGGGTTTGGAGGGTGCCACAAATGTTAGAGGTTAATTCCAGTTCATTAGCTCAGAATGCTTCAATAATCTTCCTTCTTCTTCTTCTTTTCAATAGCTTTGGTTTATACATTGAAATCTTAGAATTCTCTCATATCTTCTCTTTTCCTTTAAGCTTCATATCAGCAGTTATAGTAACTTGTGATCTGAGATCTTCTGCCTGACTGATTTCCCTTATAACCACACGTCTGGTTGGTCTGTTTGAAGGATCAACTTCATAAAGTACATAAGAAATTACAACAATATCAGCATTTGCTGTTTCCATAGAATTCTTGAAGTCTTCCTCCAATTGCCTTAGCTATTCAAGATCAACTCCAGGATTTTCTTTTACAAATATTCTTCTACTCACCTCAGAGTCAAATAATTGAATCTTTGGATCCTTGTAAAACAGAGTTGTCTTTCTTTCTTTAACTTTCAAAGTTTGAATAAATTGACTTGCTTCAGCACCAGCTTCTTTCTCCAGAATACCTTGGTCTTCATCAGCAACAATTGTGACTTGTGAAGAATTCTGCATTTTACTAGTCACAGTCAAATCTTCTACTCTTCTTTCATTCCTCTTACTTTCTCCTCCTTGTCTAAATTGAAATTTAGTGATTACTTTTGATGAACAACTAACTCCAACTAGCTCTTCGCCTTTTCTCCTTTTTCTATCCTTATGTCCCCCCTTATGACCTCCATCGAGATTTTCATCATCAGTACTTGTCAATGTCAGCTACTTGCATTTAGATTTAACAATTTTCTCCCCTTTTTTGGCATCATCACCAAAAAGTAGAGAAGAATCAGCTCCATTGAATTCTATACTTCTGTTAGTTGAGAAGATATTTGAGCTTCTTTAGCTTCCAATCTAGCTTGACTGGCTTCAATTGCAGTTTGCCTGAAAACTGTTAGGTCCCAATGTGTTTGTAGAAGGGGGGGTTGAATACAAACAGTACCGAATAATCGAATTAAATGCGGAATAAAAAATGTGAAACAAAATTCAAGTTAAATAAAAATATTATTAAACTTGAAAGGTGTTACAACAACTGTATCGATTACAAGGTATTAATCTCAAATCAATTATCATAAAACTAGAATAAATTCGACATGAACTTTTTCTATTTTTGCAATAATTAGAATCAAATGCTAAACGCGATTTGAGATTAAGTTCTAGGGATTTTGATCCGCTAGATTGTTACACAAGAACAAGATAAAGATTTCTAGTTGATTGGATTTAACTTTGCAATCTAGAAATTGATCTTTGAATTTTAGCAGAGAACAATGAAATATTTCTTAGGCGGCTGCTGTGTTCTTGTATTTTTCAGTCTGTTGGATGGATAAAATGAACTGCTGCTTGTCTGCTTCTTTTTAATCAACAGAATAGAATTGAACTGGCAAGACAATCCTGAGCTCAGCAAGACAATCGGTAGGACAATGGATTGAACTAGCAAGACAATCTGAATGAACTAGCATGACAATCAGAATGAACTAGCATGACAATCTGAATGAACTAGCAAGACAATCCTTCTCCTAGTGTAACTTTCGGTGAGACTATTGAAAATGGCCTAGCATGACAATCGGTATGACAATCCTGATTGTCATGCTAGTTCATTTTCAATTGTCTTACTGATTTAATGCAGATTTTAATCCAATTTAAATTCTGAAAATTCCTAAAATTAATTCAGAATTAATTAATCAATTAATTCAATTAATAAATAAATTATTCTTCGCAGATATAATTTATTTTCTTAATTAAATTAGATGACTTAATTAATTAATAGAGAATTAATTCTAGTCTTGAGCAGCAACCATTCTTCTGCAAATCTTCTGAAAATCACTGAAAATTATGAATCAATTCCACCACTTCAACGTTGACACTCGATGTACTGTCTGGTTCATGAGTGACTAACTTCCATGACGTTTCTTCATGTGTTGACTTTGATACTCTGATTTTCTTCAGATTAAATCATTGTAATTAATGATACTCTGACGAGATCTCTGTCACTTGATTAAATCCACGATCTTGATTTATATCACTGAGGCATGATCAACTTCTTGAACTTCTTCCAGTGAATTAACTCCTCAAGTTTGTAGATGAACCTTGTTTCTGAATCCTTTGACAGATATTACTTTGCGAGATCTCTCTGACGGTCGATCCACTATTTACTTATTATATTCTTATTTGAGTTGAGTTGAATCCTCGAATATATAAATAGGCTATGACATATGACTTACAATCTCCCCCTATTTGTTTGTTAGACAATAACACACAAATACCTAGAGGATAACTCAACTAACAAATAAGAAAAAGATATAAACATACATGCAAAGTAAATAGCAGAAAAGTTCTGGATGAGATTTAACATTTTCCAGATTCCAAGTAGATGTTCCTCTAGACTGAACATATCTTCAAGTAGTTCCATCTTCACATGTACAACCACATTTCCTGTTGAGAAGCCCATATCTCTTGCTTCTCCCCCTATGAGAATCAACTGATTAAAGAAGATCACCTTCGTTTTACCACCTCTCCCGTACAATAGGATCCGCAGATAAAAACCAATGGTACTCCCCTAACAGCTTCTTCCCTTACTAGGAAATCACCTTGTGTTTACCACCTCTCCCGTACAATAGGATCCGTAGTTACAAACAACAATGGTGTGGTGTAGTGTACATTTTTAGGATCTTTTTCTTCCTCCCTGCTATTTCTCCCCCTTAGTTGAGGAATCCTCCAAACTATTACTTAAGCTTTTATCTCCCCCTTAAAGAAGGAATGTATGTCGTCGTCTGAAGGAGTTCTCATATTTCACTTGGTTGGAAAAGAAATAACAAGTAGTTTCTCTTTCTTCCTCACTGTGAGTGTGTGATTGTGTTTTAGTGTACCTCACATGTGTTTCACTCTTCTCTCCACTCGTGTTTACACTCATTCTAACAAGTGTATCACTCTTCTCTCATAGCTCCATAATCCAGCTGTACCTGCAAGGAAAATCACCTTAGCCATCCTTAAAGGAGGTCACAGGTGGTGCAATGGGAGTTCACAAATCTCCATCCTTGTTAAACTCGTCAGATGAATCTGAGTCATAATCTACAAGTTGCTAGTTTCCCTTTTAGGATTCCAGATTTGAATTCTGGGAAGGTAAACAATGATCCAACGAATTTAGCATAAAGATCAAAGTTCCCTTCTAATGTCTGTGAAGACATTTCCTTGTGACTTATCAGGTAATATCTGAATCATTGTCAACAAGTTGCCGATCTGCACCTATGTCAGATCCACTATCCGCAGATGCATCCAGGGGATTTAAGCCTGGGGAGGTAGACACTGACCACTGACATATGGCTTTTGGATCAGTATCCTCTCCTAACACCTGTAAAGGCAATTGGTCCACTAACGAACCTTGAACAATCGAATCTGACCTTAAAATGGTCGAAACTCTTGTTTCCGTCAACTCATCCTTTGTGTGTGTAACCTCTCCTTGTGCATCAAAAATTGATTATGTTTGAAGTGGTGACACTACATCGGATACCTTGGCCGACAGGCAAAATTCAATAGACTCACCCTGTTGAGAGAATGAATCTAGTAACTGTTTTTGTGCCTTTTCAGCCATTACATCTTTTTGAGAAGATGTATGGGGGCTAGCAGTTGTCTCGGTTTAAATACTACTCATCTATGTAGGAGACAGAGCTACTGGGTTGACTACAGAACCTTCCTTATGTGGTGCACTAGGCACTATCTCCCTCACGCTCATTCATACTACTTTTAGTGGTAAAAGAGTGTTGGTTGGTTCTGTTTTTGTGTTTGTCTTTACAGTCTGGGATAGACGTTGTGGGTTTTCAACCTCATGACTGTTAATGAAAGAAAGTCATTGGAGACTGAACCTGTAACACAGAATATATGGTAATAGAGAGAAAATGATTTACAATAGTGATTTCAAAAGATTTTACATGAAATAAGAAATCACTAATGTAGAAAGAAGTTTAATTTTTATTTTTCATTATGAATGAGTTTTTGATAAAACATTGATCACTTAGGGTAAAGTCTAAGTAATTCTCATTCATGTCAAAAGCTTACAAATATCTGCAACATAATGTTAACAACATATCATTGACCGATACTTGTCAAGTACTTTAGATACTAATTGTTATGTTGTATTATCAATATACCACTGCACATATAGAACAATATGATTGTGCCTAGTGATAAGATAGTTATTAATATGACGACTCTACTTATTCATATAAAATTATAACTTCTGTTAGAGTGCCATACCATGTCCTTGACGATTGCTTGAGCAGTATACTAGTTCATACCAACCTGAAGTGAGACTGTGAAGAAGAGATTGCATAGTCCAATAGATCTGCAGCTGCAAAGTCCATGAACTGTGGTGCATTGACTCCCTCTTTTGACTCACCAATCAGGAGTACACTTGTACACATCTTACTAGAGTCCAATTCCAAGTGTAATGTGCATCAGCTGCCTGATATGTCGTAATATTCTCAAGTCTCGTCACTGGTGCTATATGTTAGATACTGCTTCCTGATAATAACCTAGCACACTATACAAAATTTCACTGATAACATATCCAGCTTGCAAACAGCCATATCCCTCAGATAAACCTTTGCTGTTATCTCCAAAGGTAACCAGGGGGCTAGCTTTCTCAATCCACATATGATAGCAGGGCTCTATCTCCGGTCATATGTCTTGATGATCCACTGTCAAGAATCCACACTACCGGTTACACCTGTATACTGCCCTGCACTTCAAATGGATTAGACCTTCTTCGGAACCCAAACTTGGTTGGGCCCGACATACTTGTAGGATTGTCCTTTGTCAGGCAAAACAACATTTTTAATTTTAATGATCTCAACATCCTCAATGACTGAACATTTGACCTTGTAAACAGCCTTAACAAATTTCTGTTTAAGCTTAGGCACAAATGTCTCCTTTCTAGCCTTAGAAGGACTAGCAGTCTTAGACCTATCATGCTTCTTGTTATTCACATGCTGACGAGGAGTAGTCTTATCATTAGACACATGCTTACCATTAAAATAAGCATACATCATATTAAAAGCACAAGACATACAATTAGAAACACTACATGCTTTATGAGAGTGATTAACAACAGGTAATTTATGCATGGTAGTCATGGCATTATTGTTATCCAACTCATGTGTGTCTGAGTTAGTCTCAGTTGCTTTCACAACTTTGACTGGAACTTTCGACTCACTTGACTTGGAAACAATCTTCTCATAAGCAAGATCTTCAGCACGTATTTCTTCTTGAATAACAGAAGAGGTCGCATCAAATAGTTCAGCAATTGATGCTTTATAGAGGGGTTCATCAACACCCTTAAGCACATGTGGTACTTCCCTCCCTTTAGCACATACATGAGGAGGGGAGTTTATGCCTAATTCTCCAATAGCAGCATTGTAATCATAACCTATTCCAGATGTTTGATTAACAGCTTGCTTACTGTAGAACTCTTTAGCCTTCGAACAAGAATTGAAGTAGGCTCTAACCTTAGTCTCAAGACCTGTGATCTTGTCTTTGAGAATAGTTTCGAGTTTTCTATAACAGTCAACTCTATTCTCTAGAAAAGATACCTGTTCTTTTAATTTGTCTTGATTAATGTGCACAAGTCTTAATTCATTGACCTCTTTCTCAAGGTCTGTGATCTGTAAACTTAACAGTTCATTATCACGACGTGCACAATCTAAGTTACCTCTTAGATGATAAACCATTTCAGCATCAGAAAGTTTTACCTCTATTCTTGACGATGAAGCTTTTCCATCAATAGCCATAAGAGCAAGATTTCCCTCATCTTCATCTTCACTGTCAGTATCATCCCAGCTTCTTCCCTTTGCCAGATAAGCCCTTTCAGAGTTCTTTCTTACTTGCTTTGGCTTCCTATATTCTGTGGCAAAGTGTCCCAACTCATTGCAGTTATAGCATCTAATGGTGCTTCGATCAACCATCCCTGTTTTGTACCCACCACTGCTGGTGTTAGAGGATGAAGATCCACCTTTCTGGAATTTGTTGTAGTTGGACTTGTACTTAAGCTTGGGATTCCTCCTGAATCTGACATGGGAGAATCTCTTGACAATTTGGGCCATTGATTCATCTTCCAATTGCTCCAGCTCTTCCAAGGAATAAAAATCATCACTTGATTGATTTGTAGTAGGAGGATCATATTCTGCTACTAACTCATTTTCCTCACCCTTGGAAAACTGTACCATTCTTTCTAACTGTTGAGATTGTTGTTGTTGTTGACCTTCAGCTACAAGTGCAGTAGATGTGCTGACCATTCTATCCTTCCCGTAGACTTCCTTCTGTTGAATCTGCTCCAACTCATAGGTTTTTAACACTCCATAGAGCCTGTCCAAAGAAATCTCACTCAGATCTCTAGCTTCTCTAATGGCAGTGATTCTATGTTCAAGATGAGCTGGCAGTGTTAAAAGGAACTTTTTGTTGACCTCCCTGATTGAATAATACTTTCCATTGATGTTCAGGTTATTGATCAACGCATTGTACCTCTCAAACACTTCAGTAATTCCTTCTCCTAGATTTGATTTGAAATGTTCATATTCAGAGGTTAGGATTTCCAACTTGTTCTCCCTAACTTCCTCTGTGCCTTCATTAATCACCTCAATAGTTTCCCACATGTGTTTGGAATTTTTACAGTTCATCACATGTCTGTTTATCAAGGGATCAAGGGAATCAATTAATATTAATTGAAGGCTGGCATCCAAGGAGGCTTCTTCCTTCTCAGCAGGAGTAAAATCTCCAGGCTCTTTTGGATAGGTTCTAGCTTCAGTAGTCACCACACCATCTATTATTACCTCCGGTTCAATAACCATCGGAGTTTTTATACCCTTCTTTAACAAGTTTGAATATTTGGGATTTGCAACTTGTAAGAATAATAGCATCTTCTTCTTCCACATGATATAATTCTCTTTATCAAATTGTGGAATTTTAACGGTTCCAACTTTATGTGAAGTCATTATGAATTTTTGAATAAATAAAAATTTAAGGAGTTGAAAAATCACAAAAGTCTAGGATCTTGATTTGTTCGTTAATCAGAAGGCTCTGATACCAATTGTTAGGTCCCAATGTGTTTGTAGAAGGGGGGGTTGAATACAAACAGTACCGAATAATCGAATTAAATGCGGAATAAAAAATGTGAAACAAAATTCAAGTTAAATAAAAATATTATTAAACTTGAAAGGTGTTACAACAACTGTATCGATTACAAGGTATTAATCTCAAATCAATTATCACAAATCTAGAATAAATTCGACATGAACTTTTTCTATTTTTGCAATAATTAGAATCAAATGCTAAACGCGATTTGAGATTAAGTTCTAGGGATTTTGATCCGCTAGATTGTTACACAAGAACAAGATAAAGATTTCTAGTTGATTGGATTTAACTTTGCAATCTAGAAATTGATCTTTGAATTTCAGCAGAGAACAATGAAATATTTCTTAGGCGGCTGCTGTGTTCTTGTATTTTTCAGTCTGTTGGATGGATAAAATGAACTGCTGCTTGTCTGCTTCTTTTTAATCAACAGAATAGAATTGAACTGGCAAGACAATCCTGAGCTCAGCAAGACAATCGGTAGGACAATGGATTGAACTAGCAAGACAATCTGAATGAACTAGCATGACAATCAGAATGAACTAGCATGACAATCAGAATGAACTAGCAAGACAATCCTTCTCCTAGTGTAACTTTCGGTGAGACTATTGAAAATGGCCGAGCATGACAATCGGTATGACAGTCCTGATTGTCATGCTAGTTCATTTTCAATTGTCTTGCTGATTTAATGCAAATTTTAATCCAATTTAAATTCTGAAAATTCCTAAAATTAATTCAGAATTAATTAATCAATTAATTCAATTAATAAATAAATTATTCTTCGCAGATATAATTTATTTTCTTAATTAAATTAGATGACTTAATTAATTAATAGAGAATTAATTCTAGTCTTGAGCAGCAACCATTCTTCTGCAAATCTTCTGAAAATCACTGAAAATTATGAATCAATTCCACCACTTCAACGTTGACACTCGATGTACTGTCTGGTTCATGAGTGACTAACTTCCGTGACGTTTCTTCATGTGTTGACTTTGATACTCTGATTTTCTTCAGATTAAATCCTTGTAATTAATGATACTCTGACGAGATCTCTGTCACTTGATTAAATCCACGATCTTGATTTATATCACTGAGGCATGATCAACTTCTTGAACTTCTTCCAGTGAATTAACTCCTCAAGTTTGTAGATGAACCTTGTTTCTGAATCCTTTGACAGATATTACTTTGCGAGATCTCTCTGACGGTCGATCCACTATTTACTTATTATATTCTTATTTGAGTTGAGTTGAATCCTCGAATATATAAATAGGCTATGACATATGACTTACAAAAACTATTGGTGAAATTTGTTTCTGAATTTCCTGATGAGTAGTCATCTTTGAAGCAATCAAAGATTCTTTAATCTAATTGATTTGAGTAGTAGTTGCTTCATGAGCTGTGTGTAAGGATCTGACAACTAAAGTTGATGCTTTCAGATGATTCGGCATATCAGGATTTGTACTGGAAATAGGATATGTATCGTCTTTCCAATGAGCATTCCGGAGATTATCAGAATAATCATGCTTCTTCTTAGCATCTAACTCTTTCAGTTTTTGTTGTCTCACATTCATAGGCATATCTTCAAGGAAGAAAAGATTATCCTCATGATCTATAATAGCATTAGAAACATTAGTTCTTCACCATCATTAGATTCTTCAACAACCGGATTTTGCACTAATTGTTGAACTTCATCACCAGCTTTAGCATGTAGAATAGAATTAAAAATTGGTGTAATATGTGATCTAGTGGCTTCATAAGCTTCCACACCTTCAGCAATTAACTCCACATCTTGAAGTATTGTAGATAAATGAATTGGAGCTTCAAGGTTAACTTCCAGAACTTCAGTTCCTCTAACATGCTGTGGTGATTCTGAAATGGATGAAACTTTATGAATTGACTGTTGTCCCACTACATCTTCAACAACAACAAGGATTTCCTTAGATGATGAAAAAGTGGAGTAAATGGACCATTTTTCAACAAAACAGGGATTGTCTCTTGTGGTGGAATAGTAGAATGTATGGACTACAAGAAAGTATCAGTACTTAGGCTTGCAGGGAGATTAATAGCCCTTGGTAGATCAGAGTGTTCTTGATGTTTAACATACTGTTGTTCATCATTTGTTTCTTAAATAATCTGAGCACTTGCAAACATATAGTAAATAAAACTTAATCTCTCTATTCTTTTAAAGTAGTCTCACTACTCCTCACACCACACATCTCATGACTTTTAATAGTCAGAGCTTCCTCACATGGATTACTAAATCCTATCTCTCATCTACCTCTCCTTTTGCCAGGAAGGATCCCGCTTCTCTTAAATTCTGTTTTTCTCTCAATCTTTTCACACATCTCACATAAATAGGCTCAGAAAGATTATCCTACAGAAATAAGGGGTGGCTAAAGAAGGGTGATCTATGATCATACAACTAGAGGTAGTCCTTTAATAAGGTCTAGGAGTAATCATGCCAATAGGATTTATATCAAGAAAAATATAAAAAATGCTGAAAGAACTAGATCAGTATTTAGAATAAATGCTGATAAAGTAATAACAATATTATACCTTGTGAATACACAATTAAGCCCACAATTGATACTGTGGTTATGATAGTTGTTGTTCATCAATAATGAGAACCTCCATTTGAATTGGAGAGCATTTGATCAGGTTACTGTCATGTACCATGATCCCAAACCTTGTTCTTCTTGCAAAGAACTAACACTTGAATGTGTTTATTGAAACTTATCACATAGTTTTCGGTAAAAACTGATGAAACCTCTGTGTCTCTGTTGGTATCATTTAGATCTACCTCAGCAAGTAGTGTCTAACCAACTAAATGTTATTTCTGAGTGGTGAGCACAATTGAAAAATTATGTCACTTAATTTTTGGCAACATCTGAGAAATAAATTCAAGTGTTTCAGTTGTGAGAAGAAATTTAAGATTTAAGATGTGTAATGTTAAGAAATGAGTGTGAACAACTTTCTTGATGATAAAATCAAAGTTTAATGATTCTAAAAGGAATGTAACACTCAAAGATAATAATCCTCATTGACTAAGAATTAAATCTTCCCTAAATTTCTTCTTTAACAACAGTTACCTCATGCAGTTTGCTCAATCTGTACCGAAGTGATCACATGAACTTAAATAGAGATTAGTTTAATCACATGCACTATTAAAAATATATGAAGTTTAGCATGAAGTATTGCTTTGAATATAACATTTAAAAGCATTTCAGCACACACAAAATAGTAAACAAGTAGTCATATAAGATAGCAAATAAGCTTAAATTTTTTTGTTAAACATAAAGAAGATGAATACAAAGAAGAATCATAAAACAGTCCTAACACAAGCTAGAAACTATAGCTAGAAACTATCCCATCTTCAAATTATTCAGAGCTTCTTGCATCTTCATGACTCGGCGGTGATAAATCCTACTCATTGTGCCTGCAAGAGAGATGATATTCTATTGTAGTTCAAGAGCTGCTTGACGAGCATGTTCCGCCAGTTCAGCACGGAGTTCTTCTTTAAAAAGAATTTATGCGATAAAGAAATGTAATTCCAACTGATCATCCCAAGAGAGATGGTCATAGAATGAATTTGGAACTTCATTTGGGTGATAAACTTCACCACCAATACGAACCTTAAGTTCGTATGTATCAAATTACATCTTTTCATCACTAGGATTAAATTTTGGTAGATAACATCCACTTCTGCGTGTGTAAAACTGGAATTGAGCCATTTTGATAAGTAAGGTTGTGTTAGATATATTTGATAATGTCATGGCTAATATAATTTATGTTTAGATTTCAGATCTTACTTAACAGGACAAATCAGTACTTAACTGTTGATCAGTACTTATACTGGAAGTCAGGACTTAAGGATATCAGTACTTATATTATCAAGAGATAACCATCAGAAGTTAGATATCAGAACTTAAGTGCTGAAGGATGATCAGAGAAGGACAGTAGCTGATTAAAGGAAAGAAGATCGAGATAAACATAAGAAGAGATATGCATGAAGAAGGAATTCCGTGAAGAATGGAATACTTGGAAGAAAAGATATCTGATTGATATATTTTAGGAAGCAGAATTATATTCCATATCAATTAGCGATTATCTTGTAACTGTGTAGTATATAAACACAGACATAGGGTTTACACTAGAAGTGTTATCATATATTCGAGAAGTTTATTCATTGTAACCCTAGCAGCTCTAGTGATATTTGTTCATCACTGAGAGGTAACAGTTCCATACTGTAACAGAGTTTATTGTTTCAATAAAGTTTGTTTTCTGTTACTTAATATATTAAAGTTCAATTTGATTGTATTATACACTGTATTCACCCCCTCTACAGTGTGTGTGACCTAACAAGTGGTATCAGAGCTAATCTGTTAACACACATACAGCTAAAGATCCAAACACAATCATGTCTGACACAGAAACTCCAACTAAGCCTACCAAAACTGAAGAACCTCCAAAGCCACAAATTCAAAGTCGGTATGAGACTATCAGAGTTCCCATACTGAGACCATCTGAATATCCCATATGGAAGGTAAGGATGACCATGTTCCTGGAAGCAACAGATCCAGAATACCTTGATAGAATCAAGGAAGGGCCTCACAAACCAACCAAGCTCGCTGTTGCAATTGCAGGTGAAGCAGCAAAGACCGTACCAAAGGAGAAGAGTGATTATACTGCTGAAGATATAGCATCAATTGCTAAGGATGCTAAGGTACGACACTTACTGCATAGTGCCATTGATAATGTAATGTCAAACAGGGTAATCAACTGCAAGACTGCTAAGGAGATATGGGATGCTCTGGAAATAAGGTGTCAGGGAACTGACACAATTAAGAAGAACAGGAAGACAATACTCACTCAAGAGTATGAACACTTTGACTCAAAGACTAATGAGTCATTGAATGATTTATATGATAGATTTGTCAAACTTTTGAATGATTTGTCATTGGTTGATAAAGAGTATGATCTTGAAGATTCAAACCTTAAGTTCCTGTTAGCTCTTCCTGAATGCTGGGATTTGAAGGCAACGACAATAAGAGACAACTACAATCTTGATGAAACAACTCTTGACGAAATCTATGGAATGCTCAAGACTCATGAGCTTGAGATGGAACAAAGAAGCAAGAGGAAAGGAGGAAAGTCAAGGACAGTTGCTCTTAAGGCTGAAGAAGAATTCCCCAAAGCAGCTTCCTCAAGGAAAGACAAGGGTAAAGCTCTTGTCATAAAGTCTGAAACTGAGTCATCAAGTTCTGAAAGTGATGATGACTCAGATTCTGAAAGCTTGCCTGAGACTGATGCTGATGAGGAGATGATGAAGCTGTGTGCTCTTATGGTGAAAGGAATCACAAAGATTGCATACAGGAAATTCAGGAAGGGAAAGAAGTTTTCCAGGAAAGTCATAAGTTCTGATAAGAAGAATTTTAGAAGATCTGAAGGCAGAGGAGGAAAGTCTGACAGAGGAGATTACACCAATGTTAAATGCTATAACTGTGGTGAGAAAGGCCACATATCTCCTGATTGCAAGAAGGTAAAGGGTGACAAAGGCAAGGCTCTTGTCACAAAGCAGAAAAGCTGGACAGACACCTCAGACTCTGAAAGTGAGGAAAACTATGCATTGATGGCAAATGCTGATAAAGAAAGTGCTGAGAGCAGTTCTGAAGCTGCTGAAACAAAGGTACCTCAGACTACTTATGCTTTTCATACTGATGATATTAATGAGTTGAGAAGATATCTTAAAACCATGTTTGTTAGTTATAGAGATCAAACTTTAACATGTGAAAGATTAACTTCTGAAAATCTTGCATTTAAGAAAAGAAATGATTTCTTAGAAAAAGAGTTAGTCATGTTCCATCAAACTCAGAAGGATAGAGATGATGCTTTTTATGTTAGGGATGAAGTGCTAAAAATGAATGAATCTCTAAAAACTGAGTTAGAAAAGGAAAGAGAGATTATCAAGACTTGGACTAACTCTGGCAAAATAACTCAAAATTTGCTAAGTAGTGGAAACTGGAAAGAGGGCTTAGGTTATGGAGAAGATAAGAATGATAAAGGAACTGAAGAAATTAAGCTTGTTGATAAGCAAAAGCCAAAGTTAAAACCTGTTAAGTTTGTAACTGTAAAGTATGGAAATGAGAAATCAGAAGTTAAAAAGGAATTAACTTCTGACAAAATAAACAGGAAAAGACAGCTGAAGTGAACATAGGCTTAATGACAAAGAAGCAGCTTAAGCATAAGTTGAAAGATGTTAAGGATGCAAACAAGGTAAAATCACCTAGGAAAAATAGGAATGGAAATGAAGGTGTGAATAAAAGCAATAATTATAAACCTGTTCCTGATGCTCCTAGGAAAACATGTCATAACTGTGGAAGTTCTAACCATCTGGCTTCTTTTTGTAGGAAGAATAAGAATATTAACTCCTTACCTTCAAAATCAGGAGTTAAGAGTCAGTCTGTTAGATACAAACCACAAAATCCTTATTTTCATTGTGGTAGTTTATGGCATTCCATTTATACTTGTAAGGAATATCATAGTTTGTACTATGATTATTATCAAATAAAACCTTCTTTGAAGAAAGTTTCCATTGTTCCTTCTAGTGTAAATTCTGATTCAAAGTCTGATAGTGTAAGTTCTGATAAGAAAAATGTTAACATAAACTCTGATGCTAAATTCGCTGCAAATGTTAACAAACTTAATAAAGCCAAAGGATCCAAGCAAGTCTGGGTCCTTAAAACTAATAATTAGTGGTCTTTGTGATTGCAGGGCAACAGGAAAAATATTCTAGTTCTGGACAGTGGATGTTCAGGACATATGACTGGAAATAAGGCCCCTGCTATCAGACTTTGTGGAGAAAGCTGGCCCAAGTGTTTCTTATGGAGATGGCAACATTGGAAAAACATTGGGATATGGCAATATCAATCTTGGAAATGTCATAATTAAAGAAGTAGCTCTGGTCTCAGGACTTAAACACAATCTACTCAGTATAAGTCAAATCTGTGACAGAGGTTATCATGTTGATTTCTTTGAAGAACACTGTGAAATTGTGAGTAAATCTAAAGGCAAAGTTGTTCTGAAAGGATACAGGCGTGGTAACATTTATGAAGCTAAGCTTTCAACAAGTACTGATGGTTCTTCAATCTGTCTGATGAGTAGAGCATCAATTGAAGAAAGCTGGAATTGGCATAAGAAACTCTCGCATTTAAATTTCAATAATATAAATGAACTGGTCAAGAAAACTCTTGTGAGAGGACTTCCAAAGTCAGTATTTGCTCCTGATGGTCTTTGTGATTCCTGTCAGAAGGCCAAACAAAGAAAATCTTCATTCAAGAGCAAGACTGAATCATCAATTCTTGAGCCTTATCGTCTACTACATGTTGATCTATTTGGTCCAGTAAATGTCATGTCTATTGCAAAGAAGAAGTATGCGTTGGTCATAGTGGATGAGTTCACCAGATACGCATGGGTGTATTTCTTGCACATAAAAAGTGAAACTGCATCTATCTTGATTGATCATGTCAAACATCTGGATAAAATGGTCAAAGATTCTGTGAAAATTTTAAGGAGTGATAATGGCACTGAGTTCAAGAATTTGATAATGGAAGAGTTCTGCAAAAACCATGGAATAAAGCAGGAATTTTCTGCTCCTAGAACTCCACAGCAAAATGGAGTTGTTGAAAGGAAGAATAGAACTCTCATTGAAGCTGCACGTACAATGCTTGAAGAAGCAAAGCTTCCAACCTATTTCTGGGCTGAAGCTGTGCAGACTGCTTGTTTTACTCAAAATGCAACACTCATTAACAAGCATGGAAAAACACCATATGAGATGGTGAAGAAAAAGAAGCCAAATCTGAAATACTTTCATGTATTTCGATGCAAGTGTTTTGTTCTCAAGACTCATCCTGGACAGCTATCAAAGTTTGATCTAAATGCTGATGAAGGAATCTTTGTTGGATATCCACTTTCCACAAAAGCCTTCAGAGTCTATAATTTGAGAACAAAAGTTGTCATGGAATCTATTAATGTCTCTTTTGATGACAAGAAGATTACTGGTCTTGAAGATTTCATTGACCATGATCAGCTGAGATTTGAAAATGAAGACTTAAATTCTGATACTGAAAATCCTGAAAGTCTAAGTCCTGATACTGTAAACTCTGATGGATTAAACTCTGATGTTATTGAAACTGTGGTGACTACGTCAAAGGAAGATGCACCTATGCAGGGGGAGCATACTCAAGATCCTACCACATCTCAAGAAACATCAGAACATGCATTTGGCTCTTCAAGTTCTGATTCGTCAAGTTCTGATAAGCCAAGTTCTGATAGTGCTGAAAATCTAAATACTGAAGAATCCAACTCAGAGAGCATAGTTTCAGGGAGAGAATCAGAAAATGAAAATGAAGATAGCATGGATCATGGGGGAGCATCCAGTTCTAGAGAAAACCTTCCATCTGCAAGGAAGTGGACAATATCACATACACCTGATTTGATAATTGGAAATCCTGATGCAGGTGTCAGAACTAGAACAGGTACTTCAAATGAATGTCTCTACAATTCTTTTCTCTCTCAGACTGAGCCAAAGAAAGTGGAAGAAGCTCTTCAAGATGCTGATTGGGTGCAAGCAATGCAGGAAGAGTTAAATGAATTTGAAAGAAACAAAGTCTGGACCCTAGTACCAAGACCAAAGAATAGATCTGTTGTTGGTATAAAGTGGGTATTCAGAAACAAAACTGACAGTGATGGCATAATTACAAGGAATAAGGCAAGGCTGGTTGCAAAAGGATATTCTCAACAGGAGGGAATTGATTATGATGAAACATTTGCACCAGTTGCTAGGTTAGAAGCCATAAGGATATTTTTGGCTTATGCTGCTCACAAAAAGTTTACTGTCTTTCAAATGGATGTGAGAAGTGCTTTTCTCAATGGAGAATTGGAGGAGGAGGTATATGTTGAACAACCTCCAGGCTTTGTAGATTCCAAACATCCAGATTATGTCTACAGGCTTGATAAAGCACTTTATGGACTTAAGCAAGCTCCTAGAGCATGGTATGAGACTTTAGCTCAGTTTCTTCTGGAAAGTGGATTCAACAGAGGAACAATAGACAAAACACTGTTCTACCTCAACCATAGAAAGGACTTACTTCTGGTCCAGATTTATGTTGATGATATCATTTTTGGGTCTACAAATGACAAACTTTGCAAGAAGTTTGCCAAACTAATGCAGTCAAGATATCAGATGAGTATGATGGGGGAACTTAGCTATTTTCTGGGCCTTCATGTCAAGCAGAATGAAGAAGGCACTTTTATTTGTCAAACCAAGTACACCAGAAACTTGCTGAAGAAATTTGGAATGCAAGATTGTTCAAGTGCATCCACTCCCATGGCCACTGCAACAAAACTGGATAAGGATACTGGTAAATCAGTAGATATTACTGACTACAGAGGTATGATTGGCTCTCTACTCTATCTAACTGCTAGTAGACCTGATATCATGTATGCTACCTGTCTTTGTGCAAGATTTCAAGCAGATCCAAGAGAACCTCACTTAACAGCTGTAAAAAGAATCTTTAAGTATCTTAAAGGAACAGCTGATCTGGGATTATGGTATCCTAGAGAATCAGATTTTAAACTTATAGGTTACCCAGATGCAGATTTTGCAGGTTGCAAAATTGACAGGAAAAGCACAAGTGGAAGCTGCCAATTTCTTGGAGGCAGATTGGTTTCTTGGTTCAGCAAGAAACAAAAGTCAATTTCCACATCAACTACAGAAGCAGAGTATATTGCTGCAGGAAGCTGTTGTGCACAGATTCTTTGGATGAAGAATCGGTTACTGGATTATGGGTTAACATATTTCAAAATCCCTATTTACTGTGATAATCAAAGTGCTATTGCTATGACAGGTAATCCAGTTCAACACTCTATGACAAAGCACATCAGCATCAGGTACCACTTCATAAGGGAACATGTGGATGAAGGTACAGTGGAATTGCACTTTGTTCCAACAGATCAACAACTAACAGATATCTTCACAAAACCACTATGTGAAGCCACTTTTACAAGATTGGTAAATGAACTTGGAATGGTTTCAGGTTCTTTTTCTAAATCTGTCTAGTTTTGTTCTGATGCATCAGACTTTATGATCAGTATTTACATAATGTAATCTCTTTGTTTATTCTGTGATTAATTGAAATACGCGTTTAAGTATTAATTGTTGTCTGATATATGTTTCTAAACTCTGATAAGTGATATGTCTGTTCAAGTAACTATTCAATCCTATAAGGATAACTGTGCTAGATACTGACCTAGTAGTCTTCAATAAACAAATGATTCCATGTAAGAAGTAATTATTTCAGTGGAAATCTTATGACACTAGCAAATTCTGATAATTGAGCTTAGTTGAGTTTACTTTGTTTATCTTATTACTAAGTCACAAATTAGAATAATGCTACTCATCTGTTAAGTTCTGATACTAGTAAAACTGCTGAATGTACTAAGTGCTGATAAACCTCACTTATCAAAAGAAAAAGAAAAAAGATCAGAGAATAAAATCAGGTACTCCTTTGAGATCTAGAGTAAAAATGTGGAAGGGACGACCCAAGTGCATTACTGGTATTAGGTAAATATGCATTAGAAAAGCAAAATATTTTCTTGGTGACTTTTCACACTCTATGATTACTGGAGAAATACTCTGATAATAGCATAAATTCTGATAAGCAGTCGTGACTCACTTACACTGAAAAGCCACTGTAAAATAGAATTTCAAAAGATGCATAAAATTAGCACAAAACAGTTGAGGTGGACTCAAGCATGAACTCATTCATCAGTAGGTTTCAGGACAATGACAGCTCTTTAGCAAAATTTTAGTTATGCCTTATTTCTAAGATGTACTGAAGTGAATCAGACTTTACTCTTTGTCTGTTATTTAGCTTAATGCACACACTAATCACTCCATCTGAATGATGAAAATTTCTGTGGAGGTCTATGTTATTTTAGATAAACAGTCATTGTGTCATTTTGCACAAATTCTGAGGACAAGCTCTGGTTGCATATTCTGATGATTAAGTTCTGAAGAGTATAACTCAGAACTTGTATGAGGACTTACTAAGATAGGCATTCCTTTTTCAAGTTTAGAAATTATGTTCTGATGACTGTTAAGTTCTGATATAAGTCTAAGTTCTGATATTACAGTCTAATGTTTTACTTGACTTATATGTGCATAAAATTTGATAACAGTCTCAGTTAATACTTGAATATGTTGAAGTGGAAGATTAATAGTCACTATGATTAGGATTAATGGTATTCGTACTTGAACAGTCCACTGTTACTTGTTTCTTGTGCGCTTTAAACCATGTTTCCTCTTTCCAATGAATGTTATTCTTTTTCAAAGTCTAGGGAGACGAGGTAGAATTAATTCTACCTGTCAGCATTAAATACTTTTACGTCTCCTGGCATTCTCTTGCCTATATAAGCAGCCACTTCACATCAGCCTTCCCATCAAATTCTTTCTCACACACTTACCTTCATACTTTTTCTTTCAAAAACACAATGGTCAGATACAACATGTTTTTGAACTACCAAAACTTCAATATGGAGCTAAGCTGTGCCGATTGGCAGCAGGAATGGCATGTCACAGCCATTCCTGAGGAGATATGGGACTCTGTCCCACAGGAGGTACTGACCCACCTCCTGTTCTTCTATATGGATTACCATCGCCATCTGGAGCGATTGGAGGAGGAAAGACTGGCAGCTCTCCGCCAGCAAGAGCGAATCATCAGACTCACCATTCTGTTTATCGAGAGTAGGAAGAAGAAGAAATGATTTAATTTTGTCTTCTTCCTGTTTTTCTTCATCATCAGCTTTGTCAGGCTTCTTAGCTAGGACTAAAGCAGTTGACGTTAGGTTTAGTAGCTAGGGAAATCTTGTATAAGTACTGATGTAATTTCCATTTCATAAATGTATTCTCTTGATATATTAATGAAATTTGTTTTTGCTTCAAGATTTTGTCTCTAAGATATTTGGTAATGCATTGATAAATCCTGATTGATATTCTGATGACCATATAAATTCTGTTTTAATTTAAGTTCTGATTTTTTTTATCAGCACTTACTCATCTAATTTATCTTGGTCATTTTTAGGTGATTTACTTTCAGAATATTAATGATGCAGTGAAAATTAATTAACTCAGTGGGAACGGTTTCAATTTTGAATTAAAACTGTTTCACCTTGATTAATGGAATATCTGGGTAAGTGGAACAGTATTTCCTTGAAAACAGGCAACTAGGTAAGTAATGATTCCTGTTTTCTCGAGCCCAGTAACTATCCGTTATTATTGCATGTCTGACAGGTGTCCAACGGACATTTTTGTTCAGAGTATAAGTACAACAGAGAGAGGATTTCTTTAATCTTTTATTTTCTTCGTATTTTTTTTCTCTTTACTTACTTTTACTCTCTTTCTTCTCACGTTGGTTTTTCATACAGACATCTTATCAAACACCTAACAGGCACTTTTGAATCTCAATTTTTCACATGGCACCTAAGGATTTAATCATTGAGGGAGCTAAGTTTGTTCCAAACAACTATGCTGCAATTCTTGATCATGCTGAAGCTCCATCTGAATTGCATTTTGTGCAAGATCTTCTTGCACACAATGAGATTGGGTATGCATTAACTCAGCCTGAAGTCTTTTCGAGTCAACAAGTTCTGACGTTTTGGAGGACTGGGCACTTTGATGATGGTGGTAAATATGGCACTCCCAGTATTGTTTTTGAAGTGGGTGATTCATCTTATGCAGTCACTCCTGGTACAATACGTAAAGCTCTACATCTCCCAGAAAATTGTACTTTTTCAACTCCAGAGGAATCAGCACTTCAGGAGTTAATGGCTGATTTGGGATATGAAAAGAGTTTGGCAAAGCTTGGGCAGTTAAAAAGGGCTAATATCAGAAGAGAATGGAGTTTCTTCTTTGACTGCATCACCAAAGCTTTTGGGAACAAATGTTCGAATTTTGATGCTATCCCAATTCTGAGTCAGCACATAGGGTATGCTATTATCCATCAAACTCATTTTGATTTTGCAACTGGAATAATTGGTTTTATTGGGGATAGGATGACAGAGGATAGGAATGTTGTCTATTCTGCTAGATTCTGTCAACTTATATATACTTTTTGTACTGATGAACCTCAATTACTCAGTTCCTCAACCCCACCTTTTAGAGTTGCAAAACGATACTTTAATGATCTGGTAAATGCTGATACTAAGAAAACAGTGGTTAGACCATTACAGATTCCTCAGTCTGTAAAACAGATCCTAGTAAATGCTGATCCTGATACTTATAGATCTGTTTACTCTGATGTCCAACCAACCACAAACACCCAAAAACCATCATCCTCAGCACCTACCACTCATTCTAGTTAACCTACCCTCATGACTTATCTCAAATCCTATCTCTCTACTTCATAGACTGTTCAACCCTCATCCTCCAAGCCAAAGAGGACAAAGACTGTTCCTCAAACACCTTAAAAGAGAAGGAGGACTGTACTGAGAGATGAATCTGATACTGAGGAACAAGTTCCTTCTTCAGAACCTGTTGTAGGTGAAGCTGAGAAAGTGACTTCTCAGAAGGATTCTGAAATTGGGGTATCTAGGCTTCTCAAACGACTTAGAAGAATGACAATTCCTGAAACTCCCAAGGAATCCAAATCAACAAAGAGATACAAGAAACAGAGGGCAAAAAGGCCAGTTTCAGATGATGAAGAGGAAGCAGCTAAGGAAGGGGATCAGGAATCTCTGATCTCACAAGACAAGGAATTTGCTCCAGTCACTTCTTCTCCATCAACTCCATCTCAGGAAGCTGTTTCTGAAAAGGCTAACACACCTTCTGTGTCTTCTGTTGATCCAGGCACAAGTGCTGATATTGATGTTCAAAACTTTGTTGTGCCTGCAGTACTTTTCTTAGAAGCTCCAACAACAAATAATCCTTCCACAACACCTGTTACTAATGCTGTTCAAACTCCAGAGTTATCAACAACACCTTCTCTGCATCAAGATGCTGATGATCAGAATTTAGGTGAGCATCAGGATATGGCTGTTGATCAGAACTTAGAACAAGATCAGCAATTAGAGGATGCTGAAGCCTCCATTGCTACTCACACTGTTGTCTTATCAGAAGATACTGATTCTTTAAGTTCTGATGCTGCAAATGCTGGAGATACTGGTGATGCTGCTCCAACTGTAGATGCTGATGAAGCAGGTTCTTCAGGACTTACTCCTCAATAGAATCTTCCTAAGTCTGAACCGGTTAAGAAGTTTGTTACCGGAGAAGCACCAGTACCTTGGAGTGAAACTCCTGCAGGTCAGGAGTGGACTAAGGAATGGAACTCAGTTTCATGTGTTCCAACTGAAAAGCATCTTGCTGAGCACTTGACTAAAGCTGATGAAATGTTAAATTCTGATGATTTCAAAACTCAGCTTAGAGTCACTGCATTGAGTACTAAACATTTACAAGGTCTTCATTCAACTACTCATGCAGAGCTACACAAGATTCAGGAGAACTTTATCAAACAGGAACAAGTTTGGAAAATTGATAAGAAAAAGTTCTTCCAGCCTACCATTGACAGGATTGCTTATATTGAGAAGACTCAAGATCATCAACAAGCTCAGATTGATGAAATTCTGAAAAATCAATCTTCTCAGCAATCACAACTAACTGAAATCCAATCCTCAGTGGAATTGCTTATCTATCTTCTACTACCCGCTGATGCCAAAAAGGGGGAGAAAGTGATTAAGTCCAAATGCAAGACTGACAAGACACTGAAAGGAAAGGATAATGAAACAGATGATCAAGGAAGCTCTGGAATGGGTAGAGGTCATAGTCAAGGTAGAGGATTCACATCAAGACAAGCTAGTCAAAGGACAAGTTCTGATACTGGGAAGAGAATAAGTTCTGCTACTGGTGAAAGGCTAAGTTCTGATGAACTTTTAGATCTTGATGAGGAAATGTCAAGACAGTTATTTCTTCAGGAAAATCCAGGAATGGACTTGGAAAGTTTAAAGGAAGAAGAAGCCAGACTTAAATCAGAGAAAGTCACATCTAAATCTGAAGCTTCTGGTAAAAAGCCACTTCCAAAACTCAAAGGCATTGTGATCAAAGAAAGGACACTTACTGAAGCAACATTGGCTAGATCACAACCACAGATAGATCCAAGATCCAAGGGTAAAGAAAAGGTTGGTGAACCTATCAAGATTTATGTACCTCCTGAGGATGAAGAAATTACTGATGAAAAGGATGATCTTGCTCTGACTTCAAGAAAAGTTTTTAAAACAACCTCTGACATGGCTCAAGTTGTTCAGAGTCAAGAAATTGTAAGTTCTGATATTCAGAAGAAGCAAGTTACCTCTGACATAGCTCAAGTTAACTTGATATCAGAAGATAGACCAAAGACACTCCTACCAGGATTCACTAAAGCAAAACAGACTCAACCTTTGAAGATTACTGCAAGTGGTTTTGAAGCAAGAGTAGTTACTGGAAAGGAAGCAAGAGATAAAACTGGATTGGGAAGTGCTGATGAAAGAAGAGTACACAACACTACCAATGATCCAACTTCCTTGAGTGAACCAGGTATTGGAGCAACTCCTGAGAGATTGAATCAACTGGAATCTGTATAGATGGTTTACCATACCTACTTGAAAGAATACATCATGTTATATTTCATGACAGATGGTAGGGTTTATCATATAAGACAAAATGCCATTCCATTGAGTATTTTGAAGAATTGGAGCATATACTTTTCTTACTTCAAGTGAATGACAGAATAACAGAAACTGCTGCAAACTACTTAAAAGAACAGATTCAGAGACAGAAATGGCTTTATTCTGTTAAGTCTGACAGCACATATGTTCCAAAGTACAGAGATCACAATGGTGATATTGTTGATATGAAGCCTAATACTGCACAGATCAGAACATATCTTGGTATTAAGGGACTTCAATTCAATCTGGAGTCTGACAAAGCTTATGTCATAAGACTAGATCAGGAGTTGAGAAAAGAAAAGATCAATGATCTCAGAGCTGCAATCTTTCAAACTGGTGAAGATACTGCAGAGCTTAAGGATGCCAAAAGGAGAATGATTGATGAACTCATATATGCTGAGAAATGTTTGTTGAAGAACTATCTCAGAACAACTCCTGACATCAGAGAGATCAGATGATGAAGCCAAGTCGAATATCTACAACTGCTTAAATTCTGATATTTGTACAGACTGAAGTTGTTATCAGAAGTTGAATATTGGTAAAGCTTTAAGGACTATAAGTTGTAGTTATCTAGTCTAATTCTCATGCATTTGTACTTAATGTTTTTGACATCATCAAATATCTATTAAACTTGTATATTATGCTAATTTACAAGTTGGGGGAGATTTTTAGATATATTTGATAATGTCATGGCTAATATAATTTATGTTTAGATTTCAGATCTTACTTAACAGGAGAAATCAGTACTTAACTGTTGATCAGTAGTTATACTGGAAGTCAGGACTTAAGGATATCAGTACTTATATTATCAGGAGATAATCATCAGAAGTTAGATATCAGAACTTAAGTGCTGAAGGATGATCAGAGAAGGACAGTAGCTGATTAAAGGAAAGAAGATCGAGATAAACATAAGAAGAGATATGCATGAAGAAGGAATTCCGTGAAGAATGGAATACTTGGAAGAAAAGATATTTCATTGATATATTTTAGGAAGCAAAATTATATTCCATATCAATTAGCGATTATCTTATAACTGTGTAGTATATAAACACAGACATAGGGTTTACACTAGAAGTGTTATCATATATTCGAGAAGTTTATTCATTGTAACCCTAGCAGCTCTCGTGATATTTGTTCATCACTGAGAGGTAACAGTTCCATACTGTAACAAAGTTTATTGTTTCAATAAAGTTTGTTTTCTGTTACTTAATATATTAAAATTCGATTTGATTGTATTATACACTGTATTCACCCCCTCTACAGTGTGTGTGACCTAACAGGTTGTGAATAGAATTTTGAGAAGATGATAAGTTGAGTATCAAAAAGAAAGTGAGTTGTTTTTATAAATGGAGGGTTGTATTTATAGCAGAGAGGTTTAGAAACGAAAGGGACTCTTTGATTAACCATAATGCAAATACACGATTACGTGTATCTAGGTAAACAAAAAGTAATTTCTCTTTTCAGATTCTTATTCCCAATGTAAATACTCAAGTATTACAAGATACTTGCATCAGTAACTAACCCATTTAAGCAATTAAAAGATATTCCACTATCTCACTATATAATTAAAAATACTGCTTAATAATTTCTTTTGAACAAGTTCAAAATAATCAATGAAGTATAACAATCAATCAAGTTTTGATCATTATCAGTATTTTAATTACGAATATCAGGACTTATCAGTCAAAACTGGGTTGACCAATATAAGAATTTATCAACTACTCACAGAACCTATTAGTCATAACAAGTTTAACTAATAACAGAGTATTTAAGCATAATCAGTAGTTCAACATGCAGTTTTCACATAAAATCATTTAGCACAATTTGCATGTTATTGTGGCATCAACATATAGCACAATAATAGGTATCTAAAAAGTACTAACAAATAATAAGATACCATGCTTCAATAATATCAGCAGACTTAATTATCAGAGTTTGAGAATTGTCCTGAAATCATTCCCAATTCATTCACCAATCTTGTGAATGTAGCTTCACATAGTGGCTTGGTGAATATATCTGCTACTTGCTAATCTGTTGGAACAAAGATCAATTCCACTGTACCAGCTTCCAAATGTTCCCTTATGAAATGGTACATGATACTGATGTGCTTTGTCATTGAATGCTGCACTGGATTTCATGTCATTGCAATAGCACTTTGATTATCAAAATATATAAGAATAGAAGAATAGTCTTACCCATAATCCAGTGATTAATTCTTCATCCATAGAATCTGAGCACAATAGCTTCATGTAGTAATCTATTCAGCTTTTGCAGTTGATGTGGAAATTGACTTTTATTTCTTACTGTACCAAGAAACCAATCTGTCACTAAGAAATTGGCAGCTTCCAGAAGTGCTTTTCCTGTCTATCTTGTATCCTGCAAAATCAGCATCTGAATATCCAATTAGCTTAAAGTCTGAATCTCTAGGATACAATAATCCCAGATTCATGGTGCCTTTGAGATACTTAAAAATTTTCTTTACAGCTAATAGATGAGGTTCTCTAGGATCAGCTTCGAACCTTGCACAGAGAAAGGTAGCATATATGATATCAGGTCTACTAGAAATCAGATTCAGGAGTGAGCCAATCATACCACTGTAGTTAGTTATATCTACTGAAGAACCAGTATTTAAATCTAACTTGGTTGTAGTGGCCATGTAAGTTGATGCAGTTGAGCAGTCTAGCATTCCAAATCTTTTGAGTAGATTCTTGGTGTACTTAGATTGATTTATGAAGATTCCTTCATTAGTCTGTTTAACTTGTAACCCCAGAAAATAACTCAGTTCTCCCATCATACTCATTTGATACCTAGACTACATTAGCTTTGTAATCTCTCTCAAAGTTTATCATTAGTGGATCCAAAATTGATATCATCAACATATATATATGTAGTAATA
Organism: Apium graveolens; assembly: GCF_009905375.1. NCBI lineage: Eukaryota > Viridiplantae > Streptophyta > Magnoliopsida > Apiales > Apiaceae > Apium > Apium graveolens. Next base: position 185,534,103 of record NC_133655.1, on the reverse strand, counting down.
ACAAGTCCTTACCTTGGTATTTATAAAAGAGAGTTTTTTCAATTGTACCTCTTGTGAAACCACTCTCTAGCAGAAATGGAGCAAGTGTTTCATACCAGGCCCTTGGAGCTTACTTCCGTCTATAGAGTGCTTTATCTAGTAAGTAGACATGATCTGGATACCTTGGATCAATGAACCCTAGAGGCTGTTCAACATAAAATTCCTCTCTGAGTTCTCCATTTAAGAATGCACTCCACATCCATTTGAAACACCTTAAACTTCTTTTAAGCAGCATAGGCAAGAAAGATTCTTATTGCCTCTAGCCTTGCAACTAGAGCAAATGTCTCATCATAATTAATGCCTTCTTATTGTGAGAAACTCTTTCCAACCAGTCTTGTTTTATTCCTTGTAATAATGCCCTCACTATCAGTTTTGTTTTCGAACACCCACTTTGTGCCAACTATAGATCTGTTCTTCGGTCTTGGCACAAGAGTCCAGACTTTGTTCCTTTCAAATTCATAGAGCTCTTCTTGCATTGTTGTGACCCAGTCAGCATCTTACAGAGCTTCTTCAACCTTCTTAGATTCAGTTTGAGATAGAAAAGAATGGTAGAGACATTCATTCTGAGTGGATTTCCTTGTTTTTACACCAGTATTAGGGTTTCCAATGATTAAGTCAGGTGTGTGTGACTTAGACCATTTTTTTGCAGATGGAAGTTGACTTCTTGAAGATGAACCTCCCCTTGATCCATGAGCTCTCTGTTATTTCTTTGATTAGTACCACTATTGTTTCCTGATGCTCCCCCTAAATCAATGTTCCCATTGTTATCAGTATTTGACTCATCAGAATTTGAAGAAGATGAGTCTAATGATCTTTCTACTGATGTCTCTTAAGATGAATCACTTATTGTAGTCTCTAGATTTGAATCATGTTGCTCCCCCTCAACATATGCTTCAGTGTTAGAAGTATTTCCACAATTCTGTGGAATCACAGAGCTTGGAGTGATATCAGGACTTACTGTATCAGAGTCAAGATTTAAAAGTTTAGCATACGATACTTCATTTTCAAATCTCAATTTGTCATGGTCATCTGCATCATCTAGACCTGTTATCTTCTTGTCATCAAAAGATACATATATAGATTCCTTAACTGTTCTTGTTCTCAGATTGTAAACTCTGAAGGCTTTTGTGGTCAACGGATAACTCACAAATATCCTTCATCAACTTTCAGATCAAACTTGGTTAGCTGCTCCGGATGAGTTTTGAGAACAAAACACTAAAAACAAAAAATATGAAAGAACTTCAAATTTGGTTTCTTTCCATTCACCATCTCAAATGGTGTTTTTTCATGCTTGTTGATCAATGTTGCATTTTGTGTAAAGCAAGCAGTTTGCACAGCCTCATCACAGAATTAGGTAGGCAATCTTGCTTCCTCTAGCATGGTTCTTACAATTTCTATCAGAGTTCTATTCTTTCTGTCAACAACTCCATTTTGTTGTGGAGTTCCAGGAGCAGAAAACTCATGGTTTATCCCCTTGAGTTTGCAGAACTCTTCTATAGAGCTATTCTTAAATTCAGTTCCATTGTCACTTCTGATGATCTTCACTTTGTATGTTGATCCTTTTTCCAGCTCCCTCATATGATCAAGATGAATGGATGAAGATTCATCCCTGGTGTGCAGAAAATACACCCATATGTATCTTGTATATTCATCAACAATTATAAGTGCATACCTCTTCTTGACAATTGACATAACATTCACTGGACCAAAGATATCAACATGAAGTAAATGATATGGTTCAAGAATTGAGGATTCAGTTTTACTCTATAAAAAAAATTTCCTTTGCTTGGCTTTTTGGAATGAGTCACATAAGCCATCAGGAGTAAAAACTGCATTGGGCAATCCTCTAACAAGATCTTTCCTCCCTAGTTCATTGATACTATTGAAGTTGAGGTGAGAAAGTCTTTTATGCCAGTCCCAGCTGTCTTCCATAGATGCTCTACTCAGTAAACAAACTTTTGAATTATCAATACTTATGAAGACCCTGGATTCATATAAACTACCATGTCTTACACCAGTCAATGCAATCTTGCCATCAAAATTGCTGACAATTTCACAATGCTCCTCATAGAAGTTGACATGGTAACTACTGTCACAGATTTGACTCACACTAATCAGATTATGCTTGAGTACTGCAACTAGAGCTACGTTTTCAATGATGACATTTCCAACTTTGATTTTTCCATATCCCAAGATTTTTCCTAAGTTGCAATCTCCATAAGAAACGCTTGGGCCAACCTTCTCCTCAAATTCTGATAGCAGGGATTTATAACCAGTCATATGTCCTAAGCATCCACTGTCCAAGACTAGAGCATTCCTACTATCACCATACAATCACTAATTTGAATCAGTTAGTGTTTTTAAGGACCCATACTTGCTTGGATCATTTGGCCTTTTTAAGTTTCTTAACATATGCAGCATAAGACTTTTTATTAGAGTTTATGTTAACATCCTTACTATCAGTATTTATACATGCGGAAACATATTTTGCTTTAATTAAAGAGGGTTTCAGTTTTTAATAATCATAATACAAACTGTGATACTCTTTACATGTATAAATAGAATTCCAAACACTTCCACAATGAAAACAAGAACTCTGTGGTTTATATCTTACATTTTTATTCCTAAATTATGATTTGGAAGAAACAATATTTATCCTTTTATTCTTCTTGAAAGAGTTAGCAAGATGATTAGTGCTACCACAGTTTAAGCAGGTCTTTCTAGGTGCATTAGGTGGGGTTACATAATTATTATTGTTATTAACACCTACCTTGACATTCCTATTTTTCCTAGACCTTTTCCTCTTATCTTTCATGTGTAGATCCTATAGTTTTTGCTTAAGCTGTTTCTGAGTCATTGAACCAATATTTACTGAATTTGTGTGAACTTGTTCACTCTTTTTAGTAATTAAGTTTGATCTAGGTGCTGAGGTTGTACCTTCCTCATGGATAAACTTAACAGTATTAGCACTAGCATTAAACCTAATGGTCTTTACTTGAACCTTTTTCAGTTCGACATTGCTATCAGTTTTTATTGTTTATGTTATCTCAGTTTCTTTTCCACTTTTCTTATCAGAATTAGATCTAGCTAAATATCCTAATCCCAATCCCCAACAACCATTCTCTAAAATTTCCTGAGTTGACTTTCCTGAGTTAGTTCATAGTTTAATGACATCTCTTTCTTTTGCTAGCTCCTTCTCTAGGTAAGCATGTTTTTCTAACAATTTTTCCTTTACATAAACAACATTATCTCTTTCTTTTTGAATTTCTAGCATGGAAAGCAACTCAATTTCTAGGTAATCATTCCTTTTCTTTAACACAGAGTTTTCACTCTTGATTCTATTTTTCTCTAGAGTTTAATCCCTAAAACTAACATGCAGAGACTTAAGGAATAATCTTAATTCATAGATATCATCAGTATCAAAAGCAAGAGTAGTCCGAGGTACCTTTAATTCAGCAATGTTATCCCCAACATCAGCTTTTTCCATGAGAGCATAATTGACTCCATCATTTGAATCTGATGAATCATCCCAGTTTCTCTTCCTTGAGATCAAGGCTTGTTTCTTCTCAGCTCTGGGTTTTCTATAGTCAGCTGCAAAGTGTCCAGTTCCATCACAGTTGTAACATCTCTCTTTTCACTTGTCAAGTTTTCCAGATATTGATTCCTTTCCATCAGTATTTCTCCTATTGTTCCTCTTATCAGAGTTTGAGGAACTGGAACCTTTTCTGGAAAATCTTCTCCCTTTCCTGAAGTTCTTGTAGACCATCTTCTTTAAGATTTTAACCAGTAGGAAAGCCATTTGATCCATATCTTCATTATTGTTATCATCACTGTCAGTATCTGATTCAGTATTAGTATTTGAGTCATCATCAAAGTTTGATGATTCAGTGTCTGACTTTGCAATCATGGCTTTCCCTTTGGAGTAGCTTTTTCTCCTAGCTTTCTCCTTTGGCTTCTCTTCAACCTTGAGTGCAGCTGGTCTAGCTTTTGATCCTTTCCACTTGTTTCTTTGCTCCATTTCTAGTTCATGAGTTTTCAGAACTCCACAGATCTCATCTAGAGGTGTGTTATCAAGTTGATAGTTATCCCTCATTTATGTGACCTTAAAGTCCCACTTTTTGGGGAGAGGAAGTAGGAACTTCAGGTTTGAGTCCTCCAAATCATATTCTTTGTTGACAAGGGATAAGTCATTTAGCAACTTCTGAAATCTTCATAGATCTCAGTTAAGGACTCATTGTCCCTTAAGTCAGAGTGCTCATATTCTTGAGTAAGTACTGTATTCCTATTCTTCTTGATAGCTGTTGTACCTTGACACTTTACTTCTAAAGCATCCCATATCTCTTTTCTTGTCTTACATCCAATGACTCTATTGGACATAACACTACCAATACTGCTATTTAGGATGTGTCTGACCTTAGTATCCTTCATGATAGATGAGATATCTTCAGGAGTGTAGTCCTTCCTATCTTTGTCTATCATCTTCTCTAGTTCTCCTGCAAGAGAAACAGCTACCTTCATTGGTCTATGAGGACCATCATAGATCCTGTTCAGATATTCAGGATATGCACGACTACTCAATATATAAGGAATCATATTCTATCAACAACAAGGAAACCTATAAAGTCATTCACCGCCTTGAGTTCCTGTTTTCTTTTCCCTCTCGAAGATCAACTGATGTGACAAATACTGATTTCATCATCCGTTGACATCATCATCCGTTGATATTATTATTCGTCGATTATCAACATCCGTCAATATCCTTATTCATCGATATCAACATCCGTCGATATCTTCAACATCTGTTGATGTATAAGTTCTGATATGAATTTCTGATAGTTTCTGTTTGATATCATCAATTGCTATTAACAAATGGCGACTTCCGAGCTTTCCCGCAACCTGTAACACACCCAAAACATATGAAATTAACAGGGCTTGTTCATTTTGATGCTAGAAACACATCTACAGAATCATTTTCAACAAACAGTACATGTTTCGACCGGAAAACCCGGTCAAAGCTTCGCCGCCGGTGAGCCTTCCAAATCCGACAAGCCACTTTCGGCTACCCTCTGATCTCCAAACTAGTATAATTGGATTACTCTTTCAGCGATCTATCTATTGCTATAAACGAATTAAGCTAATAATCTCTAAATCAAAAACGCCCAAAAATCAATTACAGACATTCATACTATATTCAAACCCTAAAATTTAAATCTGAGAATCAAACACAAATTTTAATATGTTATTGAACTCCAAATTCAACATATAATATAACAAAATGATCAGAATCAAATTATCTCCAACATGCAAAAATCAAATCACAAAACAACATCAAAATTAAAAAATCATATCTAAACCCAATTTAATTCGAATTTAATAAAAAAATAGGAAAATACCTATAATTTCTGCAGTGAAATTGATTGTAGAATCTGAAAGTACTCTTCACAAGCTTTGTTTTGATTACTCATACGCTTGATTTCGATTTCGCTAACACCTTCGTTTTTAGGTTTGATTCTCAAGAACACGACGAATTCTAGGGTTTTTCTCAAAAAATTATATATTTTTACTGTTTGATAATGATTATCTCTACAAAATAAAATATAGTAAGGGGTATTTATATTTCCGGAATATTGGTACCTCGTTGGATCATGTCGGATATAAAAATAGAATACTTAATTATTAAGTATTAATAAAATTGATCCAATTTGGTACCGATTTTGGGATAATTATCAAAACCAGGCTTTTTGTAAATACGTTATTGGTCTCAGCTCTTTGGTTACATGAATTATGAGAAGATAATATAATAATTTAATCAAAATATCCCGTTTCTCAAAAATACGAGTTTTATCTATTTATCGAAATGAATATTGTATCGAAAAATTTGCGCCCGGACCCGCACATGTAAATCCGTACTCCAGATCAAAAAAGTCAAAACATGGAAAATTCTCGTAATAATCATATTAGGTTAGAAAGGAGTTTTCCTGAGACTTCCGGATTGTAAGAACGTAAAAACGATTGAAGTTGGATGATTCCCGTTTATACAAAAAAATTTATAATTACTCTAGAAAAATAATTTATTAAATCCATAAATCCTTTATAAAATCATATAAAAACATATAAATTAATTGAAAAATATCAAAATTACCTATTCTTTATTTTAAACATATAAATTATAAAATACTCAAATTTTATCACTTATAAACATCCAAACACAAATACTAACTAATAGATAATTCACCAAAAATCACATAATAATCATATAATAATTATTTATTGAAAAAAATAATTACACGATATATCATGGATATTACATCCTTCCCCCTTGAAAGGATTATGTCCTCAGAATCTCCTAAATAAACAAATGAGGGCATTTTTCATGCATATTACTTTTTAACTCCCAAGTTCATTCTTCAATCCTTGGGGTTTTCCATAATACTCTTACTAACTTTACAACTTTATTCCTTAAGACCTTCTCTCACTTTTCTAGAATCTCTGTTGGATTATCTACATATGACAAATATGCCTTAAGTTCTATCGGCTCGTACTCGATTACATGCCTAGAATCTGGATTGTACTTCTTAAGCATTGACACGTGAAAGACATTATGAATATGCTCTATATGCAGGGGTAACGCCAATTCGTATGCTACCTTGTCGACACGCATTAAATTTCGAAAGGTCCAACGTATCTAGGACTCAACTTTCCTTTCTTTCCGAATCTAGATAATCCCTTCCACGGTGATACCTTTAGCAACACTAAATCTCATTCTTCAAATTCCATGCCCCTTCTGGCTTGATCTGTATATTTCCTTTAAAATCATTAGCACAAACACGTAACATATCTTCAATGGTCTGGATTGTTCCTTCACTTTGGTCGTCGGTCTGTTGATGATAAGCTATACTCATATTCAACTTAGTTCCCAAAAATTCCTGAAAACTTCTCCAAAATCATGAATTGAATCGTGGATCTCGGTCTGATACAATAGACACATGGACTCCATGAAGAACTACTGTATCCTTCAAATACATGTGAACCAACTTGTCCAGTGCAAATATTTCATTAATAGGCAAACAATGAGCTGATTTGGTGAGTCTGTCCATTACAACTCAAATGGTGTCATGGTTCGCTTTCGTTCTTGGTAATTTAATTATAAAAATTCATAAAAATATGCTATCATTTCCATTATGAAATCTTTAACAGTTGCAATTATCCACTGGGTCTCTGATGCTCCACTTTAATTTTTTGACATATATAACACCTACTAACCTATCCTGAATCTCCCTTTTTATTTGTTCTTAATAGTAAGTTTGTTGAGCTCCCGATAGTTGATAAAGAATCTCATGCTTCCATCTTTCTTCTTAACAAATATCAGTGGTGCATCCAATGGGGACACATTGGGTCTAATCACTCCTTTGTCTAACAACTCTTGTCATTGCTTTACTAACTCCTTCATTTCAACTAGCGCCATTCCATATAGGGCCTTGGATACTGATTCCGTTCGAGGTGCTAAGTCGATCGCGAACTCCATTTCTCTATCTAGAGGAAGTCCTGGTAGCTCATCTGGAAACACATTGACTATTGGAATATATATTCAAGTTTTGCTAGCTCCTGACTTCTATCTATTGCATAGGCAATAATCTTTTTAGCTTGAATCCTTAATAAAAATTCTTTAATTGCCTTCGACCCATAAACAGTATCACATTCTCATTCGGAATCTCCAGACTTATCTGCTTATTACGACAGTCTATCTAAGCATCACATTTAAGTAGTCAGTCCATTATTAGGATTACGTCAAATTCTCTTGACTTAAATGGTATCAAATTAGCACAAAACGTAATGCCAAAAATTCAATTTCACAATTGGTACACACTTGGTTAACAGATACACGTTCCTGATTTTCCATTTTTACAGTCATGATCTCATTTAACAATTCAACAAGGTAATTCAACTTATCAACAAAACCTTGAGAAATAGATGATCGAGTTGCTCCCACATCTACTAATACTTTAGCAGATAATGTATTTACAATAATCATTCCTGCCTTCACATCCGTATTCTGAATAACATGTTTCACAAATGTATCATAAACTCTTTCTCTTGGAGACCTATTCACTATCGGAGTAGACACCATAATTCTTAGCGCATCACTGACTGAGGATGGTAATTTACAATCCTTGCCATATGCCCTGGTTTCCTATACTTGAAACATGTAAATCCAATGACTGGAACTTTGTCCTCTTGATCCTTGGTAGATTGATTTTTGTTTGGAAAACTTTTGTAAAGAGCATCAGTGCAAGAAAACACTTAGAAGGATTCGTAATTCAATAAATTTATAGTTGAAAAGAAAGAAGATGTAATTATTTGAATATGAATGAGACAACCACATTGGTACTTATGATGGTTAGTCTTTCATACCATATGGCATAAAACACATGATTAGGTGACGTCCCACCAGACTCTTCGCCATTCCGACAAAACGTAATATCATAACACTGCTTGTCTCAATCAGAAAGAAAAACTTGATGGGAAAATTATTTTTCAAAGGAATACATCAATCTTCTTTTTCTTATCACCTGATAAAATTTATCATGAAAAAAGTTCATACTATATTCAAGATTCAGGAGAATATACATTATAGTATTGTGGAAGAGAATGATATCATTGGTCGACATCCACATTTCACTTATGTACATCTTCAGTGCTTGTTCGATCAATAGATCACATTCCGAGTCATATATTAACTTCATAAATTTCTCTGAAATGCCTTCTTAAATTGATCATCATAATAGATTCCTACTTATTAGGTCTTGTATCTTTAGCGTCGTGCCTCCATGTTTAATATTTTAATGACTCGACCATAATTATGCTCTTACGAAAATTACTATCATAACTCCAAATTTCGTCTATGCCACTAAGAATAACCATTGATCATGCAATATATCGACTCTTTTTCTAGTAATAATATTCTTCCTCTAGGAAAGTCTTGAGATTCCTCACACTTCTTTGATCATACTCAGGCTTCTTTTTAAATCAATGAATTCTTTAAACCCTCATAGTCTCAGAAATTGGATAAAGAATGTCTCCACTCACTGATTCTATTGCTAATACTATCAAACAAGATTTGCACTCCTTTGTTGGGAAAATTTAAAACTTCTCCGTAATAGCGGGTCCACTTGGCCCTCTGAATTAACAATACTAAGTCTGGAACAAGTATTCTTCTAAATAATCTGAGTCTTACCATAAACAAGAAACTCAAGTAGTAATTTGACAACCAATTTTTAAAACTTATTTTGTTTAAAGAACTTTTAGAATTTTTTTAAGAAGATCTCTTTTGAAAACTGGTTTAAAATTTTGAAAATTATACACCTGGTCGTCATTACTATATGAGCTATTTATTGCCCTTTTCAACCACTACAAGGTACCAAATTAGGAAAATAATCAGATAAGAGCCCATTCACTTCCATATATCCTCTACCCCTTATTAGGTCCATTTTTCCATCATTAGTTGACGAAAACTTAATTTATCATTGCATACCATCTTATTTGGAACTCTAATTCAAATGTTGATATCTCGTACTATATGGGATACTCTCATCCTCAGTATCTAATATCGTAAAATACAACAGGTCTATCCACTAGTCAGTAAGTCCAGTCCATACATCAAAACAAAAACATACTGCTATCACAATATATTACTATAACAGATGTCATAACACCATTATCCAGCTCCCAGGAAACTCTAGATCTCCAATCTTCTCAAACTCCTTCAGAACTCATCTAGTCCACTCCACAAGATAATCAGGGGTGGCACGCTTACAGGTGACTCCATGTAACCTGGAAGCATCTATCTGAAAGGAATATGTCCTAAGTCCAATCATGTATGAGGATTTAGGAATAACTTTTATGTAATCTGTTTTGATTTCATTGATATTAATAAAAGACTTGTTTTGTTTTTATTACGGGCTTTATCTATTTAAGTGTTTAAATAAGATATACCATAGTTTAGAGTAAAGCTTTTTATGGATTATGATGAGATCATAATAGTGAGACCTAAAAGATGATAACTCTAAACTTAAATAGTTCCTGGTCGTAGGATTACTAACTGGTAATTAATAATCCGCAGAGATCGGTACATACTATGCTTGCTTCATTATGAAGGAGGTCTATTCTCATAGACATTTGTGTGGTGACACTATAGCTAGTATGTAGGTGCTTATTATAGAATAAGTTCACTGAACATGACTCGCACAGATGAACAACTGATGGAGTTCACTCACGTGTCAGTAGTTGTTCACATAGTGATAGTTGTACAAGTATCCTTAGACTTGAGGTCATCGTAGTCATCTTGTGTACACTGAACTATGTTTGGTTTAGTTCTTAGTCTCCAGGGACAATTATTAGGGCTCTACTGGGTATAGGAATTTGTACACGAAGATAGTGTATGATCAATAAAGGATCTACCCCTTCCAGTGAAGGAAGCGAATGTTCAAGGCTGATCCACTTATGCTAGTTTAGGAATCTCTGGCCAGAGTAAATGAAATTAGAAAGGAGTTTCTAATTTGCATAGAACTACGCATAGTAAATGGTAAGCAAATGATTGAATTAGATAGGCTTGACACGAGATCCTTGCCTTGTATTTAATCGGGACATTGTAGGGTAGAAGGAGTTTATTGTACGGTAACTATTCACTGAATAGGTTCTTGGTATTCTAAGCAGTGAATTCATATTATCTGGATAGTCGCGATATGCTGAGAAGTATCCCTCACGATGTAGAATAAATGTGATTAATTAATTAATCATATTTAATAAATTAGAGAATTTATATAAATAATGATAAAATAGTTTTATTATTATTTATTTCTACTACCGGCTTAATATTGAACCTACAGGGTCACACCATAAAAAGAGAATGATTTAATGGTGGAGGAAATAATTAATAATGGCTAATAATTATTTATTTATGAAATAAATAATTAATTGGCAAATTTAATAATTGATTAAATGAGATTTAATTGATTATAAATTAATTAAGAAAAGTTCTTAATATTATTAATTAAGGATTTAATTTTTGGAAATTAAATCAAGAGAGAGAATTATTTCTAAAGTGTTTAGAAAAAGGATTAATAATTAAAAGGTGTTTTAATTATTAATGAGAATAATAAATGGGATAATAATAATAATATTTATGGGAAAATTTCAGCTGAAAATTTTGCCTATAAATATACTATTATAGACCCTAATTTTATTGGAACCCCAAAAAACCCAAAAAAGTTTGGAAAACCCAATTCTCTCCACCTCCTTCCTCCTCCTTAACATCGTTTTCTTGGTGGATACCGGTGGAGTGCTTCACACTTGAGGAGCAACTGCTAAGGATCTCTGATCGTTGTCTCCGAATTATTTTAAAGGTTAGATTCGATCCCTATGTTTTTACCACGATTTATATGCTTTTATTTGGATTTTGTATGTGTAAAAGTGTTTTACCATGCCCCCGCTGCGATTAAAATCCAACAATGGTATCAGAGCATAGGTTGTATGCATATAGATCTGTGGTAAAAATTTCAGAATTTTATGTGCTTGTATGAATTAATTATGATTTTTACAAGTTATATCATGGATTAATTTTGTCTGATGAGAAATCGTTTCTCAGAATAATTTTGAATGTTGATCTGGGTTCTACAAGTGTTGTAGATCGTCTGGGTATTTTTTTCATAATTTTATAATGTATAGATTTTTTATTATGAATTTTTGAAGTTCTTGTAATTAAAATTCGTAATTAAATAAGTAAATAATCATATATATATAAATTGTAAGTATGTATATAGAATATATCTGCTGTGTTGCTTGTCTGTTGATTGCAGGGAAGAAGACTCAGAAGCAGGTACGGCTGCACGACGTTCGAGGAGGAAAGCAACGGCGGCGGCTGCAGAAAAGAAAAAAAAAATAAAAATAAAGGGGTGTCGCGCATTCCGGGAATGCGTTACACCCTGTGGCGCATTCACGGAATGCGTTACACCTTTTAATTGGTTAAAAGGGTAGTAACGCATCACCGGAATGCGTTACAGGGCTTGTAACGCGTTCCTGTAATGCGTTACAGCCCGACTGTCCACATTAAAATAGATTTTCCGGGAGTTTCGTAACTCCGTTTTAGGCGTGCAATATACCGTTGGATTCGTTTTTCCGAGACGGATCTAATGGAGTGATCAATTTTAGTTTATATAAAAGCTTTGAACTGTTTATATTTCCGAAAGTGTTTTAAAGCTATTTTTAACTGTTTTTAACTGTTTTTATTGCTTTTAAATGCTTCATGTGATACATAGAGATGTATAATGCTTAGACTAATGTGCTAGATGATATAACATGCCTACCTTGATGTTTATTCATGTTTATATATGTGATATATGCTTAGTTTATCATGCGATGATAGATTTAGGTGAACTTAAATGAACATAAGGCATTTGTTAGACAACCTAGTATAGTGAAATTGTTTCATAGCCTTAATAATAATATTATGAATACAATCATGAGATTCTTGTGTTTATCAAACATGTAATTGAATATGAATTTTCGATATGAGAGAAAGGATGATTCTGTCAGCAACAGATTTCTATCTGTAAGAAAGGGTTATTAAGTGACGCCTCTTGACAATGCTCCACCCGATCTGGGAATCATCTGATTATTGATTATTGATTTGAAATATTTAATTTAAAAGGAAGAATATCTTTATAATATGATTATGATTGTAACGTAATATAATCCCTCTAAAATTAAATAATATCAAGTAATAATTGGCCAATGACACAACGAGCTTGTGTCGGTCATAGCCTTCCAACATGATAGAAAAGTAGTTCTTATTTTTAAATCATTGTCGTTTCGTGCCACAACCGAGGGCTTTGATTTCGAAGTAAGAAATACTTTTCTATTACATAGAGATGTGTACATTGAATAAGAATCTAAAGGTCGTTACGTGCCACAGCCGTGGGCCTTTGGGGACTGATTCAATTGTACGGAATGTTGGGTTAGACTTGACTTAGAATATTGAGTTTGTCGTGCCACAACCGTGACTCAATTATTCAAGAGGCTAAAGTTTGATTAGGGAATAACATTAGATGTAATTGATAAGAGTTGTCTGCCTATTGAACATTACATGGCGTTTTGTGCCACAGCCGGGGTTGTGTAATGGAATGTAGGATCCCTATTCCCACTAGCATTATGAATGCTTAATTTTTCACGTAGGGGGTTGAATAAATTAGATAAACTAGTGGGAGCCACTTATGAATAAAGACCCGATTCATATAGTGTTTTAAAATGAAATCGAATATTTTCTAAGTGTTGTTATGTGTTTATCATTTACAGATTTACAATATACATTATGTCTTCTGCACTATCACTCAGGAGCATACTGGATGCTCACAAATTGACTGGTCCTAATTATGCTCACTGGCTTCGAAACTTGAGAATTGTTCTCAGGATTGAGAAGCTGGAATACGTGATTGACTCACCTAAGCCTACTGAACCTGCTAGTGATGCACATAATGATGAACATGTTGTGTATCGTAAGTGGATAGATGATGTAAATGTTGCTCAATACATCATGCTAGCTTCCATGAACATTGAGCTACAGAAGCAACATGAGCATATGGATGCTCACACTATCCTCATGCATCTACAAGAGTTGTATGATGTGGCGGGGAGGACAGCTCGATATGAGATATCGAAGGAGTTGTTCGGTTGTAGGATGTCTGAGGGATTATCTATGAATGACCATGTACTTAAGATGATCAATTTGATTGAACGTCTTGCACAACTTAGTTTTGCCATGGATGGGGAGCTGAGCCAAGACTTGGTCTTGCAATCGCTTCTGAGTTCGTGCTCGCAGTTTGTTGTGAACTTTCACATGAATAAGTTGGATGTCAGCCTGCCTGAACTCCACAACATGTTGAAGACTATCGAATTTTTCCCCTAAGAAGAGTTCTGTTCTTCTAATTTGTGAAGGTTCCAATCCTAAGAAAAGGAAGAGGAACTCTTCCAAGAAGAAGAAAGTAGGTGAAGAAAAGCCGGTTCCACCAAAAGCTGAAGGCCCCAAAAGCAAAATTGTTTGCTTTCACTGTAACAAGGTGGGGCACTGGAAGAGGAACTGCAAGGTTTACCTTACAAAATTGAATGAGAAGAAGGGTAGTGAGACTACCGCTTCTGATTCAGGTATGTTCATGATAGAAGTGAATATGTCATTAAATCAAATTTCTACTTGGGTATTAGATACCGCCTGTGGTTCTCAAATTTGCAATTTATTGCAGGGACCAAGGAGAAGTAGGACTCTTGAGGAAGAGGAGGTGATTCTACTGATGGGATATGGAGCAAGAGTTGTTGCTGAAGATGTAGAATCATTTCATTTACATATGCCTACGAGCAAGACTATTATTTTAAATAATTGTTATTTTGTTCCCTCGATTGTGAGCAATATTATTCCCATGTTAGACTTGGTTGGATTTTCATTTATTATTGAGAATAATGAATGTTCTATTCTTAGAGATAATATTCTTTATGGACGTGGTACTTTAAATAATGGTATGTATAAATGTAACATAATTTACTTTAGATTGAACAAACTAATAAAAGAAAAGGGATGATGAAAATCTCACTTCATAGTAGCACTGCAGTCTCCATTTAATAGACATGGAGAGAGGACTGCAAATTTGCTAGGAATGGTACACACAGATGTATGTGGACCAATGTCTACGCAAGCCATGGGTGGATTTTCATACTTCATTACTTTCATAGATGATAGATCTAGATTCGGATATGTGTTTGATGAAACACAAGTATGAAGCCTTTGAAAAGTTTAAAGAGTATAAGTATGAAGTGGAGAAACAAACCAAACATAGTATTATAATTCTTCGATTAGATCGAGGTGGTGAATACTTTAATGGAGTGTTTTTAGATTATCTCAAAGTAAATGGTATAGTCTCCCAGTGGACTCCTCCAGATTGGTATCTGAAAGGAGAAATCGAACTTTGTTAGACATAGTTCGGTCCATGATGAGCTATGCAAATCTTCCAGTAATCCTATGGGGTTACGCATTGGAAACTTCAGCGTATTTACTGAATAAGGTGCCTTCCAAATCTGTTCCTCAAACTCCGTATGAGATATGGAAAGAAAGGAAACCGAGTCTTAAACACGTTAAGATTTGGGGATGTCCAGCTTATGTCAAGAAAGTTGACCCAGATAAGCTGGAATATCGATCCGTAAAATGTAGTTTTGTGGGATATCCTAAAGAGACTTTAGGGTATTACTTTTGCACCGATCATCGGGTGTTTGTCTCCAGACATGCTACCTTCTTGGAAAAGGAGTTTATCCTTGAAGGAAACAGTGGGAGCAAAATTGAACTTGATGAAGTTCAAGAAGTACAAACTGTTACGGATCAAGTGGAAACACCTGTTCTGACTAAACAACCTCTTATGGAACAGCCCATTCATAGATCAGGAAGAGTGTCTCGCCAACCTAAGAGGTAATATAGCCTTGTCATTGAGAATGATAATGAGTTGTCGATCATTGATGATGACGACCCTGTAACCTATAATGAGGCTATGAGTAGTGTTGACTCAGAGAAATGGCATAGTGCCATGAAATCCGAAAGGAATCTATGTATACGGTATACGAAAGAATGATTAGAGCAGATGGCCAGGTGGAGACCTATAAGGCCAGGCTTGTGGAAAAAGGATTCAGACAAAGGCAATGGATTGACTTTGATGAAACCTTTTACCTGTAGCCCTGTTAAAATCAGTTCGGATTTTACTTGCGATTGCTGCTTACTATGACTATGAGATCTGGCATATAGCCAGATGGTTTTCTTTCCAAGGGAAATGAAAGCCTAGTGTGTAAGCTACTACGAACCATATGTGGTTTAAAGCAAGCTTCTCGAAAGATGGAACATTCGTTTTGATGAGACAATCAAAGAGTTTGATTTTATCAAAAACGTAGATGAACCATGCGTTTACAAAAGGGTTAGTGGGAGCGCGGTAACATTTCTTGTATTGTATTGAATTAGAGTTGACACACATAACAACAGAGCAGACCCACTCACAAAGCTACTTTATGAAAGTCACTTTGATCATCATAAAGACAAGATGGGTATTAGATACCAGAGTGATTGGCTTTAGTACAAGTGGGAGATTGAAAGGAATATGTCCTAAGTCCAATCATGTATGAGGATTTAGGAATAACTTTTATGTAATCTGTTTTGATTTCATTGATATTAATAAAAGACTTGTTTTGTTTTTATTACGGGCTTTATCCTAAAAGATGATAACTCTAAACTTAAATAGTTCCTGGTCGTAGGATTACTAACTGGTAATTAATAATCCACAGAGATCGGTACATACTATGCTTGCTTCATTATGAAGGATATCTGTTCTCATAGACATTTGTGTGGTGACACTATAGCTAGTATGTAGGTGCTTATAATAGAATAAGTTCACTGAACATGACTCGCACAGTTGAACAACTGATGGAGTTCACTCACGTGTCAGCAGTTGTTCACATAGTGATAGTTGTACAAGTATCCTTAGACTTGAGGTCATCATAGTCATCTTGTGTACACTGAACTATGCTTTGGTTTAGTTCTTAGTCTCCAGGGACAATTATTAGGGCTCTACTGGGTATAGGAATTTGTACACGAAGATAGTGTATGATTAATAAAGGATCTACCCCTTCCAGTGAAGGAAGCGAATGTTCAAGGCTGATCCACTTATGCTAGTTCAGGAATCTCTGGCCAGAGTAAATGAAATTAGAAAGGAGTTTCTAATTTGCATAGAACTACGCATAGTAAATGGTAAGCAAGTGATTGAATTAGATAGGCTTGACACGAGATCCATGCCTTGTATTTAATCGGGACATTGTAGGGTAGAAGGAGTTTATTGTACGGTAACTATTCACTGAATAGGTTCTTGGTATTCTAAGCAGTGAATTCATATTATCCGGATAGTCGCGATATGCTGAGAAGTATCCCTCACGATGTAGAATAAATGTGATTAATTAATTAATCATATTTAATAAATTAGATAATTTATATAAATAATGATAAAATAGTTTTATTATTATTTATTTCTACTACCGGCTTAATATTGAACCTACAGGGTCACACCATAAAAAGAGAATGATTTAATGGTGGAGGAAATATTTAATAATGGCTAATAATTATTTATTTATGAAATAAATAATTAATTAGAAAATTTAATAATTGATTAAATGAGATTTAATTGATTATAAATTAATTAAGAAAAGTTCTTAATATTATTAATTAAGGATTTAATTTTTGGAAATTAAATCAAGAGAGAGAATTATTTCTAAAGGGTTTAGAAAAAGGATTAATAATTAAAAGGTGTTTTAATTATTAATGAGAATAATAAATGGGATAATAATAATAATATTTATGGGAAAATTTCAGCTGAAAATTTTGCCTATAAATATACTATTATAGACCCTAATTTTATTGGAACCCGAAAAAACCCAAAAAAGTTTGGAAAACCCAATTCTCTCCACCTCCTTCCTCCTCCTTAATATCGTTTTCTTGGTGGATACCGGTGGAGTGCTTAACACTTGAGGAGCAACTGCTAAGGATCTCTGATCCTTGTCTCCGAATTATTTTAAAGGTTAGATTCGATCCCTATGTTTTTACCATAATTTATATGCTTTTATTTGAATTTTGTATGTGTAAAAGTATTTTACCATGCCCCCGCTGTGATTAAAATCCAACACTATCCTCCGAAACACATGAATTCTTTCTCTAAGCTCCTTTTCACCTTTCTCAATATCTCGGGTACTCATAATATACTTTAGCTCTCGAACCTATCCTCATAGGTGCTGTTGCTCCATAAGACATGTCTCAAACTGATGGTATAAAACAGGGTGTGGGGTAAACTGAAAAGATGCACTCACATCTAAATGTACGGTAGAACCGAAATCAGCAGTTGGGGGTCCTTAAATATGTGGTCTCATATCAAGGGATGGAAAAAATAGGTTAAAGAGGTGCAGCTGTCATAACAGGAGGTAATACTACTAATACTGGTGGGAGATCATGGTGTGAATCAAATCGGGGTGGAGATGACGGTCCTCGAACAAAAGGCTCCGAATGATCAAATAATACAGGGAAAAATAGGATATGACATTGCCATTATCTGGAAATCACATCTCATGATAAGAATCTCGAATCATAACAAGAATTATACCGAAAACCTACTATACAGTCGCACTCAACCTCACGACGTCCTAACTTTTTGTTTCTTATTCCTAATCCTAACCCTTTACCCAATCCCGATAGTCTAGGCTTGTTTCAGTGACTTATAACATGTAGCTCTGATACCAACCTGAGATGCCCTCCAAACTCGGGTCAGAAGTTTGGGCTCACAACACATACACACAATATATAAACCTGTTTATGAAATAATATATAGGTAATGACCCTAACTTACATTACCATGAATCACAACAGGTTAAAGTATGTAAACAAGCCATAACCTTAACTTTTATTACATCATACCAAATCCCATCTAGTTTAACTTATAACTGATAATGTAATTACTCTTACAAACTTGCATTACTCAAAACTACAACATAAAGCTCATGCCAGCTCGATCCAACTCAACCTGGAATCCTAGCTTGCACACGACTAGGAATCCTCGCTACCAATAATTTCCTTTTTAACTGTAGAATGTTATAAATAGATTTGCAAGAGTGAGCTAACTAGCTCAGCAAGTCATAATAGCAATAACTGAGGTTATACAATGATCAATTAAAATGATTCGGAGGAATCAAGTTTCTTGTTAAGCAATTATCAGAATTGGATATCCATTTTAAATTTTTAAAACCAAGGTTAAGCTGCAGATCAGTCACGCACTAACCCCAAGCAAGGCATACAGCTCTTCTCTATAAAATGGATCCAAGGCACACATTGGCCTAATACGACCATGAATCTGGTCCACATAAAAACTATCCATTTCTAAAATAATTCAGTATAATAAATATTGTAACTCAATAAAACAGAATCATAATTATCTTTGATAAAACATTTGTCTCATAGCATATAGCAATTCTTGGGTATCACCAAGGTATATCAAGGTATGTACGAAGAATGACTTGAAGCCCATTGAAGAATCAGGTAGTAAATGAACAATGGTTCAATGGTTGTACAAGGTTTAGTTCTTTAATGTTACAAGGTGTTTTAGAATATATAAGCCTTTGTATGTTCAAGTAATTGTGTTCCAGTATTTGGTGTATGGGGTATATGTATTTGTGGATTAGTATTGTATTTTGATGGTTTATTGTCTGGGAAAATAACAGTCGGTGGTTTATAAAGAATAAGGCTTACATCTCAAAGATCAAAGGATATGATCAGGGTTCAAGGTTGAATGATTCAAAGCACTTACAATATAAAATATAACTATTTTGAATAGTAGCAACATGTAATGGTAAAGTTTAGAAATATTTACCATATATCTCGAGAAAGGTTCTAGACTTTGTTTCTTTCAAATTCATTTAACTCTTCTTGCATTGCTTGCACCCAATCAGCATCTTCAAGAGCTTCTTCCACTTTCTTAGGTTCAGTCTGAGAGAGAAAAGAGTGATAAAGACATTTATTTGATGTAGCTATTCTAGTTTTGACACCTGCATCAGGATTTCCAATAATTAAGTCAGGTGTATGTGCTTTAGTCCACTTCCTTACAGATGGAAGATTTTCTCTAGAACTGGATGCTCCCCCATGATCCATGTTGTCTTTATCAATATTTTCTAATGCTCCCCCTGAAATTATGCTCTCTGAGTTGGATCCTTCAGAATTTGAGTTTCCAGAAATATCAGTACCTGAGTTTCTAGAATTATCATAACTTGGCCCATCAGAACTTGATGAATCAGAACTTGAAGAGCCTGTTGTAGGTTCTGATGCTTCTTGAAATGTGGTTGTATCTTCAGTATGCTCCCTCTGCACATGTGCATCTCCCTTTGACGTAGTCACCACAGTTTCAATAACATCAGAGTTTAATCCATCAGAGTTTGCAGTATCAGGATTTAGACTGTCAGGATTTACAGTATCAGAATTTAAAACTTCATTCTCAAATCTCAGCTTATCATGATCATTGAAATCTTCAAGTCCTGTAATTTTCTTATCATTAAAAGAGACATTGATAGATTCCATGACAACCCTTGTTCTTAAATTGTAGACTCTGAAGGCTTTTGTGGAAAGTGGATATCCACCAAAAATTCCTTCATCAGCTTTTAGATCAAATTTGGATAGCTGTTCAGGATGAGTCTTAAGAACAAAACACTTGCATCCAAATACATGAAAATACTTCAGATTTGGCTTCTTTTTCTTCACCATCTCATATGGTGTTTTTCCATGCTTGTTAATGAGTGTTGCATTCTGAGTAAAACAAGTAGTCTGCACAGCTTCAGCCCAAAAGTAGGTTGGCAACTTTGCTTCATCAAGCATAGTTCATGCAGCTTCAATAAGAGTTCTACTCTTTCTTTCAACAACTCCATTTTGTTGTGGAGTCCCAGGAGCAGAAAATTCCTGCTTTATTCCATGGTCTTTGCAGAACTCTTTCATGATCAAATTCTTGAACTCAGTGCCATTATCACTTCTTATGACCTTCACAGAATCTTTGACCAATTTATCCAGTTTCTTGACATGATCAATCAAAATAGATGCAGTTTCACTTTTTCTGTGCAAGAAATACACCCATGTGTATCTGGTGAACTCATCCACTATGACCATAGAATATTTCTTCTTTGCAATAAACATGACATTCACTGGACCAAATAGATCAACATATAGTAGATGATAAGGCTCAAGAATTGATGATTCAGTCTTGCTCTTGAAAGAAGATTTTCTTTATTTTGCCTTTTAACATGAATCACAAAGGCCATCAGGAGCAAATACTGATTTTGGCAGTCCTCTCACAAGATCTTTCTTGACTAGTTCATTTATATTATTGAAATTTAAATGAGAGAGTTTCTTGTGCCAATTTCAGCTTTCTTCAATTGATGCTCTACTTAACAGACAGATTGCAAAACCATCGGTACTTGTTGAAAGCTTGACTTCATAAATGTTACCATGTCTGTATCCTTTCAGAACAACTTTTTCTGTAGATTTGCTTACAACTTCACAGTGTTCTTCAAAGAAATCCACATGATAACCTCTATCACAGATTTGACTAACACTCAGCAGATTGTGTTTAACACCTGAGACCAGAGCTACTTTTTCAATGATGATATTCCCCAGATTGATATTGCCATATCCCAAGGTTTTTCCCATGTTGCCATCTCCATAAGAAACACTTGGGCCAGCTTTCTCCATAAAGTTTAATAACATGACTTTTTTCCAGTCATATGTCCTGAACATCCACTGTCCAGAACTAGGATGTTTTTCCTGTTGCCCTGCAATCACAAAGACCATTAATGATTAGTTTTAAGGACCCAGACTTGCTTGGATCCTTTGGCCTTATTAAGTTTGTTAACATTCGCAGTGGATTTAGCATCAGAGTTTATGTTAACATTTTTCTTATCAACATTTACACTATCAGACTTTGTATCAGAACTTACACTAGAAGGAACAATGCTAACTTTCTTTAAAGAAGGTTTTATTTGATAATAATCATAGTACAAACTATGATATTCCTTACAAGTATAAATGGAATGCCATAAACTACCACAATGAAAACAAGGATTTTGTGGCCTATATCTAACAGACTAACTCTTAACTCCTGACTTTGAAGGTAAGGAGTTTATGTTCTTATTTTTCCTGCAAAAAGAATCCAGATGGTTAGAATTTACACAGTTATGACATGTTTTTCTAGGAGCATTAGGAACAGGCTTATAATCATTACTTTTATTCACACCTTCCTTTCCATTCCTATTTTTCCTAGGTGGATTTACCTTGTTTACATTCTTAACATCTTTCAGCGTATGCTTACGCTGCTTCTTTATCATTAAGCCTATGTTTACTTCAGTTGGCTTACCCTGTTTTGGTTTGTCAGAAGTTAATTTCTCTTTAACTTCTGATTTATCATTATCAGACTTTACAGCTACAAACTTAACAGGATTTACCTTTGGCTTTTGTTTAACAACTATAGGCTCAATCTCTACAGTTCCCTTATCATTCTTATCATCTCAATAACCTAAGCCTTCTTTCCAGTTTCCACTACTTAACAAATTTTGAGTTGTTCTGCCAGAGTTAGTCCAAGTCCTGATTATCTCTTTTTCCTTTTCTAACTCATTTTTTAGAGATTCATTTATTTTAAGTATTTCATCCCTAACATAAAAGGTATCATCTCTATCTTTCTGAGTTTGATGGAACATGACTAACTCTTTTTCTAAATAATCATTCCTCTTCTTATAAGAAAGATTTTCAGAAATTAATCTTTCACATGTTAAAGTTTGATCTCTATAACTAATGAACATGGTTTTAAGATATCTTCTTAACTCATTAATATCGGAGTATGAAAGGCATAAGTAGTTTGAGGTACCTTTAAGTCAGCAGTTTCAGAACTGCTATCAGCATTTGCCATTAAGGCATAGTTCACCTCACTTTCAGAATCTGAAGTGTTTGTCCAGCTTTTCTTCTTTGTGACAAGAGCCTTGCCTTTTTCACTCTTCACTTTCTTGCAATCAGGAGATATGTGGCCTTTCTCACCACAGTTGTACCATTTGACATTTGAGTAATCTCCTCTGTCAGACTTTCCTCCTTTGTCTTCAGATTTTCTGAAACTCTTCTTATCAGAACTTGCACCTTTCCTGGAAAACTTCTTTCCTTTTCTGAATTTCCTGTATGCAATCCTTGTGATTCCTTTCACCATAAGAGCACACAACTTCATCATCTCTTCATCAAGATCCATCTCAGGTAAGCTTTCAGTTTCAGAGTCATCATCAGTATCAGAACTTGATGATTCAGTATCAGACTTTGTGATGAGAGCTTTTCCCTTGCCTTTCCTTTGACGCAGCTGCTTTGGGGGATTCCTCCTCAGCCTTAAGAGCAACTATCCTTGACTTTCTTCCTTTTCTCTTGTTTCTTTGTTCCATCTCATTTTTATGAGTCTTGGGCATCCCATAAATTTCATCAAGAGTTGTTTCTTCAAGATTATAGTTGTCTCTTATAGTGGCGGTCTTCAAATCCCAACTTTCAGGAAGTGCTAACAGGAATTTAAGATTTGAATCCTTAAGATCATATTCCTTGTCAACTAGTGACAAATTATTCAAGAGTTTGAAAAATCTGTCATATAAACCAGTTAATGACTCATCAGGCTTTGAGTGAAAGTGTTCATACTCTTGAGTGAGTATTGTCTTCATGTTCTTTTTAATTGATTTGGTTCCCTGGCATCTTGTCTCCAAAGCATCCCATATCTCCTTTGCAGTCTTGCAGTTGATTACCCTGTTTGACATTACATTATCAATAGCACTATGCAGCAAGTGTCGTACCTTAGCATCCTTAGCAAATGATGAGATATCTTCAGCAGTATAATCACTCTTCTCCTTTGGTACAGACTTTGCTGGTTCACCTACAACTACAACAGAGAGTTTGGTTGGCTTGTGTGGTCCTTCATTGATTCTGTCAAGGTATTCTGGATCAGTAGCTTCCAGAAACATAGACATCCTCACCTTCCATTGGGAATATTCAGATGGTTTCAGTATGGGAACTCTAATAGTCTCATATCGACTATGGATTTGAGTATTTGGAGGTTCTTCAATTTTGGTGGGCTTAGTTGGAGTTTGTTCTTCTTCAGACATGATTGTTTTCGGATCTTAAACTGTTTGTGTGTTAACAGATCTGATCTAATACCACTTGTTAGGTCACACACAATGTAGAAGGGGGTTGAATGCAGTGTTTATCACAATCAAATCAAATTAAAGAACACAAGTAACAGAAAACAAACTTTATTAAACTCTGTTACAATATGGAACTGTCCTCTCTCAGTTATGAACAAATTATCACGAGAGCTTCTAGGGTTACAATAAATAATAATTTCGATTATGATAACACATATAGTGTAAACCCTATGTCTTTGTTTATATACTACACAGTTACAAGATAATCTCTAATTGATATGGAATATAATTCTGCTTCCTAAAATATATCAACTAGTTATCTTTTCTTTCAAGTATTCTATTCTTCATAGAATTCCTTCTTCATGCATATCTCTTCTTGCGTTTGTCTTGATCTTCTTTCCTTTCAATCAGCCGTCTTCCTTATCTAAAAGTCTCCTTAAGTCCTGATATTATCTCCTGATAAATATCTCCTGATAACTTAAGTTCTGACTTCAGTATAAGTGATGATTTCCAGTTAAGTACTGATTTGTCCTGTTTAAGTAAGATATGAAAACTAAACACAAATCATATTAGACATGACATTATCAAATATATCTAACAGAGAACTCCTCTAAAAGAGTCCAAGTATCTGTTTTTCCATCATCTGAAATGAGGGTTTGATAGGCTACCTCCTCCTCATCAGTTAACCTGATGCTACCAGGACTACCGTTTGACACTTTACAAAAGGGCCTACGGAAGCGTGTGGCCCAATCGCCCCCAGCCCAGGTCAGCCTAACAAACTCATCCCTCCATTTAGGGTTGTTCTCAACTATAGAGTTACTATCAAAGATATGGGGAATTTTGGGCCGTTGACGAATTAAAACCCAGCCCGGTTGACCCATGGAACTATTATAAAATTGGAAAACTTTCCTAAAGACAGCTACGGAAAGGGGAAATTTATTTCTAAGACACAAAACCATAAAATAGATAATATTCCTCCATGCGTTAGGGGGAAGTTGACAAGGGTTAATTTTTACATCAGCAAGCAAACGAGGAAAAAATTCATGAAATTGAAACCTAAGACACGCGGTCAGGGCTCCTCGATAAATAAACAAAGTGTCACCCTCCCAGTTACATGTCCTATCCTCAGGGGCGGCTGGGGTAATTCTAAGATGAGGTGGAAGTCTATACATGGTGTTCATGGACTCGATTCTACCATCTAACTCATGAAAGGTGTTACCATGGTTATATGAATCTAATTCAGATAAAGAGGGATATTCATCACCTCTAGAGTTTATCATATCGATTAAGGAAGTATACGGAGATTGGGTTTGAATGGCTGTACCTCTCTTAGAAGTGTTCATCTTCCCCAACGGGCTAGGTCGTGATCCGCCATTGATATTCTTCGGATGAAGGCTTGAAACCCAGAAAAACTTGAAGGTGGTGGAGCTACGGTGGCTGAGGTCGCCGAAAATTGCCTTTCTAAGAGAGGAACCTTGAGAGAAATTTGAGAAAGTTTTTTGAGAGAAAAGTTGAGAAATGAGAAGTGAAGTGAGGATTCTCACTTCTCATTTCTCTTATATAAGCGAAAATCCCGGAATACGAGGCATTTTAAGGCCCAAGCAGCTAGGCCCAACTTGAGGAAAGCCCATAATGGAGAAGTGTCAGGAAAATTCTAGAAGCACGGATGGAAAATGAAGGGTCAAAAATTGACCAGAACTTCGAAGAAATAGTTCGATCAGAGTCCTAATCGATACAGGGAAGAACCCTGATCGATATTCTATTCGATCTAAAGGGTAAAAAACCACTTAGTTTGATCAGAGTCCTGATCGATAGAAGGAAGAACCCTGAAAGATATTTCATTCAATCTAAAGGGTAAAAAATCACTTAGTTCGATCAGAGTCCTGATCGATAAAAGGAAGAACCCTGATCGATATTTCATTCGATCTAAAGGGTAAAAACCACTTAGTTCAATTAGAGTCCTGACGATTGAAGGAAGAACCCTGATCGATATTTCATTCAATGTAAAGGGTAAAAAACTAACTAGTTCGATCAGGAATCCTGATCGATTTTGCATTAATCCTGATCAAAGATTCAATCGACCAGAGTGATAATATCACAGTAAGTTTGATCAGGATCCTGATCGAAGATTCAATCGACCAGAGTGGCAATATCACAGTAAGTTCGATCAGGATCCTGATCGAAATCGATTAGAAATCCTGATCGATGATTCAATCGACCAGAGTGATAATATCACAGTAATTTCGATTAGGATCCTGGTCGATTTTGACTAGGATTCCTGATCGATTTGGTATGACCCCTGATCGATTTGAAGCCAAAAAATGAGGAAAAATCCCAGAATTAAGGGAAAAATCCAGAAAAATGAGGAAAAATCCCAGAATTCAGGGAAAATCCAGAAAAAAGAGGAAAGATCCCAGAATTTAGGGAAAATTCCGGGAAATTAAGATAATAGAGATAAAAGAAAAATCGTTGAAAATGTGTAGGTCGCTCCACACTTTACACAAAACGATACCCTGTAAGGGAATGAGTGAACTTAACTTTTGCGAAATCTTATACGGTTTCCCAAAAGTTGGGGGGCAAATGATAGGGAGTAAATAAATTTTGATTATGCAATTAATATTGCATTAATTATACGTAAATTGGGCTATAAGGCCCAATAAGAAATATATGACATTCAGACCAAAAAGGTTAACACATTGATCAGGCCTGATGGACCAGATCAGGCCTGACGGAACAAAGAAAGCCCAAAACCCTGAATATCAATTAATTTTGTAATTAGTTAATAAGGGAGAAAAACAGCTATTAAGATGAGTCCTGGTGAGGATATAAATCCTTGTAGACTGGCCTCCAAGGAACCTCATGGGATAAGGAATCAGCTTCCTACTTCCTAGGACTCCAAAGTCCATTCTAATTCCAAGACTTGTCCACCAAGTCTCCTAACCCAAGTCCAAATCAAGGACTCCCAACATCTATATAAGGGGCCTCACCCTACAAATCAGAACTATATTTTTTGACTTGATCCTTGGCAATCAACAAGGTACGTAGGCATCTTGTTTAGGTTGATTGAGTCACGAAACACAAGAGCAGTCAAACCGAGCCTCGAAGCTCACGTTCCTTAGTAATAAATACAGCAATTATATACTTTAGTTTTTAATCCATAACAACTTCTTTATTATTCTTCTTCGTTTAATTTGGTATTTATAAATCGAAGAATACTTTAGTTACAATCTCAGAATTATAACTTATCCTTTTAAGCTCGTAGGCTTAAGGATTTTAGTATACTATTATTTTGACAATTGTAGAGCCAAAGTATACTTTTAACTTCATGCACAATTTATAGGTTCTATATAAGCCAAGACCGAGATAAAAGAAATGCAAGTAATTGGCTTTGGATTTGTGCTTTTGAAGTTTAGGTGGATGATTACGAAGTTTACTATTTATCAATTTATAATCCCACGGAACACTGAAGATGTTAATGGGGATTATACAATACTTTTTGTAATGATTCTATATACACGAACTATGCGTTGGCCAAGATCCAAATAAATGAAGTTGAAGTAATTGGCCAACTCGTGTGATTAAATCCACCTTTGAACCTTAGACGGATGATTATGAGGTTTACTATTTATCGATTTATAATTCCATAGAACACTAAAGATGTTAGTGGGGATTATACGATAATTTTCGTAATGATACTATATACACTAACTATGCGTTGGCTAAGATCCAAATAAATAAAGTGCAAGTAATTGGCCAACTCTTGTGATTAAATCCGTCTTTGATATTTGACAAAATTACGAAGCTTACTATTGATCGAATTATGATCCCACGGAACACTAAAGATGTTTGTGAGGATTATACGATACCTTTCGTAATTATTTCTATATTCACGAAATATGTTGGCCAAGATCGAGATAAATAAAGTGCAAGTAATTGGACAACTCGCGAGGTTTGTCAAATATGAAATTCCGAGTACTTTATTCGAATTCCGAGTTCGAATATTTGTTCTCTTTTCTTTAAAAACCTTATTTATAGGAGATCTAGTATTAGAGCTTGAGATGAAGTAGAAAAATTAAGTACAAAGTTCAAATAAAAAAACTCAAAAAAAGAAGCTAAAAATTACCACTTTTGGAAAACGGTCGGAAAAGTACGCCGCGAAAAATCGCCGGAGGTTCGGACAAATTTTGGCACTATGAACGAACTTGGGAAGCCCTTCGGGAGGCCAGAGATTGTAGTGGATGAGCTCACTTGGTGGTATAAAGCTTGGTTCGGTGAAGCTAAGTTTGTATATCAAAAACCTTGTATATATGTAAGTATATAGAAGAGAGAGAAGGTTTTTATGAAGAATTATGTGTTTAAATTTGAAATAGATGAAGATATGATACTTCTTTAAAAAATCCCAGTAACTTTGTGGCTCTTTAGCTTGAAGAAAATGGTTTTTGGTGGGGGTTTATTTATAGGAAAATTTAGGTGGATTAAATGGTGGAGATTTGAGGAAAATGGATGGTGGATGCTGTATGTCACATGGATTGATGACTTGAAAAGTAGGTTTTGTTTCTTCGACATAGCCTTATAAGACAAACAACTTTATGGGTTCAAAAACTCAGCTGATATATTTGAATAAATATATATATAAATATATATATATATATATATATACATTCCTTTTCTTTTAATCATTGTTTAATCATTTTAACTAAGCATTAAGCACCATTAAATATGACCACCTTAAAAACTCTTAAATAAATACCATAAAAATATGATAATTACCTAAATATTATAAAATGATGTCCTGCAAGTTTTTGTCAGCTTTGGTCAATGGTAACTAGGTCAAACGTGGTCAACAGTGGGACCAACTGCCTCGAAATTTGTGCCCCGA
The DNA here is from genome assembly GCF_009905375.1 of Apium graveolens. Taxonomy (NCBI): domain Eukaryota; kingdom Viridiplantae; phylum Streptophyta; class Magnoliopsida; order Apiales; family Apiaceae; genus Apium; species Apium graveolens. The sequence continues at coordinate 185,505,377 of NC_133655.1, read as the reverse complement.
CAAAAATTATCGAAATATAATAAATTTTTTACCATGCATAGAAAATACCATTTAGATAATCCATACCAAATTTCAAGTTATTCTAGTGAGTGGAAGTAGTTTATTTAAACTATATACTGTTATGTCAGACTTTTCTTCCGAGTAAAAATACCATTGGTCTTGAATTTAAATATATGGATCTTTTGACCAAAGTTTTGAATTAAATAAATACTTAAAATATATTTCCTAATATATAAAATATATTTGGATGGTAGGAAATATTTTCGAGTATTTTTGAATAATTTTCTCCGAGAAATGCTGATTTTACGAAATGAGAGAAAATTACTTCACTTATACATGGAATGGGTTATGAAAATGGATATTAATATTTCAATCATGCATATTAATAAAATTTGGATAAAAACTCTTTTTATGGTATAAAAATATATATTGGAGTGAAGAGTAAAATATTGTTGATATAGCACGAGTCTTATAAGGAATATATCTGATATATTCTTTTTTCGAGCTTGTTGCCTTATTGATGTTGCAACTGAGATCTAAGAAATATCATGTCTTGATATTTCTTCTTTGATCATATTGCGTTAGAGATATATTCCATAATGATATTATTTTGATGTTTTAGAATAATGGAATATCTCTTTTATATGAAAATACTTGAAAATAATTTTGTTAGTTTGACTATTATGACCTGATTTGGATCAATTAAAATCATGTCCTAATGGAGAGAATCTACGTGTATTTAAATTTTATGTTTAGTCGTACAAATATCAAAATAAATGATATATCGAAGATATCCTTTCACACTCAATGACAAAGCATATCAGTATAAGGTACCATTTCATAAGGGAACATGTAATAGAAGGTACAGTGGAATTAGATTTTGTGCCTACAGATTAGCAATTAGTATATATCTTCACCAAATCACTTGTGAAGCTACTTTTACAAGACTGGTGAATGAAATGGGAATGATCTTAAAAAATTTCTCAAATACTGATGAGTAAATTTTGTTCTGTAACACGCGTATTAGTTCAGAGTTTGGTCTCATTTTCAATGTATCAGTATTTCTTAAATTTTGATAATTTTGTTAAACAATGATGTCATATATTCATGTCATTTATCTTATGAAATTTAAATTAAGTGTTAAATTCTGATAATTTGCTCTTTAAAGTAGTTGCATGAGTAAACTCTGATGATGTGATTGGTTGATAAAATCTGACAGTAGTTGGTTAAATACTGTTTATGGTCAAGCTCTGATTGACTATTACATACTAGTGATATTTGAATTTATTTAAAAAGTATATAAGTCAGTATTTTATATACTAACTATGAGTTACTGGGTAATTTTATGCAATGATTAAAATTTGCATGGTTGGTGGCATGTGTTGAGGAAAAACGTTTCAGTAATTATAGCACATTACCTTGTATAACTGTGCACGTCTTTACTTCTCCTAATTATCTGTTCCATGATTATTTTTTTCAGCAATAAAGTTGTGCCACGTGTCCCACTAAAGTGAACCGTTTGTAAATAAAAGAGTACTGAGATATACAAAATCAATTTTTATTTTAAAATATCAATTTATCTTTACTCAAACACTTTTTACTCTCTTACCTGTTATTCACTCTCGTTTAAAATCTGATACTCTAATGAGCTTTTAAGAATTTTCTTCAAACTGTTCACTATGACTTCTTCAGTTGTTACCAAGGCTTTCAACTATGATGGTGCCAAGTTTGTACCTAACAATTATGCAGTTATTTTGGACAAAACTGGTGTTCATACAAACTACCATATCTTTCAGGATTTTCTAGCTGCAAGTGAGATTGGGTATGCTCTTCATAACCTTACCATTATATCTAGAAACAATTTTCTTGCTTTATGGATGACATATGTTTATGATGATAATGGTGCTCATAGTATAATTTTTGAATTTAGTGGCCAAAAAAAGGTCATTACACCTCAAAGCATTCGGGAAGCTCTTCACATACCCACTCACCAGTCTTACACTACATTCATTGGTGATGTTGAGATGAAAAGATTCCTCACAGAGATTGTGTATGATAAATAAATGAAGAATATGGGGCAATTGAAAAGACCAGGGCTTCAATAGGAATGGAATTTCTACTTTGACTACATCACGAGGGCTTTCAACAACAAATGCATAAATTTTGATGCACTCGCTATGATGTCACAGTAGATTGGGTACTCTCTGATTCATAATTATAGATATGACTTTGGTTGAGTAGTTTTATATTTTATTGGAAATAGATTAAAAGCTGATGCAAATATAGTGTACTATGCTAGATTCTGTCAGCTAATATTTAATCATTATTTTCCTGATATCCCAATCCCTGCTAATTAAATTTTATATTTATTTAATCTTACAAAATGGGCTTTCTCCGATTTAATTTCTAAAGATAAAGAAAGGGTTTAAGGATTTCAGTTTCTGCCAGGGACTTTCTAATTGTAAGGATCCCTGAGACTTATGCACAACAAAATGTGCAAAGAGCTAAGCCAAATGCAATGACTGTTGGTGACCCCCTATAGCTAACCCAAGCTCTACAACTCAACCAAAACAACAAACACAAGCCCCCTCAGGTGTGTTTCAAAAGACATCTGTTGTAAAAATAAAGAAAGCAGCAAAGTCTGTTGCCCCTCAAGGATCAGGACTTAGGCCTTCTCGGAAACTACACTTCAAAATTACTGAGAAAAAAGGTGGAAAGCAGCCCTAAATCTCTCAATTTCTTAAGCCTTCTACCACTCTCAAAAGAGAGTTCACGACTGCTATATCAGACTCTAATGAAGAAGACAATGCTCCTCTTTCATCAAAATTTACAAATATCAAATAAGAAATAGTAACATCTGGCCAGAATTCCTCTAAGAAGGCCAAGTTGACAAAATCTGATGAGAAATAGGGCAAACCTGCATTAAAAACAACCAAGGAGTCATAAGGATGAGACAAATGCTGATGCTCCTGTTAGAATCTCCGATTCCCTATCAAGATCAAAAGAAAAATATGGGAGGTTACTCATGAGCAGGTGGAAAAGATTGCTAGATGATTGAGGAAGCAAAGCTATGTATCAGCAAAAGAGAGAATAGCTGAATCTCTATTTGAATCAAACACACAAGGACCAGTAACTCAAAGGGATGCAATAGATACAACTGATCCAATCCCACAAGAACTTTCAACTCAAAGGGTTGAAGAAGACTTAGATGCTAATAGTGGTACTAGTGAAGGTCTGTTTGTAGATGCTGATGATCCAGTAAAGTCTGATGCTGCACCAAACTCTCCACTTGCAGCACATGAGGACTTTGTGACTATCCTTGAAGACATTTCAGAACAGAGCCCACAAGAACTTACTGCAACAATTCAAGATACTTTTATAGTAGCAGCTCTACTTATTTCTCCAAAAATTCACAAAATCAAGCCTCTCAGAAGTGTAGCTTTTGATGCCGATCTAACTAGAGTGGAAATGCTGGTTGATGAAGCTGGACAAGTTTACAATACTGTACATAGTGATGTAATTCTTGAAGTTCAGCCTATCTCTTCCATGCCACTGGATGCTCCAACTACAACTACACAAGGTATAAATTATTATCCTTCATTATCAGCATATACTTTAAATGTTGATACTATATCAGAGTTTAATGTTATCTTAAAGTCTGATTGGATGACCATGGATAGTCAATTTTCTAGGGATACCCCTGTCCATGTGACCATATCCAACTCCTCTCAGCCACCTCTTATTTCTGGTTTCTGAGATTTTCATATGAGATTGAGAGAAAAGATTTAGAGAAAAACAAAAATTTAGAGAGGCGGGATCCTTACCTGGAAAAAGGAGAGGTAGTTGAGGGAAAAGATTTAGTTAATCCTAGTGAGCAAAATCTGGCTCTCAAAGGTCAAGATATGAGTGGTGTGACTAGTAGTTAGACTACTTTAAAAGAAAATAGAGAATTAAGTGGTTACTTATTTTCTTTTGCAGGAGCTCAGAGTTTACTACAAACAGATGCTGCCCAATATTCTGTAGACCCCCAGACATACTCTATAGCATCAAGTACATTTGTTGATACTTTCCTGCAGATATAACTACTTGTGTTTTACTGCAGTCCTGTTAGTCACTAAATACACGCTAATATTACATGCAAGTATACGCGTTCGCAAGTAGTATAAGATATAAATCAGATTCGATTCCACAGAGACTGTATTGGTTACCTAATCAACTCATGCACTTAAGCAACAATGTATGGTTAATATTCAATGCTAAGACGATAACAAAGTGAGGTTGTTTATAACTAAGAATTAAACTAATTATTATAACTACGAGAATAAGATTGACTGATTAATATATATGACAAACATGGGATTCTAACTTCATTAAGTACTTCATTCAATAGCCTTATTGTTCTTTGTTAGTCCCTAACAATGTAACAAGAATTACAGAAGGGGGGTTGAATGGAATTCTTGAAACTTTTTCTGAATTATAAAATGTTCTAACTTAAAATATATATGTCAGTGTTTTGATTTTCAAAGTGCGGAATGACAAGTTAAATATGAATCAAAACATAAAGTGATAAAAACACAAGTCTTTAAAACTTTCTGGTGGATTTGAATGTATCCACAAGATATATATATATATATATCAAGAGAACTCTGTGAAGCTTGAATAGCTCACAGATGCTTAAAAATAAGAACAACTAAACTTACAGAGAAATGCTAAAGGATTCAGCTTACAATTGTTTCTCTTAGAAAAATACTTGCTTAGTCTTGTTGTTATTCTATTTGCTACTCTTGGTTTATATATCACCAAGATTACATAGTAATAAGATAAGATAATAAAACAAAACCTATCAAGTCTAATACTATGCTGCTTCACTACTCTATTCCAGCATCTTTGAATATCTTCATAATATCATGGAAATGACAATGCTTCTTTGTTCTCAAAAACCCAGTTAAATAGGCTTCCACATTCCTTTTGCATACACTCGACGCATGTGACTGTGTTGTCACTATCAACAGATGTTTGAATTGATCATCCGTCGGGTACATGATCATCCGTCGGGTTGCCTTGTTGATCATCCGTCGGGTAGCTTTCTTGATCATCCGTCGGGTAGCTATTTGGAACTTGACTTCATTTCATTTATGCAGAATTACAAGATATTATCTATGTACAATTAATCAATCTATTCTGCATATCTAATTAAAGTCAACAGGACTTATATGGTACTACAGAATCTATACAAAGGTGTTTGCAGAAATGTGCTACATGACTTATTGTTACATAAGCTACTCACTCGATGGATGTCAAATTATCATCCATCGGGACTGTATTGAGTCATCCGTCAGGACTATATTTCTTTATCCGTTGAGTGCTATATAATACACTAAGTTGAATCTACTAAGGTGTTTTGTTAATGAAATCATCAAGTTCACAACATATTCCCAACAATCTCCCCCAATTTATGTCTACTAGAATTGTAGCAATAAATTAAGAGAAACTTGATGATAACAAAACACTCTAAAAATAAAAATTTAAATGAAAGTAGATAAAACTGTAAAGTGCTGCAAATAACAAAATGTACAAAGATTTGCTCACAGTCATTTTCAAGGTGCTCCTCTAGCCTGAGCAGATTGATCTATTTCCTTGATGATCTGGATCTCTTCCAAGCTTTCTGTTGTTTTCTTTGTAACACCCCCAAATCCGGGGTCGGGGATCCGGGTTGTCACGAGTTCCATTTCCCTTAATAACACCCAATCTTAATAAACAATCAACTACTCCGTATTGTGACCCCACAATAAACACACACACCACAAGTTATAGTCTCAGAGATGAATATCCAAAAATAACACGAGTCATTTTATTTCACAATTATTTGCCATTACACCTTAAAAGGGTTTCTAAATAAATTTACATTTTCCTTGCCATTATTACAATTCATAAATATACATAAGTCTAGTACATCAAAAGTTGAAAGCCTAGCCTATTGGTAGATCCTACCTCAGCTACAACGGCATCAACGCCTACAGGAAACTGCGGAACGTTTCCTATTCGCTCGCGAATTAGGAGCTTGATCCTGTTCATCTTGTCTGTCTGTTGTTATGTGATGAAAGAAGAAAGCAAGGGTGAGCAACACGCCCACCGAAATAATATGTATAATAATTAACAATATATGAGCATTCTCATAGTACTCATAAAAGTCTTGGTCAAGAAGAAATGAACCAAGTTTGATATCTTAACGCGACCAAGTCGCAAAATATTCAGTATATAAGTATATATACTTTTCAAAATCTTAGAATCCTCTTCCATGCATAATATACATAGAGTTCCAGTTTATAACTTGTATAAAAATATCATTGCAAGGTGATCTCATATATCTAACCTTGTCTCAACGTTTTTATGAAAATCTTTGTCATGCATAAGATAATCATTAACTAGATATAAGTTGAAAAGATGAAGTTGCAAGATACTCCAATATACTTATATCTTTTCCAAATACTACTTGAACTACCACCGTTCAAGTTATAATCAGTTTCAAAAGTTCATCACATAGATGAGACTACAAGGTAAGATTTGAATAGATTCAATCTTTGAAATATCATTCAAAAGAAATGAAGCTACGAGATACTTCATTAAGTCCCGATATATATATATATATATATATATATATATATCCATATATATCTCATACATTTCCTGAAAACCTCTGTCATGTAAAGTATGAACAGAGTTGTAATATCCAATGAATTTGGAAAGAAAAGAATTTTGGCATAAACCCGATATCTTGCTGATCAGGCAAAGATACCAATAAGTAACCTTTTCTACTGTAGATGGATGAATTCCTCTCCGGTCATCACCCTGGCCGCATTAGGACCTCGCGCTAGACCGTTACCCGGCCACTCACGCGTGGATGGACTGTCACCCAGCCTCTTATACCTTCATAGACCGTACTCTGGCCTGTCGCTTATGCCGACTCAATTAGATGGACTTACTTCCCGAACATTTGGCAAGTAATCAAATTGTTTTCTCAAAACAACAACCACGTTGCGAATATAAAATACACCACATAGCCGGATCCGTCGAATTTTTGAGCGAGTATTCAAGTCCCTTTCAAAAGGAAGATCTTAAATTTGAAAACGAGTTTTGGGATCCGCTTTAACTTATAAAATCATTTTGAAGACTCGAAAACATTTTTGAGAATGTTTGGAGTAATGCTGATTTAATAAAATAAATCAGTCCCGATATGTTAGAAAATATCTGAATATTATTATTTAAATAATATTCCCATAAGGATAATCCTTATAAAAATAATTGAAGTAAAAGTTTTAAAACTTATACTTGAAATGAATAATAAATAACCAAAGATATACTTATATGAAAGTACGATCTTTATTTGAATAACGGAAAATAAGTTTGATTATTGAAACATTATTCTTTAATAAAATAAAGAATATTATTTAATAAATAAGCGGAGTCATAAGTCCTCAAATGAATATTCAAAATAATATTCATTAAATAAAATAAACGGAGTCTTAAATTCTCGAATTAATATTCAAAGTAATATTCATTAAATGAAATAAAGTTATCGAATAAACCTTATTCGAATAATAGTTTTCAAAACTACTTATATATATATAATATACTCGGGAACATCGTCTCCCGGTTTATAAAATATGTTCACCTTTGGGTCCCCTATACTAAGGGTATACGCAACTACTGCTTATCTCTAGCATAGGTATTATGCAACTTATAAGCAATTGAATCAACAATTAGATATCAAGATTACAAAACAGACATGCATATATACCATATCAGCATGCTCCAATATATCGCAAGATTTGCTAATAACAATCATGCACTTATCACAAGATAATGCATATACATATATACATCACAACAACAGTATAACGGGTAGAAAACTTGCCTGAGTGTTCTCGGATATACTTAAGCTTAGAGTGGGTCCGATAACCTATGAACAACAACATAAGTCGGAATTAAACCCCGGTCGCTTAAGAAACTAGACTTTAACCAATTGAACCTTAACGTTCGCTTATGGTTACTTCTACGCTTAACGAATCACATAAGTCGTTCGAGTATCCTTGGCTCCACCATTTTTAATAAATTAACCATTAAGAATTTTAAGGCGATTCTTTTGCGAGTACCCTACCAACTGCCTAATCCACTTTACATAATTGATTCATACTCTAATTAGTCATTTAAGGACCTTAACCAAGGTTTCAAAGTAAGGCGAGGGGTAATGGTTCGGTCGCGAAACGCCGTTACTTAAAACGATCATTTCTCCTAAACCGTACATCGGATTCAAGCAAACCACATATCAAAACGAAGCTCGTAACATGAACTATCTAATCATGGCAATGGTTAAAATCTAACAGTGAGCTAAAGGTTCCTGATGTTAAGAACAGAACAGTTAAGGAAAATCGGGCAATATGACGTTTATGTTTACGCGATCTCCAATTTAATTAACACTCTAAATTATCATCAATTCACTCACAACCACCAATACAACAATATTCAATCATCATACTACAAACTCAGTCCCCAACTCCAAATTTTACCAATTTATCCAACCAATCAAAGACCCAATATTCAAAACCAATACAAATCCACCAAAACTACTTATAATCAAAGATCAAGCCTTAATACTAACAATGCTTCAATAAAACTTAATGGAATCATAAAATCAAAGCTAGGGTTTGAAGTTGATACCTTCCTTGGTAGTTGTTAAGTTGCTAGGAAGCCTTAGGGAGCCTTAATCTAACCTCCTACAAGCTTGATCTTTCCAAAGAAATCAAGAACACAAAGTTAGGTTTTGAAGTTTCTAAAAGTTAGATTGAAAGAACTGTCAAAACTAGGGTCTTACCTTGATTATTTTGACGAGACTTGTGAACAAGAGTTGTAGGACATCTCAATACCTTTCCAAAGAGCTATTGAACATACTATTTAAGTGAGTATTGAAGGAGATATGGTAGTTTGAAGTTGCTGCTCTGGTTTTGGCCGAGAGCTTTTATTCTTGGAAAGCAAAAGTCAACTTCTAATTTGTGTTTTGTGATTTGTTTTGCCTTGGATTGGTTGTTTTGTTTTTGTTTTGATTAATTAACCTTTTAACCATGGTAAATTTTGTGTGGTTTATAATCAACCAACACTTCCTTCCCTTTTTGGTCATGCTTATGTCATCTGCTTATGTCATCTTGTTACACTTGTCTTCCTCTTGTTGGTGTGATGACATCATCGTCCATTACCCTCTTTGATTAACCCCTAATTACTTGGCTAATGACCGCTGATCTGTTATACGGTTCGCTTAACTTTCGTTCTCGTTTATTGTTTGAGGGATCATACCCGGGATCTTATTACTTGGGTTCCCCTAAACCTTTCTCAATATTTTATATTCCTTTTATGATCCTCTCTTATAATCCTTGAATTAAATCCTTTTAATCATGTTACCTTATACTCAATTCTTTCAGTATCTGGTGGATTTTCGGGAAAAATCAAAGTGTTCGAATTTGGATTCTGACGATCTTTACATACACTTATTTACTTTATGGAATACTAATACGATCTTAGAATTTCCATAACAGTACTCCTATATAGCGTGGTCTGATAATTTTCCTTAATCAGCATCATCAGCAAAAGTTACTATTCATCCATGTTTCAAAAATTCCATAAATTGGGGTTATTACATTCTTCTATCTGATTTTGGAGCTGTCTGTGGAATTCCAGATCATCAGATTCTGAGAGATTTAGCATTCCTTGCATTTCCAAAAGAGTCTCATTGCTAGAGATGCTCAACTGGTCTTCTAATCTGAAGAATCTTATAACTCCCTTATCATCCATGAATTCCATCAGCCAGTAGGGCCTTAGATGCACTCTACTTCCAGTGTAAGGAATAGTTAGAGTCTTTGGGAGTGCATCTTTGGCTCTAATACTCCTCAGTTCTTCAATCTTCTTTAGAACCAGTCTTCTAGCTGTCACATTGAATCTAAAGTTCTTCTTAAATGATGAATAAACATTTATCAGCACATATTGGCTTTCTTGAAGGATCCTGTGAAGTGGCCATTGTATCTCTTTTCCTCCTTTGTACTTGAATACTAACCTTTCAGATAGATTCCAGTAAGCATCAATCCCTCTAACTTCTTCCAGTTCATCTAGATAGAGGTTTAAATCTGAGAATTCCTTGATGTCACAGATGTACATAATGTCTCTCTTGTTGAATTTGGTTTGAGCTTTAGTTATGGACTTGGATATGAGATTTGAGGGCTTCACTTTCTTTACTACTCTGGTCTTTGTCTTCTTTGGCTTCATGAAGTGAGGTAGATTGAGTTCAGGTATTGGTAGACTATCCCAGTCTATTTTCGCATCCTTTGGAATGATAGGTTCACCATAAAAATTCTTAGATGTATCTATCTTGAATTCTCCATGTACCATAGAGGGTATGGATGTTTGAATTGTTGTAGATATAGACTTTTTGGGAAACTGATCTTCCAATTCCTTTTTATCAAAGTCCACTTTTCTCTTTGCATGAAGTTTTTATTTAAAAAATTTTCTCTGCTATGATTCTTCTTGCATTTTCAGTTCCTTAGATTCAGTGGTTTCAGATGATTGTTCAGGAATTTGTTGTGTAGGTTTCACAGCTTGCAGCTTGGCCAAGATAGCAGCTTGCTCCTTCTTTTGTTTAACCTTTTTAGCATCTAGAGCAGCTTGCTTCTTTTCTTGCTTCAATCTTGCCTTTTCTTCTCTTTTTGCTTCAGCAAATTGAGGGTGTCCAGCCACCACACAAATTTCCTTACCATTCCTGAAAACCTTGACAATTCTTCTTTTCAATGCTGAATCTGCTGGATCCTTGTAGAATGCAATAGATCTTGACAGCAGTTTCTTTTCATCAGGCTTTGGTGTCTCATACATTGTATCCAAAGGGTTCTTTAGAGAAGTTTTAGGATAGTTCACCTTTGGCTTCAAAATTAGCTCAGCCTTTGGAGATTTGATACAGGATAGCTGTCCTCTTTCCAGATTATTCATGCTCATATCATTCACAGAGATTTTCCTGACTTGAAAGTGATGAATGGATGATTTTTCTGGCTTCTTTGTTAGCCCAAACATCTTTTGAATATCCTCATCAATTTTCTCCCAGTTGATTGGGCTCAAATGCTCCTTTTCAGCTGCTCTCAATGTGGATGTTGCTTCATTAATCAGATCAATGTTGTCTTTAGTTAGTGGCTTGGTGAAAGCAATTGTAGGCACAATTACTTTGCTAACTTGAATATTAAGTTGTTTCTCCCCCTCACTTGAACCTTTCTCCCCCTTTTTGTTATCATCAAGTTGTGTAGGAGGGAGTTAAGTAGCCACCAACTGTTGGAGTAGTGTAGTATGAGTTTCTTGATTGGTAAGTATCTTGGCCATTGACTTCTCTACAATAGATATTCTTGAGTCCATGGCCTCAATTTTCCTATTGAGATCAGCCTCCTTCCTTAGCTTTTGAACAATTTCAGTCATGGTGGTTGCAGGTAGTCTAGCATCCATCCTTTCTATGACATCTTGCTTGACTTCAGAAATTTCTTGCTTGATTGCATCCACACTCTGACTGTGTTGAAGGGCTTGAATTTTATGCAGTTGGAGTGCTTCAAGATGTGCCATGAGTAGCTTCTTTGTGCTGGCATTAGTAGATGCCTGAATGGCTGCTTGGGTGTCATGAATCAGCTTGAATAGTGTTAATTGGAGATGTGAGTAGGAGAATTCTTTTGTTAGCATCCGGGCAGGAACATCTGCATCTCCCCCTATGTCCATGCTATCTTCCTCATCATCCCCACCAGCTTCATCCAGTTCAAAATCACTGCCAATGTTGGAAGGCATAAAAGTGATTGCATCATTTGCTCTTTGTAAAGATTATGTAGTATGCACCAAGTTCAGCAATCTTTCAGCCTCCTCATTGCCCTGTACAGCTAGAGTTTGGTAAGCTGTCACAGGGTGAGTAAATGTCTCAACATTCAGGGAAATAGAATCTATAACAGCTTGATATTCTTGCTGAAATAGCCTTTCCCTTTTTGCATCATGGACATTCATTGACTCACTTGCAATGATTTCCATCCTTATCGCTCCTGTAACTGCATTTCTCTCATGATCTCTCTTTTGTTACATCAATGTCTTACCTTGGCTCCCCATCCTCACACCCTCACCTTCACCATCCAAGGTGGGACTCCTCATACTCAGTTTTGATAGTCCTGAAGAAATGGACTGCATTGGTTCACTTTTTTCCTCTCCTTTTTCCTGGAAGCAACCCAGACTCTCACTGATTTCACTCCCTTCCCTCAGTCCTAGGAGTGATTGCACTACTACTAAGTCTTCTGCACTTGTAATAATTGATGAAATTTGAAGTTGTGCAGAGACACTCGACGGATAAGAAATATCCATCGGGGTAGTAATTTTGCTAATCGACGGATGACTGCTATTAGGCACATCCATCGGGATACAATCACTACTCGATGGATGAACAATATCCATCGAGAGAGTCGAAATAAATGAATTTGGAGTGGAGACTATTGTGGACTCTGTGCAGATTGATGAAAATTTTGGCACAGATGTCTCAACAGTCTCAGAAAGAAATGGCAAGTGAGCCAACAAAGTATCTAGAAGATGATGCTCACTTGCTTGGATTTTTGGCTTCTCCAAGAGAGTTAAAGATGGAGAATTTGGAAGTGATGTGTTTATCATGTCAACATCCAAAGAGTGTGTTGAAAAGAGGTGGTAAGCAAGCATCATTAAAAATCTAGCATAGTAAACATTTTTACCCCTCTTATTTAGCTCCCCTAACTTAAACCCTAATTCAAATATGACAAGATCACTAAAGTTGAAAAAGTTATCAGTTACTAGCATATAAAGCATGTTGAGCATAGAGATATTAACTGAATCAAAATTGCTAATTTTACCAGAAAATACCTTAGTAACTACATCACACAGATAAATTCATTCCTTCCTAAGACCCAACCTCCTAATTTCACTTAATTTGGAAGTAGAGAGTGCATAGCCCATGGAATTAAGCATATTAACAATGTCAGTGTCTGTGTGTGGAGAAGTTACAGTATTATCAGGAATTTTTAAACATGCTTTAACAATATCACTATTAACACAAAATTTCTTACCTTTAATAGTGAAAGTGATAGTCTTATCAGTTGAGTTGTATGTTGCAGTCGTCCACATTTCTTCAACAACCTCATATTAAATGGTGGGTGATTCTAGCATGGCATAGTTGAGTTTGCAGTTCTTCACAAAATCCATCATTTTCTGGTATTCCCCAGACTGCTGAATCCCCTTGTTCACTAAAGCCGTGAAGTTGTTCTTCTCATAGATAAATCCAGTTTGAGACATGATCTTGATGACTGGTGCCATTGTTAGAGAGTAAAAACCTTGTAGAGAGAGAGAGAGTAAGTGCTTTTGAGAAAGAGAGAAGTTAGAGCAGATATTTGAGACTGATAAAAGAAAAGCAATGAAAATGAATTATGCTTTTATACTATCTCAAAAATAATTGTCAAAAATAATAAAGTAAAATAAAGTAACCAATAAGAATTGCCCAAAATAGCCGTTTAAAAATAAACTGTAAAAATTCCATCAATTATCCATCGTGTTATGCTTACAAACTGTAAGTATACTCGATGGATAATGTTCAGAGAATCAACGGCTAAGAATAAGACAATTCGAGGGATGAGGATAAATCAGTTATCCGTCGAGACATAAAATATTCCAGAAAAATAATTGATTTTACTAACAAATTGTGTACCGACGGATGATCAAACTCAATGGATAATGATCATCCGTCGAGATGTAAATTTTGACTTAGCCAAAATTTCATCCAAGACTAAAAAATCAATTAAATTTCTGGCTGCATTTCAACTTGCAAATTATTTGAAAAGGTTCAAGAGTAATTAAACATACTTAACTCACTTACCAACCTTGAAAAGGTGGATTCATCCAGTGGCTTGGTAAATATATCTGCAAACTATTTTTCACTTGGAACAAATTGCAGTTCCATAGTATCATTCATTACATGTTCCCTTATGAAGTGGTACTTGATGTCTATGTGCTTTGTTCTTGAATGTTGTACTGGATTTTCAGTGATGGCAATTGCACTTGTGTTATTACAGAAAATAGGAATCGTTTCCACTTGCAGACCATAGTCTAGCAATTGGTTTTTCATCCACAAAATCTGTGCACAGCAACTGCCAGCAGCAATATATTCAGCTTCAACTGTAGAAGTAGAAAATGAATTTTGCTTTTTACTGAACCAGGACACAAGCTTGTTTCCTAGAAATTGACAGGTTCCTGTTGTACTTTTTCTATCAATTCTGCAACCTGCATAATCTGCATCTGAATAATTAGTTAGATCAAAGCCAGAATCTCTAGGGTACCAAATGCCAAGTTTTGGTGTTCCCTTGAGATATCTGAAAATTCTCTTAATAGCTACTAAGTAAGATTCTCTACGATCAGCCTGAAATCTAGCACAAAGATATGTAGCAAACATTATATCTGGCCTACTAGCTATTAAGTACAGAATTGAGCCAACCATGCCCCTATAACTTGAAATATCCACAGACTTTTCAGTAGTGTTTAATTCAAACTTAGTTGCAGTGGCCATGGGAGTTTTTGCAGATGTGCAATCCATTAGATCAAACTTCTTTAAAAGATCATAAATGTGTTTAGTTTGACTAATGAATATTCCATCACTAACTTGCTTAACTTGAAAACCAAGAAAGTAAGTTAGTTCTCCCATAATACTCATTTCATACTTACTTTGTATCAATTTGGCAAACTTTTTACAAAGTTTCTCATCTATAGAGCCAAAAATAATGTCATCTACATAAATTTGAACAAGTATGCTAGAGCCATTAATATTTCTAAAGAATAAAGTTTTGTCCACAATACCTCTAGTGAAGTCATTCTCTAAAAGAAATTTTGACAAAGTGTCATACCAGGCTCTAGGTCATTGCTTCAGTCCATAAAGTGCTTTCAAAAGATAGTAGACATATTCTGGAAAATTTGGATCTTCAAAACCAGGAGACTGACTGACATAGACTTCCTCCTCCAAATCTCCATTTAGAAAAGCACTCTTGACATCCATTTGATAGACTTGAAATTGACATGGGCTGCATAGGCTAAGAAGATTCTGATGGCTTCAAGTCCTGTAACAGGAGCAAATGTTTCATCAAAGTCTATTCCTTCTTGTTGACAATAGCCCTTAGCAACCAATCTAGCTTTGTTCCTGACTACTATACCATTTTCATCCATCTTGTTTCTGAATACCCATTTGGTGTCTATTGGATTCTTTCCTTTAGGCTTGGGTACCAGCTTCCATACTTTGTTCCCTTCGAATTGGTTTAGGTCCTCCTGCATAGCTAAAATCCAATCAGGATCCAACAAAGCTTCTTCTACCTTCTTTGGTTCTTCCTTAGAAAGGAAGCTGCTATATAGACATTCTTCTTGAGTTGCTCTTCTTGTTTGAACTATAGAAGATATATCACTAATGATGAGCTCAAAAGGGTGATCCTTTGTCCATTTCCTTTATTGAGGTAGATTAGCTCTAGATGAAGAGGCCTCATTGTTTTCTTGATGTGTGATTGAGTTTTGATTATTAGAAACTCCCCCTGATTTTATGGATCTTTAATTTGAGAAAGGGGAATTTTCTGTAAGTGATCTATTCTGACTTTCAGCTTCTTTTGATGACCTGACGGATGGTGAATTTTGAGTACCGACGGATGAGGCTGGTTGTCTCCCGACGGATAAAGCAGATTGTCTCCCAAAAGATAAAGCATTTTGCAACTCGACAGATGTTGAGTTTTGTGCTTCACTGGTAGTAGATTTTTCTGCATTATTTTTTGATACTGTTTCTTGATCACTTTCATCATCACTATCATCACTAACCATCTCCACATTGTCAAATTTGAAGCTCTCATGGTAATCTCCATCTTGCAGTCCTTCAATCTTTTTATCATCAGACACAACATGTATTGATTCCACAACAATGTTGGTTCTTAGATTGTAGACTTTGTATGCTTTACCAACAGCTTATTCAACAAAAATTCATTCATCTGCTTTAGCATTAAACTTCCCATTCTGATCAGTTTGATTTCTCAAGATATAACATTTACAGCCAAAGACATGAAGAAAATTTAGAGTTGGCTTCTTGTTTTTGAACAATTGGTAGGGAGTCATGCATTTTGCTTGATTAACCATAGAAATGTTCTGAGTGTAGCATGCAGTATTTACAACTTCAGCCCAGAAATATGTTGGTAACTTAGATTCTTCAAGCATTATCCTTGCAGCTTCAATAAGTGATATGTTCTTTCTTTCTACTACTCCATTTTATTGTGGAGTTCTTGCTGCTGAAAACTCATGCAAAATCCCATTTTCTTCACAAAATGCTCTCATGACAGAATTCTTAAACTCAGTTCCATTGTCACTCCTGAGTCTTCTAACTTTGAAATCAGGATGATTGTTGACTTGCCTTATGTGATTGATGATGATTCCAATAGCCTCATCTTTAGACTTAAGGGAATATGTCCAAGAGAACTTTGATAAATCATCTACAATTACTAGGCAAAATCTTTTCCTTGAGATGGACAACACATTGACTGGTCCAAACAAATCCATGTTTAGCAGTTACAAAGGTTCTTCAATTGTTGAATCAAGCTTCTTTCTAAATGATGCTTTAATTTTCTTTCCCTTTTGGCAAGCATCACACAGTCCATCCTTTGAAAACTCCACTTGAGGAATACCTCTAACCAGTTTTTTCTTTACAAGCTCATTCATGGTCTTGAAGTTTAGATGGGATATCTTCTTGTACCAAAGCCAACTTTCATCTTGACTTGCTTTACTGAGAAGACAAGTAACAGATTCAGCATTTGATGAGTTGAAGTCAGCTAGGTACACATTTTCTTTTCTCACTCCAGTAAGAACCACTTTGTTGCTCCTCTTGTTTGTCACAACACAGGCTTCAGAGTTGAAGGTCACTGAATTTCCTTTATCAACAAGGTTGGCTGATACTCAACAAATTGTGCTTGGGACCATCCACTAAGGCAACCTCCTCAATGATGACATTGTCTTTTGAAATCAAGCCATATCCCACAGTATAACCCGTGTTGTCATCTCCAAAAGTAATACTTGGGCCAGCTCTCTTCTTGAACTCTGTGAGCAGGGTAGAATCACCAGTCATGTGTCTTGAATAACCACTATCCAAGTACCACATATTCTTTCTATTTCCCTGATTACTTGAAGAACTTGTCTCTGTTTCATCAGACTTGGCCATTAGGGCTAGATTGACATAGCTGACATCCTCATCCTCATCCAGACCATCTGCTTCCCAGTCATTTTCTTGTGTAATGAAAGCCCTTTCATTTTATTTGAGCAACTCAAAATACTTTTGTTTATAATCCACAGGCTCAAACTTCTTCTTGCTGGAATCTGACTTTCTACACTCACTGGAAAAGTGCCCTACCAAGCCACAATTGAAATATTTGAGTTTTGATTTATCCGCCATGTTTTTATTTGGTTTAGCTGCTCCAAAGTTCTTTTTGAACTTGAGCTTGGAAAATCTTCTGGAAAGAAATACTAGATGTTCATCAATGTCATCCATATCATCTTGGCTCAAAGAATCTTCATTTTCTGCTACCAGCCCTTCCCTAGTTTTCATACACCTTTGAAGTAGACTCAACAACTTCTATCTTCATCTCCTTCTCTTTCTCTAACTCAACAACCAGTGAAATGGACCCTCCTTTCTTTCTTTCTTTCTCCATTCTTTCATCTTGCTCTATTTCAAGCTTATAAGTCTTTAGAATGCCATATAGTCTCTCTAGAGTAAACTCCTTGTATTCTTGTGAATTTCTCAAGAAGAGTGTCATTGGTTTCCATTCTTTTGGAAGGGATCTCGGAAATTTGAGGTTAGAATCCTTGGTTTGGTAGACTCTTCCATGCATCTTTAGAGCATTTAATAGCTTTTGAAATCTACTAAAGATATCAGTGAGAGTTTCACCTTCTTCAAAGTGGAAATGCTCATATTGCTGAATTAGTAACTGCATCTTATTTTCTCTAACTTGTTCAGTGCCATCACAGATAATCTGAATTGTATCCCAAACTTCCTTGGCAGTTTTGCAATTGATGACGTTGTCAAACATGTCACCATCAACTCCATTGAACAGAATATTCGTAGCCTTCTTGTCTTTCCTGACTTGTTCAACATCAGGATCTAACCATTCATGCCTTCGCTTGGGAACTGATGGCTCATTTCCAGTTGCAGCTCTCATTGGTACATGAGGGCCTTTATGCAATCCACATAGGCCTCATCTTGAGAAAGTAAATGAAGATGCATCTTTACCTTCCAGTGATGGTAATAATCTTTGTCCAGAAAAGGAATCTTCACTCCAACATCCTTCTTGTTCATCTTGCTGTTTGTTGTGATCTTTAAACTCTTTGTTCTTCAAGAGCTGGCTCTGATACCAGCTGTTAGTCCCTAACAATGCAACAAGAATTATAGAAGGGGGGTTGAATGGAATTCTTGACTTTTTCGGAATTATAAAATGTTCTAACTTAAAATATATATGTCAGTGTTTTGATTTGCAAAGTGCGGAATGACAAGTTAAATATGAATCAAAACATAAAGTGATAAAATACAGAATACAGAATACAGAATTATTCTTATTACGGTAAAATACAGAATTATTGCGATAAAATGAGATAAGCCCATATATTCTTATCCTCCCCCCTACTCTCATCACCAGACTCCTTCTCTCTCATCATCTCTTCTCCTTCTCTCGATCAATCTCCGAAATCTCTCTCTACTCTCCTATCTCGATCTCTCTTCTCCGTAATCTCTCTATTTTCCCATTCTTTTCTTTCTTTTCTCCCTGTATTTCTTCCCCCTGTTGCCTCATTTTTCTTCTATTTCATCGCCGCCGCTTACTCCGGTGAGTTTCCAATTATAACTCCGGTTATTGGCCTGAATGATTCCGCTTGTTGTTTTTTAATTAATTTTGTTGGATGTATATATACATATACCTCTATGTATATGTATGTATGCATTTTTGTGCTGTCTTTGTCTCCGGTTGCCGCCTGGTTTTTCTGGCATGGAGGCCGGCTGTGTCACCTGTGCGCGTAGGCCGCGTGCCGCTGCGCGTGTGCCTGTGATGGACTCGATTATGTTGTTGTTGTGGCTTGGTTATTTTGGACTGAATTTTTATTGTATATATTTATTCTTGCAGGAAATAATTGATTTGGTTTGTGAAATAAAATTATTCGATTTTGCGAGATTTAATTGATATTTATCGGTCAAATTTACGTAGGATGCCCGATATAATGGGAACCCGTGAATTTTATCGCCGTCTGCGATGAGCCGTGGCGAGCCGAAGGTGGACTATGATGATATAATCTGAGTCATATGAATAAAAATATAAAATATACTAATAATAATAGTTAATAGTTGAAGTGTGTCGGTGACTGGGATTTTTGAATTTGGATTATTGTGGTTGTTTTTGTTGGTTTGACGTCGAGTTGCTTCGACGGGTTAGTCCGATAAATAAAGGAAACGCTGCCCGATTTCCGGGAAATCAATTTACGGAAATACGGGAGCGTATCAAGTAATTATCGGGACATCGAGCAAATATGTATATATATACAAATATTCTATACGAAATCTGATTGTATATTGTGATGAAATATTTTGCCAAAAATAACCAATAACCCTAATTTCTTAAAATGACGGGTATATGTATTTTCTGAAAACAAACACCGAACCGACTTTCGAGAACGTGAACCCTAACTGATACGTGTATTACAATAATATGTATGATACGATTCGGGTTTTGTTAACATACGGGTAGATTGTTAGCGAGGATATGTCAAGCATATTCGGACGTCTAATTTTGGGTATTTCCGTTTTGGTGGTGCCAATTGAAATCCCGAGCATCTCGGTCGGTGCAAGGCTAGCCAGTAATAGTTGTTAAGGCGTATCAAGGCAAGTACCCCTGACCATATCTTTATGGTTTAGTAGTATATGAATAACTGTTGATTTAAATTACGTACTGGAACAGAACATTTTAGGTTACGTATACCCTATGTTTCAAAATGATTTGTTAACTTGTGATTTGGGGGAAAAGTAACTTCTAAAAATGCCTATCTCTAAAATTGTGAAAAAAATTTGAAAAAGGTTTTTGAAAAGTGTTCTGTGATTGAATTATTTTGGAAAGATATAGGTAAGTAGTTTGAAAACTGGATAAAATAGATAAGATAATTGGATGAGCGTGCGGGAGGGCCTGTAACGGCCAGGAAGATAGCGTAAGAGGCTAAGTTGGTTGTGCACCCTATTTAAACCACTTAGTCCAGCGTGACAGGGACCTAGTTGGTCTCTGAGTTCTGGAACAAGTTTCATGGGATGGCAGATAGAGCCGTCCTATGGAGATAGCCTGATCAGTTGTCTCATCAGGGATCATCAAATACGTACATATCCGAGCGAGATGATTTTGTGGTTCCCATAATGGAACAAATGTTTTTGGGTCCCCGTAACGGGAAATAATTATTGTATGGTTCCTTTAATGGAACGGAAGGTTTGGAAATGAAAATAGCATTCTAAAATTGAACTCCGGTATTCACATAGCACAACTAATGAGATGTTTTACAGAGCATGCTAGTTATTAATATCCAGTTTTTACATGTTTTGCTTGTTTTCCATAAGTAGTTATGATTTTTGTTCCTATAATTGATTATCATAAACTATTTTGATTATTATTTATATAGTGGTACTGCGGAGCGATTGATCGCTCACCCTAGAGAAATGTTTTTATATATTTTTTTATTGCAGATGCCTAGGTGATCTTTATGTCTTAGGCAGGGCCAAAGCCCAGTTCCTCCTGTATCGAGCTCCTCTGAGTGTGTTGTGTCAAACCAAGTATGGTTTGTGAGTTGCTGTAGATAGTTAGATGTGTCAGGTTCTTTTAAATAAGTTGGTTTGTATTAAGTGTGTATTATACTTGAACCTGGAAAAGATCTTGTGATGGGGTTGTTTATATTTAAATAAAAATGAGTTGATTGTATTATAATTGTAGTTTGATATTGTTAGTGACGTCAACTCCTGACCCCGGGGTTGAGGCCATCACAGTTTCTTCTTCTTCTTCTTCTTCTTCTTCTTCTTCTTCTTCTTCTTCTTCTTCTTCTTCTTCTTCTTCTTCTTCTTCTTCTTCTTCTTCTTCTTCTTCTTCTTCTTCTTCTTCTTCTTCTTCTTCTTCTTCTTCTTCTTCTTCTTCTTCTTCTTCTTCTTCTTCTTCTTCTTCTTCTTCTTCTTCTTCTTCTTCTTCTTCTTCTTCTTCTTCTTCTTCTTCTTCTTCTTCTTCTTCTTCTTCTTCTTCTTCTTCTTCTTCTTCTTCTTCTTCTTCTTCTTCTTCTTCTTCTTCTTCTTCTTCTTCTTCTTCTTCTTCTTCTTCTTCTATTGCAACGTTTTCTAAGGCAACACCAGGCGTATTGTATATGAGAGAGATAAAAACAAATTCTAACTTTAATCTAAATTAAAGTTATTAAAAATCTGAAATTCTTAGTTATTATCTAATTAACTTTTAATTAATCATCAAACAACTGAATTTCGATTTTAATAATTGTAAATTCGAATTTCATTTATTCTATTAATTAAGTACAACTTAACTAATAATAAATACTTTGAATTTCTATTTAATTCAAATCCGAATTTAAATTAAATATTCATCCAAGCTTTATTTGTGCGACCATATAGGTTATAATCACATTGGAAATAATTTAATTATCTCATATTAAAATTATAAACAAGGAGCGGTGTAATAATCATCATGATCAAAGAAAAAATTTTGAGCCCACACTAGATAAGGGTATTTAAATTAATTTTCCGAGTTGATATTATGATTATACGTACGAAATACATGTATGTAAAAGTCGTTAGTTCTCGAAGAAAATCAATATTTCAAAACGACCTTATTTATGGACTATCGAGAAATACGAGAACCACACTACAACAAAGCATTTAAAATTCTATGAATAAAAACCCAAGTACAAGATTATAAAATATAAGGATCCGTATAAGGATTACCCCTCGAATCACTTACGAGAATTTAATACAATTACGAGGAAGCGACCAAGTAAGTACGTAAATGAATAAATAATTGAGACAAACCCAGGAAGCTCCCATGAAAAATCATGCAAACCAAATTAGTACCAAAATAAACAAGATTTGTCGATCAAATAGTAACCAAAGTAAGGAGCATAGTTTTTTTACTGATTGAATAGTGGAAGATGATGATGTATGTGTATTAATCTAGCTACTAGGCTTGGATAATCTTGCTTGTTGATTTCTACAAGTAAGACAAATAACAACTTTACCAAATAAAGTGACCAAAGATAAGAAAAGAAGCAAGCCAACTCTCTCTTCTCCCTTTTTCATTCCATTCGGCCCTAACACCAAAAAAGAAGAAGAAGAATTTAAAATCTCAAGCTTGGCTCATGGATCAATTCCCCAATAAATTCCCAAGCTTACATATTATCAAACTAAGGTAAAATAATTTTTTCAACCCATTTCTTTTAGTTTATCATGGGTAAATAAAGTGTTAAAGATAATAATGAATAGTGACCAAATAGTAACACCAAGTTGTTTTTGTTGATAACTTTGTTGGCTAAGAATCTGTAAGCTCGTATCAGGATATATCAAGTATCATCCATCCAAGGAGAATCTTCCAATAGAACAAGAAAGGTATACAACCTTTATTTCACTTTTATTTTAGAAAGAACTTTTCAAGAAAAGTATAAATCTTAGATGTAAGATAAGTTGTGAGGATTACATAGTTAGTTTGATTATTGTTGGCTAATTATTTGCATAAGTTTGATGTTGATTGAACCAAAGTCTTGAGTTATTGAAGTTATAAAGGTTGATGATGGTTGATTGTGTAATGTTAAGTAGATAGCGATGATTTTCTCATAATTGAAAACATAGATCATAACATTACGCTGTTATAATGCCCAATTACAGAAACCTCAACTTTATGCAGAGTTACAGAATGCTAAAGCTGTGATTTCTTGAAAAATAAGATTTGTAAGTGATGGATTTTGTCGTAAGGATCGTATAGGTGCTTGAATCGTTTGATTTGGACTTACAGTTTAAAAGTTAGGTCCATTTTAGTAAACATGATTTATCCCATAAAAACTACTACAAATATTAACTTTGGGAGTATAAATGGTCGAGTTAAGATCACTTAAAAGTCATGAAAATTTAACAGAGATTGGGTTATAAAGTGAATGACGTGCCAAAAAAATTTCAAGTGAAAATATTAATTTTTCAATATTTAAAAAATACTGGAGCCGAGGTCGCGCAAGTAAAATTCCTTAGAAGTCGTAAAAGAAGCTGACTTGTAAATTGAATAAGTGAAGGGGACGATAAGGATTAAAGTATAAATCAAGGTTAATGACTATGCGCTCTAATAAAATGACGAGAGTAAGATGACTCGCATTGGATGATTATTAATTTTACGTATTTGACAAAGTGACGTTAAGTACGATTAGAGTCTAACGGAATGTTAATGTTCTTGTTTATAAATTTAAGGACTAACTCTCGGGCACCCTCCACCTCGAAACCCCCAGACAAGTTCACAAACCATTCCCTTTTGAAACTGTCGTATTGTGATTATTATAAGACTTAATTGCACTAACATAGCCCAAACTATTATTTTTAGCAGGAAAAGAGCTCAATTACAGAAACTATCAAATGAGTGGCTGAACAATTTTTTTAACACATAATAGCGTTCCGTCAAGTGGTGTAGACGGACGTTAGTTTTAGAAGGGTAAAAATGTAAAGTTATATACTTACAAACACTTGTATATATACATCGTGAGCAACCCTTTCCTCCCTTTCTCTTGCTCTGGAAACCACCCTGACAGGAGCTTCGTGAATTACTCTTTCAACAGCGATCCTATCTCTTTCGCACTGTCTCTCCCTTTTGCTATCTTTGCATATTTTTTCTTAGGCACTTTTTTCTTTCACTCCGTTTAACACTGCCTTTGCATTTTATGTCCATTTAAGAGAAAAAATTTCTTTACGATTATCCACATTAACTTTACATCAATTTCTGTTTCCATCTCTCTATATGCTTTTGCATTACCTTCCTCTTCAATAGTTTTGCGAAAACTATTCCCATTAATCTGTGTGCTAGGTCCATGAGATGCTTCTAAATTCTTTAAAATTGCCACATGTCATCCTTCCGAATTAGATAGATTAGCTCCATAGAATTCATCCCCTTTATAAACATGAGTCTTCTGCTTTTATTACTCACTTGTTGTATTGCATCTTTAAGTGTAGCTGTAGAGATTGCAGCAGTTGAGTTTACATCAAGTTCCTCGCTAAAGAAAGTCAGAGGGCCATCACCTGTAGCAAGTTCATGAACACCTATGTGAGCCTCAAAAGTTGGAAAAGTTGATCTCTTCATAAAATTGATATTGTTATCTGCTACACGCGGAGGTAGTCACTGTTTGGTAAGATGTGATCTAGGATTAATCACATCTAGCTTGTCACTGAAAATAGAGCTTTTCAATATGAATTTCAGCACCAAATTACACTGTAGAAGTAGATAAGCTAAATTTAGTTTCGTGTTGTGAAGCACCTCAGCTTAGAACCAGGCAACCTCATTTGATCAAGAAGGATCAATGTAAAATATTAGTATTAAATGCATTGAGAGTTTATTTTTATTGAATCTGTTTTAAATATAAAATCCTCATGATATACTGTGAGTCCAAGTCAAGAAATTAGTTGAATGTGAGGTGAGTCTTAGATGCAAACTAGGAACTTAATTCTTTTTACTAAGCCAATAATGTAGAATTAGAGCCATGTAAATGTTGCTATGTATGAGCTTAAAAAAAGCAGAGCAGGGGAAATCATTTAGCTCGTTTTCCTCACTACAACACCATAGTTTGGATGGTAGTTTTATTTGTTTGACATTACAGGGTTTTATAATGAATTTGAGGTATATAAAAACTTTAACATAAAATAAATAATATATTTGAATATTGTGGCAACTGCCACTACTCCTTTAGTATAATCTAAATTTTGATTCCAACTTCACATATTTCTAATCAATAACCTTATGTGCGACTTCGTCTAACCAGATTTTTTAAATGGATTTCTAGTTCCTTTCCAGGTTTCCATTGTAAACCGTCCTTTCTTGATTTTTGTAAATTGAAATATAGTTTAATCTTGGTCTTGGATTTGTTAATTTATTCTTGATTAACAAGAGTACCTTGGACAAGAATCTAATAAGCTTGACCATTCGAATGTGATCAAAACAAGTTCCAAACTTGTTCGACCAAACCGAGCTATACTCGGCCGAATAGAAGCTAAGTGCCTCGACTTCTCCTTGATTGTTTGATTAACTTTACAAGTGCACTTAGCTAGCTATAGTCTTGTGTTATTAAGTTCTTGACCCTCTTTTAAAAGGACTTAAAAGAAACGAGACGGAAAAGCATTCAGTTTACATATTTGGTCGAATAATAGTGCTAGTCGCCTTGGTCGGATTTTAGTAAGTTTAAATCCATTTACCAAGTGCATAGAGTAAGTTGTAGTCTTGTATATCATATTCTTTAACTCGTATAATATTTTATATTTTAAAGGGCGTGAAGAGAAAGATTATAGTAAATCGATTTAACCATTCGAGTTAGTAATTCCATTAAGTTATTACTTGGGTATATTCAGCCTAATAGAACATATTAGTACGTTTATATTTACGTACTTGTCTTGCATTGGTTTGTGTGATTTGTCCTTTGTGTGACATATCCCGAAAATGCTTATAACATTTTATGCACTACTCTAACGCATATTACTGTGGTGAATACCAAATAGTTTTAATGCATAATAGAGTCCGATTCTGTTTTATCTTAAACAGGTAAGGAAGTAGCTTGTATTCTTTTCCTGGTTGTGAGGTGATCCTTGTTCTAAGACCCGAGTTATAGGCGTACTAACGGGGAGTTAGTAGCCTTTGAACGATAAGATAAAGGAAATACCCAAGATCTAAGACCTAAGACCCGAGAACAACAAAGAAGTAGAAGTACTAAGCCTACAGATGGAATTGCAAGCGCTTGAGGAGGTGAGTAGGTTATTTCGCTTTGAGATAGTTCTTGCAATACAATTTAGCTATTTTATTTTGGGGAGGTTATGTGTGTGTAACACTCTAAGATAAATAGATAGTGGTTAGTTCTAAAGGCTTCTCCGCCTTCTTTAAAGTAGTAACTTTATAGTAGAGAAAATATCAAGTCCGTGGAGGAGCTCGGGGTTTGAACTAGGGGTGAGTGGACTCCAATTGAGTAGTCAACCATCGTGAACCAGGATAAAATCGACTGTGTCATCTATCTACTTTTATATTCTACACTTAGCATACTTGCATACAAGTAGTTAAAGTAAAAGAGGAGAAATGAATTTTTTGAAAAACCAAGCTCAAAATTTGAAAAGGTTATAAGCTATTCAACCCCCTCCTTTCTAGCTTATCTTAGCCTTACACGGGACCTATCAGGCCCCAAGGAATGAACGATTATAAGGATCTTAGTGAACAGTTCAGATTTTCATAAAGGTCTAAGGTTCATAAAATTAGGTTCCATCAGTTGTATGAGTCTGAAGGTAATTATGAGCAGATGTAACTCGTTGAGGGAGGTAAAACTATCAGTCAGTGGTCATTTATGGTCAATTATTGTTAGACAATCAGGAGAAGTCCTGGATGGGCAGGTGAGGTGCTGGAAGCATCATGCTAGCTGGGCAGGCTGGAGAGGTACTGATCCAAGTGCACTAGCATACCTCTCCTCACAAAATCAGTGTTTAACATGGACTCTGCCTCTTAAAATCAATTAGGATGGACTGTATTTTAAAGAAAGGACTTCTGAATGCATTACTATAACTATAAACGTGATAAATATGAATGATAACAAGATAAATACACAATTTATTGGATATTACATATATACAATGGATAATCCAGAGTATTAGTGTCCTGCAGAGCTAGGACACTAGTAGCTCACTTGGAAACAATTGGTTTAACTTTGGGAACTAGTTTTGGCTTATTAAAAACTTTAATTATGCTCCAAGGAGTCCAACAATAAAGAAATACATAGAGTTTAATTCCTATATGCAGGTTTTGTAGGCTTTGGCAAATGGGGTGTAATGTTCACTTTTCAACGTGAATTTCCAGGTGTAACCATTATGAATATTTTCCATGTACTTTTGGCTTGATTGAGAAGAACTTTCTCAACCATTTATGCTCGGTATCTTTGCTAATTCAGCTCAAATAAACACACAGTTCAAGTTACGCTCAGTAGTTGCACCTCTATTTATTCAACTGTAGCATATATTTTCTACTCGAAAACCAAAGGGAATTCAGTTATTTTGTACGATTATCACAGGGTGTTTTTACCAAATTTCTCTCACATTAATTGTGACTGATTAACAGATTCAAATTCCTGGATTTTCCATATTGTTTATTATTTCCTAATTAGGTTACACAGATCTCATCTCAAATCTATTTGTCTTGGTCGCCTGATTTAAATTATTAGAGTTTTAAAAATTCATAGTCTATGTGGATCAATTTTTGAATGCTACAACTAAATATTGTGCGCTTACATTTATTATTTTTACACATCAACAATTAGATGTAATAATAAAATAATAATAATAATATAAGCAAAACACTCTCTATTTTGTAGCAATTGGTCCGTTATTTGGTACAATAAATAAAGTCCATTAGATCTTAAACTAGATATATGAGAACAGTTAGATGTAATAATAATATAATATATATTTTTATTAATATCTAAACTACATTAATAGGTTTGGGGTTCAAATTTCTTCAACAACATATTATAGTTAAACTTTTATACTGTTTTATTTTTATATTCTGTAGTTTAGGGTTCAAGTTCCATCAAGAATATATTATCTTTAACCTTTACGTTAACTATTTTCAGTTAGGACTCAAAATACCTAAAAATGTATATTACTATAATTTATTATCTTCTTTAATTTAATTTTTAACTACCGAATATGTATAAATATATAATGCTATTCCATTCCACTAGAAATATTTATATAATAAAAACTGGAAATTAAAATATAAAAATTTCTAAATCACGTCAAAATATAGCACATATGGTATGCAAATTGATCGTTCGGAGATGGAGAAAAATACAGTGAAGTCGGATTTAAAAAAAATACTTACCGTTTGACGGGAAAAATTAAAATAAAAACGGAGGGGAGAAGCTGAGATTCTGCGTGGGAGGGTGTAGATTAATTCTAATTCTGTGAGGTGACCTGTTATTCCCTAACAATCAAATAAAGAATTACCAGAAGGGGGGTTGAATGTAATTCTGGCTACTTTTTCAATCTTAAGAAAAGTTCTACTGTGAATATATAACTGTGTTTGATATGGCTATGGTGCGGAATGAAAGTATTAGTGAAATCAAAACACAAACCTATTGGATTTTGGTTCAACTGGAGTAGCTTTCTTCCATAACAGCTTCTTCTTATCAACAATTATCATATTTTCCAAATTAACTTGATCAGAATTTGATGTTTCTTCTGTAACTTGTTGTTCTTCATTCTGAACAACTTGAGCGGTGTCAGAGGCTGTTTTAGATTCTTCAATTATCTTTCTTCTCTTCAGAATTTGAACAGTTTCATCTTCTATCAAATCATCATCATGCATTGTAGTTTGATAGACTTGAACGGAAGAACTTATCTTTTTCTCAATCTTTAAAGGTTCACTAACCTTTTCTTTTCCTTTTGACTTAGGATCAATTTCAGTTTATGATCTAGTCTTGGACTTTAAAGTCTCAGAATTTGACTTTTCCCTGATCATAATGCTTTTTTCCTGGGTCCTTGGAGGTTTCTTTGTATCAGAAGCTTTAGACTTAAGATTTGTCTTCTCAGCTGCAAATCTAGCTTCTTCCTCCTTGAGAGTTTCCAAATCCATTCCTGAATTTTGTTTCAGAAATAAATTTTGTAGCTATCTCCTTATCAAGTGTCTGGATTTTAGGATTTTTGTAATAAACAATAGTCTGCTTCCCTTTTAACTTTAGAGTTTGTAAAAACTTCTGAGAGTCTTTAGATCCTGACTGAATCAGAATATCAGAACTTGACATCAGACTTTGTTTATCAGAACTTGACTTCAGACTTTTAGCATTCACAGCATCAAAACTTGACTTGTTCTGTGTAGAAGATTTTCCTTGAACTTTTCCTTGACCTCTGCTCTTATCAGAGTTTCCCTGGTCATCACCTTTATCATCCTTTTTCTTCAGTATTTGAGTAGGTGAGCATTTGGACTTAACTACCTTCTCCCCCTTTTGGCATCATCAGAAAGTAAGAGAGAAAGAAGAATTTCAACTGAAGATTGGATTTCATCCAATTGAGCTTTCTGAGAAACTTGGTTAGCCAGAACCTCATCAATTTGGGTCTGTTACTTCTCTTGAATCTTCTCAATGGATTCAATTTTCTCAAGAGTAGGTCTGATATATCTGTTCTTGTCAATCTTGATATGTAGATCTAGCTTATCAGCATGTTCCTTTAGTATATCAACCTTTTCATGAGTAGAAGAATGTAGACCTTGAAGATGTTTGGTAGATAGAGCAGTGATCTTGAGTTGTGTCTTTAAATCAGCTTTTGTGAGCAACTCATCAGCTTTAGCAATATGCTCTGTCAGAACGTTAGGGCTTGGAATGAAATCAGTGTCATTCCACTTCTTGGTCCACTCTACACCTCTTTGAGTATCCTCCCAAGGAATAGGTGCTTCCTGTTCAACAAATTTCTTCAACAATTTTTCCTTTCCCAGAATGGGAACTGGAGTCTCAACAGAAACATTGTCTTCAGAACTTGAGGAAGACTCATTATGATCTGTCAGCACAATAGTGTGTGAAGCAATTGGAGATTCAGGAACAGCTTCATTTAAATTCTGAACATTAGAATTTATCTCCATAGCTGGTGTGGTTGGTGTAGATGGTATCTCAGCATTTAAAATTGGAAAATGAGTTGGAGATTGCTGAGCTTCTTTAGATGGAGCTTCTAGATAAAGAACATTTGGTATCTATTTCAAAAGTTGTAGCTTGTTCTTTAGCATCACCTGTAGCTTTAATAGGAGAAACATGAGGTGTTGACATATAATACAGAGCTTGAGTAGGGAATGGCAGAGCTTCAATTACCACGGGTTTTGATGAGATCAGAGATTTCTGATCCCCTTCCTCAGCTTCAGTTGAATCCTCAGATATAGGCTTGGCCTTGTACCTTTATACCCTCATTTTCTTTAGTCTTCTTGCTAGTGAAGGAGTTGCTTTAGCAGCTTCAGAACTTACAGATTTCCTCTTCAAAGTATCAGAACTTTGAGCTACAGTTTCTTTCTGAGAAGTAACATTCTCAGCTCCAACTGTCACAGGTTCTGATGCATGAACCCGTGCTTCAAGTATTTCCTCATCACTATCAGATTCATCTCTGAGAATCATCTTCCTTCTCTTTTGTGGAGGTTGAGGAACAGACTTTGTCCTCTTTGGCCTGGAAGATGAAGATATGATGATATGTGCTGATGGTTGAGGTTCAGATGGTTGGACATCAGGATATAGTGCAGTGTATATAATTGGATCATAGGTTATTGATAAGTGGCATTTTATACCACTTAGAACGTCTTAAAATGGCTTAAATTGGTGTCTTGAAATCAAGTATTTTGTGTATTTGATGCGTTTTTCTAGTGTTTATACATTTCAGGGTATTAGTTGCATTTCGGAGGAGGAATCATCAAGAATAAGCCTTGGCATGTGTTCACCTTTACGAGAGGAAAAGAACGGGAAGATTACGGCGAAGAAACGGAGCAAACATGGAATTTTTCCAGAAGGGTCCTGCGCGCCCGCGCAGCTTTGGGGATTTTTGAGATTAATTTCACCTGCGCGTTGATTCGTTTATTTGTTAAAAGCGGGTATAAATTGTGTTTCAGAAATTATTTTTAAATTACGAAATTTACGTTTTTATAAACTTCGGGTTATTTATAATATTTTAAGACTATTTTCGTGATTTTCTGAATTTGTTTTGAGTGCAGCTCGATTCGTTAATTGTGAAATGCGGGTACGAGTTGCGTTTCAAGAATGCTTTAAAAATTATGAAAATTTTATTTTATTAGTTTCGGTGTTTTTAGAAAATTTCAAGATTTGTTTTCGTAATTTTATAAATTTGTTTTATGCGCAACATGGTTCGATAAAATTGAAAATGCGAAACAAAAATCGAACTTTGAGAAGGGAGAGACACGTGTTAAATGCTGGAGGAATAAACAGATGTGTGGTAACTGCTGATTGGTTCGTTGCTGTGTTGAAAAAAAACAAACAAACAAAACAAACAAAAACAAAATACACAGTCACTCAATTGAGCCCTGTGTCTATTTCTTTGATTCTCTCCTTCTCGATCAAGCTCTGCTCTCTCTCTCTCTCTCTCACTTCAGTCTCTCTCGCCTTATCCCTTCATTCCTCCCGCGTTTCTCCTTCCTTCTCCTTTCTCTCCCCTCGGTTGTCCCGGTTTCCGATTTTACTTCTCCGATTGCCCCTGTTTTTTGGCCTTTTGCAGTGGGTTCGATTTCCTGCTTAATCTTGTCGTTATATGCATACGTGTATATATACTTGAGTGACAAAACAAACAAAAACAAAATACACAGGCACTCAATTGAGCCCTGTGTCTATTTCTTTGATTCTCTCCTTCTCGATCAAGCTCTGCTCTCTCTCTCTCTCACTTCAGTCTCTCTCGCCTTATCCCTTCATTCCTCCCGCGTTTCTCCTTCCTGCTCCTTTCTCTCCCCTCGGTTGTCCCGGTTTCCGATTTTACTTCTCCGATTGCCCCTATTTTTCAGCCGTTTGCAGTGGGTTCGATTTCCTGCTTAATCTTGTCGTTATATTCATATGTGTATATATACTTGAGTGTGTATATGTGCTTGTGTGTGTGTCAAGTCCTGGGGTGTGTTCGTGTTCGTTATTTCCGGTTGTTAGTGGCCGCCTTCTGTTTCTTTCCCGGCTGTGCTTTTGTTTCCGATGAGGCGCGTTGTTGCGCGCGTGTGCTTATCGGGTTAAAATTTTAATATATATTTTGTTCATTTTGTTTCTACAGGGAATTTATTTTGAGTAATTTCGTGAAATAAAATTTTGTGTGGAAAAATAATTCGATTAATCGGTGAAACCCGCGATTTTGGAATATGAATCGGGTACCTCCGGGTTTTACCGCCATTGGCGAGCCGACAGTGGACCGTGATGAATAAATTCTGAGTCCTATAATTATAAAACAATATTCAATATTTAATTCGTACAATTATTTTCGAAATGTAAATAGTCGGATATAGTTGTTAAGGTCCGAATTGGAATTGTGAATTGGCGTGTTAATTGAAGTTGGTGATTGGATTTTTGGATTGCGATTGACTGTGTTGTGATTGATTTGACGTCGGGATGTTCGACGGGTAGGCCGATAAACAAAGGAGACGCTGCCCGATTTTCGGGAAATTAATTCCAAAAATACGGGAATGTAACCTACGATTATCAGAGACGTCGAACGAGGATATATAATTAAATTTTGTGAAACCTAATGACGTGTTGGGACAAGATATTTTTATAAATAAACCGTTCGTCCGTTTAATACAAAACGAACGCGTATAGACTCAGAAAAATATTCTGCTTTCATTAAAAATACTTTCGAGACCCAAACTCTTTTGTTTCAAAAGGGTCATTTGATTTACGAGTCATTCTGAGTCGATTATTGATCGAAAAATCATATTTTGACCCGATTTCAGTTTAAAACATACCGAGTCGAACCTTTTGACGAACCGAGTCATATGTGATATGAATTACGTGATACGTGGCTTATATGATTATGTGTTTATATGTTATGTGAAATACATGTGTACATGAGTCAAGAGTCTTGTGTTTGTCTGTTATATTTATGTGTGGGCTATCGTATGGGTAAACGATAGGCTTTTGACGCGCAGTTCATCGAGTAATTATCGTTTAGACGATTAAAGTTGTATCTTTTAATTATAGATGCAGATCGTTCGAGTGATCAGGACAAGACGTTGGTTAAAGAATGAGATAGAATGGCATTGGATATCTGGCTTCTAGAAATCGCAGGAGCAGCATATCGGTGAAGTGTTGAAAAGAAAGACGGTGATATTTTAAGACAGAATGTTAGAATAGATGCGTCTTTGCGAGTGTGACTAACTGCTTAATCACAAAGGCAAGTACCCATGACTTCACTTATCGTTCAAGTGATGTTTATTTCGAATCAATTATGCAAGTATCCCTATCATCACTTATTGTTCAAGAGATATTTATTTTAAATCTTTTCATGAAAGTATTGCTTTCCCTATTTAGTTCGTAATAGATAAATGTTTTACATATCGCTGAATTAAATAACTCTGTTTATGCAAATACTCATCTGCTATTCTATGTTCAGAATAGTCAAGTGATTTTACTTATCTGATTATCGGATTTATAAATGTTTTGGACTTCGAGAAAAATGATTTGTTGCGAGTATTCCTGCCCAAGTGAATGGGGGAATAAAATTATTTGGGATATCGAAGGATTAGGCTCCTTTCTCAATAAAAAGGTTTTTAAGATTGGAATGGGTACTGGTTACAGCGTAGGTGATCGAGATATCGGTTCAGCTGTAATATATTTCAAGGCTAGTTATTCCTTTTCTGGCTCCCTATAAGTACCGTATGGCTTCGGGATACGGGTAGTACGTATATTTACGGTATGGCTGCGGGATACCGGTGTTGTTTCGCGACTGATCATCGGGAAGAGCATGAAATGTTATTGGTTCCAATCTAAGTTGATATCTAAATTTCTTTATTGTTTTGATAATCATAGAACAAATGATTTATCAACTGATTCTGTTTTGGATTAAAAGTGAATTGCGGTTTTGATTCAGGTTCTGATTTATGCTGATACTTACATTATTAAATATCAAAGGTGGTATTAGTATAGATGATTGATGTTGACTTCAGTATGGGATGTTGTGAGCATCAAAGTTCGTATTGATATCTAATTTGATATGACAACAAAATAAGTATTAATATCAAGAGTTCGATTTTGAGTAAAGTTTATAATTCAATCCATAATCATTGTTTCTTGTTATTATGGTTTACGATATTTCCGTAAACACTGTTTTACGAGTTTTATTCTCGTCGAGATTCAAAGTATTGCTGAAGCATTTCGCTCAAAAGTATCAAAATGATTTTGAATACAATTAAGGAATCAATTATGGGATTCCTCAACTAAAATTTTATGATTCAACAATTATGATTTTCAAATGTTCTGCGCTGATGCAGATATCAGTTTTATATCAAAACGACCCTATATTTGCTATAATGATCTTGCTGAGCATTTCTTTCGCTCATACTTGCCTGTTTTTAAATTTAACCTCCAGTGAGGATTAGCTTGCTGTTTAGCCGCATAATTCGAGGAAGCAAAGAAGAAGCTTTTGGAAGATGATTGGTCCCGGGTTTGCGGATTAGTGTAAGTTTTATTGTGTAAAGATGTTTATATTATATTGTATTATATTTGTGTTATTTTATTTGGGCCTAGTATACTTCATTTCGAAGTTATACTAGTGGGTTTAGTTTTGAGTTGGAATTTATTGAAAAGAGTTTTAAAAGAAAGTGAAAAATTTATTGATGGAATTTGGAATTCTTGTTTCTAGAACTATAACCTTAAAAGATCTTGGATTAATGTGGGTTCATTTATGATAAATATCTTCCACTGGCATTTATTTATTGATTAAACAGGTTAATTTGGATTGAGATTTCATCGTGACGACCAAATCCTCTGACCCCGGATTTGGGGGCGTTACAGTGTAGATAGTTAATATGTGTATTTGAATAATTGAGAAAAGTAGTTTAAAACTTGTTAGACAATGGCTTGTAATAAAGAGAGATTGTAAGGTTTTAAATTTGGGTTGTAATAAAGTTAGATTGTGGTTCTAGTTTTCATACTTCAACCTAAAAAGATCATGGTTAGTATTAAAGGGGGTTTATATATATATATATATATGCTCAAATATTGTACACGTTGTACAAGTTTGGTGATTCGATAGTAACCCCTTGACTTATACCCCAGGTCTGGAGGGCGTTACAAGTTTGGCATCAGAGCTAAAGGTTTGGTCCCTGAAAACAAGAATATTAGGATTAAGATAAGATAGGAAGATCACATAATATATGAATATGAGTGTTAGGGTATAGATAAGTCTAGATTATGAATGTATAAGTTCTAAGATTGCTAAGTGACTCTTTTTATTTCCTTATTATATTATCAGATGGCATCGCCAACATCTTCCGATAGGACTGTTACTATAACACCCCCAAATCCGGGGTCGGGGATCCAGGTTGTCACGAGTACCATTTCCCTTAATAACACTCAATCTTAATAAATAACCAACTACTGTGTATTATGACCCCGCAATATACACACACACACCACAAGTTATAGTCTCAGAGATGAATACCAAAAATAATACAAGTCATTTTATTCCACAATTATAAGTCACTACACCTCAAAAGGGTTTTTGAATAACTTTACATATTCTTTTCCATTATTAGAATTCATAAATATACATAAGTCTGGTACATCAAAAGTTGAAAGCCTAGCCTATTGGTAGTTCCTACCTCAGCTACAACGGCATCAACGCCTACATGAAACTGTGACACGTTTCCTATCCGCTCGTGAATTGGGAGCTTGGTCATGTTCATCTTATCTAGCCGTTGTTGTGTGATGAAAGAATAAAGCAAGGGTGAGCAATAAGCCCACCAAAATAACATGTATAATAATTAACAATATATGAGCATTCTCATAGTACTCATGAAAGTCTTGGTCAACCAGAATTGAACCAAGTTTGATATCTTAACGCGGCCAAGTCACAAAATAATCAGTATATATGTATATATACATTTCAAAATCTTGGAAATCCTCTTCCATGCATAATATACACAGAGTTCCATTTTATAACTATATAAAAATATCATTGCAAGGTGATCTCATATATCTAAACTTGTCTCAACATTTTTCTGAATATCTTTATCATGTATCAGATAATCATTAACTAGATATAAGTTGAAAAGATGAAGTTACAAGATATTCCCATATACTTATATCTTTTCGAATAATACTTGAACTACCACCGTTCAAGTTATAATCAGTTTTAAAAGTTCATCACATAGATGAGACTACAAGATAAGACTTGAATAGATTGAAATAAATGAAGTTACGAGATACTTCATTAAGTCCCGAGATATATATACACCTATATATATCTCTCATGCACTCCTTGAAAACCTCTATTATGAAGATTATAAACAGAGTTGCAATATCCAATGAATTTGGAAAGAAGAAAACTTTGGCATAAACCTGATATCTTGCTGATCAGGCAAATATACAAATTAATCACCTTTTCTACTAGTAGATGGATGAATTCCCCACCGGTCATCACCCTTGCCCCATTAGGACCTTAAGCTGGACTGCCACTCAGCCACTTACGCTTTGATGGACTCCCACTGAGCCACTTAAACTTTGATGCAGTTTATTACAATTGAATCAACAATTAAATATCAAGATTACGAAACAGGCATACATATATATATATATCATATCAACATGCTCCAATATATTGCAAGACTTGCTAATAACAACCATGCACTTATCTCAAGATAATGCATCAATATATTTACATCACAACAACAGTATAACGGTAGAAAACTTGCCTGAGTGTTCCGGGATAGACTTAAGCTTAGAGTGGGTCCGGTAACCTATGAACAACAACATAAGCCAGAATTAAACTACAGTCGCTTAAGAATCCAACATCCATCAATATCCATCAATATCAAACTAAACCCATTCATCTAAGAACCATTATCATCCAAACAAACCAAACTTAAAATGAAGGGTTCAAGAGTTTATACCTTCCTTGGAGAGTGGACAGTCACTAACAAGCCTCTAGGAACCTTGATCTATGCTTAATCAACCTTAAGCTTTCATGAAAATAAAAAAATAAAGTAAGTTACTATTTACTGCTATTCATAATCATCGTTGATGAGTGGATTAGCTAAGCAAACCATGGAATCTTGATCTTAAACTCATGGTATAACTAAGTTATGAAATATAGGATCCAAGGAAACAAACCTTGTACTTTTCCATGGCCTAGAGCTCGAGTTTTGAAAATCTATTTCTTTATTTCTTGAAAAGGTCGAAAGGAAGAAGAAATAAATGGGGGAGAGCTTTTGCTTGATTGTCTTTTCTTGATCTTTGTGCAAAGAATGCATGGTTGTGGTTAATTTTTGGCTAAATATCTTGTTTTCACTTGCTTATGTCATTGCTTGCATCACTACTTTGCCACATATCTCATTCTTGTGATGTGATGATGTCACCTTTCTTTTAGCCACATGTTTTAGCTTATCTTGGAAGCTTCCTTCTCATGCTACTTGCATGTGCTTGCCCCTTGGTCGTTTATTTATTTTACGGTTCGCTTGACTCTTGTTCTCGTTGATCGTTTGAGGGATGATATCCGGGATCTTATTACTTGGGATTTCCTAACCCTCTCTTAATATTTTATAGTCCTTTAATGATCCTTTCTTATAATCCTTGAATTTAAATTCATTTAATCATGTTACCTTATACTCAATTCTTTCGGTATCTGGTGGATTTTCCGGAAAAAATAAAGTGTTCGAATTCGAATTCTGACGATCTTTACATACACTCATATACCGTATAGAGTACTAATAAGATCTCAAAATATCAATAAAAGAACTCCTACATAGTGTGGTCTGACAATTTTCCTTAATTAGCACAATCAGCAAAAAATTACAATTCATCAGGGTTTCAAAAATTTCCAAAAACTGGGGTTATTACAGTCTCCCCTCCTTAAAAGGATTCCATCCCGGAATCAGATAGAAAATGGATGGGGATACTTTTTTAGCATTGCACTTTCTAACTCTCAAGTCAATTTTCCCACATTGTGGTTCTACCACCAAACTCTGACTAGTTTGATAACCCTTCTCCTATGGACTTGTTCCTTTTCGATCTATAACCCTTCCTGGTTGCTCAATATAGGTTACGTCTGGTTGCATGTCTATGCGCTCATATGCCCCTATTTGTCTGGCATCTGAATTACACTTCCTTAACATTGATACGTGGAACACATTATGAACTTACTGCAGGTTCGGGGGTAGGGCTAGTTCATTTGATAACTTCCCATTATGTCTTAAAATCTCTATTGGTCCAATATATCTTGGTCTTAGCTTTCCTTTTTTTCCGAACCTCATCAATCCTTTCCAAGGCTTTCCAAGGGAAATGCTGAGCGGCCGCGCAGGGTCGGGGAAAAAGATATATTATTTTAGACTTCTACTTCTGTTTGGCTTCCACTTCTATGTAATCTGAGTTTTATGGGACTATTATATAGGTAGATTTGAGACGTTTTTCACAGAGTATTAAGAGGAGATTATGTTTTAGATTGTGTTTTGCAAGAAGCGAAGGAGATAAGGAAGAAGACCGATTTAGCACACAGCAACGAAGAGGAAGCATATATTCTTGTGATTCTTGTTTCGTTGTAACGTTGGATGCTAGTTTTCTTGCTTTGACTTATTTACTCTTGTGACGTACTCTGTTTTAATATAATCAGTTTAGTTATTATTTTCTTGTATTTGTTTATCATGATTTCATATGAACCCATGATGGCGATAAGTTCTATTATGGGCTAATCGTGATCATGGGGTTGCAACGGATTTATTATGGAATTCTTTAGTTAATTGTTTAATACTTTAGTATGTGATGATTGCATGATATCTGGTATTGGTTGTGCGTATTCGTCTTATGTGCGTCACGAACATATAAGATAGGGTGTTAATCTCTTGTGAAGCGACGGTGGATCTTGAGATTTAGAACTTGCCATGCTAGCATAGGTTCATGTACGTTGTGCATGATTAGTGGGTAACTCTAACAGTTTTATTTGCCCTATGTAATCAAAAAGGAATAACTTGTGCTTAAATCGTTGTGTTGTCAATTTCTGTAGACATATAGGAACTCAACATAATTGATGACTATTCAACTTCTATCTTAATTGTGGATGTTTGGTAGAATGGTATTAGTACAATGAAAGTTGGCTTTTATTAGTTTTGTGTTATTCGATTAATATCATCACTGTCACATGCTAAAGGTAATAACTATGGCTATAGAAGGAAGTAATAATGAAGTTGTGATCTCATGAGTGTTTTATTATTGATAAATTGAAGTGTTAGTTAAGTGGTTAATTAAGTAGTTAATTATAGTTAATATTTAATCAACAATTTTAAGTGTTATTATCTTAACATTGAGAAGTAGTCATACATTGGTGAGTGAGTTAAATTAGACAATAAATTAGTCTGAGTCTCTGAGGGAACGAACTAGAAAGTATTCTATATTACTTGCGAACGCGTATACTTGCGTGAATATTAGTGCGTGATTTCGCCCTAACAAGTTTTTGGCGCCGCTGCCGGGGACTCGGCGTATTTGTTTAGTTTATGTACTTACCATCATTGGTCATTAGGACTCAGTGATTAGGACGTAGTAGTTAATTACACTTTTCGGTTGTGTTTCAGGTACTTTAGCAAACGTTTATGCAAACTCGTTCTCGTGCTCGCAAGAGGACCTTAGATACAGCTGAGAAGAAAGACGAAGTTCTTGATACACCGGATGTAATAACCCCAATTTTTGGGAAATTTTTGAAACCCTTATGAATAGTGTTTTTGCTGAATGAGAAAACTTTTCATGCCACACTATGTAGGGGTTCTGATATGGATATTCTGAGATTTTATTAGTACTTTATATGGGATATAAGTGTATGTAAAGATCGTCAGAATCCAAATCCGAACACTTTGATTTTTCCCGGAAATCCACTAGATACGGAAAGAATTGAGAAAAAGGTAACAGGATAAAAAGGATTTAAATTAAAGGATTATAAGAGAGGATCATAAAAAGGAATATAATGTAATGAGAAAGGTTAAGGGAACTTAAGTAATAAGATCCCGGGTATGATCCTTCAAACGATAAACGAAAACGAAAGTTAAGCGAACCGTATAACAGATCAGCGGTCATTAGGCAAACAATTAGGAAGTTAAGCAAAGGGATTAGAGGAAGTGATGTCACCCAACCAATGAGAAGAGGACAAGGAAGGGAGGATGACATAGCAATGTGATGTAAGCATGACATAGGGAAGGAGGAGGTGTGGTTGGTTTATAACCACACAAATATAAGGTTATTAAGGTAATTAACCAAAAACAAAACAAAAAACAACCAAGCTAAGCCAAACAAATCAAAAAACACAAAATCATTTCATTCTCATCATCTTGCTCTCGGCTTTTCATCTTTTTCAAGGGCAAGAATTTCAAAAATCAAGTTCCAAGCATTGTTAAATCACAAGGTAATTATCTAAGCTTCCTTGTACATAGATATGGATATGCTATAAGTTTAAGCTCCTAATTCCTTCACAATCTCTTCCAATAAATCAAGGAAGAAGATGGTGAATAGTAACCTTCAAGAAATAACTTTAGTTTTCTTGAATTTTTATGAAAGATTAAGGTTATACAAGCAAGGATCAAGGTTCTTTTAGGCATTCAAAGCTCTTGGGTTGTGTTAGGAAGCTTCAAGGAGGTATAAACAACTTTCACCTTTAACTTATAGTTTGAACTTTGAGTTTTGATGAGTTTATGGATGGATTAATGTATATATAGAAATATCCATGTATGTATAACAAGATCCATGTATGTTAGATAGTTTGGTTGGATTTGTGGTGATTTTGGATATGAATCTTGGTTAATGGTTAATGAATCTTAAGTTATGGTTAGTAGATCATGTTTGTGGTTGAATAAGTTGGAAAACCTTGAGATTATGGACTGACTTTGCCTTGATATAAGTTGTGTTTGATGTATTGATGATGGTTGGGTGGTTTGTAGTGAATTGGTAAAGAATTTGGAGTGGTATAAATATTGGTAATCGCGTAAACATAGCCGTCGTAACGTCCGATTTTCTTTAGACTGTTTTGTGCATAACATTAGGACCCGAGGACCCCCTGCTAGATTATGACCACTGCCATGTTTAGATAGCTCATGTTACGAGCTTCGTTTTGATATGTAGTTCGTTCGATTCCGATGCACGGTTTAGGAGAAACGACCGTTTCAAGTAACGGCGTTTCGCGAACGATACTTTTCCCCTCGCCTTACTTTGAAACATAGGTTAAAGACCTTAAAGGACTAATTGAAGTATGAAACATTTATGTAAGGTGTAATAAGCAGTTGGTAAGACATCCGCGAAGGAATCGCTTTAAAACTCGTAAAGGTTAAATTATTAAAAATGGTGGAGCCGAGGGTACCCGAGTGACTTAAGCAAATCAGTGAGCGCAAAACAAGCGTTAGAGTCTAAGTTAGTTAATGTATAGATTTACAAGTGACTTTGGTTTAATTCCAACTTACTTGTTGTTTATAGGTTACCAGACTCGTCCCGAGCCATTCGTAACCCCAGTCGCCCAGGCAAGTTTTCTACCCGTTATACTGTTGTTGTGATGTAAATATATGTATATGCATTATCTTGTGATATTGCATGATTGTTATTAGCAAATTTTGCGATATATTGTAGCATGTTATATGATATATATGCATGCCTGTTTCGTATTCTTGCTATATATATCTGTTGGTTCAAGTTGATAATACCTATGCTAGAGGATAGCGGTAACTTGCTTATACCCTTAGTATAGGGACCCAAAGGTGAAAACATTTTCTAAAACCGGGAGTCGAGGATCCTGAGTAGATTTTGTATATATGGATATGGATATATATATATATATATTTATATATATATATGGTTATAGTTTTCCAAACTATTAATCGAATAAGGTTTATTCGATAACTTTAACTTTATTTTATTATTGAATATTATTTCGAATATTATTCGAAGGCGTATGACTCCTTTTATATTATTTATTGAATATTATTTTGAATATTCATTCGAGGGCTTATGACTCTTTTATATTATTTATTGAATATTATTTGAATATTCATTCGAAGGCTTATGACTCAGTTTATATTATTTAATGAATATTATTTGAATATTCATTTGAGGATCTATGACTCCGATTATTTGCTGACATATATTCTTTATTTTATTAAAGAATAAGGTGTCGATAATTAAACTTACTTTTGATTATTCAAATAAAGATATTACTTTCGTATAAGTATATCTTTGATTATTTGCTATTCATTTCAAGTATAAGTTTTAATACTTCTACTTCAATTATTTTATAAAGATTATTCTTTATGGGAATATTATTTAAATAATAATATTCAGACATTTTCTAAATATTCTGGGGACTGATTTACTTCATTAAATCAGCTTCACTCCAAACACTCTTTAAAGTGTTTTCGAGTCTTTAAAATGATTTTCAAAAGTTAGAGCGGATCCCAAAACTATTTTTATATTTAAGATCTTCCTTTTAAAAAGGGGATTTAAATACTCGCTCAAAACCTGAGGGATCCGGCTCTGTGGTGTGTTTTATATTCGCAACAAGGTTGCTGTTTTGATAAATGAATTGATTACTTACCCAACACTCGGGAAGTAAAATTCTTGGAACAAGTTAATCCATTAACAGGCATCGCCTGGGAAATATCGGTGAGTTCTCCTTTCCAAATAGATACGACTTCTTGGTGGAGCCGTATCAACAAGTTTCTACTTGGGGAAAGTGGGGACAAGCTTTACGTTTCAGAGTCATGGATTTCATCTGAACTAGGAGTGGCGTAAGTGGCCGAGTAGCGCCGGCCCAGCCTTATTTTATTGGCCCAAATGGCCTGGAAGTTCCGCTAAGGCGGTCCATTCCTTAGGAGTTCAGTGTTCGGTTGACAAGTAAATCCGACAGGTTCTCCTCTACATGTAGAAAATGGTGGGGTTGTACTACTACGACTGATCATCGTAAGTGGTCTTCCTGGCGCGGCAAACTCCCGTAATGAGTTCATCATCCAATTGGATAATTTCTGCAACACTACCCAGAGCACTTCGATAGAAAGGCTACAGTTGGGCGATTGTTGATTGTTGGCAGGGTCAAGTTTTCAAAATGATGTTTACATCAAATGAAGTATCTCGTAACTTCATTTTATTTTGATGATATTTTAAAAGATTTAATCTATTCAAATCTGGTCTTATAGTCTCATCTATGTGATGAACTTTTAAACTAATTATAACTTGAACGGTGGTAGTTCAAGTAGTATTTGGAAAAGATATAAGTATATTGGAGTATCTTGTAACTTCATCTTTTAAACTTATATCTAGTAAATGATTATCTTATACATGACAAAGATTTTCAGAAAAACGTTGAGACAAGGTTAGATATATGAGATCACCTTGCAACGATATTTTTATACAGTTATACACTGGGACTTTGTGTATATTATGCATGGAAGAGGACTTCCAATATTTTGAAAAGTATATATGTATATATACTGAATATTTTGCGACTTCATCGCATTAAGATATCAAACTTGGTTCATTTCTTTTGACCAAGACTTTCATGAGTACTATGAGAAGGCTCATATATTGTTAATCATTATACATATTATTTTGGTGGGCTTGCTGCTCACCCTTGCTTTCTTCTTTCATCACACAACATCAGATAGACAAGATGAACCGGACCAAGCTCCCGATTCGCAAGAGGTTAGGAGACGTTCCGCAGTTTTCTAGAAGCACTGATGCCGCCATAGCTGAGGTAGGAACTACCAATAGGCTAGGCTTTCAACTTTTGATGTATCAGATTATGTATATTTATGAATTGTAATAATGGCAAAGAAATGTAAATTTATTCAGAAACCTGTTTAAGGTGTATTGGCATATAATTGTGGAATAAAACGACTTGTGATTATTTTTGGATATTCATCTCTGAGACTATAACTTGTGGTGTGTGTGTTTATTGTGGGGTCACAGTACAGAGTAGTTGATTATTTATTAAGATTGGGTGTTGTTAAGGGAAATGGAACTCGTGACAACCCGGATCCCCGACCCCGGATTTGGGGGTATTACAGAAGTGGTATCAGAGCTAAGCGTTATAAACCTCAGAGATGATGTGACGTTAAGATAATAAGTTCACTAAGATAATAAGAACTCTTGCCAAGTTCATAGTCGGACTACCTAACGTAGTACTGACAGTTAAAACCCTTATGGGAACCCTTATAAATATCGTGATAGGAGCGTAGTTCATTATCGTATATGGTAGCGGGACTCCGAACCCTGAGGTTGAGGAGCAACAGCGCGATGATGTTTTATTACTAATTGGAGATCGGGGTGTGGATCCGATAGAGTGTCCTAACGCGGGACCGGATGATGTTCATATTGAGGATATAGCGGTTGAGGATGTTGTCCTAGAAGGGATTGTTGCTGAGAAGAATCCCGTGGAGGATCCTGACAAGAATGA
Source organism: Apium graveolens (assembly GCF_009905375.1). Taxonomy (NCBI): domain Eukaryota; kingdom Viridiplantae; phylum Streptophyta; class Magnoliopsida; order Apiales; family Apiaceae; genus Apium; species Apium graveolens. Next base: position 185,460,877 of record NC_133655.1, on the reverse strand, counting down.
ATAAAGGACCACTGATGAATTGATGACCATGGTTTGGTCGACTACCAGAGGTAGGATTGGTCGGTCACTACCAGAGGTTCGTTCAAGTTTGTAAAGATAGTAGCCCCTTTAACGCAGCTTACTCATAAGACTGAGAAGTTCGAATAGGCAGAGAAATGCGAGAACAGCTTTTAAGAACTGAAGCAAAGATTGGTGACGGTCCCTATGTTGGCGTTGCCGGATGGAAAATGAGATTTTGTGATTTGTAAGTGATGCTTCGCATAAGGAATTAGGGTGCTTCTTATATAGCACAGCAAGATAATCGCGTCTGCGTCAAGACAATTAAGGGAATTTAAAATTTGATATCCCCACCCATGAGCTTGGGCTCGTGGCAATAGTTTTGCCCTAAAGATTTGAGGCACTACTTGTATGGAGAGAAGTGTGAGATTCACAAACCATAGGAGCTCTAGTACATTCTTACGTAGAAAGAGCTCAACATACGCCAGAGGAGGCGGTTAGAGCTAATCAAGAATTATGATTGGGAGATTCTTTATCATTCGGGGAAAGCCAATATGGTGGCTGATGCCCTTAGTAAAAAGGAGAGACTCAAGATGATAATGTCTTTTGGAGAGTTTATAAGAGATTTTGAGAAAATGGAAATAGTAGTGAAGGTAACCGGAGCCGGTACCGAAAAGCTGTTTGAGATAGCAATACAGCCCGAATTATTGGAAAAGATCATATTGTGCCAGAAAAAGTTATGAATGAAGGCAGAGAGCCAACAAATAGATAAGAGGTTAATACCGAGAAAGATGAGAAGGGAATAATGAGGTATTCCTACAGAATTTGGGTTCCAAATGTTCAAGAGCTTAAAGATGAGATCTTAGATGAAAGCTAGTTTGAGGAATAAGATTTAGAGCAAACCCTGAACGTGATAGTCAGGGAGGTCGCCATCAAGATAGAAGGAACCATGACATAATGGAGTGGAAAATGAGGATTTTAAATTAAAAGATGACCCCAATTATGGGGAGTAGGATGAAACATTTCATACTAAGGAAACAAAAAGTCGAGCGAGATAAGGAGACCCGAGACGGTACTCCTATACGGAAATTCATGGACCTGTCTAAATAGAACTTAGACTATTATCCCCAACCACCACCCTGAGGAGACAGTGCGGTGGGAAATTCTTTCAGGACCTTTAAATCGCTAAGCTCTCAGAGTTCCAAGGAACAAGCTGACCCAGTCGAGGCAAGAGCCTGGCTAAAGGAAATATAGGAATCATTTGAGATTCTAAATGATTGACGAATCACAAAAGACTGTTTTTATCACTTACCCTCCTAAGAGAGAGGCCACCCGCCGGTGAAAGGCCAAGGAAGGCACGGAGCAAGAGATTATAATAAACTGATTTAAGTTCAGTCAATTGTTTTCGGGAAAGTAATTCCCAAAGATAAGGAGATAGTGTAAAAGCTTTAGAGCCAGAACAAAGGCAGATGAGTATGATAAATTATGAGTCTAAGTTGTAAAAGTTGTCAAGATTCGTTCTAAGGACACGAATCCAGAATGACGGGATGTTTGAAATCAATGCTTAAGTTGTGTTGGTTCATGAAATAATGATAAGAGAAAGGAAAAAAAACTGAAGTGGAAAGGAATATAAAGGCAATAGAGTTTGAGGAATGATAAAGGAATTGGGTATGAGGAAACCCTAAAGACTCGTAGCAATAGAAATAGAAAAGTATGTAATCGTCAGGATGAGGGTGATTCTCCATGAGTTAAAATTGCTGGTTGAAGGCATAAGAGATACATATATTTTATCCCCTGTAAGTTGGGAGGATTCGAGGAAACCTTGAGGTAATTCGAAGGATAAATAATGAGACGCGGATAGACTGAGGAGACAAGGAAGTAAGAAATTAGGAAAATTAGATGAAGGAAGTGACCTTCAGGAATGTGAAATGTAAGACCGGTGGCTCGATACCCAGAAAGGGAGATTCCAGGTATGAGAGATATCCCAACATTGAGATGACTGTTGGGATAAACAACAAAAGTAAATAAGGAATTATTAAGAAGAAGTTCACGTTGAACACGACCAATATATTCCAGAACATCCTTGTTATCATTACCAAATTAGGCAAGAAAAGCGGATAACCGTTGTTATCTTTTGGAGGCCATATTGATTGACCTCATTTTGAATACAAATGTTATTGTGAAATTAGGCATATACTATTGAGGTGGGAATGATTGAATAAGACACCCTTATCAGGGATATATGACTTGATTTATCCATGGAAGGATGCAGGTACCTTTTAAAGGTGGAATTAAGGATAGAACATCGGTAACTTAAAATGAATCCTTGGGGAATGCATAAAGGTTGGCATTTCACCCTTAATAGGGACAGTATGAGTTTTGACAGTATGATTGGGAAAGGGTTAAGGTAGCAACAACCTTTAAGAATCAGTGGAGAAATTTTTCAGAAGTATATAGACAATGGTTCTAGTATTAGTAAATGGTATTTTGATATGCCCTGTATCTAGGGAATACAGGAGGAACGATTGAAGGATAACCTTAGAGGTTTTACAAGGAGAAAGGTAATATTCAAAATTTTCAAGAATAGAAATGTTGATAAAGGAAATATGACGTAATTATAATGTTGCCAAGTGGGGCACGTGTTAAACCACGAGAAAGTATGGATCGAACCAGTAATGGTCGAAATTGTTCAGGGCAATTAGGACTTAAGATAAAAGATGTTCTAATTATGATTGAGAGTCAGTCATGACAGTGATTAACCTCTAAAGACTGAGGCAATAACTTATGGAAAAATGGTGATATTTTTTTTTTACTCATCAGATTTTAAGGAATACATCTTCACAAAAGCAGTGATTGAAATAAGGTAGAAAATTTATTTGGAGGTGGTTAAAATGACATTGACTGTAAGGAAATTTTAATATCAGGAAAGGCCAAAGAGGTGGCCGACACTTTAAAGGTAAGAGGATAATTATAGGCGCTTGTGCCAGAGGAATACAGTGATGATGGTTAAAACTGTGAAGGTTGTATTATGGTTTGGAAGATTGACATTCCTTCTGATGACTGTGCAATACCCAACCGTAATAGTAGTTGGTAAAAGTTTAATTCGTGTAATCGCCAATGAACGAGCTATCTATCTTAGAAGGTCCTATCTTGAGATAAGCCAGGACCATGTTTCAAAAAGGACTAGACGAACCTTTGAGCTAAGTCTTCTATTTAAGGCATATGATTAAGAATGGTATTAACCTGCTATCGTTGCTTTGATTGAAACTCTTCTGCACTTTTATCTACTTCATGTCATGAAAGTACGTCAGAGTTTGGAGTGTTCTTCATGAATTGTGATTGGTGGTTATGTTAACTCCTTAGGAGAATTAGATACGAGATGTATGGACTCCGTATGGTTAGCTATTAAGACTTCATGGAAAATGAATGACTACAGTAGGTCAGTGGTGGACCATAGTAAGGCAGCAATGATTCTGCGAGTAATGAGCTGATTACAACCGTGAGAGTTGTATTGGAATGGGTGTTGAGATTGAGTACCACTAATCGGGTCGTGGTAGTGTATAAGTTATCATTGATAGACTAATTAAGTAGAGTATCTACCTAGTGAATTATTATTCTTTCTTATCAATAGAGAGTCGTATTATTATACGAGGAAGGTTGCGGTGCAAGCATAGAATTCTAGTAACGATGATGTATAGAATGAGATCCCAGATTCGATTTTCGATGTCGAGGGAGTTTCAAAGGTGATTGTGTATAAGCTCGAGGAAGAGCATGGGTCCATAGAATGATGGACGGAATAGCAAAAATATTTAGGCATGTGAAATAGGATGCTATAATACTTGATGTTGATATAAATACATATATGTTTTGTTCTCCTATGACAAACCTCTATAGTTCAGAGGTAGGTTCCAAGCCAGATATTTTGTGGCAGTATATTTTTTTTATATATACAATTCTCTTCAGTTCGTTCTTTTCTCTTCTTTTCATTTCATGTAAGTTGAGAAGAATAACCCTTCCAGAAGGGGAGGTATTGCCGAATGACTGTCTATCTGTGTGATAGAAGCCTAGTAGGATACCAACTATTGTTTAATTGCTTGTCAAGTACTAAAGGCTGGCCACCTTCTGTACTAACTATGCGAGATAACAAGTGTTCATGATCATAGTGATCTCTCAACAAATTCCTTTACTTCTATATGATTGATCAAACTTTGGGAAATAGAAACAGCTGAAAAAGGAGTAATAAAGTTGTGGTAGTATTCAGAATGGAAACACATTCGTGATACTAAGGTTGGCGTGGTTATTAAAAGGTTATAGAACGCTAACGAGCAAAAGTATAACCAGTATGATATTAAGAACGGAAGGTAGTAGCGATTACGAACTCGAAAAGAATGGGTATTGAGAAGCAAAAGCTCTAATGCTAAACGCTATAATGAGAGTCTGTGCAATAGACTTGAAAAAAATTTGGAATGATCACTTAACGCGGATTTAGTTATATCACGACAATAGATCATATGTCATTATCGAGGTGTCACCTTATGAGATCCTTGAGGGAAGATAATGTCGATCTCCCTTATGTTAGGATGAAGTTGTAGAGCGCAAGATGCTCGGACCCGCAGTAGTCCAAAGGACCAGGGATATAATAGATCTAATCAGAGGACGGCTGGTAGTAACCCAAGATGGACATAAGAGGTACGCTGATTTGACTCAAAAAGGACAAAGAGTATGAAATAGGGGGCCTAGTAATGTTATAGGTATCCCCTTGGAAACCCTTGAAAAAGGATTGATGAGGTTCGGAAAGAAAGGAAAGCTAAGTCTACAATTTGTTGGACCCTTGGATATATTAAGACGTTTGGGAAGTTAGCATATGAGCTAGCCCTACCCCCGAACCTGTAGCAAGTTCATAACGTGTTCCACGTATCAATGTTAAGGAAGTGTAATTCGGATGCCAGACAAATAGGGGCATATGAGCGCATAGACATGCAACCAGACGTAACATATATGGAGCAACCAGGAAGGGTATAGAGTAAAAAGGAACGAGTGCTTAGGAGAAGGGTTATCAAACTAGTAAGAGTTTGATGGTAGAACCACAATGTGGGAAAATTTACTCGAGAGTTAGAAAGTGCAATGCTAAGAGAGTATCCCTATTCATTTTCTATCTGATTCCGGGACGGAATCCTTTCAAGGAGGGGAGACTGTAATAACCCCAATTTTTGGGAAATTTTTGAAACCCTTATGAATAGTGTTTTTGCTGAATGAGAAAACTTTTCATGCCACACTATGTAGGGGTTCTGATATGGATATTCTGAGATTTTATTAGTACTTTATATGGGATATAAGTGTATATAAAGATCGTCAGAATCCAAATTCGAACACTTTGATTTTTCCCGGAAATCCACTAGATACGGAAAGAATTGAGAAAAAGGTAACAGGATAAAAAGGATTTAAATTAAAGGATTATAAGAGAGGATCATAAAAAGGAATATAATGTAATGAGAAAGGTTAAGGGAACTTAAGTAATAAGATCCCAGGTATGATCCTTCAAACGATAAACGAAAATGAAAGTTAAGCGAACCGTATAACAGATCAGCGGTCATTAGGCAAACAATTAGGAAGTTAAGCAAAGGGATTAGAGGAAGTGATGTCACCCAACCAATGAGAAGAGGACAAGGAAGGGAGGATGACATAGCAATGTGATGTAAGCATGACATAGGGAAGGAGGAGGTGTGGTTGGTTTATAACCACACAAATATAAGGTTATTAAGGTAATTAACCAAAAACAAAACAAAAAACAACCAAGCTAAGCCAAACAAATCAAAAAACACAAAATCATTTCATTCTCATCATCTTGCTCTCGGCTTTTCATCTTTTTCAAGGGCAAGAATTTCAAAAATCAAGTTCCAAGCATTGTTAAATCACAAGGTAATTATCTAAGCTTCCTTGTACATAGATATGGATATGCTATAAGTTTAAGCTCCTAATTCCTTCACAATCTCTTCCAATAAATCAAGGAAGAAGATGGTGAATAGTAACCTTCAAGAAATAACTTTAGTTTTCTTGAATTTTTATGAAAGATTAAGGTTATACAAGCAAGGATCAAGGTTCTTTTAGGCATTCAAAGCTCTTGGGTTGTGTTAGGAAGCTTCAAGGAGGTATAAACAACTTTCACCTTTAACTTATAGTTTGAACTTTGAGTTTTGATGAGTTTATGGATGGATTAATGTATATATAGAAATATCCATGTATGTATAACAAGATCCATGTATGTTAGATAGTTTGGTTGGATTTGTGGTGATTTTGGATATGAATCTTGGTTAATGGTTAATGAATCTTAAGTTATGGTTAGTAGATCATGTTTGTGGTTGAATAAGTTGGAAAACCTTGAGATTATGGACTGACTTTGCCTTGATATAAGTTGTGTTTGATGTATTGATGATGGTTGGGTGGTTTGTAGTGAATTGGTAAAGAATTTGGAGTGGTATAAATATTGGTAATCGCGTAAACATAGCCGTCGTAACGTCCGATTTTCTTTAGACTGTTTTGTGCATAACATTAGGACCCGAGGACCCCCTGCTAGATTATGACCACTGCCATGTTTAGATAGCTCATGTTACGAGCTTCGTTTTGATATGTAGTTCGTTCGATTCTGATGCACGGTTTAGGAGAAACGACCGTTTCAAGTAACGGCGTTTCGCGAACGATACTTTTCCCCTCGCCTTACTTTGAAACATAGGTTAAAGACCTTAAAGGACTAATTGAAGTATGAAACATTTATGTAAGGTGTAATAAGCAGTTGGTAAGACATCCGCGAAGGAATCGCTTTAAAACTCGTAAAGGTTAAATTATTAAAAATGGTGGAGCCGAGGGTACCCGAGTGACTTAAGCAAATCAGTGAGCGCAAAACAAGCGTTAGAGTCTAAGTTAGTTAAAGTATAGATTTACAAGTGACTTTGGTTTAATTCCAACTTACTTGTTGTTTATAGGTTACCAGACTCGTCCCGAGCCATTCGTAACCCCAGTCGCCCAGGCAAGTTTTCTACCCGTTATACTGTTGTTGTGATGTAAATATATGTATATGCATTATCTTGTGATATTGCATGATTGTTATTAGCAAATTTTGCGATATATTGTAGCATGTTATATGATATATATGCATGCCTGTTTCGTATTCTTGCTATATATATCTGTTGGTTCAAGTTGATAATACCTATGCTAGAGGATAGCGGTAACTTGCTTATACCCTTAGTATAGGGACCCAAAGGTGAAAACATTTTCTAAAACCGGGAGTCGAGGATCCCGAGTAGATTTTGTATATATGGATATGGATATATATATATATATATATATTTATATATATATATGGTTATAGTTTTCCAAACTATTAATCGAATAAGGTTTATTCGATAACTTTAACTTTATTTTATTATTGAATATTATTTCGAATATTATTCGAAGGCGTATGACTCCTTTTATATTATTTATTGAATATTATTTTGAATATTCATTCGAGGGCTTATGACTCTTTTATATTATTTATTGAATATTATTTGAATATTCATTCGAAGGCTTATGACTCAGTTTATATTATTTAATGAATATTATTTGAATATTCATTTGAGGATCTATGACTCCGATTATTTGCTGATATATATTCTTTATTTTATTAAAGAATAAGGTGTCGATAATCAAACTTACTTTTGATTATTCAAATAAAGATATTACTTTCGTATAAGTATATCTTTGATTATTTGCTATTCATTTCAAGTATAAGTTTTAATACTTCTACTTCAATTATTTTATAAAGATTATTCTTTGTGGGAATATTATTTAAATAATAATATTCAGACATTTTCTAAATATTCTGGGGACTGATTTACTTCATTAAATCAGCTTCACTCCAAACACTCTTTAAAGTGTTTTCGAGTCTTTAAAATGATTTTCAAAAGTTAGAGCGGATCCCAAAACTATTTTTATATTTAAGATCTTCCTTTTAAAAAGGGGATTTAAATACTCGCTCAAAACCTGAGGGATCCGGCTCTGTGGTGTGTTTTATATTCGCAACAAGGTTGCTGTTTTGATAAATGAAATGATTACTTACCCAACACTCGGGAAGTAAAATTCTTGGAACAAGTTAATCCATTAACGGGCATCGCCTGGGAAATATCGGTGAGTTCTCCTTTCCAAATAGATACGACTTCTTGGTGGAGCCGTATCAACAAGTTTCTACTTGGGGAAAGTGGGGACAAGCTTTACGTTTCAGAGTCATGGATTTCATCTGAACTAGGAGTGGTGTAAGTGGCCGAGTAGCGCCGGCCCAGCCTTATTTTATTGGCCCAAATGGCCTGGAAGTTCTGCTAAGGCGGTCCATTCCTTAGGAGTTCAGTGTTCGGTTGACAAGTAAATTCGACAGGTTCTCCTCTACATGTAGAAAATGGTGGGGTTGTACTACTACGACTGATCATCGTAAGTGGTCTTCCTGGCACGGCAAACTCCCGTAATGAGTTCATCATCCAATTGGATAATTTCTGCAACACTACCCAGAGCACTTCGATAGAAAGGCTACAGTTGGGCGATTGTTGAGTGTTGGCAGGGTCAAGTTTTCAAAATGATGTTTACATCAAATGAAGTATCTCGTAACTTCATTTTATTTTGATGATATTTTAAAAGATTTAATCTATTCAAATCTGGTCTTATAGTCTCATCTATGTGATGAACTTTTGAACTAATTATAACTTGAACGGTGGTAGTTCAAGTAGTATTTGGAAAAGATATAAGTATATTGGAGTATCTTGTAACTTCATCTTTTAAACTTATATCTAGTAAATGATTATCTTATACATGACAAAGATTTTCAGAAAAACGTTGAGACAAGGTTAGATATATGAGATCACCTTGCAACGATATTTTTATACAGTTATACACTGGGACTTTGTGTATATTATGCATGGAAGAGGACTTCCAATATTTTGAAAAGTATATATGTATATATACTGAATATTTTGCGACTTCATCGCATTAAGATATCAAACTTGGTTCATTTCTTTTGACCAAGACTTTCATGAGTACTATGAGAAGGCTCATATATTGTTAATCATTATACATATTATTTTGGTGGGCTTGCTGCTCACCCTTGCTTTCTTCTTTCATCACACAACATCAGATAGACAAGATGAACCGGACCAAGCTCCCGATTCGCAAGAGGTTAGGAGACGTTCCGCAGTTTTCTAGAAGCACTGATGCCGCCATAGCTGAGGTAGGAACTACCAATAGGCTAGGCTTTCAACTTTTGATGTATCAGATTATGTATATTTATGAATTGTAATAATGGCAAAGAAATGTAAATTTATTCAGAAACCTGTTTAAGGTGTATTGGCATATAATTGTGGAATAAAACGACTTGTGATTATTTTTGGATATTCATCTCTGAGACTATAACTTGTGGTGTGTGTGTTTATTGTGGGGTCACAGTACAGAGTAGTTGATTATTTATTAAGATTGGGTGTTGTTAAGGGAAATGGAACTCGTGACAACCCGGATCCCCGACCCCGGATTTGGGGGTGTTACACCGGAGAAGTTAGATTTTGAGGATTCGGATTCAGGAACTGAGCAGAAAGAACCAGTAAACATGGGAGATCGTATTGTTCAAGCTGATCCAGCTCTTATGGATTTTTCTCGGCCTAAAATTGATGACATTCAGTCAAGCATCCTTCATCCGGCTATTCAAGCTAACACCTTTGAAATCAAGCCGGGCACTATTCAGATGGTGCAGAATTCTGTTTCTTTTGGAGGAGCGGCAACTGAAGACCCCAACATGCACATAAGGAATTTTGTCGAGATCTGCAGCACTTTTAAGTATAATGGCGTGATTGATGAGGCTATCAAGTTGAGGCTCTTCCCATTCTCACTGAGGGATAAGGCTAAAGACTGGTTACATTCGGAACCAGCTGGGTCCATCACTACGTGGCAAGATCTTGCGCAAAAATTTCTAGTGAAGTTTTATCCAATGGCAAAGACTGCTGCTATGAGGAGTGCTCTTACTCAGTTTGCGCAGCAACCTACAAAATCTATGTGCGAGGCTTGGGAACGCTACAAGGAAATGTTGAGAAAATGTCCACATCATGGAATGCCGGATTGGATGGTAATCACTGGTTTTTATAATGGTTTGGGGGCCCAATCTCGGCCCATGCTTGATGCAGCAGCTGGAGGCGCCTTATGGGCTAAAAGCTATACTGAGGCGTACAATCTTATCGAGACGATGGCTGCAAATGAGCATCAGAACCCAACTCAGAGGATGACATCAGGCAAGGTAGCAGGTATTCTGGAAGTTGATGCAGCCACCGCTATTGCAGCCCAGCTCCAAGCGCTATCAATGAAGGTTGATTCTTTGGCTACGTATGGAGTTAATCAAATAGCTATGGTTTGTGAGCTTTGTGCAGGTTCTCATGCTACGGATCAGTGTTCTCTTGTCAACGAATCTGTTCAGTATGTGAATAATTTTCAGCGACAACAGCAGCCTGTGCCAGCGACCTATCATCCTAACAACAGAAATCATCCAAATTTCAGCTGGGGAAATAATCAAAATGCTATTCAGCCACCATATCAGCAAGGAGTGAGTAAACAGTTTAACCCACCTGGATTCCAGCAACCACAGCAGTATGCTACAAGACAATCATATCCTCAACAGGGAAGTGCAGCTGCACCTACTAGTGCTGATCTTGAGGAACTTAAGCTGTTGTGCAAGAGTCAGGCGGTTTCTATCAAGACCTTGGAAAATCAAATCGGTCAATTAGCCAATGCAGTGCTCAATCGTTAACCTGGCACTCTTCCCAGTGACACGGAAGTACCAGGAAGGAAGGAAGCTAAAGAGCAAGTCAAGGCTATTACCTTAAGGTCTAGAAAAGTAGCTGATGCTGAAAAGGCAAAAGAAGTCGAAGCTGAAGTTAGAGATGAAGAATCTAAGCAAAAGGAGAAAGTGGCGGAACCAAAGAAGACTACTGTTGAACACACTCTGCCTGAGGCTAATACAGGGGAGAAACATCTCTATCCTCCACCACCTTTTCCTAAGAGATTGCAGCAACAAAAGCTGGATAGACAGTTCGGGAAGTTTCTGGAGGTGTTCAAGAAACTTCACATCAATATACCTTTCGCTGAGGCTCTGGAACAAATGCCTAGTTATGCGAAGTTTATGAAGACTATTCTTTCAAGGAAGGTGAAACTGGATGACCTTGAAACCGTTGCTCTCACGGAAGAATGCAGCGCTGTTCTGCAGCAAAAGTTACCACCAAAACTGAAAGATCCAGGAAGCTTCACCATTCCTTGCACCATTGGCAATCTAACTTTTGACAAGTGCCTTTGTGATTTGGGAGCAAGCATTAATCTGATGCCCTTGTCGATCTTTAAAAAGCTGGATCTGCCTGATCCAAAACCCACATACATGTCGCTACAATTGGCTGACCGTTCCATTACTTACCTAAGGGGCATAGTTGAGGATGTGCTCGTCAAGGTGGATAAGCTCTTCTTTCCTGCAGATTTTGTTATTCTGGATTTTGAGGAAGATAAGAAGATTCCCATAATCTTGGGGAGGCCTTTCTTGGCTACTGGCCGTACCTTGATAGATGTGCAAAAAGGGGAACTTACTATGCGGGTTCAAGACCAGGATGTGACCTTCAACGTATTCAAGGCAATGAAATTCCCTACAGAAGATGAGGAGTGCTTAAAAGTGGATGTGATTGATTCCGCAGTTACTTCGGAACTCGAGCACATGCTAATGTCTGATGCATTGGAAAAGGCCTTAGTGGGGGAATTTGACAGTGATGATGAAGATAGCAACGAGCAATTACAATATCTGAACGCTTCTCCCTGGAAGCGAAAGCTGGATATACCATTTGAATCTCTTGGTACTTCTGACCTCAAGAACGCTGAAGGGAAGCTCAAACCATCAATAGAGGAAGCGCCTACCTTAGAGATCAAACCATTACCTGAACACTTGAGGTATGCTTTTTTAGGTGATTCATCTACGTTACCTGTTATTATTTCAGCTGACCTTTCAGGTAGTGAGGAAGACAAGCTCTTAAGGATTTTGAGAGAATTCAAATCGGCTATAGGATGGACCATAGCAGACATCAAGGGGATAAGTCCTTCATATTGTATGCATAAAATTCTTCTAGAGGAAGGAAGTAAGCCAACTGTGGAACAGCAACGAAGACTAAATCCCATCATGAAGGAGGTGGTGAAGAAAGAAATTCTGAAATGGCTAGATGCAGGCATCATTTATCCTATTTCTGACAGCTCGTAGGTGAGCCCTGTACAATGTGTTCCTAAGAAAGGAGGTATCACTGTGGTCGCAAATGAAAAGAATGAGCTCATCCCTACTCGAACAGTTACAGGATGGAGATTATGCATGGATTATAGGAAATTGAACAAAGCCACAAGAAAGGATCACTTTCCTCTTCCATTTATTGATCAAATGCTTGACAGATTGGCGGGATATGAGTATTTTTGTCTTCTGGATGGTTATTCCGAGTATAATCAGATTTGTATTGCACCAGAGGATCAGGAAAAGACTACCTTCACTTGTCCATTTGGCACATTTGCTTTTCGTAGAGTTTCGTTTGGGTTATGTGGCGCCCCGGCCACCTTTCAGAGATGTATGATGGCTATATTCTCTGACATGATTGGAAATAACATCGAAGTGTTCATGGATGACTTCTCCGTCTTTGGACACTTATATGATGAATGTTTAAATAATCTGCGCGCCGTACTCAAAAGATGCGTGGAAACTAATTTGGTGCTTAATTGGGAGAAATGTCATTTTATGGTGCGTAAAGGCATTATCCTTGGGCATAAGGTCTCTAGCAAAGGTCTGGAGGTGGACAAGGCCAAGGTGGGAGTCATTGAAAATCTTCCCCCACCTAATTCGGTGAAAGGAATCCGTAGTTTTCTCGGTCATGCGGGTTTTTATCGGCGATTCATCAAGGACTTTTCAAAGATATCTAAGTCGTTGTGCAATTTACTTGAGAAAGATGTGCCTTTCAAATTTGATGATGAATGTTTGGCAGCATTCGAGACTCTCAAGGAGAGTTTGATCACGGCACCAGTTATTACAGCACCAGATTGGACAGAACCGTTTGAGATGATGTGTGATGCGAGTGATTATGCGGTAGGTGCAGTTCTGGGACAACGCAAGAAAAATCTCTTCCATGTGGTCTACTATGCGAGTAAGACTTTAAATGGGGCCCAATTGAACTACACCACTACTGAGAAGGAGCTTTTGGCTATAGTCTTTGGCTTTGAGAAATTTCAATCTTATCTGCTTGGTACGAAAGTGACAGTATTCACTGATCATGCAGCTATTTGCTATCTGGTTTCTAAGAAGGATTCGAAGCCGAGACTCATTCGTTGGGTGCTTTTACTTCAAGAATTTGAGTTAGAGATCAAATATAGAAAAGGTACTGAGAATCAAGTAGCTGACCATCTCTCTAGGTTGGAGAATCCCGATTCTACTTCACAAGATAGGACGTTAATCAATGAATCTTTTCCGGATGAGCAGTTGTTTGCAATTCAGGAGGAAGAACCATGGTTTGCAGATATTGTAAACTATCTTGTCAGCAATATAATGCCTCCTAATTTGACATCCGCGCAAAAGAAAAAGTTTCTGTATGAGGTGAAGTGGTATATGTGGGATGAACCATATTTGTTTAGACAGGGAGCTGACCAGATCATCAGGAGATGTATCCCATTCTGTGAGACGGAGGGGATATTACGAGACTGCCATTCCACGGTTTATGGTGGACACTATGGAGGTGAGAAGATGGCAGCTCGTATTCTGCAAGCAGGTTTTTTCTGGCCTACCTTGTTCAAGGATGCTCATCAGTTTGTTTTAAGGTGTGATCATTGCCAAAGAGTGGGAAATTTGTCAAGGAAGGATGAGATGCCATTAAATGTGATGCTTGAAGTCGAGGTCTTTGATGTATGGGGAATCGATTTCATGGGGCCTTTTATCTCGTCTTGCAATAATCAGTACATCTTGCTGGCAGTCGATTATGTCTCAAAATGGGTCGAAGTTAAAGCTTTACCGACAAATGATGCAAAGGCAGTGCTAAATTTTCTTCATAAGCAAATTTTCACAAGGTTTGGAACACCTCGGGTAATCATAAGTGATGAAGGATCGCATTTTTGCAACCGTAAGTTCACTTCTATGATGCAGCGTTATAATGTGAATCATCGAGTAGCTACTGCCTATCATCCGCAAACAAATGGTCAAGCGGAAGTGTCTAACAGAGAGATAAAGCGCATTCTAGAGAAGGTTGTTTGTCCGTCAAGGAAGGATTGGTCTTTAAAGCTCGATGAAGCTGTTTGGGCTTACAGAACAGCATACAAAACTCCACTTGGGATGTCACCATTTCAGTTGGTGTACGGTAAGGGATGTCATCTACCGGTGGAGCTTGAGCATAAGGCCTACTGGGCATTGAAGAAATTGAACCTGGATTTAGATGCAGCTGGTAAGAAAAGAATGCTTCAGCTTAATGAACTTGATAAATTTCGACTTCAAGCGTACGAGAATAACAAAATGTATAAGGAAAAGGTGAAGAGGTGGCACGATAGGAAGCTACATCCTAAGTTATTTAAGCCAGGGCAACAAGTTCTGTTATTCAACTCTCGGCTCCGACTTTTCCCTGGGAAGTTGAAATCAAGGTGGTCTGGACCTTTTATTGTCAAAACTGTGTTTCCACATGGAGCGGTGGAAATTTTTGAGAATGATTCGGACCAAGCATTCAAGGTTAACGGTCAGCGGTTGAAGCACTACTATGGGGACATGGCAAACCGAGAGGTGGTTAGTGCCATTTTGTTGACTATTTGAGAAAGATACGGAACGTCAAGCTAATGACGAAAAAGAAGCGCTGCGTGGGAGGCAACCCATGAATTGTTGTTACAGAAACCCTTAGAAGTTAATAACCTATCCAAAAACACAAAAAAATCAGAAAACAGGGGCTAAAAAATTTTTTTTCCAGAGACCCTCTGCGCGCCCGCGCAGAAATGCTGAGCGGCCGCGCAGGGGTCGAGTTCTAGAATTTTTTTTTACAGTTCAGAAAAAAAAAAACAACAAACAAAAACACAAAAACCCATCACAGCCCATTAACCCACGAATTCTTTTCCCATTACCCCATGATTTTATCCCTCAACCCCACTCCTAATCTAATTTAACCTACTCCACACCCTATATATACATACACCTATCCTACATATCTCCCACAACTTCCTACACTTAAACCCTCTCATAAACATCAAAAATCAGTTCTTACACACTTTTATTCACAAATCAATGGCACCCAAGAGAGCACGCACTATTGACAGCAGCAACATAGTTCCTACTGCTGATTCATCAAGGGGTACTGCTGCAAGGCCTCGGTTAACGGACAGAGCCGCGGAGGAGGAGTACACTAGGCTGTTGGGGAAGCCGATTATGAAGGAGAGGGGGTTTTTATACCATCAGGGAGGGATGGTGAGTTGTTGCCCATGATTGCAGAGAAGGGGTGGATAGCTTTTTGTGAGTCACCCGAAGCAGTACCGATGAGTGTTGCTCGCGAGTTCTACGCGAACGCAAAGGCTGAAAAGAATGGGTTTTCTGTAGTTCGTGGGCTGACGGTTGATTATCATCCTGTGGCGATTCGCCGTGTGATTGGACAGCGAGAGAGGAAGCCCGAGGAGGAGAATTGGAATGAAAAGACTGCTGAGGATTTTGACTTGGATTTGATTTGTGCGACTCTCTGTCGACCGGGCACAGTTTGGAACCGCAGTCCAGCCAATAATGAGTATCGTCACTTTCCGGCGATCGCCATGAACAGGTATGCCCGTGCATGGAATGCATTTATATGTGCTAATATTTTGCCTTCTTCACATGCACACGAGGTCACAGTTGAGAGAGCACAGCTGTTATGGGGAATTCTGAATGAGGAATACTATGTGGACCTTGGTGAGTTTATCTACCAAGGAATTCCGAAGTTTTTGAGGGGAGCAAAGCATATGAACATCCCTTATGCATCCACGGTTACAAAGCTATGCCGAGCAGTAGGAGTGAACTGGCCGGCTCATGAGCAGTTGCAGTTGCCAGCAGCTCCGATAGATTCTGGCACTCTGAATGGGATGCAGGAGTGGACCGGTGGTGAGCCTGAGGAGCATGGGCTGGGTTATCGTCTTCCAGGAGGGCGTCCAGCACGAGGTGCTACTATGGCCAGGCCAGGGCGTGGTGAGGCTAGTTCTTCGAGAGCTCAGGAGGGTGCTGGGATGGGTGATGCCCAGTATAGGAGGCTTTCACGGTGGATGGATGCCATGTATGAGACGCAGAGCAGGTTTGCTCAGGAGCTCACTCTTGCGTTAGGGACTGCTTTTCGAGGCCTTGGAGCTGATATCCAGTGGCCAGTTTTTGGTGAGGACTCTGCATACCCGCCGCCTGATACTCCACCCACTGAGGGTGATGATGATGACTCCGAGTAGGTATACCCTGTGTTCCTTTCTACTACCTTCACTGGGGACAGTGAAGATTTTAAGTTTGGGGGTGGTAGTTAAGGAATATTTTGTGTGTGTCATATAGCTGCATATTCATGATAATTAGTTCATATAGCTCCATATTCATGATAGTTAGTTCATATAGCTGCATATTCATGATAGTTAGTTCATATAGTTGCATAATTTTTGCCATATAGTTTTTTTTATATATAGCTTTATTTGTTTGTCATATCATATAGCTCATGCATATACCATGATCCCTTTTGCAATAATTTATCGACTGAAGTGTGATATTGATGCGAGTGTAGTGATAGCATTAAAGTGATATTAAGTTGTGTAGGTTGATATGCATGCTAGAAGCACTTGTATTGTCACTAAGTCTTAGAGAATGCTTAAGGACTAGATTGTTGTTATGATCTGATTATTTTCGAGGATAATCTATTTATTATGCTTAGAATTTGATAATAGGTTCTTAGTGGTAAAGGCATGAAAAAGAAAAAAAAATGGAGTAAAAATGGAATTTGTTGCTAGTTGTGGCTAGGCGTCAAATGGCTAGTAGCCGGCTCGCATGTTATGCGAGTAGTCTAGGGTTGAGCAAGATGGAGCGTAACGCACTTGCTCAGAGAAAAAAAAAATTTTTTTTTGCATAATTGATCAAGAGTGGGCTCTTTGGTATTCGAGTTATTAAGTTCTTAGGGGACTTTGTGCCTAGTGACCTAAGGCTTTTAGAGTCTGGGATCCGCTAACCTAACGCTCGTTACATGGATACCATTGTATAAGTCTTTTGTGGACCTCACTCATTGCACGGTCAAATAAGCATTTGAGTTGTAAATAAAAAGCACGATTCCGTAGTAAGCTCGAGAGTTCTTGTAGTGTTGTATATCACTTTGTGCCTAGAATTTTTATTCTTTGTATAATCGTAGGATTGCCTTGAGGATAGTCTAGTTATAGTAATTGGTCTAGTTCCAAAGCATATCTGTTAAGCATTTGCACACACCACGTTTCTGGCGGTATGTCCGTTTGTATGAGTTTATTGATCTTTAGTGTCTAACTGCATTCGTTGAGACGTGACAATTTGGTTGGTTAATTGTAGTAAGGGGGATCGTTGCATTTTCATATAGATTGCATTCATGCATATTTTTATTTGTTTTTGAGTCTGTGACGCTTGAGGACAAGCATCGATTTAAGTTTGGGGGTGTGATAAGTGGCATTTTATACCACTTAGAACGTCTTAATATGGCTTAAATTGGTGTCTTAAAATCAAGTATTTTATGTATTTGATGCGTTTTTCTAGTGTTTATGCATTTCAGGGTATTAGTTGCATTTCAGAGGAGGAATCATTAAGAATAAGCCTTGGCATGTGTTCACCTTTGCGAGAGGAAAAGAACGGGAAGATTACGGCGAAGAAACGGAGCAAACATGGAATTTTTCCAGAAGGGTCCTGCGCGCCCGCGCAGCAATGCTGAGCGGCCGCGCAGCAGCCTTGCGCGCCCGCGCAGAAATGCTGAGCGGCCGCGCAGGGTCGGGGAAAAAGATATATTATTTTAGACTTCTACTTCTGTTTGGCTTCCACTTCTATGTAATCTGAGTTTTATGGGACTATTATATAGGTAGATTTGAGACGTTTTTCACAGAGTATTAAGAGGAGATTATGTTTTAGATTGTGTTTTGCAAGAAGCGAAGGAGATAAGGAAGAAGACCGATTTAGCACACAGCAACGAAGAGGAAGCATATATTCTTGTGATTCTTGTTTCGTTGTAACGTTGGATGCTAGTTTTCTTGCTTTGACTTATTTACTCTTGTGACGTACTCTGTTTTAATATAATCAGTTTAGTTATTATTTTCTTGTGTTTGTTTATCATGATTTCATATGAACCCATGATGGCGATAAGTTCTATTATGGGCTAATCGTGATCATGGGGTTGCAACGGATTTATTATGGAATTCTTTAGTTAATTGTTTAATACTTTAGTATGTGATGATTGCATGATATCTGGTATTGGTTGTGCGTATTCGTCTTATGTGCGTCACGAACATATAAGATAGGGTGTTAATCTCTTGTGAAGCGACGGTGGATCTTGAGATTTAGAACTTGCCATGCTAGCATAGGTTCATGTACGTTGTGCATGATTAGTGGGTAACTCTAACAGTTTTATTTGCCCTATGTAATCAAAAAGGAATAACTTGTGCTTAAATCGTTGTGTTGTCAATTTCTGTAGACATATAGGAACTCAACATAATTGATGACTATTCAACTTCTATCTTAATTGTGGATGTTTGGTAGAATGGTATTAGTACAATGAAAGTTGGCTTTTATTAGTTTTGTGTTATTCGATTAATATCATCACTGTCATATGCTAAAGGTAATAACTATGGCTATAGAAGGAAGTAATAATGAAGTTGTGATCTCATGAGTGTTTTATTATTGATAAATTGAAGTGTTAGTTAAGTGGTTAATTAAGTAGTTAATTATAGTTAATATTTAATCAACAATTTTAAGTGTTATTATCTTAACATTGAGAAGTAGTCATACATTGGTGAGTGAGTTAAATTAGACAATAAATTAGTCTGAGTCTCTGAGGGAACGAACTAGAAAGTATTCTATATTACTTGCGAACGCGTATACTTGCGTGAATATTAGTGTGTGATTTCTCCCTAACAGTTATCAAGGCCCGATTTGTTGACTGAGTATGGGGATTGCATCGAAATTAGAAAATTTGTTGGCGAAGGTCTTTGTAATGCTGTCAAATTCAGAAACTCCATTCCCTCCTTATGTTGGATCTCTTCAATTGACCCAGCTTTGCCAATGTCTTTTCATACCCCAGACTGGCCATCATATTTTGAAGAACCGGCTCCTCAACAGTTATATAAGCGCAGTTCTCAGGTAGCTGCAATGCTTGATGAACTGTAGCCAAAGTCACGACATGCTCATCCTCCCCTATTGTAAAGATAATACTTGGGGACCCTTGAACACCTCCATCATCATAGATTCCACTTCTCCAAAACTCCAGCACTTGGGTTCCAGAGATTACTTAAGGTTGGGTCAAAGCATACCCAATATCAGAATTAGCAAGGAAATCCTGAATAAAGTGAAATTTCGATGGAGCTTCAGCCTTGCTAAGAATAGACGAGTAGTCGTTAGGAAAAAACTTAGCTCCATTGAAAATCAAGTCTTTTGGTGCCATCTCTGAAGAAATTAAGTGAGAAAGATAGTGTTTGCAAGGTGTTTGATAAAAGTCCTGAAAGAAAACGCTTCAGAGAATATTAGAGAGAGAGAGAATAAAAGAGATTAAGAATAGAAAAGTAAGTAAAAGATTAGAAAATCTTTTAACTCCTATATATATACTCTATCCACTCAACAGTTATATTTTTGAAGCATGGGATACACTTTACGCCTGGCAACGTGTGAACAGTCAGTAAAAAGTTAAAGTAGGAGTTAATGGGCATGTAAAATAAGCAATAATTATCGTGCACATGCAGTTTTTCAGGACAAACACGTTTACCACTAACCCATAATGATTATGACTTATTTTATCTTACCTAAATATTCTGATTAAATATGACTGTTTCAGTTTTTATCACAAATAAGTCAAGTAAAGAATAATGCCATGTAAGCATCAGAGATTGTATCAGGATTTAATATCAGAACTTGAACTTATATCAGATTTTAACAGTCATCAGAATATGGCTTCTATACTCAAAAAGTGAATATCTTTTTTTTGTGATTCTTTATACAAATACCGACTTGTTTTCTTCAGAGTTTAATCATCAGAACTTCCATCAGAACTTGGCCTCAGAATTTATGCAAATGACACTTAACTATTTATCAAAAACAACTTAATCACCACAGTAATTTTCATCATTCATATGGAGTGAAAGTGTGTGCATTCAGCAGAATATCAGATAAAGATTAAAGTCTGATAAACTTCAGTACATCTTAGAAATAAGGCATAACTAAGAAAAGTGCTTAAAATCTATCATCAATCATGAAGTTTACTATAGAACAAATTTATGCAAGAGTCCACCTCAACTGTCTGTGCTCATTTTATGCAGCTTTTGAAATTCCTTTTTACAATGGCTTCTCAGTGTAAGTGAGTCACGAATGCTTATCAGAATTTATGCTGTTGTCATAGTATTTCTCCAGTATTTAGAGAATATGAAAAGTCACCAAAAAAATTTATTTGCTTTTCTAATGCATATTACTTAATACCAGCAATGCACTTGGGTCTTCCCTTCCACATATTTACTCTAGATCTCAAAGGAGTACCTGACTTTTATTTTATTTTCTTTTCTTTTGATAAGTGAGGCTTATCAGCATTTAGTTCATCCTTAAGATTTAATGACATCAGAATCTGACAGATAAGAAGTAATAATCTAGTTTGTGACTTAGTAATAAGATACACAAAGTAAACTTGACTAAGCTCAAAATTAGAATTTGCTTGTGTTAATGAGTTTCCACATAAACAGCTATTTCAAACATGGGATTTTAAGTATGTTAAAGACTACTAGGTCAGCATCTTACACAGTTATCCTCATTGGATTGGATAATCACAGAACATTCAAAACACTATCAGAGTTTAAAGATCCACATCAGATAACAATCAGCATTTAATGAGTTTCAGTTAAAGAACAAATTTCATGAAGATAAGACAATCTGTAAACACTAATCATAAAGTCTGATGCATGAGAACAAAAAACTAAGCAGATTTAGAGAAAGAACCTAAAACCATTCCAAGTTCATTTACCAGTCTTGTAAAAGTAGCTTCACATAGTGGTTTTGTGAAGATATCTGCTAGTTGTTGATCTGTTGGAACAAAATGCAATTCCATTGTACCTTCCATCACATATTCCCTTATGAAATGGTACCTAATGCTGATGTACTTTATCATTGAGTGTTGAACTGGATTACCTGTCATAGCAATAGCACTTAGATTATCACAGTAAATAGGGATTTTAGAAAATTCTAACCCATAATCCAGTAACTGATTCTTCATCCAAAGAATCTGTGCACAACAGCTTCTGGCATCAATATATTCTGCTTTTGCAGTTGATATGGAAATTGACTTCTATTTCTTGCTAAACCAAGAAACCAGTCTGCCTCCAAGAAATTGGCAACTTCCACTAGTGCTTTTCCTGTCTATTTTACATCCTACAAAATCTGCATCTGAGTAACCTATTAGCTTAAAATCTGATTCTCTAGGATACCACAATCCTAGATCAGCTGTACCCTTAAGGTACTTGAAAATTCTTTTCACAACTATTAAGTGAGGTTCTCTTGGATCAGCCTGAATCTTGCACAAAGACAGGTAGTATACATGATATCAGGTCTACTTGCAGTTAAATAGAGTAATGAACCAATCATACCTCTGTAGTTAGTAATATCTACTGGTGAGCCCGTATCTTTATCCAACTTGGTTGAAGTGGCCATGGGAGTGGATGCAGTTGAATAATCTTGCATTCCAAATTTCTTCAGTAAATTTCTGGTGTACTTGGATTGACTAGAATAAAAGTACCTTCTTCATTTTGCGTGACTTGAAGGTCCAAAAAGTAACTAACTTCTCCCATCATACTCATTTGATATCTTGACTGCATTAGCTTTGCAAACCTTTCACAGAGTTTGGCATTTGTAGAACCAAATATGATATCATCAACATATATCTGTACCAAAAGTAAGTCCTTCCCATGGTTGAGGTAGAACAGTGTTTTATCAATTGTACCTCTGTGATATCCACTTTCTAGAAGGAATTGAGCTAAAGTCTCATACCATGCTCTAGGAGTTTGCTTAAGGCCATAAAGTGCTTTGTCAAGCCTGTAGACATGATTTGGAAATTTTGAATCTACAAAGCCTTGAGGTTGTTCAACATAGACCTCCTCTTCCAATTCTCCATTAAAAAAAGCACTTTTCACATCCATTTGAAAGACTTTAAACTTTTTGTGAGCAGCATAAGCCAAAAAGATTCTTATGGCTTCTAATCTAGTAATTGGTGCAAATGTTTCATCATAATTAATACCCTCATATTGAGAGTAGCCTTTAGCAACCAGCCTTCTTTATTTTTTGTAATTATTCCATCATTTTCAGTTTTGTTTCTGAACACCCATTTTGTGCCAATAACTGATTTGTTCTTTGGTCTTGGCACTAGGGACCAAACTTTATTTCTTTCAAATTCATTTAACTCTTCCTGCATTACTTGCACCCAATCAGCATCTTGAAGAGTTTCTTCTACTTTCTTTGGTTCAGTCTGAGATAGAAAAGAGTGATAGAGACATTCATTTGATGTTGTAGTTCTAGTTCTGACACCTGCTTCAGGATCTCCAATAATTAAGTCAGGTGTATGCGATTTGGTCCACCTCCTTGCAGATTGAAGTTGACTTCTAGAACTGGATCCTCCCCTATGATCCATGCTGTCTCCATCAGCATTTTCTGATGCTCCCCCTGTAGTTATGCGCTCTGAGACTTCAGAATTTTACTTGAATCCTTCAGGATTTGAAGTATCATAGCTTCCAGAATTATCATAATTTGGCTCATCAGAGCTAGATGATTCAGAACTTGAAGAGCTAGTGACAGGTTCTGATGCTTCTTGAGAGTCTTGAGATGTGGTAGGATTTCCAGCTTGCTCCCCCTGGATAGGTGCATTTTCCTTTGGAGTTGTTACCACCGATTCAATGACATCAGTACTTACAGGATCAGAGTTTAAGTAATCAGAATTTACAGAATCAGAATTTAAGTCTTCATTTTCAAATCTCAGCTGATCGTGATCATTGAAATTTTCAAGTCCAGTAATCTTCTTATCATCAAAAGTTACATTGATAGATTCCATGAAAACCCTTATTCTTAAATTGTAGACTCTGAAGGCTTTTGTGGAAAGTGGATATCCAACAAAAATTCCTTCATCAGCTTTTAGATCAAATTTTGACAGCTGCTCAGGTTAAGTCTTAAGAATAAAACACTTGCAACCAAATACATGAAAGTATTTCAGATTTGGATTCATTTTCTTCACCATCTCATATGGTGTTTTTCCTTGCTTGTTTATGAGTGTTGCATTCTGTGTAAAATAAGCAGTCTGCGCAGCTTCAGCCCAAAAGTAGGTTGGCAAGTTTGCTTCATCAAGCATAGTTCGTGCAGCTTCAATGAGAATTCTGTTCTTTCTTTCTATAACTCCATTTTGCTGTGGAGTTCCAGGTGCAGAAAATTCATGTTTGATTCCATGCTCTTTGCAGAACTCTTCCATGATTGAATTCTTGAACTCATTGCCATTATCATTTCTTATAATTTTAACAGAATCTTTGACTAACTTATCCAGTTGTCTGACATGATCAGTTAGAGTAAATGCAGTTTCATTCTTCTTGTGCAAGAAGTATACCCAACTGTACCTTGTGAACTCATCCACTATAACCATATCATATTTCTTCTTTCAATAGACATGACATTGACTAGACCAAATAGATCAACATGCAGTAGGTGATAAGGCTCAAGAATTGATGACTCAGTTTTGCTCTTGAAAGAAGATTTTCTTTGTGTTTCCTTTTGACATGAATCACAAAGGCCATCCGGAGCAAATACTGATTTTGGCAGTCCTCTCACAAGATCTTTCTTTACAAGCTCATTTATGTTGTTGAAGTTTAAATGAGAGAGTCTTTTGTGCCAATTATAGCTTTCTTCAATTGATGCTCTACTCAACAGACAGATTGCAGAACCATCAGAACTTGCTGAAAGTTTGGCTTCATAAATGTTACCATGCCTGTAACCTTTTAGAACCACTTTTCCTGTAGAATTGCTTACAACTTCATAGTGTTCTTCAAAGAAATCCACATGATAACCTCTGTCACATATTTGACTCACACTCAACAGATTGTGCTTAAGTCCCGAGACAAGAGCTACTGTTTCAATGATGACATTCCCAAGATTAATACTGCCATATCCAAGAGTTTTTCCCACGTTGCCATCTCCATAAGAAACTCCTGGGCCAGCTTTCTCCACAAAGTCTGAGAGCATGGCTTTATTTCCAGTCATATGTCCGGAACATCCACTATCCAGTACTAGGATGTTATTCCTGTTACCCTGCAATCACAAAGACCACTAATGATTAGTTTTAAGGACCCAGACTTTCTTGGATCCTTAGGCCTTTTTAAGTTGTTAGCATTTGCAGTGGATTTAATATCAGAGTTTATGCTAACATGTTGTTAATCAGAACTTATATCAGACTTTGCATCAGACTTTACACTAGAAGGAATTAAAGCAACTTTCTTCAAAGAAGGTTTTATTTGATAATAATCATAGTACAAACTATGATATTCCTTACAAGTATAAATGGAATGCCATAAACTACCACAATGAAAACAAGGATTTTGTGGCTTAAACCTAACAGACTGACTCTTAACTCCCGACTTAGGAGGTAAAGAGTTTATATTCTTATTCTTCCTGCAACAAGAAGCAAGATGGTTAGAGTTTCCACAGTTATAACATTTCTTTCTAGGAGCATTAGGAACAGGCATATAATTATTGCTTTTATTCACACCTTCCTTTCCATTCCTATTTTTCCTAGCTACCTTAACCTTGTTAACATTCCTTATTTATTTCAGCTTATGCTTAAGCTACTTCTTTGTCATTAAGCCTATGTTAACTTTAGCTGGTTTATCCTGTTCTAATTTGTCAGAAGTTGATTTTTTCTTAACTTCTGTCACAGACTCTTTCATCTTTTCGCAATCAGACTTTACAGTTTTAACTACAAACTTAACAGGATTTACCTTTGGCTTAGCAGTTTGTTTAACAATAATTGGCTCAATTTGTTCAGTTCCTTTTTCACTTTTATCATCTCCATAACCTAAGCCCTCTTTCCAGTTTCCACTACTTAATAAATTCTGAGTTGTTCTGCCAGAGTTAGTCCAAGTCCTGATAATCTCTTTTTCTTTTTCTAACTCAGTTTTTAGAGATTTATTCAATTTTAGCAATTCATCTCTAACATAAAAAGCATCATATCTTTCTTTCTGAGTTTGATGGAACATAACTAACTCTTTTTCTAAATAATCATTCCTTTTCTTAAAAGCAAGATTTTCAGAAGTTAATCTTTCACATGTTAAAGTTTGATCTCTGTAGCTAATAAACATGATTTTAAGATATAATCTCAACTCAGTAATATCATCAGTATGAAAGGCATAAGTTGTTTGAGGTACCTTTAATTCAGCAGTTTCGGGGCTATCATCAGCATTTGCCATTAAAGCATAATTCACCGCATCTTCAGAATCTGAAGAGTTTGTCCAGCTTTTCTTCTTTGTGACAAGTTCCTTTTCTTTGTCACTCTTTCCTTTCTTGCAGTCAAGAGATATGTGGCCTCTTTGACCACAATTGTAGCATTTGACATTTGAGTTGTCTCCTCTGTCAGAATTTGCACTTTTGCCATCATACTTTCTGAACCCTTTCTTATCAGTATTTCCACCTTTCGTGAAAAACTTCTTTCCCCTTCTGAATTTCCTGTAGGCTATCTTTGTGATACCCTTCACCATAAGAGCACACAATTTCATCATCTCTTCATCAACATCTATTTCAGGTAAACTTTCAATTTCTGAATCATCATCATAACTTGATGATTCTGAATCAGACTTTGTGATGAGAGCTTTTACTTTGCCTTTCTTTGAGACAGCCACTTTGGGGAATTCCTCCTCAGCCTTAAGAGCAACTGTCCTTGACTTTCTCCCATATCTCTTGCTTCTTTGATCCATCTCAAGTTCATAAGTCTTGAGCATACCATAAGTTTCATCAAGAGTAGTTTCATCAAGAGCATAGTTGTCTCTTATAGTAGTAGACTTCAAATCCCAACTTTCAGGAAGAGCTAAAAGGAATTTTAGATTTGAATCTTCAAGATCATATTCATTTTCCACCAGTGACAGATCATTCAAGAGTTTGAAAAACCTGTCATATAAGTCAGTTAATGACTCATCAGCTTTCGAGTCAAAGTGCTCATACTCTTGAGTGAGTATAGTCCTCCTATTTTTCTTTATTGCATCAGTTCCCTATCATCTTGTCTCCAAAGCATCCCATATCTCCTTTGCAGTCTTGCAATGAATTACCCTGTTTGACATGACATTATCAATGGCACTATACAGCAAATGCCTTACCTTTGCATCCTTGGTAATGGATGAGATATCTTTAGTTGTATACTCACTTTTCTCCTTTGGTATGGTCTTTGTTGGCTGATCTGCAACTACAACATAGAGCTTGGTTGGCTTATGCGGTCCTTCATTAATTTTGTCAAGGTATTCTGGATCAGTAGCTTCCAGAAACATAGCCATCTTCACTTTCCATATGGGATACTCAGAAGGTCTCAGTATTGGAACCCTAATAGTCTCATATCGACTGTGGATTTGAGTGTTTTTAGTTTCTTCAGTTTTGGTAGGCTTGGTTGGATTTTCTGCTTCTTCAGACATGATTGTTTGGATCTTTACTGTATGTGTGTTAACAGATAGGCTCTTATACCAATTGTTAGGTCACACAACACTGTAGAAGGGGGTTGAATATGGTTTAAAATACAATCAAATCGATTTTAAACACAAGTAACAGTAAACAGATATATTCGATATAATAAACTCTTTGATAATGGAACTGTTCTCTCTCAGTGATGAACAAATATCACGAGAGCTGCTAGGTTATAATGTATGATCTTCTCGATAATGATAACACATATAGTGTAAACCTATGTCTGTGTTTATATAGTACACAGTTACAAGATAACTTCTAATTGATATGGAATATAATTCTATCTCCTAAAATATATCAATCAGATATCTTATACAATTCTTTCAGTCCTCTAACTCTTTCCATACATATCTTCTTTTGTATTAGTCTCGATCTTCTTTCTTGTGAATCAGCTTCCTTCCTTAATTGTATGTCCTCTCATACTTAAGTTATGATATCCATCTTCTGATATTTATCTTTTGATAATCTAAGTTCTGATATCCTTAAGTTCTGACTTCCAGTAAGTACTGATTCCAGTAAGTACTGATATTTCCTGTTTGTTAAGATCTGAAAACTAAACATGAAATATATTAGACATGACATCTCAAATATATCTAACATTCTACATCAAGCTTCTTCAACTTGTCATTTGACTCCAACTTTGCTGCTACTAGATTAATTAGATCAATGCTGTCAAGAGTTGGTGGCTTAGTGAAAGCAATTGCGGGCACAATCACTTCGCTAACTTGAATGTTGAGCACTTTCTCCCCCTCACTTGTTGACTCCCCCTGGATAACTGGAATGATAGAGTCTGTCTCCCCCTTTTTGTTAGCATCAAGTTGAGTAGAGGTTGAGGTGTATGCAGCTACCACTGTTATAGCAGACTAATCCCAATTTCCTGATGTGCAAGTATCTTGGCCATTGATTTCTCCACATTTGTCAGTCTTGAATCCATGGCCTCAACTTTCCTGTTCAGATCAGCTTCCTTTATGAGCTTTTGAGCTATTTCTGTCATGGTGGTGCCTGGAAGCCTAGCACCCAACCTTGCTACAAAATCTTATTTAATTTCACCAATTTCCTGTTTGATGGCATCCACATTCTGACTTTGTTTGAGGGCTTAAATTTTGTGCAATTGGAGAGATTCCAGGTGAGCTGTAGTAGTCTTTTGGTGCTGGCACTAGTGGATGCCTGAATTGCTATTTGGGTGTCATGAATTAGCTTGAATAGTGTGGATTGGAGATGGGGATAAGAGCAGTCCTTGTGTAGAATCCATGATGGAGTGTCTACATCTCCCCCTATGCTCATGCCTTCTAAATTCATCAGCATCCTCACCATCATCTCCAAATGAATCTTCAGCATATTCAAAGTCATTACCAGCTGTGGAGGGAATGGCAGTTTTAGTATCCTTTGCTCTTTGCATAGAAGCAATTGTGTGCACTAAGTTCAATGCCTGCTCATCCTGCTCATTTCCCTTTCCATCTAGGATTTGATATGCTGGAACAGGATGAGTAAATGTCACAACATCCAAAGAGATGTAATCTATTACATCTTGATATTCTTGCTAAAACAATCTCTCTTTTTCTGCATCACTGACATTCATTGACTCACTAGCAATAGTTTCCATCCTTATATCTCCTGTACCTGCTTTTCTCTCATAATCTCTCTATTTTTGCATCAAGGGCTCCCCTTGGCTTCCCAGCCTCACACCCCCACCTTCACCTAATAAGGTGGGACTCCACTCACTTACTTTTACCAAGCTGGAAGAAATAGCTTGCATAGTTTCACTATTTTCCTCTCCTTTTGTCTGAGACCAACTCATCCTCTCTCTTTGTTCACTCACTTCCCTCAATCCTAAGAGTGATTGTACAACCACTAAATCATCTGCACTAGTAACGTTAGTTGAAATTCGAAGTGGTGTAGTAATATTCAACGGATGAGAAACATCCATCGAAGTAGTAGTTGAAGGTGTCAATGGATGATTGCTGTAAAGCACATCCGTTGAGATACAATCACTAGTCAACAGATGACCAATATCCGTTGAGATAGTAGAAATGACAGAGTTTGGAGTAGAGACTACTGTAGAATCTGTGGTGATTGATTTGAGACACCGTATTCTCAGTAGAATCAGAAAGAAATGGCAAATGAGCCAACAAATCATCTAAAAGATGATGCTCACTTACTGTGGATTTTGGCTTCTCCATGAGAGTTAAAGATGGAGAATCAGGAATTGATGTGTGAATCATATCCACATCCAGAGAATTTGTGGGTGAGTTTGGAGTGTGAGGTGCTTCTGTTACTAAGGATTTTGGCTGCGACTCCACATTTATAGGAGTCACATCAATCTGACTCTGAGAAGGTGTTGTACTGAGTTTTTGACTACAGTTTGCACAGTGTGTGCACCCTGTGTATCTTTAAGTGTCTTTGATTTCTACTTTCTAATATAAGTTTGGGGTGAGTTTGTGTCCCTAACCCTTTTGGCCTGTGCTCTTGGCTGAGAGCTTTGTTCAAGAGTCACATCCTTTTGGGAGGATACAACTAGAAATGAGTTGATATCCTTATTAAGCACTACAATTTGTTGGGAAACTATAGTGTGGCTAGGCTGGGATGCACTCACCTCTTCATCCTTATTCTTAGGGATTCTTTGATGTTCACCCTGTCCCTCACCAGACTCACTTCCCTTCACACTTTCCTCTTGGTTTTTAGTGGATTTTACAACTAGCTTCTTTTGTGAGAAACTAGAGGGGGCTTTCTTTGACTTGGATTTGGAAGTTTTTGGTTTTGTGACTTGGGTAGGCATATGTTGGGTCACTGTCACAGATGCCATTGCCACATTTGATTACAAAGAAGTGGGTGGTTGAGATGTAGTAGGGACATAAATATTTACCTCACTTACCTGAGGCAGTTCCATGATTGGCATGTACAGAAGAGGGATATCCTTGTGGTGATTTGCCCTGTTCAAGTAAGTAATAACTCTTCTCTCTTGGACCTAACAATCTAACTTGTTTGTTGGGTTCTCAATTGAGAGATTCTCAGAAAAAAATTTAGCTATCATCATGAAGAATCTAGCATAATAAATATTCTTAGACCTCTTCTTAATATCCCCTAATTTACTTCCTAATTCATACATAACTGAGGTGCTGAAATTATAAAACTTATCACTCAGAAGCATATAAAACATGTGAACAAGTGAATAAGATACAGCATCAAAGTTGCTAACTTTACCAGAAAATACCTTAATAAAGAAATCACACAAAAAACTCCATTCTTTCGTAAGACCCATTCTCCTAACATCACCTAACTTAGTGGCATTGAGAGTAGAGCCCATAGAAACTAGCATGTTACTCACATTAGTGTCTGTGTGTGGAGCAAGTATGTTATTTTTAGGCAGTTTAAAACATTTTTCAATTGCATCACAGTTAATATAGTGTTCATTACCTTTGAGAGTGAAGGTAATAGTTTTTTCCTTGGAATTGAACACTGTTGTAGACCAAATTTCCTCGACAACTTCACAGTAAATGGTTGGAGATCAAGCATGGCATAATTTAGTTTACAGTTTTGAATGAAGTCCATCATTTTGTGAGAATCTTCAGATGCCGGAATTTTCTTGTTTACCAGAGCCACAAAGTTGTTCTTCTCATAAACGTACCCAGTTGAGGACATGATTTCGACCACTAGTGCCATAGCTGTGATTGAACTTAGTTGCAGAAAGGGAGTTTTTGCTTTTGGAGAAGAAGAGAGTTAGAGAAATTACTTTGAGAAAGATAAAAGTAAAGAATAGAAATGAAATTAGATTATATACTTTCTCAGAAATAAACTGTCAAAAAGTGAAAAGTAAAATAAAGTGACCAGTCAAATTAGCCCAAAATAGCCGTTTTAAAAATAAAAAAAAAACTGTCAAAATTATAAGATTATCCGTTGAGATATACATAAAGGCTGTAAGTAAATTCAACGGATAAAGCTTAAAATTAACGGCTAAGATTGAGTGCAATTCGACGGATAATGATAAAAGTACCCAGAAGAATAATTGATATTTCGATGGATGATAAGATTCAACGGATGTTAATTTTCAATGGATAATGAACATCCGTCGAGATATGAATTCTGACTTAGCCAAAATTTTATCTTTAACCGGAAATATCAACTTTTACTCGGGCTGCATTACAATTTGCTTAGACATTAAATTGAATTAAGAATAATTAAGCATACCTAACTCACTTACCAACCTAGTAAAGGTGGATTCATCAAGTGGCTTGGTAATGAATGTAATTTTGGCTACTTTTTCAATTTTAAGTACAGTTCTACTGTGAATATATAACTGTGTTTGATTTATTTATGGTGAAAAATGAAAGTATTGATGAAATCAAAACAGAAAGTAATCAAATACAAGTATTTAAAAACTTTCTGGTGGACTGAACTTTTCCACCAGAGATATATATTAATATGAGAACTCTGTGATGCAAAGTTTGCACACAGCTACTTACAAATTGAACTTATAAAGAACAGAGAAATTATTTATAGATGTAGCTTTATATATTTATCTGGTAATTGCTTACTAACTTGGATACTATTCAACTTGATACACTTGGTTTATATATCACCAAGATACATGATAAAAGACAAGTAAATAAGACAAAACATTTCTAGTCTAATTTCATGCTACTTCACTTCTCTTTCCAGCATCATTGAATATCTTCAGTTTAGCATGAAAATGGAAATGCTTCTTGGTTCTCTAAACCCTGCAAATAGGCTGTCACATTCCATTTGCATACAATCAACACATGTGACTGTCAAGTCACTATCAACTGCTCTTTTGAATTTGAAAATCCGTTGAAACTCATATTGATCATTCGTTGAAACTCTGGTTGATCATCCGTTGAAGCTTGAGTTGATCATCCGTTGAACCTATATGAATCATCCGTTGAGACTGTTTTCTTGAAGCTATATAAGCTACTTTTTCAACGGATATTGAAATTGTCATCCGTTGAAAGCTACAAAATTCACTTAAATAAAATCTACTTAGTGTTTTGTTCAAGTTATCATCAAGTACACAACATATTCCTAACATGACCATAGGGGGGCATTAGAGTATCTCCAACCACATTAGCTAAAATGAAAATTTTGTTGAGCCTCTAGGGACATGTACTCCAATGGTATTAGCTATACCTATTAGCTATATTCAAAAATGGTATTTTATTCATATTTTTCAAGTTCTCATATACATATTTTAAATAATAAAATAAATTTATTTAATATTTAATCTAATAAAAGTGTAAATAAAATATTAATTTAGTGAAAAGATATTGAATATAATTGTAATTTAATAAATATTAAAAATAAAAATATATAACACATTTAAATATGACAATAAAATAATTAATAAATTTTTTTATATATTATAAAATATATAGTTATATTATGTTTTATAATATTGAATTTATTACTATATTTTATAAATATGCAACTGTATGTCAAAATAATTAAAAAATTTGGTAATTAAGAAAATAATATTTTTATACTAAATATTACATAAGCTAAAAATATTAAATAGAAAATAGAAAATTTAGTCTATATATATGTTAAATATAATAAAATATTAGTATGTATTATAAAAATAAATAAATTAGAATGTAAGTATGCATAGTCATAGGTTAGTAGGTGACGTGGATGTGACCCAAATGTTTTAGCTAATGACCTAGAATCAAAAAATATAGAAGATGAGATAGATGATATCTATAATTACTACTAATAGGTCTCATGGTTGGACAGACATAATTTTTACCTAATATGTATATAAAGGTGACACATAGACATTTTAGCTAACAATGACCACAGTTGGAGATGCTCTTATATTACATTGATCTAGTGGCTTAAAATTAGTTTCTAGTTTTTATTTTAAGGTTTATTTTCATTTGAATAAATGTCTATATATATGTGGTATTAAGATAAACATAACTATTATAAATAGAACGCCATATATTTGATAGTTGTTGATGTAATGCCTGGGAAGATTACGCTTGTATTATATCATATTTATAATAAATTATATGTTTTAATATGTCATTTATGTGTAATTAGCTATAAAACCCTAACTGATACGTGTTATGTGTATTCTGTATCGTCCGGGTATCTTCAGGGTATTTTTCCGATACTTTATTTTGTATTTGTAGCTTTCGTATCAAAAGTTATACGACCCTAACTATGATTTTATAGCTGATATTTCAAATAAAATAATGGGCTTTATTTTTTATCAAACGACTTGTACCATCGTATTATTCTGAACATCTAGATATTTTATAAATTTTCTCATTTCATGAAAAATGACTTTTCCGGGCCCCATTCGATGTTAAAAACCCCACAAAAATCACATTTTTATTTTTATAAAATTTTAAGACTTTCATTTATACCATTTCTTAGTATTTTTGAATTATTCACAATTTTTGGGAAATTTTGGCATATATATTGTATATATAAAATATTTAAAAATTAAATTTTAATACTCAAAAATTATAAAATTAGGGGCCAATTAATTTTAATAGATGTATAGTTAGGCCCTTAGTTTTAATTAGGAGTATTATTTTACTTACTATAAATAGGCTAATTTTTATTTAATTGTAATTAATTAATTATTAAAAATCTGAAAAATCTGCGAATTCTCTCAAGAACCGGGTCGGGTTTCAAATTCGGGTTGACCAATCAAACACCGATTTTAATCTGATTTCTACACCAAATCAAGCCATTTGAGTACTCAAATAACAGGTTTCGGTCTGTTCTTTCTGTTTTTACCATCAATTTCAAGTTTTGATTTGTTATTTTTGATTTTCAATTTCTAGGGTTTATACCCGATTTGGTACTTTTTTTATTCTGGGACTATTTGTTAGAATTGATGTTATGAATAGCCTTGCCTGATGATTTCGGATTGATTTCTACTAATTAATTTTACAGACGATTGCTTGAATTGATAGTTCGATATCTAGGGTTTATATTCAATTTTGATTTATATGTTTTTGATTTTGAGAAAGCTTAGGTATATAGGGTGTTAGGGCTTTGATTCTGTGATGAACAAGCTTTGATTGAAGCTATTAAAATCGAGGCTTCATGTACAAATAAAGAAAATCGATGCTTCGCCGGAGATGAAGTCGGTTTGATCGGAGAAGATGACCTGAGGGTTATTCTGAGATGTTATGGCCGGGAATAGATTGCCTGAATGATTCGGAATTGGCACCAGCTTAAAAACGAACCAAACGGTTCCATTTTTGGCCTGAAAATGGTTCGCCAGCATCTGCTCCGGTGGCCGGTTTCTAGGCAAAATCTGGCGTGTTCTTCACGACCCGGATTTTTGACCCGTTCGACTCGATTGGATTACCCGGTTTTGATCCAATTTTGTCAGAGATTGGATTCTGACAAGTGTTTCTGGAAAATTATTTTTATTTTTATTAATTATAAAATCAGTTTTATTTATTTTATAAATTGATTAAATAATTATTTAATTAATTGATTTATATTATAAATAATTCTGAAATATTTTCTAAAAATCAGATTTATTTATTTTATTAATTATTTATTATTTATTTATTTATTATTTAATAATTATTTAAAAATGATTAATTATTTTGATAATTAATCAAATAATTTTCAATAAATCATAATAAATTTATTTTAATTCCAAAAATTATAGAAAAATCAATTTTAATTATGATTTTTCCCAAATAATTATTTAAAAATATTTTTAGGATTTAATAATTATTAACAATTATTTATATTTAATAATAAATTGATTTATCTGTAGTTAATTGATATTAATTGAACCGTTTATCCGATTCGAGTGAAACGAAAGCCCTTTGACTCAGAAAAATGATCTGTTTTCGTTAAAAATAATATTAAATCCTATTTTTTTTAGAAACTAGTTGAATTTTGATATTTATTTAATTATAAGCCTTATCGCGTGTAGAGACGATTTCGATAAATCCCGAAAAATTGGGAACGAGTCAGATAATGATTAGTTAAGCGAACAGCGAGTCTATTTTAATTCTAAAATTATTTTAAACTTAAAATAATGACTATGTGGCTTATGTTCTTATGTTTATTATGTGGTTAATCGAGTCTTGCTTGGTAATAATTATTATGCGAGTCAATAATACGCGTATGGGTAGACGATAGGAGCTATGCGAAGTCGGTTTGAGACACGATTGAGATACGAGATAATTAATCGGTCTATTTTTTTGATACAAGCAAAGCCAGCAAGGCGAATCGAGCCGGTGATAGACGAAGGAGAAGTACTTGGAGTAAATCGCGTGAAAGGCAAGTTTTTCACCTATTCTAAATTCATAATAGTGACATTTCTTCAGATTCTTATCACACTTGCACTCTTTTGATTCCTATTCATAAACACTGATACACAATTGTTATTCTATTGTTCATATTTCATTTCGATTCTTGATTTCTCTTTTTTTTTGAATTCTCTATTCATATTCCAATAGTTACACATACATATTCATATATTCTGATGATTGGAATATATCAAAGCATACCGATTGTTCCGGTTGCTCTTCCATGGACTGGATAGTGACGTTTGGGATTGAGTTTATACTTAATCCTATGGACCAGGATATAACCAGATCCTTGAGATGGGCCATAGAGCCTGGGTACCCGACTAGATCTATATAGTGAGATATAGATTTGCACTGTATCCTGGCTGGTCAGCAGGGTATAGGTGCGAACTTGTGTCCAATTTAATTCTTTTGTATTCGCCGATAATTGCCTTCATTCTTTTCTCGCAAGGTTATATCTTTGTAGATGTAACCAGATTACTGGTTTACTTTAACCATGTTTATATATTGCGGACTTGTTGAGCAACTTTTGGCTCACTCCTTTCTTGTTGTTATTCACCTTATTGTTTTTAGTTAAGAAGGAAAATAAAACTTATCAGGACTCGAGTAGTAAAGAAGCGAGTCAAGCCGCGGGACCCTCTCATACCCAAGGTGTTGATTCCAATCCAGGAGAAAAGATTTGAGTTACCTGAACAGGTGGAGTGTGTTGGGTTTCGAGCACATAAACGCAAAGGAAACAGTAATTAAAAACGTAAAAATCAGAATTTTTGAAACCCACCGCAGGATCCATGCGAAAAATAGATATTTAATTCGTAGATCAGATTGTTTACCTTAGGAAGCTTTATAAATTAGTTGATTAATGGAGATCCAAAGCTTTTTTAATCACCACGCATCCCGCTCTCACGATCTATGTGAAGGAATTTACGGATGAGCGGAACCGAGATATAACAATTATTCCATAAAAAACCATATATCGCAAATATAGAAAAATGTATAAAACAGAAAAATGGATGAATCGTAACCATACCTTGAAAATCGAAGCTTTATAATATAGTTGCTAACAGTTGCTTCTTAGTGTGTGAAGCACTCTACCGGTATCCACCAAGAATGATCCTCTTCGATGAAACTTTTTATAAAACCAAGCTTTTATAAAAATGGAGTTTTGGGAGAGAGAGAGGAAGAAGATGGAGGCTAGCTCTTCTTAGGGTTTTCACAAAACCAAGTGTGTGGTTAGAATGAACTATCTCATTCTATTTATAGGGCTTTCCTAGGGTTTTATAATATATCATTATATATATATATTATCCCCACATTTTATCTTTATAAAATGCTTTAATAATAATTAAAACTATTTTAATCATTATTTCTTTTTCTAAACTATTTAGAAAATAATTATCTCTCTCATTATTTCATCAAAGAAAATATTCTTTTATGGTTTGACCCTGTAGGTTCAATATTATGCCGTTAGTAGAAATAAATAATAATAAACTTTTATTAATTATCTACATGAATACTAAAATTCACTAAATATAATTAACTGATTAATTATATTTATTATACATCGTGAGTGATGCTTCTCATCATATCGCGACTATCTAGATAATATGAATTCACTGCTTAAAATACCAAGAACCTGTCAGTGACTAGTTACCGTACAATGAATTCCTTCGACCCTTACAATATCCCGATTAAATACAAGGCATGGATCTCGTATCAGGCTTATCAAATTTAATCATATGATTTCTTATTCATAATGCAAAGTTTATATTAATGCAAATTATAAACTCCTTTCTAATTTCATACACTCTGGCCATAGATACCAGAACTCACATACTAAGAATAACATAGGATATTCTCTTCCTATACTGGAAGGGGTAGATCCTCTATTGACGTTAACTATCTCTATACACAAATACCTATGCCCAGAATAGACCTAATGGATGTCCTTGAGACTAAGGACTAAACCAAAGCACAGTTCATTATATACAAGATAACTTTAATGATCTCAAGTCTAAGGACACTTGTACAACTATCACTGTAATATCCCATATTTTCAAATATTATTATTATTATTATTTGGAGTTGTTTATGTGATTTTATGTGAATTTTAGTGAATTATCTAGTAATTGGAATTATGTTTTGGATGTTTATATATGATATTAATTGAATATTTTAACTTTGAAATGTATAGATTAAAATATAGATAATTATGATATTTTTCTGGTAATTTTTGGACTATTATATGATTTTATAATAATTTAGGTATTTATTAATTATTTTCTGAATAATTACCAAAATTATTTTATAAAGCCGGGAATCGTTCAACCTCAACTATTTTTGCGTTTTCACAACCCGAAATTTTTCTGAAAACTCCTTCCTAACCCAATCTGGTAATTCCGGACATTTTCCGTGTTTTAACTTTTTCAATCCGGATTTGGGTTTGACCTGTGCGCGGCCCGACGCAAGATTTTCGGTACGATAACCATTTCGATAAATCGACAAAACCCGTATTCTCGAGAGACGGGATATTTTTACATTATTTTCGTATATGCTGTTTTATGAAAAGCCCGGTTTTAAGGATTATCCAATTCTGATATTTAATTGTATCGTTTTTACAGTTACTTAGCGGCTAAGTAATCTATTTTTGGATCCAATGTGTAAATGTGATTCTGGTTTATTAAATAAAATATGTGTTTGGGTTCAGTTAGCTGAATATTATGTTATTATTAATCATATGTGATTCTTGGTGTTCGAGGATGATTTGTGTAATTAGTTGTGAAGCTGGGTTGTTTTGTTTTGTATTTAAAAGTGTACTATTTAAGATTTATTTTCATAAATATGGGGATTTATCTCTAAAATCATTTTTATGGCTTCATAACTTTATTAATTATTTTTAGGAGTTTTTAAAATTGAGAAATCAATATTTTATTAATTATCTACCCTTAAATGATTTTATGAGTGTATTTAATTGTAAAATCCATATTTAATTCTAGAATTCTTCAAAAATTATGAAACTCGTATTTATTTAAGTTTGGAATATTCCGAGAATTTTTAAAATTATTTTGGTAATTTTGGAATAAATTTCACCTGCGCGTTGTTTCATTTATTCGTTAAAAACGGGTATAAATTATGTTTCAAAAAACAACTTATTTAAAATTTTGAAAATCCTATTTTTATTACCTTTTAATTATTCGTGATATTTTATAAAATATTTTATTAACGCTCGGGTTTTGATTACCCGTGAATTGCTTGTTATAGCTAAATGTGGGTTAGATAAATTTCGTTGCGAGGTTTATTGAATAAAAAAAACAAACAAAAAGGGGGTGCTGTTCCATTCGTGTATAACCCATCTTCTCCCAATCTCTCTCTTTAATCCTCTCGCTGCCCTCACCCTTCTCGATCTCTCACTGTTTTTTACCCTCCCTTCTCTTCCTCTCTCCTCTTCTCCTCTCTTCTTCTTTTTCAGGCGACCCCTGTCTCTATTACTCCCGGTTTCTTCTCCGGTTGTGCCGCCGTTGCCGCCGTTTCTTTTTACTCCGGCCATCTGTGGTTGTGTCAGTGGGTTTCGTTTTCAGTATATATTCATATGTATGCAAATCGTGTGTGATATTGTGGTGTGTTTCTATTCAATTTCCTCCTATTGCTGCCACCTCTCACCGAATTCCGGCGAGATGGTGGTGATTCCGTGGTTGTGCACGCGCAGCGCGTGTGTGCTCCTGGGTGTGGTAGTTCTGTTAACTCCAGTGCTTTGCTGAGTTGAATTTTTATTTTCTGCAGGATCGAGTTTTGATGGCTTTTGTGAAATAAATAATAAAATACTACGAAAATTATTATTATATAAATCGGCAGAATTTCGTGTTGGAAACCCGGAAAATTACTCGGGTACCCGCGAAATTTTTCCGCCGTCCGCGATGACTTTTTACGAGCGGACGGTGATGACGTTGTTCTGAGTCCTACGATTTAAAACACAAAATACGAATACAAATTTGTAAAATATGGATTAAAACATGAAAATACGGATGATAACGATTAATAATTATATTTAATTAGTATTGGGGAATTTCCGAATTGACGTTGATGACTGAAGTTGGTGGTTGGATTTTGGGATTGTGATTGATTGTGTTGTTGTGTTTTGACGTCGGGATGTTCGACGGGTAGGCCGATAAACAAAGGAGACGCGACCCGATTTTCGGGAAATTAATTCCGAAAATACGGGAACGTAACCTACGATTATCGGAGACGTCGAACGAAGTTATATAATTAAATTTTTACGAAACCTAATTACGTGTTGAGACAGGATATTTTTATAAATAAACCGTTCGACTATTTAATACGAAACGAACGCCTCTAGACTCAGAAAAATAGTTCACTTTCATTAAAAATACTTTCGAGACCCAAATCCTTTTTGTTTCGAAAGGTCGCTTGTTTTGCAAATTAATTCTGAGTCGCGTATTTACAAAAAAAAAGACGTATTTTGACCCGATTTCAGTTTTAAACGTACCGAGTCGAACCTTTTGACGAACCGAGTCATATGTGATATGAATTATGTGATACGTGAGTTATGTGCTTATGTGCTATGTGAATTATGTATGTATATGGGTCAAGAGTCCTGTGTTTATCTGTTTTAATTATATGTGGGCTATCGTATGGGTAGACGATAGGCTTTTGACGTGTAGTTCGTCGAGTAATTATCGATTGGACGATTAAAGTTATATCTTTTAATTATAGATGCGGATCATTCGAATTGATCAGGACAAGTCGTTTGATAAAGAATGAGATGGAATGGTATTGAATATCTGGCTTCTAGCAATCGCAGGAGCAGCATATCAATGAAGTGTTGAAAAGAAGGAGGATGATGTTTTGAGACAGAATGTCATAATAGATGTGTCTTTGCGAGTGTGACTAACTGCTAAAAACCAAAGGCAAGTATCCCTATCATCACTTATTGTTCAAGTGATATTTATTTTAAATCTTTTCATGCAAGTATTGCTTTCCCTATTCTCAGTTCGGAACAAATAAATGTTTTACATATCGCGGAATTAAATGATTCTGTTTATGCAAGTATTCTTTTGTTATTCTATGTTCAGAATAGTCAAGTGATTTTACTTATCCAATTATTGGATTTATAAATGTTTTGGACTTCGAGAAAAACGATTTGGTTGTGAGTTTCCTGCCCAAGTGAATAGGCGAATAAAATTATTTTGGGTGTCGATTATTATGACCCTATTTCAATAAAAGGTTTTAAGATTGGATCATAATTGCGTAAGTGACCAGGATGGACGGTCCAGCGGAGGGCTATTTCTAAGTGCCATATAGAATATTATAACACAATTTTTGCCACAGGCAGGTATATTGCCTTTTTGTTTGAGTACTCGTGTTTTGGGGACATGTTTCTACGATTTATG
The DNA here is from genome assembly GCF_009905375.1 of Apium graveolens. Taxonomy (NCBI): domain Eukaryota; kingdom Viridiplantae; phylum Streptophyta; class Magnoliopsida; order Apiales; family Apiaceae; genus Apium; species Apium graveolens. The sequence goes on along the minus strand of NC_133655.1, from coordinate 185,420,195 downwards.
ACCTTGCGCTATCACACGGGCTGATCAGCATGCGATAGTATGTCCGTCGGAGAATGATCCTAATCTAAATTATCATATCATTTTTGATATTCGTAGAATAAATGATTTATCAACTGATTCTGTTTTGGATTAAAAGTGAATTGAGGTTTTGATTCAGATTCTGAATTATGTTGATACTTACGTTGTTGTTAATATCAAAGGTGCTATTAGTATAGATGATTGATGTAGACTTCAATATGGGTGTTGTGAGCGTCAAAGTTCGTATTGATATCTAATTTGATACGACAACAAAATAAGTATTAATTTCAAGAGTTCGGTTTTGAGTAAAGTTTATGATTCAATCCATAATCATTGTTTCATGTTATTATTGTTTACGATATTTCCGTAAACACTGTTTTACGAGTTTTATTATCGTCAAGATTCAAAGTATTGCTGAAGCATTTCGCTCAAAAATATCAAAATGATTTTGAATACAATTAAGGAATCAATTCTGGGGTTCCTCAACTAAAATTTTATGAATCAGCAATTATGATTTTAAATGTTCTGCTCTAATGCAGAAGTCGGTTTTATATCAAAACGGCCCTATATATGCTGTAATGATCTTGCTGAGCATTTCTTCCGCTTATACTTGCCTGTTTTTAAATTTAACCTCCAGTGAGGATTAGCTTGCGCTGTTTAGCTGCGTAATTCGAGGAAGCAAAGAAGAAGCTTTTGGAAGGTGGTTGGTCCAAGGTTTACGAACTAGTGTAATTTCTATTATATAAAGTTGTTTATATTATATTATATTATAATTGTGTTATTTTTGGTCCTAGTATACTTCTTTTCGAAGTTATACTAGGGGGTTTAGCTTTGAGTTTGGAATTTGTTGAAAAGAGTTTTAATAGAAAGTAAAATTATTTGTGGAATTTGGATTTCTTGTTTTTAGAACTATAACCTTAAAAGATCTTGGATTAGTTTGGGGTCATATATGCTAAATATCTTCCGCTGGAATTTGTTTATTAATTAAACAGGTTAATTTGGATTGAAGTTTTAAAGTGACGACCAAATCCTCTGACCCTGGATTTGGGGGCGTTACAGGTTGGTATCAGAGCTGAGGTTATAGTAAACTAGAAACGGGAGTGTGTAGGAGTGTGTATAGTTATGTGAGGACGTTTGAGCTCATATCGAGTTCCTGTTGGACTATTGGATATAGTACCAACGAGTAAGTTAAGATAAGGCATATTCGTTTGAGATGGTTGTGCTGAGCTGGATGGAACTCCTGGCAGTTGCAAACTTCTATAGTGGAATCTTCCGAGGCTACTATGATTTGACATGATGAAGATTATCGATATCCTTGGAACATGAAGAAGTGTCTAGAATCGGATAACGAGGCAACAGAAGAGTTCAAATAGAAGATAAGTATTAAGACTTTGGCAATACCTTCTCTTTCTATAATTCCTTTTGACATCTCTCAAAAAGAAGTAATTGTTAGAGGATATATTCCCTAACACTCATTTTCAATCATAACTTTGTTTTAAATGTGCCAGAGGCTGTCATGAAGCCTATTTTTCAGGTTTTGATAGCTCTGCCAAGTTATGATAATTTAATTCCACTTTTCTTATTTGGTGGATAGTTTCTTGGTGATGTAACACCACTTTCTCATTTGGTGCCAGAATTTTGTTCTCTGGATTTCATTTCCTTCAGAAATATCAGCTTTGAAATCTTTTTAGTTTTATTCATTTGATTTTTGAATTCCTTTTATATTCTTTTCTTCTGACTGAGATGAACAACCCTAACTATAGGGGACACAAGGTATACATGTCTGTGTGATAGGAGTTGGATGGGACGCCATCACTTGTGTGTGTTGTGAATATATGAAGGTTAACAACCTTTAGTAGTGTCTTGATTTTGGCACGCAACACCAAGTTCATTTGATCATATTGATCTCTCAGTTATTCTTTTGTTTCAACAATACTTTTTCTCAAATTCATCCTTTGGTCCCGTTATGGTATCAAATTCTTTTCTCTTTGAAATTTGATGATTTATTATCCCAAACATTCGAAGTTATGCCAATTAAGTTAAGCTGAGTTATCCTGGTCAAGTCGAAGCAGGGTTATGGGATTACCAAGAGCAACAGTGGATTGCAATGCGATTAAAATATCAGGGGCGTATAGCGAAGCCAATATGTTCCTTTATTTCTCTCTTTATCTCTTTTTCTTTTCTTCTTTCAATCTTTCAATCTTTCTCTCTATTCTTCTTTCTCGCAATCAGTAAAAGCGATGCTATTGAGAAATTGGTCAAAAAATGTGAATGGAACAATGTTGCAAAGTGAAGCTTCAGTGGTAACTGTGTGGTATGAGAAATGGCAGTGTTATTGGAAATTCTGAGAAAAGTTGCGTAAGCAAGATTGGGAAGTTGGTTAGAAAACCCTTAGTGCTCTCTTCTACTTCCGAGGACGGAATCCTTATAAGGGGGTAGATTGTAATATCCCATATTTTCAAATATTATTGTTATTATTATTTGGAGTCGTTTATGTGATTTTATGCGAATTTTAGTGAATTATCTGGTAATTGAAATTATGTTTTGGATGTTTATATATGATATTAATTGAATATTTTAACTTTGAAATGTGTAGATTAAAATATAGATAATTGTGATATTTTTTTGGTAATTTTTGGACTGTTATATGATTTTTTAATAATTTAGGTATTTATTAATTATTTTCTGAATAATTACCAAAATTATTTTATAAAGCCGGGAATCGTTCAACCTCAACTGTTTTTGCGTTTTTACAACCCGAAACTTTTCTGAAAACTTCTTCCTAACCTAATCTGGTAATTCCGGACATTTTCCGTGTTTTAACTTTTTCGATCCGGATTTCGGTTTGACCCGTGCGCGGCCCGGCGCAAGATTTTCGGTACGATAACCATTGTGATAAATCGACAAAACCCGTATTCTCGAGAGACGGGATATTTTTACATTATTTTCGTATATGGTGTTTTATGAAAAGCCCGGTTTTGAGGATTATCCAATTCTGGTATTTAATTGTATCATTTTTACAGTTACTTAGCGGCTAAGTACTCTATTTTCGGATCCAATGTGTAAATGTGATTCTGGTTTATTAAATAAAATATGTGTATGGGTTCAGTTAGCTGAATATTATGTTATTATTAATCATATGTGATTCTTGGTGTTCGAGGATGATTTGTGTAATTAGTTGTGAAGCTGGGTTGTTTTGTTTTGTATTTAAAAGTGTACTATTCAAGATTTATTTTCATAAATATGGGGATTATCTCTAAAATCATTTTTATGGCTTCATAACTTTATTAATTATTTTCAGGAGTTTTTAAAATTGAGAAATCAATATTTTATTAATTATATACCCTTAAATGATTTTATGAGTGTATTTAATTGTAAAATCTATATTTAATTCTAGAATTCTTCAAAAATTATGAAACTCGTATTTATTTAAGTTTGGAATATTCCGAGAATTTTTAAAATTATTTTGGTAATTTTGGGATAAATTTCAACTGCGCGTTGTTTCGTTTATTCGTTAAAAATGGGTATATATTATGTTTCAAAAAAAATTATTTAAAATTTTGAAAATCCTATTTTTATTACCTTTTAATTATTCGTGATATTTTATAAAATATTTTATTAACGCTCGGGTTTTGGTTACCCGTGAATTGCTTGTTATAGCCAAATGCGGGTTAGATAAATTTCGTTGCGAGGTTTATTGAATAAAAAAAACAAACAAAAAAGGGGTGCTGTTCCATTCGGGTATAACCCGTCTTCTCCCAATCTCTCTCTTTAATCCTCTAGTTGCTCTCATCCTTCTCGATCTTTCACTGTTTTTCACCCTCCCTTCTCTTCCTCTCTCCTCTTCTCCTCTCTTCTTCTCTTTCAGGCGACCCCTGTCTCTATTACTCCCGGTTTCTTCTCCGGTTGTGCCGCCGTTGCTGCCATTTCTTTTTACTCTGGCCATCTGTGGTTGTGTCGGTGGGTTTCGTTTTCAGTATATATTCATATGTATGCAAATCGTGTGTGATATTGTGGTGTGTTTGTATTCAATTTCATCCTATTGTTGCCGCCTCTCGCCGGGATGGTGGTGATTCCGTGGTTGTGCACGCGCAGCGCGTGTGTGCTCCTGGGTGTGGTAGTTTTGTTAACTCCAGTGCTTTGCTGAGTTGAATTTTTATTTTCTACAGGATCGAGTTTTGATGGCTTTTGTGAAATAAATAATAAAATACTATGAAAATTATTATTATATAAATCGGCGGAATTTCGTGTTGGAAACCCGGGAAATTACTCGGGTACCCGCGAAATTTTGCCGCCGTCCGCGTTGACTTTTTACGAGCGGACGGTGGACGGTGATGACGTTGTTCTGAGTCCTACGATTTAAAACACAAAATACGAAGAAAAATTTGTAAAATACGGATTAAAACATGAAAATACGGATGATAACGATTAATAATTATATTTAATTAATATCGGGGAATTTGCGAATTGACGTTGATGACTGAAGTTGGTGGTTGGATTTTGGGATTACGACTGATTATGTTGTTGTGTTTTGACGTCGGGATGTTCGACGGGTAGGCCGATAAACAAAGGAGACGCTGCCCGATTTTCGGGAAATTAATTCCGAAAATACGGGAACGTAACCTACGATTATCGGAGATGTCGAACGAAGTTATATAATTAAATTTTTACGAAACCTAATTACGTGTTGAGACAGGATATTTTTATAAATAAACCGTTCGACTGTTTAATACGAAACGAACGCCTTTAGACTCAGAAAAATAGTTCGCTTTCATTAAAAATACTTTCGAGACCCAAGTCCTTTTTGTTTCGAAAGGTCGCTTGTTTTGCAAATTAATTCTGAGTCGCGTATTTACCAAAAAAAGACGTATTTTGACCTGATTTCAGTTTTAAACGTACTGAGTCGAACCTTTTGACGAACTGAGTCATATGTGATATGAATTATGTGATACATGAGTTATGTGCTATGTGAATTATGTATGTATATGGGTCAAGAGTCCTGTGTTTATCTATTTTCATTATATGTGGGCTATCGTATGGGTAGACGATAGGCTTTTGACGCGTAGTTTGTCGAGTAATTATCGATTAGACGATTAAAGTTATATCTTTTAATTATAGATACGGATCATTCGAGTTGATCAGGACAAGATGTTGGATAAAGAATGAGATGGAATGGTATTGGATATCTGGCTTCTAGCAATCACAGGAGCAGCATATCAATGAAATCTTGAAAAGAAGGACGGTGATGTTTTGAGACAGAATGTCAGAATAGATGCGTCTTTGCGAGTGTGACTAACTGCTAAAAACCAAAGGCAAGTATCCCTATCATCACTTATTGTTCAAGTGATATTTATTTTAAATCTTTTCATTCAAGTATTACTTTCCCTATTCTCAGTTCGGAACAAATAAATGTTTTACATATCGCGGAATTAAATGATTCTGTTCATGCAAGTATTCTTTTGTTATTCTATGGTCTGAATAGTCAAGTGATTTTACTTATCCAATTATTGGATTTATAAATGTTTTGGACTTCGAGAAAAATGATTTGGTTGTGAGTTTCCTGCCCAAGTGAATAGGCGAATCAAATTATTTTGTGTGTCGATTATTTTGACCCTATTTCAATAAAAGGTTTTAAGATTGGATCATAATTGCGTAAGTGACCGGGACGGACGGTCCAGCGGAGGGCTATTTCTAAGTGCCATATAGAATATTATAACACAATTTTTGCCACAGGCAGGTATATTGCCTTTTTGTTTGAGTACTCGTGTTTTGGGGACATGTTTCTACGAATCATGACCTTGCGCTATCACACGGGCTGATCAGCATGTGATAGTACGTCCGTCGGAGAATGATCTTAATCTAAATTATCATATCATTTTGATATTCATAGAATAAATGATTTATCAACTGATTCTGTTTTGGATTAAAAGTGAATTACGGTTTTGATTCAGATTCTGATTTATGATGATACTTACGTTGTTGTTAATATTAAAGGTGGTATTAGTATAGATGATTGATGTTGACTTCAGTATGGGTTTTGTGAGCATCAAAGTTCGTATTGATATCTAATTTGATACGACAACAAAATAAGTATTAATTTCAAGAGTTCGGTTTTGAGTAAAGTTTATGATTCAATCCATAATCATTGTTTCATGTTATTATTGTTTACGATATTTCCGTAAACACTATTTTACGAGTTTTATTATCGTCAAGATTCAAAGTATTGTTGAAGCATTTCGCTCAAAAATATCAAAATGATTTTGAATACAATTAAGGAATCAATTCTGGGGTTCCTCAAGTAAAATTTTATGAATCAGCAATTATGATTTTAAATGTTCTGCTCTAATACAGAAGTCTGTTTTATATCAAAATGACCCTATATATGATGTAATGAACTTGCTGAGCATTTCTTCCACTTATACTTGCCTGTTTTTAAATTTAACCTCCAGTGAGGATTAGCTTGCGCTGTTTAGCTGCGTAATTCGAGGAAGCAAAGAAGAAGCTTTTGGAAGGTGGTTGGTCCAAGGTTTACGAACTAGTGTAAGTTCTATTGTATAAAGTTGTTTATATTATATTATATTATATTATAATTGTGTTATTTTTGGTCCTAGTATACTTCTTTTCGAAGTTATACTAGGGGGTTTAGCTTTGAGTTTGGAATTTGTTGAAAAGAGTTTTAAAAGAAAGTGAAAATTATTTGTGGAATTTGGATTTCTTGTTTCTAGAACTGTAACCTTAAAAGATCTTGGATTAATTTGGGGTCATTTATGCTAAATATCTTCCGCTGGAATTTGTTTATTAATTAAACAGGTTAATTTGGATTGAAGTTTTAAAGTGACGACCAAATCCTCTGACCCCAGATTTGGGGGCGTTACAATCACTCAGTGAATAACTATTGACACATGAGTAATCTCCATTAGTTGTTCAACTTATCGAGTCATGTTCAGTGAACTTATTCCCTAATAAGCACCTACATACTAGCTATAGTGTCACCACACAAATGCCTATGAGAACAGACATCCTCCTGAAGGGAGCAAGCATAGTATGTACCAATCTTTGCGGATCCACTAACATCCGATTAGTTATCCTATGGTCAGGAACTGTTTAAGTCTAGAGTTATCATCTTCTAGATCTCACTATTATAATCTCATTATAATTCTAGAAGCTTTACTCTAAACTATGGAGAATCTTATTTAAAACACTTTAATTAGATAAATCCCATAATAAAAACATAACAAGTCTTTTATTAATTTCAATGAAATCAAATAGGAATACAAGAAAGTTCTTCTTAACTCATCATATATGATTGGATTTAGGACAAACACTTTCACTACGCTCTATCGGTATCCACACGAATGGTTGAACTCAAGGATTGGATATGTACTAGCATAAAATCGTTTCTTCTTGCTCTCTCCATCTTCTCTCTTGGTGGCTAGGGTTTTTGATAAAAGTCTTGCATACAAAATCATCCACACAAGAGATATTATATAGAGATATTAGGAATATATTGTGTACTTGATGATAAGCTAAACAAAACAACTTAGTAGATTTAACTTAGTGAATTTTGTAGCACCCGACGAATGATCAATTATAGTCCCGACGGATGATTCAATATAGTCCCGACGGATGACTAATTGATATCCATCGGGTGAGTAGCTTATGTAACAACAAGTAATGTAGCACATTTCTGCAAACAACTTTGTATAGATTCTGTAGTAGCTTATGAATCATGTAGACTGCTAGTAGATGTGCAGAATAGGTTGATTAAATGTAAATATAAGATGTCTTGTAATTGTGCATAAATGAAATGGAGTCAAGTGATAAATGGCTACCTGACGGATGATCAACAAAGCTACCTGACGGATGATCAACAAGGCTACCCGACGGATAACAAGCATGTACTGGACGGATGATCAATTCAAATATCTGTTGACAGTGACAACACAGTCACATGCATCGAGTGTTTGTAAAAGGAATGTGGCAGCCTATTTAGAAGGGTTTTGAGAACAAAGAAGCATTACCATTTCCATGCAAGTTATGAAGATTTTCAAAGATGCTGGAATAGAGTAGTGAAGCAGCATAAAATTAGCCCTGATAGGTTTTGTTTTATTATCTTGTCTTATTATCATGTAAAATCAGTGATATATAAACGAAGTGTAACAAGTAGAGGAAATAATAAATAGACTAAGCAAAACACATTTTCAGAGAAACATTTGTAAGCTGTACCCTATAGCATTTCTCTGCAAGTTTAGTTGTTCACTTGTAAAGCAGCTGTGAGCTATTCAAGCTTCATAGGGTTCTCTTGATATATATATATATATATATATATATATATATCTTTGGTGGATACATTCAAATCCACCAGAAAGTTTTAAAGATCTGAGTTTTTATTACTTTATGTTTGATTAACTTAACTCTGTATTCTGCACTTTGCAAATCAAACAGTTAGATTTAAATCGAGTTAGAACCATTTTTCATAAATCTAAAGAAGAAGCCAGAATTACATTCAACCCTGATAAGTGGCATTTTAAACGTCTTATAATGGCTCGAATTGATGTCTTGAAATCAGGTATTTTGTGTATTTGATGCATTTTTCTAGTTTTTTTGCACTTCAGGGTATAACTTGCGAATGTAGGAAGAATTCATCAGAAATAAGCCTAGGGAAGTGCTTGGCATTGGTTGTGGAAAGTTGGGGGTAGAACGCAGCAAAATCAGGAGCAGAATGCAGAATTTTCCAGAAGGAGTCTGGGCGCCCACTCAGGATGTTAGGCAGCCGCTCAGGAGCTTGGGCGCCCGCTCAGGAATCTTGGGCGACCGCTCAGGGGCGAGAAAATTAATTCTGATTTTTATAAATCCTTATTCTGTTGGACTTCTGAGATGGCTGGTTCTTGTGAGCTTCTATATAAGTAGTTCTCAGAGATGTTTCAAAAAAGCGTGGTATCAAGCAAGGAGCAAGGAGAGAAGGAAGAAGACCGTTTTAGCACATCGCAACGAAGAAGAGGAAGCATACATTTTCTTGTGATTCTTTTATTCGTTGTATCAGTGGATGCTAGTTTTCTTTACTTTGAACCTTATTACTGTTGTGACGTACTCTGGTTTTAATAAGTATTTTTATTAGTTTATATTGTGTGTTATTATCATGTTTTCATATGAACCCATGGTGACGATGAGTTCTATCATGGGCTAATCGTGATCATGGGGTCGTAACGGATTTACTATGGATTTCGGTAGTTAGTTGTTTAATACCTTAGTGTGTGATGATTATATGATATCTAGCATAGGTTGTGCTTATTCATCTTATGTGCGTCGCGAACTTATAAGATAGTCTGTTAATCTCCTGTGAAGCGACGGTGGATCTTAAGGTTTAGAACTTGCCATTATAGCATAGGTTCATGTATGTGTATGCATGATTAGTGGGTAACTCTAACCGTTTTACTTGCCCTGCGTAATCATAAAGAATAACTTGTGCTTAAATCGTTATGTTTTCAAATTCTGTAGACATATAGGGTCTCAACATAATTGATGTATATTCAACTTCTATCTTAATTGTGGATGTTTTGTAGAATGGTATTAGTACAACGAAAGTTGGGTTCCATCAGTTTCGTGTTGTTCGATTAATATCATCACTGTCACATGCTTAGGGTAATAACAATGACTATTGAAGGAAGTAGTAATGAAGTTATGATCTCATGTGTGTTTAATATTGTTAATTCAAGTGTCCATTAAGTGTTTAATTCTCATAGTTAATTGTAGTTAATAATTAGTTAATTAAATTTAAGTGTTAGTGTCTTGACATTGAGAAGTAATCATACATTGGTGAGTAAGTGTAAATTTGAACATAATTAGTCTGAGTCTCTATGGGAACGAATCTGATTTATATCTTATACTACTTGCGAACGCGTATACTTGCGTGAATTATTAGCGCGTGTTTTGTGCCTAACAATTTTTTGGCGACGCTACCGGGGACTCGGCGTATTTGTTTAGTTTATGTACTACCCATCAGTGGTCATTAGGACTCATTGATTAAGACGTGTTACTTATTGTTTCTGGTTGTGTTTTAGGTACTCTAGCGAGCATTTATGCAAACACGTTCTCATACTCGCAAGAGAACTTTAGATACGGCTGAGGAGACAGACTCAGTTCTTGATATTCCGGAGAAGATAGATTTTGAAGATTCGGATAAAGAGAGTGAGCAGAAAGAACCAGTAATCATGGGTGATCGTATAGTTCCAGCAGCAGATCCAGCTCTTATGAACTTTTCTTGGCCTAAAATTGATGACATTCAATCAAGCATCCTTCATCCGGCTATTCAGGCTAACACTTTTAAAATCAAGTCGGGCACTATTCAGATGGTGCAGAATTTTGTTTCTTTCGGAGGTGTTGCGACTGAAGACCCCAACATGCATATCAGGAATTTTTTCGAGATCTGTAGTACTTTCAAATATAATGGTGTGACTGATGAGGCTATCAAGCTGAGACTTTTCCCATTCTCTCTGAGGGATAAAGCTAAGTTCCCGATTAAGTTCTATCCAATGGCGAAGACTACAACTATGAGGAGTGCTCTTACTCAGTTTGCACAGCAACCAACAGAATCTATGTGTGAAGCTTGGGAGCGCTACAAGGAGATATTGAGAAAGTGTCCACATCATGGTATTCCTGACTGGATGGTGATCACTGGTTTCTATAATGGTTTGGGGGCCCAATCTCGGCCCATGCTCGATGCAGCAGCTGGAGGCGCCTTGTGGGCCAAAAGCTATACCGAGGCTTATAATCTTATTGAAACTATGGCTGCAAATGAGCATCAAAACCCAACTCAAAGGATGATGCCTGGGAAGGTAGCAGGTATTCTGGAAGTTGATGCAGCTACAACTATTGTAGCGCAGCTCCAAGCGCTGTCTTTGAAGGTTGATTATTTAGCCAACTATGGAGTCAATCAGATAGCTATGGTCTGTGAGCTTTGTGCAGGTTCTCATGCTACAGATCAGTATTCTCTTGTTAATGAATCTGTTCAGTATGTGAATAATTATCAGCGACCGCAGCAGCCTGTGCCAGCTACTTATCATCCTAACAACAGAAATCATCCCAATTTCAGCTGGAGCAATAATCAGAATGCTATTCAGCAACCATATCAGCAAGGCGTAAGTAAACAGTTTAATCCACCTGGATTCCAGCAACCATAGCATTACGCTCAAAGGCAATCATATCCTCAACAAGGAGGTGCATTGCTCTACCTTCTACTGCTGATTTCGAGGAGCTCAAACTGTTGTGCAAAAGTCAGGCTGTTTCTATCAAGACCTTGGAAAATCAAATTGGTCAATTAGCCAATGTTGTGCTTAATTGTCAACCTGACACACTTCCCAGTGATACTGAAGTGTCAGGAAGGAAGGAAGCTGAGAGAAGCTGAAGTTGTTGATGAAGAAGAGAAGCAAAAGGAGAAAACGGAGGAACCAAGGAAGACTACTGTTGAACACACTCTGCCTGAGGGTAATACAGGGGAGAAACAACTCTATCCTCCACCACCTTTCCCTAAGATATTGCAATAACAAAAATTGGATAAGCAGTTCGGTAAGTTTCTGGAGGTGTTCAAGAAACTTTACATCAACATACCTTTTGCTGAGGCTCTGGAGCAAATGCCTAGTTATGCAAAATTCAGGAAGAGTATTCTTTCAAAGAAGGTGAAACTGGATGACCTTGATACCGTTGCTCTAACGGAAGAGTGCAGTGCTGTGCTGCAACAAAAATTACCTCCTAAGCTTAAAGATCCAGGTAGCTTCACCATTCCTTGCAACATTGGCAAGTTGTCTTTCGACAAATGCCTGTGCGATTTGGGAGTAAGCATCAATTTGATGCCATTATCTATCTTCAAAAGGTTGAATTTGCTTGATCCAAAGCCCACCTACATGTCTCTATAATTGGCTGATCGTTCTATTACATACCGACGAGGCATCATAGAGGATGTGTTAGTAAAGGTGGACAAGCTCTTCTTACCTGCAGACTTTGTCATTTTGAATTTTGAGGAAGATAAGAAGATTCCCATAATCTTGGGAAGATCTTTCTTGGCTACAGGCCGTACCTTGATAGATGTGCAGAAAGGTGAACTTACTATAAGGGTGCAGGATCAGGATGTGACATTCCATGTATTCAAGGCGATAAAATTCCCTACAGAAGACGAGGAGTGCTTAAAGGTGGATTTGATTGATTCTGCGGTAACTTCAGAACTTGATCATATGCTAATGTCTGATGCCTTATACAAAGCCTTAGTGGGGGAATTTGACAGTGATGATGAGGATGGCAATGAGCAACTACAATATCTAAATGCTTCTCCTTGGAGGCGAAAGCTAGACATGCCATTTGAATCTCTTGGTACTACTGATCTCAAGAATGCTGAGGGAAAGCTCAAACCATCTATTGAGGAAGCACCTACTTTGGAGCTTAAACCATTTCCTGAACACTTAAGGTATGTTTTTTGAGGTGATGCATCTACTTTACCTGTTATTATTGCATCTGACCTTTCAGGTAGTGAGAAGGACAAGCTCTTGACTATAGAAGATATCAAAGGGATCAGCCCTTCGTACTGCATGTATAAAATTCTGCTAGAGGAAGGTAGTAAGCCGACTGTTGAGCAATAGCAAAGACTTAATCCTATCATGAAAGAAGTGGTGAAGAAAGAAATTTTGAAGTGGCTAGATGCAGGAATCATATATCCTATTTCTGACAGTTCTTGGGTGAGCCCCGTGCAATGTGTACCTAAGAAAGGAGGTATAATTGTGGTAGCAAATGAGAAGAACGAGCTCATCCCCACTCGAACAGTCACAGGATGGAGGGTATGTACGGATTACAAAAAGTTGAACAAAGCCACGAGAAAGGATCACTTCCCTCTTCCATTTATTGATCAGATGCTTGACAGGTTTGCTGGTCATGAGTATTATTATCTTCTGGATGGCTATTCGGGGTATAATCATATTTGCACTGCACCAGAAGATCAAGAAAAGACTACCTTCACTTGTCCATTTGGCACGTTTTCTTTTCGCAGAGTTTCGGTTGGCTTATGTGGTGCACCTGCCACTTTTCAGAGATGTATGATGGCTATATTCTCTGATATGATTGGAAACAATGTCGAGGTGTTCATGGACGACTTCTCCGTCTTTGGACATTCGTAAGATGAATATTTGAATAATCTTCGTTCGGTGCTCAAAAGGTGTGTGAAAACTGATTTGCTGCTCAATTGGGAAAAATGTCACTTTATGGTGCGTAAAGGCATTATTCTTGGTCATAAAGTCTCTAGCAAGGGTCTTGAGGTGGACAAAGCCAAGGTGGGAGTCATTGAAAATCTTCCACCACCTATTTCTGTGAAAGGAATCCGTAGTTTTCTTGGTCATGCGGATTTTTATCGGCGTTTCATCAAGGACTTCTCGAAGATATCTAAGCCATTGTGCAACTTGCTCGAGAAAGATGTGCCTTTCAAATTTGATGATGAATGCTTGGCGGAATTCGAGACTCTCAAGAAGAGTTTGATAACTGCACCAGTTATTACGGCACCTGATTGGACAGAACCTTTTGAGATGATGTGTGATGCGAGTGATTATACAGTGGGAGCAGTTCTTGGGCAGCGCAAGAATAATCTTTTTCATGTGGTCTACTATGCTAGTAAGACTCTAAATGGAGCTCAAATGAACTACACGACTACTGAGAAGGAGCTCTTGGCTATAGTCTTTGGTTTCAAAAAAATTTGATCTTATCTGCTTGGGACAAAGGTGACAGTATTCACTGATCATGATGCAATTCGCTATTTGGTCTCAAAGAAGGATTCGAAACCTAGACTTATTCGTTGGGTGCTCTTGATACAGGAATTTGAGTTAGAGATCAAGGATCGAAAAGGTACTGAGAATCAAGTAGATGACCATCTCTCTAGATTGGAGAATCCCGGTTTGACTTCATATGATAAGACATTGATCAACGAATCTTTTCCGGATGAGCAGTTGTTCGTAGTTCAAGAGGAAGAGCCATGGTTCGCAGATATTGTGAACTATCTTGTCAACAATATAATGCCTCATAATATGAATGCAGTTCAAAAGAAGAAGTTTCTGCATGAGGTGAAGTGGTACATGTGGGATGAACCATATTTGTTTAGACAAGGAGCTAACCAGATCATCAGGTAATATATCCCATTCTGTGAGACGGAAGGGATATTACGAGACTGCCATTCCACAGTTTATGGTGGATATTATGGTGGTGAAAAGACGACAGCTCGTATTTTGCAAGCAGGTTTTTTCTGGCCTACGTTGTTTAAGGATGCGCATTAGTTCGTTTTAAGGTGTGATCGTTGCCAAACAGTGGGGAATCTTACTAGAAAGGATGAGATGCATTTAAATGTGATGCTTGAAGTCGAGGTCTTTGATGTTTGGGAAATCAATTTCATGGGACCATTTGTCTCGTCCTGCAATAATCAGTACATCTTACTGGCAGTAGACTATATCTCGAAATGGGTAGAAGTCAAGGCTCTACCGACGAATGATGGAAAGGTAGTATTGAGTTTTCTCCATTAGCAGATATTCACAAGGTTTGGAACGCTACGGGTAATCATAAGTGATGAGGGGTCGCATTTCTGCAATCGTAAGTTCACTTCTATGATGCAGCGCTACAATGTGAATCACCGTGTTGCTACTGCCTATCATCCGCAAACTAATGGTCAAGCTGAAGTGTCTAATAAAGAGATCAAGAACATTCTGGAGAAAGTTGTTTGTCCGTCAAGGAAGGATTGGTCTTTAAAGCTCGATGAAGCTGTTTGGGCTTATAGAACAGCATACAAGACTCCACTTGGGATGTCCCCGTTTCAACTTGTTTATGGTAAGGGATGTCATTTACCCGCGGAGCTTGAGCATAAGGCTTATTGGGCGTTGAAGAAGTTGAACCTTGATCTAGATGCAGCTGGGGAGAAGCGGATACTTCAATTAAATGAACTTGATGAATTTGACTACAAGCGTACGAGAACAACAAAATATTCAAAAACAAAAGTAAAAAGGTGGCACGACAGGAAGCTATCTCCTAAGTCATTCGTGTCGGGACATCAAGTTCTTTTATTCAACTTTCGTCTCTGACTTATTTCTGGAAAGTTGAAATCAGGGTGGTCTGGACCTTTTATTGTCAAAACTGTGTTTTTACATGGAGCGGTGGAGATTTTTGAGAATGATCTGGGCCAAGAATTCAAGGTTAATGGTCAGAGATTGAAGCATTACTATGGGGACACAACAAACCGAGAAGTGGTTAGTGTCGTTTTATTGTCAACTTGATTGAACTCCTCTACCTCAACATAGTGACGTAAAAGAAGCGCTTCTTGGGTGGCAACCCAAGACTTTAACCTTTAGGAACCTTTAGAAGTTAGTACCATATCCAAAAAAATCAGAAAATTGGGCAGAAAAAAACTTTTTTCTAGAAACCCCTTGGGCGCCCGCTTAGGAAAGCTGGGCGGCCTCTCAGAGTCTGGGGCGCCCGCTCAGGAATCCTGGGCGGCCCCTCAGGACCCTTCTGCCAGAATTTTTTTTGCCTTATAAAAAACCACAAAATCAGAAAAACCTAAAAAAACATAAAAACCCACGATTTCTCTCCCACAATTCCACGTTTTCTATCCCAAAAACCCCACTCCTACTCTAATTCTAACCCTAAATCCTACCCTATATATACACACAACCCCTCCATATACACTCCCATATACTTTCAACTTTAAAACTCTCTCCTACACTCAAAACATAACTCTTAAAAACTTTTTCTCAGTTTCAATGGCACCTAAGAGATCCCGAACTATTGATAGCAGCAACACCGTTCCTACTGCTGATTCTTCGAGGGGAACTGCTGCGAGACCTTGTTTGATGGATAGGGCTGCTGAGGAGGAGTATACTAGGCTTCTGACTAAGCCAATTTTGAAGGAGAGGGGATTTTTACCATCGGGGAGGGATGGTGAGTTGTTACCGATGATTGTGGAGAAAGGGTGGATTTCTTTTTGTGAGTCACCGGAGGCGGTTCCAATGAGTGTGGTTCGCGAGTTTTATGCGAATGCCAAGGCTGAAAAGAATGGGTTTACTGTTGTTCGTGGGCTTACTGTGGATTATCAGCCGGAGGCGATTCGCCGTGTTATTGGGCAGCGACAACGGAAGCCCACGGAGGAGAATTAGAATGAGAAGACCCCCGAGGACTTTAATTTGGATTTGATTTGTGCTACTCTTTATCAGCCGGGCACGGTGTGGAAGTTCAAGACGGGATCTAACGAGTATCGTTCTTTTCCGGCAATTGCGATGAATAGGTATGCCTGTGCATGGAATGCCTTTATTTGTGCTAATATTTTGCCTACTTCGAATGCACATGTGGTTACAGTCGGGAGAGCAAGGTTGTTATGGGGGATCTTGAATGAGGAGTATTATGTGGACCTTGGTGAGTTCATCTACCAAGGGATTTTGAAGTTTTTGAGGGGGAGAAATATAGCAACATCCCTTATGCATCTACTGTCATGAAGCTGTGCAGAGCAGTGGGAGTTCATTGGCCTTCTCACGAGCAGCTGTAGATGCCGGCGGCTCCTATTGACTCAGCGACTCTGAATGCGATGCAGGAGTGGACGGGTGGAGAGCCCGAGGAGCATGGTTTGGGATATCGTCTTCCAGGAGGACGTCCAGCAGCTGGTGCTACCATGGCTAGGCCCAATCAGGTTCGTGATGAGGCAGGCTCTTCTAGAGCCCAGGAAGGTGCTGGGATGGCTATGCCCAGTGTAGGAGGCTTTCGAGGAGGATGGATGCGATGTATGAGTCGCAGCGTAGGTTTGCTCAGGAGCTCACCCTTGCACTTGGGACTGCTTTCAGAGCCCTTGAAGCTGACATCCAGTGGCCCATTTTTGGTGAGGTGACACTCCACCCTCTGAGGGTGATGATGATGATTTCTCCGAGTAGGTATACCATGTGTTCCTTTCTACTACCTTCACTGGGGACAATGAAGATTTTAAGTTTGAGGGTGGTAGTTAAGGAATATTTTTGTGTCTGTGTCTTGTAGTTGCATATTCATGATAGTTTAGTTCATATAGTTGCATATTTTTGCCATATAAGGGTTTTTTTTATTTATTAGCTTTATTTATCATGTCATTTAGCTCATGCATATACCATGATCCCTTTTACGTTGCTTTACCGATTGATTTGTGATATTGATGCAAGTATAGTGATAGCGTTAGAGTGATAATTGAGTCTTGTAGGTTGACATGCATGTTAGAAACACTTGTAATTTCACTAAGTCTTAAAGTATGCTTAAAGATTAGATGGTTGTCATGGTTTGATGGTTTTTGAGGTTAATCTATTGATTATGCTTACAATTTATGATAGGCCCTTAATGATAAAAGGCATTAAAAGAAAAAAATTGGAGTAAAAATTGGAATTCATTGCTAATTGTGGCTAGGCGTCAAATGGCTAGTAGCAGGCTCGTATTTTTATGCGAGTAGTCTAGGGTTGAGCAAGATGAAGCGAAACGCACTTGCTCAAAAATTTGAAAAAATAGAAAAAAATAGAAAAAAAGGAAAAAAAGGAAAAGAGAAAAAAAATAAAGAGTTAATGCATAATTGATCACGAGTTGGCTCTTTGGTATTCGAGTTATTAAGTTCTTAGGGGACTTTGTGCCTAGTGACCTAAGGCTTTTATAGTCTGGGATCCGCTAACCTAACGCTCGATAAATGGATGTCATTGCATAAGTCTTTTGTGGACCTCACTCATTGCACGGTCAAATAAGCATTTGTTGTGTGTTGAATAAAAGCATGATTCCGTAATAAGCTCCAGTGATCTTGAAGTGTTATAAGTCATTTTGTGCCTAGAATTTATTCTTCGTATAATCATGTGATTGCCTTGAGGATAATCGAGTTATGATAATTAATCTAGTTTCGAAGCATATCTGTAAGCATCCGCACACACCACGTTTCTAGTTGTATGTTAGTTTGCATGATTTGATTGATCTTTATTCGCCTAATTGCATTTGTTGAGATGTTATGAGTTGGTTGGTTTAGTCATTGTGAGGGGAATCACTGCATTTCATGTAGATTGCATTCATGCATGTTTTTGTTTTGTTTTTGAGTCTGTGACGCTTGAGGACAAGCATCGATTTAAGTTTGGGGGTGTGATAAGTGGCATTTTATACCACTTGGAACGTCTTATAATGGCTTGAATTGATGTTTTGAAATCAGGTATTTTATGTATTTGATGCGTTTTTCTAGTGTTTTTGAATTTCAGGGTATAACTTGCGTATGTAGGAAGAATTCATCAGAAATAAGCCTAGGGAAGTGCTTGGCATTGGTTGTGGAAAGTTGGGGGCAAAACGCAGCAAAATCAGGAGCAGAATGCAGAATTTTACAGAAGGAGTCTGGGCGCCCGCTCAGGATGCTGGGCAGCCACTCAGGAGCTTGGGCGCCCGCTCAGGAATCTTGGGCGGCCGCTCAGGGGCGAGAAAATTAATTCTCATTTTTATAAATCCTTATTCTGTTGGACTTCTGAGACGGCTGGTTCTTGTGGGCTTCTATATAAGTAGTTCTCAGAGACGTTTCAAAAAAGCGTGGTATCAAGAAAGGAGCAAGGAGGGAAGGAAGAAGACCGTTTTAGCACATCGCAATGAAGAAGAGGAAGCATACATTTTCTTGTGATTCTTTTATTCATTGTATCAGTGGATGCTAGTTTTCTTTACTTTGAACCTTATTACTCTTATGACGTACTCTGGTTTTAATAAGTATTTTTATTAGTTTATATTGTATGTTATTATCATGTTTTCATATGAACCCATGGTGACGATGAGTTCTATGATGGGCTAATCGTGATCATGGGGTCGTAACAGATTTACTATGGATTTATGTAGTTAGTTGTTTAATACCTTAGTGTGTGATGATTGTATGATATCTAGCATAGGTTGTGCTTATTCGTCTTAGGTGCATCGTGAACATATAAGATAGTCTGTTAATCTCCTGTGAAGCGACGGTGGATCTTGAGGTTTAGAACTTGCCATGCTAGCATAGGTTCATGTATGTGTATGCATGATTAGTGGGTAACTCTAACCGTTTTCCTTGCCCTGTGTAATCATAAAGAATCACTTGTGCTTAAATCGTTATGTTGTCAAATTCTGTCCACATATAGGGTCTCAACATAATTGATGCCTATTAAACTTCTATCTTAATTGTGGATGTTTGGTAGAATGGTATTAGTACAACGAAAGTTGGCTTTCATCAGTTTCGTGTTGTTCGATTAATATCATCACCGTCACATGCTAAGGGTAATAACAATGACTATTGAAGGAAGTAGTAATGAAGTTATGATCTCATGTGTGTTTAATATTGTTAATTCAAGTATCCATTAAGTGTTTAATTCTCAAAGTTAATTGTAATTAATAATTAGTTAATCAAATTTAAGTGTTATTATCTTGACATTGAGAAGTAATCATACATTGGTGAGTAAGTGTTAATTGAACATAATTAGTCTGAGTCTCTGTGGGAACGAATCTGATTTATATCTTATACTACTTCCGAACGCGTATACTTGCGTGAATTATTAGCGCGTGTTTTGTGCCTAACAAACCCCCCTTCTGTAATTCTTGTTGTATTGTTAGGGAATAATACTTGGTATTAGAGCAAGCTCTTGAAGTACAAAGAGTTTAAAGATCTCAACAAAATAGCAAGATGAACAAGAAGGATGTTGGAGTCAAGATTCCATTTCTGGACAAAGACAATTATCACCACTGGAAGGTGAAGATGCACCTACATCTTCTTTCTCAAGATAAGGCATATGTGGATTGCATAGAGAGAGGTCCTCATGTCCCAATGAGAGCTAAAACATACAATGAACCATCTAGGATATTGAGCAAGTCAGGAAAGACAAGAAGGCCATGAATATATTATTCAATGGAGTTGATGGTGATATGTTTGATAACATCATTAACTGCAAAACAACAAAGGAGGTTTGGGACACAATTCAGATTATCTGTGATGGTACTGAGCAAGTAAGGGAGAATAAGATGCAGCTGCTAATTCAGCAATATGAGCACTTTCATTGTGAAGATAGTGAGTCTCTCACTGACATTTTTAGTAGATTTCAAAAACTTCTAAATGCTCTGAAGTTGCATGGAAGAGTCTATTAGACAAAAGACTCCAATCTCAAGTTCCTTAGATCTCTTTCAAAGAAATGGAAACCAATGACAGTCTCATTGAGAAACTCACAAGATTACAAGGAGTTTACTCTAGAGAGACTGTATGGCATCCTGAAAGCTTATGAGCTTGAAATAGAGCAAGATGAGAGGATAGAGAAAGGAAGGAAGAAAGGAGGGTCCATAGAACTGGTTGCTGAGTTGGAGAAAGAGAAAGAGGTGAAGGTAGAAGTTGTTGAGTCTACTACAAAGGTCTGTTAAAACAAGGGCAAGGGGCTGGTAGCTGAAAATGAAGATTCTTTGAGCCAAGATGACATGGATGATATTGATGAACATCTTGCATTCCTTCCCAGAAGATTCGCCAAGCTCAATTTCAAGAAGAACTTTGGAGCAGCTAAGCCAAATAGAAACATGGTGGATAAATCAAAATTGAAATGTTTCAAATATGGCTTGGCAGGGCATTTTTCCAGTGAATGTAGAAAGTCAGATTCCAGCAAGAAGAAGTTTGAGCCTGTGGATTATAAACAGAACTATTTTGAGTTGCTCAAACAAAAGGAAATGGCTTTTATTACACAAGAAAATGATTGGGCAGCAGACGATCTAGATGAAGATGAAGATGTCAGCTATGTCAATCTAGCCCTAATGGCCAAATCTGATGAAACATAAACAAGTTCTTCAAGTAATCAGGTAATCACCACTAACCTAGCACATTTATCTAAAGCTGAGTGCAATGATGCAATTAATGACATGTCTACAGAATTATATCATTTGCGTGTTACACTTAAGTCTCTCACTAAGTAAAATGCTAAAAACAAAGAAAACAATCTATTTTTAAGTGAGAGGAATAATGTGCTAGAGTCTCATTTTATTGAATTTGAGAAATTGAAACTAGAATGTAAGATTGCTAAGGAGGAATTAACTGAGTCCTTGAATAAAGAAGAGATTTTGAAGAAGTAACTTGAACGAGAATAAGAGGTGATTAAGGCATGGAAATCATCTAGAGATGTTCATGCTCAAATCACCAAAGTTCAAGGTATTGAGTCCTTTTGTGATGCAGCCTAGATAAAGAGTAAGGAGAAGCTGGAATCCAATTTGGTTGAAGGATTGCTAACAGATGTGGACTCGACGGATGATGAGAGACATCCGTCGGATAATTAAAAGGATTATCCATCGAGTGACACAAATCCTCATCCGTCGGCTGTGAGCAAACCTGTGAGCAAAGCCAAACTTGCCAAGTTAAATGAAAAGTATGGATCAGTTTCCAAAAACTTTATTTCATGAGAATCAAGTCAAGTGAAGAAGGAGAAGAAAGTGAATGTTGGTCATCTGTCTATCAAGCAATTGAATGACAAATTAGAAAAAATTGAGGTTAAATCATAAACTAAAAAGAAAAACAATAGAAATGGGAAAGTAGGGATTAACAAACATAACAACTACACACCTGATAAATATGCTCCAAGAAAAATCTGTGTTAAGTGTGGTAGTGTTAATCATCTGTCTGTTAATTGCAAACTTGCTATTCCTACTCATATATCTGTACCATCTTCTTTTCCCAACATGAATGCCATGCCTTCTATGCGTATGAATGCTATGCCTGCACAGATAATGAATGCACTATTAGCTAATATGCCATTTTCACCCAATCCTTATTATGCTGCATTTAGTATGCCTCAAATGCCATTTAACATGCCCTACTGGAATAACATGTTTGCAAACAGCATGCCTTTTCCTGTTAATCAAAATGTGCATGATAATTCTGTTTTAATGACTGGTTTTCAAAGGTCCAACTCAGATGACTAAGGATGAATCTGATATCCCCAAGTCAAATGAGATCAAACCTAAGAAATAAAAGAAGAAATCTAACAAGGAAGGACCCAAGGAAACTTGGGTACAAAAATTAACTTGATTTGGTTTTGATGTGTGCAGGGAAACAGAAAGAATCTGTGGTACTTGGATAGTGGTTGTTCAAGACACATGACTGGAGATTCTACCCTGCTCACAGAGTTCAAGCAGAGAGTCGGTCCAAGTATTAATTTTGGAGATGACAACAAGGGTTATATTGTGGGATATGGCTTGATTTTAAAGACAATGTTATCATTGAGGAGGTTGCCTTAGTGGATGGTCTCAAGCACAATTTGTTGAGTATCAGCCAGCTTTGTGATAAAGGTATATTAGTCCCTTAACAATATAGCAAGAATTACAGAAGGGGGGTTGAATGGAATTCTTGAACCTTTTTTTCAAAATAAAAATGTTCAACTCGAATATATATATAAGTGTTTTAATTAGCACAATGCGGAATAGAAACTTAATTGAATCAAAACATAAGTAATTAAAAATAAGAGTCTTTAAAAACTTTCTGGTGGATTTAAACAATTCCACCAGAGATATATATTATATATCGAGAGGACTCTGTGTGCAAGAATGCTCACAGCTGCTTACAAATTGAACTACTGAGAATACAGGGAAATGCTAAGGATTCTACTTACAAAGATATCTCTGTTTTTCTTTTGTATCTCAGCTCTCTTTTTTTATTTTCTATGTTCTTGGTTTATATATTACCAAGATTACAAAGTCAAAAAGACCGAATAAATATAAAAACTATCAGTCTTAAGCTTTGCAACTTTTCATCCTCTTTTACCCAGTCAATGGGCTTCCATAGTAGATTTGTATACATCTCGACGGCTGTGCTCAGTTTTCACTGTTCAACTACTGTTTGAATTCTTTATATGATCATCCGTTGGACTTTATGAGTATCCGTTAGATATATGATCATCCGTCGACTATCTGAACATCCGTTGATGGCTTCATTGATTATCCGTCGACTGCTATATTAAACATCCGTTGATAGTCATTTGATCATCCGTCGATGGCTTTGTTAATCATCCGTCGGTAGCTATTTTGGCACTTGACTTCATTTCACTTATGCAGAATTACAAGACATCATTTATATACAAATAATCAACCTATACTGCATATCTAGTTAAAGTCAACATGACTTATAGATTACTACAGAATCTATACAAAGATGTATACAGAACTTTGCTACAGACTCATTATTACATAAGCTACTCACTCGATGGATAATAAGTTAACATCCGTCGGGACTATAATCAGTTATCCGTCGGGACTATAATTCTTATCCGTCGAGTGCTACATTATTTCACTAAGTAAAATCTACTTAGATGTTTTGTTTATGAAATCATCAAGTACACAACATATGCATAACAATCTCCCCCAATTTATGTCTACTGGAATTGTAGCCATAAATTAAGAGATACTTGATGATAACAAAACATCCTAAATATACAGTTTTAAAGATAAGTAGATAATACTGAAAGTGCTTCAATTAATCAAAATGTACAAAGTTTGGCTCACAGTCATTTCAAGATGCTCCTCTAGCCTGAGCAGATTTTTCTAGTTTCTTGAAGATCTGGATCTTCTTCCAAGCTTCCTGTTGTTTTCATCAATCTAATTTTGGAGCTGCCTGTGGAATTACAGTTCATCAGATTCTGAGAGATTTAGCTTTTCTTGCATTTCCGAGAGAGTCTCACTGCTAGAGATACTCAACTGGTCTTCTAACCTGAAGAATCTTCTCACACCTTTGTCATCTATGAACTCCATCAGCCAGTAGGGCCTTAGATGCACTCTTCTCCCTGTGTATGGGATGATTAGAGTCTTTAGGAGTGCATCTTTAGCTCCAATACTCCTTAGTTCTTCAATCTTCTTCAATACTAGTCTTCGTGCAGTTACATTGTACCCAAAGTTCTTCTTGAAGGATGAATAAACTTTAATCAGTATAGCTTGGCTTTCTTGAAGAATTCTGTGAAGTGGCCATACAATCTCCTTTCCTCCTTTGTACTTGAACACTAACCTTTCAGGTAGGTTTCTGTATGCATCAATTCCCCTCACTTCATCTAGTTCATCCAGATAGAGGTTTAGATCAGAAAATCGCTTGATGTCACACAAGTACAATTAGTCTCCCCTGTTGACTTGGGGTTGAGCTTTAACTACTGATTTGGATTTGAGAGGTGACAGCTTCACTTTCTTGACTGCCCTTGACTTTGTCCTTTTTGGCTTGCTAATGATTGGTAAACTGAAGTCATGAATTGGTATTTTATCCCACTCTATTGGCTCATCCTTGGGCACAATAGGTTCACCATGAATATTCCTGTAGGGATCCACCACCCTTATATCTTCAAATACCACAGAGTGCTTTGATGCTTGAGTTGTAGCTGGTGTGGGTACCTTAGGAAATTGATCTTCCAATTCTTTGTCAACAATATCCAGTTTCCTTTTTGTTCTTCTAGCCAATTCTTTCTTTCTTGGAGATTTCTTCTGTTCTTCAAATTTCTTCTTTGATTCAGCAGCTTCAGATGGTTGAGAGGGAATTTGTTGAGATGAATTCACAGCCTGTAGCTTGGCCAAGATAGCAATCTGCTCTTTCTTTTGTTTAGTCTTCTTTGCATCTAGAGCAGCTTGCTTCTTTTCCTGCTTTAATCTGGCTTTTTCTTCTCTCTTTGCTTGAGCAAATTGTGGATGTCCAGCTACCACACAAATTTCCTTTCCATTTCTGAATATCTTAGCCATTCTTCTTTTTGAAGATGAATCAGCTGGATCTTTATAGAAGACAATTGATCTTGACAGAAGCTTCTTCTCATCAGGCTTGGGTGTCTCATACACAATGTCCAAGGGGTTCTTCAAAAATGATTTTGGATAGTTTGCCCTTGGTTTAAGAATTATTTCAGCCTTTGTAGACTTGATGCAGGAAGATTATCCTCTTTTCAGATAATTAATGCTCATCTCATTCAAACTGATTTGCTTGACTTGATAGTGATGGATGGCTGACTTAACTGGCTCCTTGACAAGTTCAAACTTTTTCTGTATCTCCTCATCAATCTTATCCCAGTTGATCAAACTCAACTTTCCTTTCTCAGCAACTTTCAAATTTGCTTCTGCTGCTTTAATTAGATCTATACCATCTGCAACTGGTGGCTTGGAGACAGTAATTGAAGGTATAATTACTTTGCTGATTTGAACTTGAAGTTTCTCCCCCTCACTTGGTCCTTTCTCCCCCTTACTTCATTCTCTCTCCCCCTTTTTGTTATCATCAAGTTGAGGAGTTATGCCTTGTGCTTTAGCCAGTTGCATGAGAAGATTTGTCTGAGACTGTTGATTTTGAAGAAGGGTGGCCACTGAATTCTCAATAACTTGAACTCTATCTTCCAGCTTGGCCAGCTTATTTTCAGAATCTGATTATCTCCTCAACCTCATTAATAGATCCTGCATGGTACCATATGGCATGACTGAATCCAGCTTCTCAGAATTGTAGGTCTTCAAGTCAGCTATATCCTTTTTGAGTTCATCCACACTCAGATTCTGTCTTAATTGTTGTGTCTTCATGAGATGTAGAGAGTCTAGGTGAGATTGAAGAATAGCCTTGGTACCAGCATCTGAAGTTTCCTGAAGGGCCTTTTGAATAGCCATAACCTGCTTAACCAAAGATACACCAAATTGTCCTGGTGTAAATTCCTTTGTCCATGCCCATTCAGGTAAATTTGGAACAGAACTTGGGCCTTCATCTCCCCATAAGTTCATGCTTCCATCCAAAGAAACAGAGTCATCATCATTAGAATTTACTTCAAATTCTTCAGATGGCTCACCAGCTTGAGAAGCCATCCTATTGATAACAGCTTTATCTCTCTGAAAAGATTCTGAAGTGTGTACTAAGTTCAAAGTCTGTTCTACCTCCACATTGCCCTGAACAGCCAACAGTTGATAGGCTGACACAGGGTGAGTAAAAGTGTCAGCATCCAAGGAAATATTATCAATTACAGCTTTGTAATATTGCTGAAATTGTCTTTCCTTTTTAGCATCATCCACAATCATTGACTCACTAGCAATGGCTGGATCCACCCTTATAGCTTCTGTACCTGCTTTTCTCTCATAATCTCTCTTTTGTTGCATCAGGGTCTCACCCTGGCTCCCCACCCTCACACCCTCACCTTCACCTACTAAGGTGGGACTCCTCTCACTCACTTTTGCCAATCCTGAATATATGGATTGCTGATTTTCACTCTTTTCCTCTCCTTTTGCCTGGGAGCAACCCAGCCTCTTACTCAATACACTCTCCTCTCTCAGTCCTAAGAGTGACTGTACAACCACTAAATCTCCTGCACTTGAAATAATTGAAGTTTGAAGTTGTGCAAAGATACTCGACGGATGAGTGATATCCGTCGAGTGAGTGGTAATGCTATCCGACGGATAACTGCTGTTAGGCTTATCCGTCGGGATACAATCACTACTCGACGGATGAGCAATATCCATCGAGAGCGTAGAAATGAATGAGGCGGGAAGAGAAACTATTGTTGACTCTGTGCTGATTGAAGATATTTGAGGCACAGATGTCACAATAGTATCTGAAAGAATTGGCAAGTGAGCCAACAAATCATCTAAAAGATGATGCTCACTTGCACTAGATTTTGGCTTCCCCGACAGAGTTAAAGAAGGGGAATCAGGAATTGAAGTGTTTATCATATCCACTTCCAGAGAGTTTGTTGGTGAGTATGGTGTTTCAGATGCTTTTATTATTAGAGATTTTGGCTGTGACTCCACATTTATTGGAGCCACATCAAACTGAATTTGAGAGAGTGCAGGGAATGTGTCTTTAGTACCAGTTTGCACTGTGTGTGTGCCCTGTGCATCCCCAGAGGTTTTAGATTTCTTCTTTTTTGTGTAAGTTTGGGGTGAGCTTGTGTCCCTAACCCTTTTGGCCTGTGCTCTTGGCTGAGAGCTTTGTTCAATAACTGCATCCTTTTGGGAGGATGCAGCTAGAAGTGAGCTTTTATCCTTTTTGAGCACTGCAGTCTATTGGGAAACTGCAGTGTGGCTAGGCTGGGATTCACTCAACTCTCCATCCTTATTCTTGGGGTTTCTTTGATGTTCACCCCTTCCCTCAACTGACTTTCCCTCCTTCACACTCCCCTCTTTTGCTTTTGTGGATTTTTCAACTGGTATCTTTTGAGAGATACCAGAGGGGGTTTTCTTTGATTTAGATTTGGAAATTGTAGAGGGTTTTGAGGCTTTGGTAGGCAACTGTTTGGTCATTGGCACAGTTGCCATAGCTACTCCTGAAGTCAAAGAAATAGTGGAGGTTGGAATAGTTGTAGGGATGGATGAACTTACTCACTTACCTGAGGTGCCTGCATTACAGGAAAATAGAACATTGGCACATCCCTGTGATGGTTGGCTCTGTTCAAATCTGCAATGAGTCTTATCTCTTGAACCCAACAAGCCAGTTTGTTGTTTGGGTTCTCAAGTACAATCTCTTGACATAGATGGTTAGCCAATAACTTGAAAAATCTAGCATAATACACATTCTTTCCTCTTTTAGCTAACTCACCTAGTTTAAAACCTAACTCAAACAAGACAAGGTCACTGAAATTATAAAATTTATCTGTAACTAGCATGTATAGCATATTAAGCATGGAAATATTCACTGAATCAAAATTACTGACTTTTCCAGAGAAAACTTTAGTAACCACATCACACAAGAAACTCCACTCCTTCCTAAGACCCAATCTCCTAATATCACTTAGTTTAGTAGTAGGAAGTGCATAGTGCATGAAATTAAGCATATTGATAATATCAGTGTCATTGTGTGGTAAAGTCACATTATTATCAGGAATTTTGAAACATGCTTTTATTACATCACTATTGATACAGAACACATTACCATACATGGTTAGAGTGATGGTCTTGTCAGCAGAGTTGTAAATAGCAGTGGCCCATATCTCTTCAACAAACTCACAGAAGATTGTGGGAGACTCAAGCATGGCATAATTTAGCTTACAATTCTTCACAAAGTCCATCATCTTGTGATAGTCCTCTGATTGCTGAATACCCTTATTGACCAAAGCAGTGAAGTTGTTCTTCTCATAAATGAACCCAGTTTGATACATAATCTTTACTACAGGTGCCATTGTTAGAGAATGAAAGCTTGAAGAGAAGGAGAATATTTGGTAGAGAGAGAATGAAATAAAAGCAGTTGAATTTGAGAATGATAAAAGAAAACAATTGCTATGAAATAAGCTTTTATACTATCTCAAAAATAACTGATAAAAATAATAAAGTAAAGTAAATTAACCAATAGAAATTGCCTAAAATAGCCGTTTTAAAATAAAAATATAAAAATTCCACCCATTATCCGTCGTGTAATGCTTACAAACTGTAAGTATACTCGATGGATAATGTTCAGGGAATTAACGGCTGGGATTTAGACAATTCGACGGATGAGGATAAACTGTTATCCGTCGAGACATAAAGTATTCCAGAAAATTAATTGACTTTTATTAGCAAGTAGTATATCGACGGATGACTAAACTTGATGGATAAGGGTCATCCATCGAGATGCAATTTTGACTTAGCCAAAATTTCATCCAAGATTTAAAGATCAACTAAATTTCTGGCTGCATTACAACTTGCAAAATAACTCAGATAAATTTAAGAGTAATTAAGCATACCTACTCACTTACCAACCTTGAAAAGGTGGATTCATCCAGTGGCTTGGTAAAGATATCTACAAGTTGCTTCTCATTTGGAACAAAATGTAATTCCACAGTACCATTCATCACATGTTCCCTTATGAAATGATACTTGATGTCTATGTGCTTTGTCCTTAAATGTTGCACTGGATTTTCAGTGATGGCAATTGCACTTGTGTTATCACAGAAAATAGGAATCCTTTCAACTTGTAAACCATAGTCTAGTAATTGATTTTTCATCCATAAAATTTGTGCACAGCAACTGCCAACAGCAATATATTTAGCTTCAACTGTAGAAGTAGAAACTGAATTTGGTTTTTACTGAACCAGGACGCAAGCTTGTTTCCTAGAAATTGACAAGTTCCTGTTCTGCTCTTTCTATCAATTCTTCAACCTGCATAATCTGCATCTGAATAACCAGTTAGATCAAAACTAGAATCTCTAGGGTACCCAATGCCAAGTTTTGTAGTTCCCTTGAGATATCTGAAAATTCTCTTAATAACTATCAAGTGAGATTCTCTAGGATCAGCCTGAAATCTAGCACATAAACATGTAGCAAACATTATATATGGTCTACTAGCTGTTAAGTATAGAAGTGAGCCATCCATGCCTCTATAACTTGAAATATCCATAGACTTTTCAGTAGTATTTAGTTCAAGCTTAGTTGCAGTGGCCATGGGAGTTTTTGTAGATGTACAATCCATTAGATCAAACTTCTTTAAAAGATCAAAAATATATTTAGTTTGACTAATGAATATTCCATCACTAACTTGCTTAACTTGCAAACCAAGAAAGTAAGTTAGTTCTCCCATCATGCTCATTTCATACTTTGCATCAATTTGGCAAACTTTTTGCAAAGTTTCTCATCTGTAGAGCCAAAGATAATATCATCTACATAAATTTGAACAAGTATACTAGAGCCATTAATATTTCTGAAAAATAAAGTTTTATCTACAGTACCTCTTGTGAAATGATTTTCCAAAACGAACTTTGATAAAGTGTCATACCAGGCTCTAGGTGCTTGCTTCAGTCCATAAAGTGCTTTCAGAAGATAATAGACATATTCTGGAAAATTTGGATCTTCAAAACCAGGAGGTTGACTAACATACACTTCGTCCTCCAAATCTCCATTTAGAAAGGAACTTTTGACAACCATTTGATAGACCTTGAAATTGGCATGGGCTGCATAGGCTAAGAAGATTCTGATGGTTTCAAGTCTTGCAATAGGAGCAAAAGTTTCATCAAAATCTATTCCTTCTTGCTGACAATAACCCTTAGCAACCAATCTAGCTTTATTCCTGATTACTATGCCATTTTCATCCATCTTGTTTCTGAATACCCACTTGGTGTCTATTGGATTCTTTTCTTTAGGCTTGGGTACCAGCTTCCATACATTATTCCTTTCAAATTGGTTTAGCTCCTCCTGCATAGCTAAAATCCAATCAGGATCCAACAAAACTTCTTTTACCTTCTTTGGTTCTTCCTTTGACAGAAAGCTGCTGTATAGACATTCTTCCTGAGTTGCTCTTCTCGTTTGAACTCTAGAAGAAACATCACCAATGATAAGCTTAAAGGGGAGAACTTTTGTCCATTTCCTTTATTGAGGTAGATTAGCTCTAGATGAAGAGACCTCATGATTGTCTTGATGTGTGATTGAGTTTTGATTGCTAGAAACTCCCCCTGAGTTTGTGGATCTTTGATTTGAGAAATGAGAATTTTCTATAGGTGATCTGTCTTGACCTCCTGCTCCTTTTGATAACCCAATGGATGGTGAATTTTGAGTACCGATAGATGAGGCAAGTTGTCTTCCGACGGATAACACAGATTGTCTTCCAATGGATGAAGCATTATGCAACTCGACGGATGTTGAGTTTTGAGCTTTATTGGTGGTAGATTTGTCTGCATTATCCTTATACATTGTTTCTTGATCACTCTCATCATCACTGTCATCACTAACCATCTCCACATTGTCGAATTTGAGGCTCTCATGGTAATCTCCATCTTTTAGTCCTTCAATCTTTTTATCATCAAACACAACATGTATAGATTCCACAACAATGTTGGTTCTTAGATTGTAGACTACATATGCTTTACCAACAACATATCCAACAAAAATTCCTTCATCTGCTTTAGCATCAAACTTCCCATTTTGATCAGTTTAATTTCTCAGGATATAGCATTTGCAGCCAAAGACATGAAGAAAGTTTAGAGTTGGCTTCTTGTTCTTGAACAATTGATAGGGAGTCATGCATCTTGCTTGATTAATCAGAGAAATGTTCTGAGTGTAGCATGCAGTATTTACAGCTTCAGCCCAGAAATATATTGGTAGTTTAGATTCTTCAAGCATTGTCCTTGCAGCTTCAATAAGTGATATGTTCTTCCTTTCCACTACTCCATTCTATTGTGGAGTCCTTGCTGCTGAAAACTCATGTAGTATCCCATTTTCTTCACAAAATGCTCTCATGACAGAATTCTTGAACTCAGTTTCATCGTCACTCCTGATTCTTCTAACTTTGAAATCAGGATGATTGTTGACTTGCCTTATGTGATTGATGATGATTTCACTAGCCTCATCTTTAGACTTTAGAAAATATGTCCAAGAGAACTTTGAGAGATCATCTATAATTACTAGGCAAAATCTTTTCCTTGAGATGGACAATACATTGATTTGTCCAAACAAATCCATGTGAAGCAGTTGTAAAGGCTCTTCAATTGTTGAATCAAGTTTCTTCCTGAATGATGCTTTGATCTGCTTCCCTTTTTGGCAGGCATCACACAGTCCATCCTTTGAAAACTCCACTAGAGGAATACCTCTTACCAATTCTTTCTTTACCAGCTCATTCATGGTCTTAAAGTTTAAATGAGATAGCTTCTTGTGCCATAGCCAACTTTCATCCTGACTTGCTTTACTGAGAAGACAAGTTACAAATTCTGCTTTAGTTGAGTTGAAATCAGCTTGGTACACATTTCCTCTTCTCACACCAGTGAGAACCACTTTGTTGCTTTGATTATTAGTCACAACATAGGCTTCTTTGTTGAAGGATACTGAATTGCCTTTGTCACAAAGCTGGCTGATACTCAACAGATCGTGTTTGAGACAATCCACTAAGGCAACCTCCTCGATGATGACATTGTCCTTTGAAATCAAGCCATATCCTACAGTATAACCCTTGTTGTCATCTCCAAAAGTAATACTTGGGCCAGCTCTCTCCTTAAACTCTGTGAGCAGGGTAGAATCACCAGTCATGTGTCTTGAACAACCACTGTCCAAGTACCAAAGATTCCTTCTGTTTACCTGCACACATCAAAATCAAATCAAGTTGATTTTGGTAGCCAAATTTCCTGGGGTCCTGCCTTGTTAGCTTTCTTCTTCTATTTCTTAGGTCTTAACTCATTTGACTTAGGAATTTCAGATGCTTCCTTAGTCATTTGGGTTGGACCTTTGAAACCATTTAATGCAACAGAATTATCATGCATATTATGGCTAACAGGAAATGGCATGCTTGGTGTAAACATGTTATTCCAGTAAGGCATGCTAAATGGCATTTGAGGCATACTGTATACAACATAATATGGATTAGGTGCAAATGGCATATTAGCAAACTGTGCTTTCATGTTCTGTGTAGGCATAGTATTAACAGGCATGGGAGGCATGGCATTCACGTTAGGAAATTGAGACTGAATATACATGGGAGTAGGCATGGCAGATTTGCAATTAACAGATAAATGATTTACAGTACCACACTTGACACAGATTTTTCTAGGAGCATATTTATCAGGTGTGTAGTTATTGTGTTTGTTAATCCCTACTTTACCATTCCTGTTGTTTTTCCTTTTAGTCTCTGTTTTTATCTCAATTTTCTCAAGTCTGTCACTTAACTGTTTGACAGTCATGTGACCAACATTAGCCCTTTTTCCTTTCTTAACTTGACTTGACTCTCCTGAAACAAAGTTCTTGGAAACAGACCCATACTTCTCATTCAGCTTGATTAGTTTGGCTTTGCTAATGGGCTTCCTCACAGCTGACGGATGATGATTTTCATCTTTCGACGGATAACACATTTTTTTATCCGACGGATAGTCCTCATCATCCGTCGAGTCTACATCTGTCAGCAAACCATCTACCAAATTAGGTTCTAGTTTCTCTTTACTCTTTTTCCAGGCTTCACCACAAAAAGACTCAATTCCTTGAACTTTGGTGATTTGAGCATGGACATCCCTGGATGTTTTCCATGCTTTAATCACCTCTTGTTCACGCTCGAGCTGCTTCTTTAAAATCTCTTCCTTTTTCAAGGACTCAGTTAATTCGTCCTTGGCAATCTTACACTCAATTCTTAGTTTCTCAAAATCAACAAATTGAGACTCAAGCACATTATTCCTCTCACTTAAAAACAAGTTGTTTTCTTTGATTTTAGCATTTTCTTTAGTAAGAGACTTAAGTGTAACACGCAAATGATATAATTCTGTAGACATGTCATTTATGGCATCATTACACTCAGCTTTAGATAAATATGCAAGGTTTGTAGTAATTACCTGATTGCTTGAGGAACTTGTCTCTGTTTCATCAGACTTGGCCATTAGGGCTAGATTGACATAGCTGACATCTTCATCTTCATCCAAACCATCTGCTGCCCAGTCATTCTCTTGTGTAATAAAAGCCCTTTCCTTTTGTTTGAGTAGATCAAAGTATTTTTGCTTATAATCCACAGACTCAAACCTTTTCTTACTGGAATCTGACTTTCTACACTCATTTGCAAAATGCCCTGCCAAGCCACATTTGAAACATTTGAATTTTGACTTATCCACCATGTTTCTATTTGGCTTGGCTGCTCCAAAGTTCTTCTTAAACTTGAGCTTGGCAAATCTCTTGGATAGAAATGCTAGGTGCTCATTAATGTCCTCCATGTCATCTTGGCTCAATGAATCTTCACTTTCTACTGCAAGCCCCTTGCCCTTGTTCTCACAGACCTTAGAAGTTGACTCAACAGCTTCCATCTTCACTTCCTTCTCCTTTTCCAAATCAGCAACTAGTGCAATGGATCCTCCTTTCTTTCTTCCTCTCTCCATCCTTTCATCATGCTCTATCTCAAGCTCATAGGTCTTCAGGATGCCATACAGTCTCTCTAAAGTAAACTCTTTATAATCTTGTGAGTTTCTTAATGAGACTGTCATTGGTTTCCATTCCTTTGGAAGAGATCTAAGGAATTTGAGATTAGAGTCTTTAGTCTGATAGACTCTTGCATGCAACTTAAGAGCATTTAGTGGTTTTTGAAATCTACTAAAAATATCAGTGAGTGACTCACTTTCCTCATTGTGAAAATGCTCATATTGCTGAATCAAGAGCTGCATCTTATTATTTCTAACTTGCTCAGTGCCATCACAGATTATCTGTATAGTATCCAAGACTTCCTTGGCAGTTTTGCAGTTGATAATGTTGTCAAACATGTCTGCATCAACTCCATTGAACAAAATGTTCATAGCCTTTTTATCCTTCCTGACTTGTTCAATATCAGGATCAGACCATTCGTGCCTTGGCTTGGGAACTGATGGCTCGTTTCCTGTTGCAGCTCTCATTAGAACATGAGGGCCTCTTTCTATGTAGTCCACATAGGCCTCATCTTGATAAAGCATATGAAGATGCATCTTTACCTTCCAATGATGGTAATTATCTTTATCTAGAAAAGGAATCTTGACTCCAACTTCTTTCTTGTTCATCTTGCTGAATTATTTTGATCTTTAAACTCTTTGTAGATTTAGAGCTTGCTCTGATACCAATTGTTAGTCCCTTAACAATATAGCAAGAATTACAGAAGGGGGGTTGAATGGAATTCTTGAACCTTTTTCCCGAAATAAAAATGTTCAACTCGAATATATATATAAGTGTTTTGATTAGCACAATGCGGAATAGAAACTTAATTGAATCAAAACATAAGTAATTAAAAACAAGAGTCCTTAAAAACTTTCTGGTGGATTTAAACAATTCCATCATAGATATATATTATATATCGAGAGGACTCTGTGTGCAAGAATGCTCACAGCTGCTTACAAATTGAACTACTGAGAATACAGGGAAATGCTAAGGATTCTACTTACAAAGATTTCTCTGTTTTTCTTTTGTATCTCAGCTCTTTTTTTTTATTTGCTACTTTCTTGGTTTATATATTACCAAGATTACAAAGTCAAAAATACCGAATAAATATAAAAACTATCAGTCTAAAGCTTTGCTACTTTTCATCCTCTTTTACCCAGTCAATGGGCTTCCACAGTAGATTTGTATACATCTCGACGGCTGTGCTCAGTTTTCACTGTTCAACTGCTGTTTGAATTCTTTATATGATCATCCGTTGGACTTTATGAGTATCCGTTAGATATATGATTATCCGTCAACTTTCTGAACATCTGTTGATGGCTTCATTGATTATCTGTCGACTGTTATATTAAACATCTGTTGATAGTCATTTGATCATCCGTGGATGGCTTTGTTAATCATCCGTCGGTAGCTATTTTGGCACTTGACTTCATTTCACTTATGCAGAATTACAAGACATCATTTATATACAATTAATCAATCTATTCTGCATATCTATTTAAAGTCAACATGACTTATAGATTACTACAGAATCTATACAAAGATGTATACAGAACTGTGCTACAGACTCATTATTACATAAGCTACTCACTCGATGGATAGTAAGTTAACATCCATAGGGACTATAATAAGTTATCCGTCGGGACTATAATTCTTATAATAAGTGGTTCTCACTGGAGTGAGAAAAGGAAATGTGTACCTAGCTGACTTCAACTCATCAAATGCAGAATTTGTCACTTGTCTTCTCAGTAAAACAAGTCAAGATAAAAGTTGGTTGTGGTACAAAAAACTCTCCCATATAAACTTCAAGACCATGAATGAGCTTGTTAAGAAAGAACTGGTTAGAGGTATTCATCAAGTGGAGTTTACTAAGGGTGGACTGTGTGATGCCTGCCAAAAAGGAAAGTAGATTAAAGCATCATTCAGGAAGAAGCTTGATTCAACAATTAAAGAACCTCTGCAATTGCTACACATGGATTTGTTTGGACCAGTCAATGTGTTGTCCATTTCAAGGAAAAGATTTTGCCTAGTAATTGTAGATGATTTCTTTAAGTTCTCTTTGACATATTTTCTAAAGTCTAAAGATGAAGCTAGTGAAATCATCATCAATCACATAAGGCAAGTCAACAATCATCCTGATTTCAAAGTTAGAAGAATCAGGAGTGACAATGGAACTGAGTTCAAGAATTCTGTTATGAGAGCATTTTGTGAAGAAAATGGGATTATGCATGAGTTTTTAGCAACAAGAACTCCACAACAAAATGGAGTAGTGGAAAGAAAGAACAGATCACTTTTTGAAGCTGCAAGGACAATGCTTGAAGAATCAAAGTTACCAACATACTTCTGGGATGAAGCTGTAAATACTGCATGCTACACTCAGAATATTTCTTTAGTTAATCAAGAAAAGTGTATGACACCCTATCAATTGTTCAAGAACAAGAAGCCAACTCTAAATTTTCTTCATTTTTTTGGCTGCAAATGTTATATCTTGAGAAATCAAACTAATCAAAATGGAAAGTTTAATGCTAAAGCAGATGAAGATATTTTTGTTGTATCTAAGTTTCCTTTTTCAAAAAATTGGGGATATTAAAATTTTTTGATTCATCTATCATTATAGACTTACTAACAAAGATATAGTGATAGGCGCATAAAAATAAATTGATTCATCAGTTACCACATCTACCCATCCCGCGAGTTCAATCAATCAATTTATTGAGCAACTCTTGGGGAAAACTTATATAAACTAATAAAAAGAACTGGGCCGTGGAACTTCACTCAAAAATGAAACCTTTTTTGTTTTTAAAATGATTACATTTTGGAAGAATAGAAGAATACCATGAATCTCAATGACCAATAATTTGCAATTTATACGGAGTCCTATCGAAAGATTTCTTTTTATGAATTGTGCATTTCAAATATTAAATTCAGATAAGTCGTATCTTGCTCAGAACAATAAATAGAGCTGAGGTTACCGTTAAATCCGCTAGTAGAAAACCAAAATAACTAGTTATGTTGTTGGTAAAGCATATAGAGTCTGAAATATAAGAACCAACATTGTTATGGAATCAATACATGTTGTGTTCGATGATAAGAAGATTGAAGGACTAAAAGATGGAGATTACCATGAGAGCCTCAAATTTGATAATGTAGAGATGGTTAGTGATGATAGTGATGATGAAAGTGATCAGGAAACAATGATAAAGGATATTGCATAAAAATATACTACTAATGAAGCTAAAAATTCAACATCTGTCGAGTTGCAAAATGCTTCATCCGTCGGGAGACAATCTGTTTTATCCATCGGGAGACAATCAGCTTCATCCGTCGAAACTCAAAATGCACCATCCGTCGGGTCATCAAAAGAAGCTGAAAGTCAGAATAGATCACTTACAGAAAGTTCCCCTTTCTCAAATCAAAGATCCAAGTTTCCCAAATCATGTCTACTATCTTTTGAAAGCACTCTATAGACTGAAGCAAGCACCTAGAGCCTGGTATGACACTTTATCAAAGTTCCTTTTAGAAAATCACTTCACAAGAGGTACTGTGGATAAAACTTTATTCTTCAGAAATGTTAATGGCTCTAGTATACTTGTTCAAATTTATGTAGATGATATTATATTTGGCTCTATAGATGAAATACTTTGCAAAAAGTTTTCCAAATTGATGCAAAATATGAAATGAGCATGATGGGAGAACTAACTTACTTTCTTGGTTTACAAGTTAAGCAAGTTAGTGATGGAATATTCATTAGTCAAACTAAATACATTCATAATCTTTTAAAGAATTTTGATCTAATGGATTGCACATGTGCAAAAACTCCCATGGCCACTGCAACTTAGCTTGAATTAAACAGTACTGAAAAGTCTGTGGATATTTCAAGTTATAGGGGCATGGTTGACTCACTTATGTACTTAACAGCTAGTAGGCCAGATATAATCTTTGTTACTTGTCTTTGTGCTAGATTTCAGGCTGATCCTAAAGAATCTCACCTAGTGGATATTAAGAGAATTTTCAGATATCTCAAGGGAACACCAAAACTTGGCATTTGGTACTCTAGAGATTCTGGTTTTGATCTAACTGGTTATTCAGATGCTGATTATGCAGGTTGCAAAATAGACATAAAAAGTACAACAGGAACCCATTAATTTCTAGGAAACAAGCTTGTGTCCTGGTTCAGTAAAAAGCAAAATTCGGTTTCTACTTCTACAGCCGAAGCTGAATACATTGTTGCTGGTAGTTGCTGTGCACAAATTCAGTGGATGAAAAACCAATTGATGGACTATGGTCTACAAGTGGATAGGATTCCTATTTTCTAGGATAACACAAGTGTAATTGCCATCACTAAAAATCCAGTACAACATTCAAGAACAAAGCACATAGACATCAAGTACCACTTCATAAGAGAACATGTGATGAATGGTACTGTGGAACTGCATTTTGTTCCAAGTGAAAAACAACTTATAGATATATTTACCAAGCCACTAGATGAATCCACCTTCTCAAGGTTGGTAAGTGAGTTAGTGAAAATCATGTCTCAAACCAGTTATATTTATGAGAAAAACAACTTCTCAGCTTTGGTGAACAAGGAGATTCAATAGTCTGGTGACTATTACAAAATGATGGATTTTGTGAAGAACTGCAAACTCAACTATGCCATGCTGGAATCACCCACCATTTACTGTGAGGTTGTTGAAGAGATATGGACAACTGCAGTGTACAACTCGACAGACAAAACCATCACATTCACTCTGAAAGGTAAGCAGTTTTGCATAAATAGTGATATTGTTAAAGCATGCTTCAAGATTCCTAATAATACTGTAACTGCTCCACACGCAGAAACTAACATTGTTAATATGCGTAATATTATGGGCTATGCACTCACTACTCCGAAATTAAGTGAAATTAGGAGGTTGGGTCTTAGGAAAGAATGGAGTTACTTGTGTGATGTAGTAACTAACGTGTTTTCTGGTAAAATTAGTAACTTTGACTCTATAAACATCTCTATGCTTAATATGCTTTACATGCTAGTTACTGATAAGTACTTTAATTTCAGTGATATGGTTTTGTTTGAGTTAGGATTTAAATTAGGAGAGGTCAATAAGAGAGGTAAAAGTGTCTATTATGCTAGATTCTTTATGATGCTTGCTAACCATCTTATTGAAGATATTGTGATTGAGAACCCAATTAACAAGTTAAATTGTTGGGTTCAAGAAAGAAGGATAATTGCATATTTAAACAGAGCAAACCATCACAAGGAGGTTCTGTTATTCTACTTTCCATTAATGGAGGGACCTTAGGTAAGTGAGGTAATTTCTTCTGTCTCCACTCTTCCAACCTCACAAATTTCTTTGCTTTCTAGTGTAGCTATGACAACTGTGTCAATGACCCAACTGTTGCCTACCCAAGCTACCAAACCAACAAAAGTTCCTAAATCCAAAGCTAAGAAAGCCCTCTCTGATTTCTTTCAAAAGAAATCAGTTATAAAATCCACTAAACCTAAAGAGGGGAGTGTGAAGGTGGGAAAGAAAGGTGAGGGACAGGGTGAAAATCAAATAAGCCCTAAGAATAAGGATGGAGAGGTGAGAGTTTCCCAGCCTAGCCACACTGCAGTTTCTCAACAAACTGTAGTGCTTAATAAGGATATTATCTCATTACTGGTTTCATCCTCCCAAAAGGATATTACCATTGAAACAAGCTTTCAGCCAAGAGCACAAGACAAGAGGGTAAGGGACACAAGCTCACCCCAAACTTATACTAGAAAGAAGAAACCAAAAACCCTTGGGGATGCACAAGGCTCACACACTGTGCAAACTGGTGCAAAAGACCCAGTCACTACACCTTCTCAAAGTCAGGTTGATGTGGCTCCAATAAATGTGGAGTCACAGCCAAAATCTCTTATAATTGAAGCACTAGATACACCAAATTATCCCACACACTCATTGGATGTTGACATGATGACACATCACTTCCAAATTCTCCATCTTTAACTCTCTTGGAGAAGCTAAAAATCCATGCAAGTGAGCATCATCTTCTAGATGATTTGTTGGCTCACTTGCCATTTTTTTCTGAGACTGTTGAGACATCTGTGCCAAAATTTTCATCAATCTGCACAGAGTCTAGAATAGTTTCCACTCCAAACTCAATTATTTCTTCTATCCCGATGGATATTTCTCATCCGTCGAGTAGTGATTGTATCCCGACGGATAAGCTTAGTAGCAGTTATCCGTCGGATAGTCAAACTGCTAACCCGATGAATATTCCTCATCCACCGGGTGTCTCTGTACAGCTTCAAATTTCATCTATTCTTACATGTGCAAAAGACTTAGTAGTAGTGCAATCACTCCTAGGACTGAGGAAATTGAGTGATTTGAGTGAGAGTTTGGGTTGCTCCCAGGAAAAAGGAGAGGAAAAGAGTGATCTAATACAGTCCATTTCTTCAGGACTAGAAAAAGAGAGTGAGAGGAGTCCCACCTTAGATGGTGAAGGTGAGGGTGTAAGGTTGGGAGCCAAGGTGAGACCTTGATGCAAGAAAAGAGAGAGATAATGAGAGAAATGCAGGTACAGGAAAAATAAGGGTGGATGTCATTGCAAGTGAGTTAATGAATGTTCATGATGCGAACAGGGAGGGACTATTTCAGCAAAGTCAAGCTATTATAGATTCTACCTCCTTGGATGCTGAGACATTTACTCACCCTGTTCCAGCATATCAACTTCTAGCTGGACAGGGCAATGGCAATGCAGAAAGAATGCTAAATTTAGTGTACACCACACAGTCTATACAAAGAGCAAAGGATGCAATCACAGCTCTGCCTTCTACAGCTGGTGATATTGTCTAATAGGTCACACAACACTATAGAAGGGGGTTGAATATAGTGTTTATACAATCAAATTGATTTAGAACACAAGTATGTAACATTAATCAAGTTTATTCAATAAGCTCTGTTACAAAATAGGTTAAACTACTCTCTCAATCATGAATAATATCACTAAGAGCTGCTAGGTTACAATGAATAATGTTCTCGTGAATGATTACACTTATAGTATAAACCCTAAGCTGTGTTTATATAGTACACAGTTACAAGATATCTTCTAATTGATATGGAATATAATTTTGTCTCCTAAAATATATCAATCAGATATTATCTTCTACAAGTCTTCTAGCTGTCCAACTCTTATGCATATCTTCCTTTGTTTTAGTCATGGTCCTCTCCTGTAAATCAGCTGCATTCCTTATCTGAAGTACCCGTACTTAAGTCCTGATATAAATTCTGACGGCCTTAAGTTTTGATATAAGTTCTGACTTCAGTAAGTTCTGATTTCCAGTAAGTCCTGATAAGTCCTGATATTAAGTTCTGAAATTAAACACAAATCAGATTAGACATGACATCTCAAATATATCTAACAATCTCCACCAACTTGTAAATTATGAAAAATATACAAGTTAATAGATTTGATGATATCAAAAACATTTAAGTACAAATGCAATGAGAGTTTATTTAGATAACTAACTACAACTTATAGTCCTTGAAACTTTTACCAATCTTACTGAATCAATCTGAATCTAAAGTGATTCTTGACAAAGTTTGATATCAGCTTCTCTTCTGCATTCCTCGGGACTTGAGCTAATTTAGCCTTGACTTGTTGCAGTTCTTCATCTTGACTTCCAATCTGGTAGATTGCAGTCCTAAGTGCTGAGATGTGATTTCTTTCCAATCCATCACCAAATCTGATTACTCTTGGACGAGATGAGTCTTCATTATAGCACATACATTTCTCTTTCATAATAACTTCAAGTTTAGCAAAATTCTTTGTTATTGGAATTTCACTTCCATCATCTTCAACTATCTTTGGAATAAATTCTGCAACCCTTGATCCAGAGATTCTGGCTTTATCCCTTATGGTCTTCATTATGAAATTTGACCATCTTCTGGTAATCTCAGACTTTATCTCCAAAAGATAATGAAAGAATTGAAGTTCTTTCAGAGATTTGTTTAGCACATCTGATTCTGACATTGTGTATTTTCTTCCATCTTTAAGAAATAGAATCAGCTTTTCTTTGACATTACTCTTATCATGAGCATCCAGTACCACTTGAACATATATAAACTTGTCAAGGTGTTTCTGTGTAACTTCCTCAAGAGGTTTGTCAGTTAATAAGAATGGATATCTGGTAATTACTTCAACTCCTGTTTTGATCTTGGCTTCTTCACAACCTAATCCAGCTTTGTCTCTTGCTTCTCTGGATTTCAATCCAACAGTCATGAAATCAGATAGCAGTTGACTTTTCTTAGGATCTGATGGTTTAACATTTTTCCATAGGAATTTCTTCTTATCAGTAATTGTCATCTTGTCCAAATCAACTTGAGCTCTGTCAGAGGTTGATGTCTTGATGATTTGTTCAGGATTTGCTATTTCATTTATACCTTGCCGTTCTGAAATGTCTTCACTCTGAACAACTTGAGCTATGTCAGAGGTTGTCTTAGATTCTTCTGTTATCTTCTTTCTTTTCAGAGTTTCAACAGTTTCATCTTCTGCAGTTGTATCATCAAAAACCTGAACCATTTTGCACACAGGTTTCATCAGGATTTGAGGAATCTTCATCTCCTGTTTCTTTGTTGGTTCATCAATCTTTCCTTTCCCTTTTGCCTTGGGATCAATTTCAACTTGTGATCTTGTCTTGGGCTTTGAAGCCTCAGAAGTTGACCTTTCCTTGATCACAATGCCTTTTGCCTTAGGCCTTAGAGGTGTCTTTGCATTAGAAGCTTTAGATTTAAGATTTGTCTTCTCAACTGCAAATCTAGTATCTTCCTCCTTTAGTGTCTCTAAATCCGATCCAAGATTATGCTTGAGAAATAATCTTCTAGCAATCTCTTCATCAAGTGTCTGAATTTTGGGATCCTTATAGTAGACAGTAGTCTCCCTTTCCTTAAGCTTCAGAGTTTGTAAAAACTTCTGAGAATCTTGACTTCCAGACTGAATCAGAATATCAGGCTTTGTCATCAGACTTTGATCATCAGAACTTGCTTTCAGAACTTGGGCATTCACAACTTCAGAACTTATATTTTTCTGTGTAGAAGATTTACTAGAATCAGAAATTAGTTTCTGTGAAGAAACTTTGCTGCTTTGCCCTTGACCTTGACCTTTGCCCTTGCTAGGGTTTCCCTGGTCATCTTCTTTATCATCCTTCTTCTTTAGTGTTTGAATAGTAGAGCATTTGGACTTAACTACCTTCTCCCCCTTTTTGGCATCATCTGGCAGGAGTAGTGAGAGAAGAAGTTCCACTAAAGATTGGATTTTAGTTAATTGAATTTGTTGAGCAGCTTGATTTTGCAAGACCTCATCCAATTGGGCCTGCTGCTTTTCTTGAACTTTTTCAATAGCTTCCACTTTCTCATGAATTGGTCTGATAAACCTATTCTTGTCTTGCTTGAGCATCAGGTCAAGTTTATCAGCATTTTCCTGAAGTTTATCAACCTTGGCATGAGTAATGGAGTGTTGACCTTGAAGACTTTTAGTACTGAGAGCTGTGACTTTTAGTTGAGTTTTGAAGTTAGAATTTATAAACAACTCATCAGCTTTTAAAATATACTCTGACAGAACATGAGATCTAGGAATGAAGTCAGATTCATTCCACTTCTTGGTCCACTCAACCCCTCTGTGAGTTTCTTCCTAAGGAACAGGAGCATCTTCTTCAACAAACTTTTTAAGCAATGCTTCATTTCCAAGAATTGGAGCATTTACTGGAGCACTGTCTCCAGAACTTGAGAGAATCTCATTATCTTCTAACAGTACTAAAGTGTGTGTCACTGAAGGTGATTCTGGTACAACTTCATATGTTTCCACATCGAGAATTGGTGTGGTAGGAACTTCAGCATTTAGTGGAGAAACAGTTGGAGTTGTCTCCTTTGCTGGTGCTTCCAGATACAAGACAGTTGGTATGTTTAGCCTGTGAATATCAATTTCAGGACTTAATCCTGAATCTTCAACTGTAATAGTTTCTTTGATTGGAGAGACAGGAGGTGTGATCACTGTATCTTGAATAGTGTCTTCAGCTTGAGGTGGAGGTGGCAAAGCTTCAATCACTATTGGTTCTGATGAGATCAGAGATTCATGATCCCCTTCCTCAGCTTCTTCATATTGAGCTTATGTTATTCTCACACCTGCTCTCTTCTTCTTTGATCTTGATTTCTTAGATATAGGAGAGACATTATCTGTATCAGAGTTTGAAGACCTTTTTCTTTTCTGAAGACTAGAACCCTCAGCTTCATTCTGTTTCTGAGAAGTTACCTCTTTCTGAAAAATTTCATTTTCAGCTTCTACCTCCTTCTAAAAAATTACATTTTCAGCTTCTATTGTCACAGGTTCTGATGCATGAACCTTGACTTGCTCATCTTCATCTGATTCATCCCTCAGAATTATCTTTCTTCTTCTCCTTGGTGGAGATTGAGGAACAGATTTTACTCTTGAAGATTTTACAACTGGCACTTTTTGAGAAGTACCAGAGGTTGGTTGAGAGGATTGTGCTGGTTGGAAATAAATTCTGATGGTAGGCTGTGGTTAAGAGTTGGAAGGTTGTGTTGGTGGAGGTTGAGAGGGTGCAACTTCAGGAAATTTGGGTGTGTATGTGTTGGGGTCAGAGTTTACTAAGAACTGTTTTACAAATTCAGGAATTTGAAGGGGTCTTAGTAAGTGTTTCTTATTATTAGTAGATAACAAGTCTGTGAAAGCCCTTTTAGCAAGTTTAAAAGGTTGAATTGTCTCACTAAAGTTTTGGGGCTTATCAGGACAACAAAAACGGTAAATGAGTTGACAAAATCTAGCAAAGTAAACAGTCTTTGGGTCCTCTTGCATCCTATCCCCATTAAAACCCAAAATAGAAGTAGCATAATCAAAGTGAGTTTGATTTAGAAGTGAATACCCTATTTGCTGACTCAGAATGGGAATGGCATCAAAGTTGGAGCATTTATCGGCAAAAGCTCTAGTGATGCAGTCAAAGAAGTAGCTCCACTCCCTTCTGAAGTATGGCCTCTTCAGTTGTCCCAGCTTGGACAGACTTTTCTCATAGCCAAGATTGGCCATCATACCCTGTAGGTGGTTCTTCAATCTGAGCATTAAAAGTACAATTTTTTGGCAAATGGCAGAGCTTGTCGAACATTA
The DNA here is from genome assembly GCF_009905375.1 of Apium graveolens. Lineage (NCBI taxonomy): Eukaryota > Viridiplantae > Streptophyta > Magnoliopsida > Apiales > Apiaceae > Apium > Apium graveolens. Next base: position 185,375,246 of record NC_133655.1, on the reverse strand, counting down.
GACAAGGTAACCTGATGCTCATCTTCCCCAGTTGTGAAAATGATGCTTCGAGACCCATTTTCACCACCATCATCATAAACTGCCGTCCTCCAAAACTCCAGTATTTGTGTTCCTGAGAGTAATTGTGGTTGGATCAAAGCATATCCAGTCTCAATGTAAGCCAGAAAATCTTGAATAAAATGAAGATCTGATGAAGCATCATCCTTGCTGAGAATAGCCATGTAGTTATTGGGGACGAACTTGGATCAATTAAAAATGATGTTCTTGGGTGCCATTTCTGTAAGAAATTAAGTGAAAAGTTGTGTGTTTGCAAGATGTTTGATAAAATGCCTGTAAGAAATAGCTTCAGAGACTATTAGAGAGTGAGAGAGAATAAGAGAGATTAGAAAATAAGAATATTAGGTAAAAGATTGTAAAATCTTTTAACTCTCTTTTTTATACGCTCCACGTGACAACGACTATTTTTGTGAAGCTGAACAGACTTTTTACACCTGGCAGCATGGAAATAGTCAAAACAGTAATGAGTGGGCACGATAAACGTGCAGTAATTATTGCTCACATGCTGTTACCAAAACAAACATGCAACCCATTAATCAAGTTATTATCACTATTTTTATCTCACTTAATAATTTTCTGACAAAATATAACCGTTATAATAAATACTAAAAATAAGTCAAGTAATTAAATAATGCCACGTAAGCATCAGAGTTTCCATCAGGATTTATATCGGAACTTGACTATTATCATAATTTAACGGTCATCAGAACATGGCTTCTACACTCAAAAAGTGAATGATTGTTTTTGTGATTCTTCACACAAATACTCACTGGTTTTTTTAGAGTTTAATCATCAGAACTTTAATCAGAACTTGTCCTCAGAATTTATGCAAATAATACTTAACAGTTTGTTAGAAACAACTTAATCACCACTGTAATTTTCATCATTCATATGGAGTGAGAGTGTGTGCATTTGCAAATGATCAGATAAAGATTAAAGTCTGATAAACTTCAGATATCTTAGAAATAAGGCATAACTAAGAAAAATGCTTAAAATATGTCTTTAATTTTGAAGTCTGCTATAGATTATATTTATGCAAGAGTCCACCTCAACTGTTTGTGCTCATTTTATGCATCTTTTGACATTCTTTTTACAGTGGCTTCTCAGTGTAAATGAGTCACAACTGCTATCAGAATTTATGCTATTATCAGAATATTTCTCCAGTAATCAGAGAATGTGAAAAGTCACCAAGAAAAATTTATTTGCTTTTCTAATGCATATAACTTAATACCAGCAATGTACTTGGGTCTTCCCTTTCACATATTTACTCTAGATCTCAAAGGAGTACCTGACTTCAATTTTTCTTTTGTTTTGTTTTCTTCAGATAAGTGAGGCTTATCAAGCATGTAGTTCATCCTTAAGATTTACTGACATCAGAATTTGACAGATAAGAAATAATAATCTAGTTTGTGACTTAGTAATAAGATACAAGAAGTAAATTTGACTAAGATCAAAATCAAAGTTTGCATGTGTTATGGATTTCCACATAAACAATTAATTCAAACATGGGATACATAGTTTATTAAAGACTACTAAGTCAACATCTAGCAAAGTAATCCTCATTGGATTAAATAATCACAGAACATTCAAAACACTATCAGAGTATATAGAATCACATCAGATAACAATCAGTATTTAATGTGATACATTTTAAGCACATATTACATTGAGATAAGATAATTTGTAAACACTAATCATAAAGTCTGATGCATGAAAACAAAAACTAAACAAATTTTGAGAAAGACCCTGAAACCATTCCAAGTTCATTTACCAGTCTTGTAAAAGTATCTTCACATAGTGGTTTTGTGAAGATATCTGCTAGTTGTTGATCTATTGGGACAAAATGCAATTCCACTGTACCTTCCATCACATGTTCCCTTATAAAATGGTACCTAATACTGTTGTGCTTTGTTATTGAGTGTTGAACTGGATTTCCTATCATAGCAAAAGCACTTTGATTATCACAGTAAATGGGTATTTTAGAAAATTCTAACCCATAGTCCAGTAACAGATTCTTCATCCAAAGAATCTGTGCACAACAGCTTCCTGCAGCAATATTCTATTTCTGCAGTTGATGTGGAAATTAATTTCTATTTTTTCCTAAACCAAGAAACCAATCTGCCTCCAAAAAATTGGCAGCTTCCACTAATGCTTTTCCTTTCTATTTTGCATCCTGCAAAATCTGCATCTGAGTAACCTATTAGCTTAAAATCTGATTCCCTAGGATACCACAATCCTAGATCAGCTCTACCCTTGAGGTACTTGAAAATTCTTTTCACAACTGTTAGATGAGGTTCTCTTAGATTAGCCTGAAATATTGCACAAAGACAGGTAACATACATGATATCAGGTCTACTTGTAGTTAAATAGAGTAAGGAGCCAATCATACCTCTGTAGTTAGTAATATCTACTGATGCTCCAGTATCTTTATGTAACTTGGTTGTAGTGGCCATGGGAGTGGATGCAGTTGAACAGTCTTGCATTTCAAATTTCTTGATTAAAGTTCTGGTGTACTTGGATTGATTTATGAAAGTACCTTCTTCATTTTGCTTGACTTGAAGTCCCAGAAAATAGCTATGTTCTCCCATCATACTCATTTGATATCTTGACTGCATTAACTTTGCAAACCTTTCACAGAGTTTGGCATTTGTAGAACCAAAGATGATATCATTAATATATATCTGTACCAAAAGTAAGTCATTTCCATGATTGAGGTAGAACAGAGTTTTATCAATTGTGCCTTGGGTAAATCCACTTTCCAGAAGGAATTGAGCTAAAGTCTCATACTATGCTCTTGAAGCTTGCTTTAGGCCATAAAGTGATTTGTCAAGCCTGTAGACATGATTTGGAAATTTTGGATCTACAAAGCCTGGAGGTTGTTCAACATATACCTCTTCATCCAATTCTCCATTGAGAAAAGCACTTTTCACATCCATTTGAAAGACTTTAAACTTTTTGTAAGCAGCATAAGCTAAAAAGATTCTTATGGCTTCTAATCTAGCAACTGGAGCAAATGTTTCATCATAGTCAATACCCTCCTGTTGAGAGTAACCTTTGGCAACCAACCTTGCTTTGTTTCTAGTAATTATGCCATCACTGTCAGTTTTGTTTCTGAATACCCATTTTGTACCAATAATGGATATATCGTTTGGTCTTGGCAGTAGGGTCCAGACTTTATTTCTTTCAAATTCATTTAACTCTTCATGCATTGCTTGCACCCAATCAGCATCTTAAAGAGCTTTTTCCACTTTCTTTGGTTCAGTATGAGATAGAAAGGAGTGATAGAGACATTCATTTGATGTTGTTGTTCTAGTTCTGACACCTGCTTCAGGATCTCTAATTATTAAGTCAGATGTATGTGATTTAGTCCACTTCCTTATAGATGGAAGTTGATCTCTAGAACTGGATCCTCCCCTATGATCCATGATGTCTCCATCAGCATTTTCTGATGCTCCCCCTAAAGTTATGCTCTCTGAGATTTTAGAATTTGAGTTGGATCCTTCAGGAATTGAAGAATCAGAGTTTCTAGAATTGTCAGAATTTGGCTCATCAGCACTTGATGAATAAGAACTTGAAGAGCCAGTGATAGGTTCAGATGCTTCTTGAGAGTCTTGAGATGTGGTATGTTCATCAACTTGCTCCCCCTGAATAGGTGCAATTTCCTTTAGAGTAGTTACCACAATTTCATTGACATCAGGGTTTAACCCGTCAGAACTTACAGGATCAGGATTTAGGTCATCAGAATTTACAGAATCAGAATTTACATCTTTATTTTTAAATCTCAGCTAGTCATGATCATTGAAATCTTCAAGTCCAGTAATCTTTTTATCATCAAAAGATACATTGATAGATTGCATGACAACCCTTGTTCTTAAATTGTAGACTCTGAAGGCTTTTGTGGAAAGTGGATATCCAACAAAAATTCCTTTATCAGCTTTTAGATCAAATTTTGACAGCTGTTCAGGATGAGTCTTATGAACAAAATACTTGCATCCAAATACATGAAAGTATTTCAGATTTGGCTTCTTTTTCTTCACCATCTCATATGGTGTTTTTCCATGCTTGTTTATGAGTGTAGCCTTCTGTGTAAAACAAGCAGTCTGCACAGCTTCAGCCAAAAAATAGGTTGGTAGCTTTGCTTCATCAAGCATAGTTGGTGCAGCTTCAATAAGAGTCATGTTCTTTCTTTCTACAACTCCATTCTGCTGTGGAGTTCCAGGTGCAGAAAATTCCTGCTTTATTCCATGCTCTTTGCAGAACTCTTCCATGATTGAATTCATGAACTCAGTGCCATTATCACTTCTGGTCCTCTAATCTAAAGAATCTTCTTACACCCTTGTCATCCATGAATTCCATCAGCCAGTAGGGCCTTAGATGCACTCTTCTCCCTGTGGACGGGATGATTAGAGTCTTTGGGAGTGCATCTTTAGCTCTACCACTCCTCAGCTCTTCAATCTTCTTCAATACTAGTCTTCTTGCAGTTACATTGAACCCAAAGTTTTTCTTGAAGGATGAATAGACTTTAATCAGCACAGCTTGGCTTTCTTGAAGAATCCTGTGAAGTAGCCACTGAATCTCCCTTCCTCCTTTGTACTTGAACACCAACCTTTCAGGTAGGTTTCTGTATGCATCAATTGCCCTTACTTCATCCAGTTCATCCAGATAAAGATTTAGATCTGAAAATTCTTTGATGTCACACAAGTACAAGTAGTCTCCCCTGTTGACCTTGGGTTGAGCTTTAACTACTTACTTGGATTTGAGAGGTGACAGCTTCACTTTCTTGACTGCCCTTGACTTTTTCCTTTTTGGCTTGCTAAGGATTGGTACGTTGAAGTCGGGAATTGGTATTTTATCCCACTCTATTGGCTCATCCTTTGGCACAATAGGTTCACCATGTATGTTCCTGTAGGGATCCACCACCCTTATGTCTTCAAATACCACAGAGGGCTTTGATGCTTGAGTTGTAGCTTGAGTGGATTCCTTAGGAAATTGATATTCCAATTCCTTGTCAACAACATCCAGTTTCCTTTTTGTTCTTCTAGCCAATTCTTTCTTTCTTGGGGATTTCTTCTGTTCTTCAATCTTTTTTTTTGATTCAACAGCTTCAGATGGTTGAGAGGGAATTTGTTGAGAAGAATTCACAGCCTGTAGTTTGGCCAAGATAACAATCTGTTCTTTCTTTTGTTTAGACTTCTTTGCATCTAGAGCAGCTTGCCTCTTTTCCTGCTTTAATCTGGCTTTTTCTTCTTTCTTTGCTTGAGCAAATTGTGGATGTCTAGCTACCACACAAATTTCCTTTCCATTTCTGAATATCTTAGCAATTCTCCTTTTTGAAGCTGAATCAGCTGGATCTTTATAGAAGACAATAGATCTTGACATAAGCTTCTTTTCATCAGGCTTGGGTGTCTCATACACAGTGTCCATAGGGTTCTTCCAAGATGACTTTGGATAATTTGCCCTTGGTTTAAGAATTGTTTCAGCCTTTGTAGACTTGATGCAGGAAGATTGTCCTTTTTCCAGATAGTTCATGCTCATCTCATTCACACTGATTGGCTTGACATGAGAGTGATGGATGGCTGACTGAACTGGCTCCTTGACTAGTTTAAACTTTTTCTATATCTCCTCATCAATCTTATTCCAGTTGATCAAACTCAACTTTCCTTTTTCAGCAACTTTCAAATTTGTTGCTGCTGCTTTAATTAGATCTATACCATCTGCAACTGTTGGCTTGGAGACTGTAATTGAAGGTACAATTACTTTGCTGATTTGTACTTGAAGTTTCTCCCCCTCAGTTGGTCCTTTCTCCCCCTTACTTAATTCTTTCTCCCCCTTTTTGTTATCATCAAGTTGAGGAGTTAGGCCTTGTGCTTTAGCCAGTTGCATGAGAAGATTTATCTGAGTCTGTTGATTTTGAAGAAGTATAGCCACTGAATTCTCAATAACTTGAACTCTGTTTTCCAGCTTGGCTAGCTTCTTTTCAGAATCTGATTCTCTCCTCAATCTTAGTAGTAGATCTTGCATGGTACCATATGGCATTACTGAATCCAGCTTCTCAAAATTGTATATCTTCAAGTCAGCTATATCTCTTTTTAGTTCATCCACACTCATATTCTGTCTTAAGTGCTGGATCTTCATGAGATGTAGAGAGTCTAGGTGAGCTTGAAGAATAGCCTTGGTACCAGCATCTGAAGTTTCCTGAAGGGCCTTTTGAATAGCCATCACTTGCTTGACCAAAGACACATCAAATTGTCCTAGTGTAAATTCCTTTGTCCATGCCCATCCAGGTAAATTTAAAACAGAACTTGGGCCTTCATCTCCCCCTAAGTTCATGCTTCCATCCAAAGAAACAGAGTCATCATCATTAGAATTTACTCCAAATTCTTCAGATGGCTCACCAGCTTGAGAAGGCATCCTATTGACAGCAGCTTTATCTTTTTGAAGAGATTCTGAGGTATGTACTAGATTCAAGGTCTGTTCTCCCTCCACATTGCCCAGAGCAGCTAACAATTGATAGGCTGACACAAGATGAGTAAAAGTGTCAGCATCCAAGGAAATGTTATCAATTTCAGCTTTGTAATGTTGCTGAAATTGTCTTCCCTTTTCAGCATCATCCACAATCATTGACTCACTAGCAATGGCTGGATCCACCCTTATTTCTCCCGTACCTGCCTTTCTCTCATAATCTTTCTTTTGTTACATCAGGGTCTCACCCTGGCTCCCCACCCTCACACCCTCACCTTCACCTACTAAAGTGGGACTCCTCACACTCACTTCTGCCAATCCTGAATAAATGGATTGCTGAGATTCACTCTTTTCCTCTCCTATTTCCTGGGAGCAACCCAGCCTCTCACGCAATGCACTCTCCTCTCTCAGTCCTAAAAGTGACTGTATTACCACTAAGTCTTCTGCACTAGAAATAATTGAAGTTTGAAGTTGTGCAGAGACACTCGACGGATAAGTGATATCCATCGGGTGAGTGGTAAAGCTATCCGTCAGATAACTGCTGTTAAGCTTATCCGTCAGGATACAATCACTACTCGACGAATGAGCAAGATCCATCGAGAGAGTAGAAATGAATGAGGTGGGAAGAGAAACTATTGTTGACTCTGTGTTGATTGAAGTTATTTGAGGCACAGATGTCACAATAGTATCTGAAAGAATTGGCAAGTGAGCCAACAAATCATCTAAAAGATGATGCTTACTTGCACTAGATTTTGGCTTCCCCAATAGAGTTAAAGAAGGGGAATCAGGAATTGAAGTGTTTATCATATCCACTTCTAGAGAGTTTGTTGGTGAGTATGGTGTTTCAGAGGCTTATATTATAAGAGATTTTGGCTGTGACTCCACATTTATTGGAGCCACATCAATCTGAATTTGAGAAAGTGCAGGGACTGTGTCTTTAGCACCAGTTTGCACTGTGTATGTGCCCTGTGCATCCCCGGTTGTTTTGGATTTCTTCTTTCTTGTGTAATTTTGGGGTGAGCTTGTGTCCCTAACCCTTTTGGCCTGTGCTCTTGGCTGAGAGCTTTGTTCAATAGCCACATCCTTTTGGGAGGATGTAGCTAGAAGTGAGCTTTTGTCCTTTTTAAGCACGACAGTTTGTTGGGAAACTGCAGTGTGGCTAGGCTGGGATTCACTCAACTCTCCAACCTTATCCTTGGGGTTTTTTTGATGTTCACCCCTTCCCTCACCTAACTGACCCTCCTTTATACTCCCCTCTTTGGCTTTGGTAGATTTTTCAACTGGTACCTTTTGAGAGATACCAGAGGGGGTTTTCTTTGACTTGGATTTAGAAATTATAGTTGATTTGGCAGCTTTGGTAGGCAACTGTTTGGTCATTGTCATAGTTGCCATAGCTACTCGTGAACTCAAAGAAATTGAGGAGATTGGAATAGTTGAGGGTATGGATGAACTTACCTCACTTACATGAGGTGTCTGCATTACAGGAAAATAGAACATTGGCACATCCCTATGATGGTTGGCTCTGTTCAAATCTGTAATGATTCTTCTCTCTTGAACCCAACAAGCTAATTTGTTGTTTGGGTTCTCAAGTACAATCTCTTGACAAAGATGGTTAGCCAATATCATGAAAAATCTAGCATAATATACATTCTTTCCCCTTTTGGCTAACTCACCTAGTTTAAAACCTAACTCATACAAGACAAGGTCACTGAAATTGTAAAATTTATCTGTAAGTAGCATGTATAGCATGTTAAGCATGTAAATGTTCACAGAATCAAAATTACTGACTTTTCCAGAGAAAACTTTAGTCACAACATCACACATGAAACTCCATTCCTTCCTAAGACCTAATCTTCTAATCTCACTTAGCTTAGTAGTAGGAAGTGCATAATGCATGGAATTAAGCATATTGATAATATCGGTGTCAGTGTGTGGTGAAGTTACATTATCATCAGGAATTTTGAAACATGCTTTTATCACATCACTATTGATACAGAACTCATTACCTTTGATAGTTAGAGTGATGGTTTTGTCAGTAGAGTTGTAGATTGCAGTGGTCCACATCTCTTCAACAACTTCACAGTAAATTGTGGGTGATTCAAGCATGGCATAACTTAACTTGTAGTTCTTCACGAAGTCCATCATCTTGTGATAGTCTTCTGATTGCTGAATACCCTTATTGACCAAAGCAGTGAAGTTGTTCTTCTCATAAATGAACCCAGTCTGAGACATGATCTTTACTACAGGTGTCGTTGTTAGAAAATGAAAGCTTTGAAGAGAAAGAGGATATTTTCTTGAGAGAGAATAAAATAAAAACAGTTGAATTTGAGAATGATAAAAGAAAATAATTGGAATGAACTAAGCTTTTATACTACCTCAAAAACAACGGATGAAAATAATAAAGAAAAGTAAATTACCCAATAGAAATTGCCTAAAATAGCCGTTTAAAAATAAACTGTAAAAATTCCACCCATTATCTGTCGTGTAATACTTACAAACTTTAAGTATACTCGATGGATAATGTTCAGGGAATTAACGGTTAAGATTTAGACAATTCGACGGATGAGGATAAACTGTTATCCGTCGAATTTTAAAAGATTCCAGAAAAGTAATTGATTTTTATTTGCACATTGTATATCGACGGATGACTCAACTCGATGGATAATGGTCATCCGTCGAGATACAAATTTTGACTTAGCCAAAATTTCATCCATGACTAAAAATCAGTTAAATTTCTGGCTACATTTCAACTTGCAAAATAACTCAGATAAATTCAAGAGTAATTAAGCATACCTAACTCACTTACCAACCTTGAAAAGGTGGATTCATCTAGTGGCTTGGTAAAGATATCTGCAATTTGCTTCTCACTTGGAACAAAATGTAACTCTACAGTACCATTCATTACATGTTCCCTTATGAAATGGTACTTGATGTCTATGTGCTTTGTCCTTGAATGTTGCACTGGATTTTCAGTGATGGAAATTGTACTTGTGTTATCACAGAAAATAGGTATCCTTTCAACTTGCAAACCATAGTCTAGCAATTGATTTTTCATCCATAAAATCTGTGCACAGCAACTGCCAGCAACAATATATTCAGCTTCAGCTGTAGAAGTAGAAACTGAATTTTGCTTTTTACTGAACCAGGACACAAGCTTGTCTCCTAAAAATTGACAGGTTCCTGTTGTGCTCTTTCTATCAATTCTGCACCCTGCATAATCTGCATCTGAATAACCAGTTAGATCAAAACCAGAATCTCTAGGGTACCAAATGCCAAGTTTTGGTGTTCCCTTGAGATATCTGAAAATTCTCTTAATAGCTATCAAGTGAGATTCTCTAGGATCAGCCTGAAATCTAGCACATAAACATGTAGCAAACATTATATCTGGCCTACTAGCTATTAAGTACAGAAGTGAGCCAACCATGCCTCTATAGCTTGAAATATCCACAGACTTTTCAGTAGTGTTTAATTCAAGTTTAGTTGCAGTGGCCATGGGAGTTTTTGCAGATGTGCAATCCATTAGATCAAACTTCTTTAAAAGATCAAAAATATATTTAGTTTGACTAATGAATATTCCATCACTAACTTGTTTAACTTGTAAACCAAGAAAGTAAGTTAGTTCTCCCATCATACTCATTTCATACTTACTCTGCATCAGTTTGGCAAACTTTTTACAAAGTTTCTCATCTGTAGATCCAAAAATAATATCATCTACATAAATTGAACAAGTATGCTAGAGCCATTAACATTTCTGAAAAATAAAGTTTTATCTACAGTACCTCTTGTAAAGTGATTTTCCAAAAGGAACTTTGATAAAGTGTCATACCAGGCTCTAGGTGCTTGCCATTAACATTTCAGTCCATAAAGTGCTTTCAGTAGATAATAGACATACTCTGGAAAATTTGGATCTTCAAAGCCAGGAGGTTGACTAACATACACTTCTTCCTCCAAATCTCCATTCAGAAAGGCACTTTTGACATCCATTTGATAGAACTTGAAATTGGCATGGGCTGCATAGGCTAAGAAGATTCTGATGGCTTCAAGTCTTGCAACAGGAGCAAATGTTTCATCAAAATCTATTCCTTCTTGCTGGCAATAGCCTTTAGCAACCAATCTGGCTTTGTTCCTTACTACTATGCCATTTTCATCCATCTTGTTTCTGAATACCCATTTGGTGTCTATTGGATTCTTTCCTTTAGGCTTGGGTACCAGCTTCCAAACTTTATTCCTTTCAAATTGGTTTAGCTCCTCCTGCATAGCTAAAATCCAATCAGGATCTAACAACGCTTCTTCTACCTTCTTTGGTTCTTCCTTTGACAGAAAGCTGCTGTATAGACATTCTTCCTGAGTTGCTCTCCTTATTTAAACTCTAGAAGAAACATCACCAATAATCAGTTCAAAGGGGTGATCTTTTGTCCATTTCCTTGGTTGAGGTAGATTAGCTCTAGATGAAGAGACCTCAATGTTGTCTTGATGTGTGATTGAGTTTTGATTGCTAGAAACTCCCCTTGAGTTTGTGGATCTTTGATTTGAGAAAGGGGTACTTTCTATGGGTGATCTACCTTGACTTCCTGCTCCTTTTGATAACCCGACGGATGGTGAATTTTGAGTACCGACGGATGAGGCAGGTTGTCTTCCGACGGATAACACAGATTGCCTTCCGACGGATGAAGCATTATGTAACTCGACGGATGTTGAGTTTTTGCTTCATTAGTGGTAGATTTGTCTGCATTATCCTTAGACACTGTTTCTTGATCACTCTAATCATCACTTTCATCACTGACCATCTCAACATTGTCGAATTTGAGGCTCTCATGGTAATCTCCATCTTTCAGTCCATCAATCTTTTTATCATCAAACACAACATGTATAGATTCCATAACAATGTTGGTTCTTAGATTGTAGACTCTATATGCTTTACCAACAGCATATCCAACAAAAATTCCTTCATCTGCTTTAGCATCAAACTTCCCATTTTGATCTGTTTGATTTCTCAGAATATAGCATTTACAACCAAAGACATGAAGAAAGTTTAGAGTTGGCTTCTTGTTCTTGAACAATTGATAAGGAGTCATGCATCTTTCTTGATTAATCAGAGAGATGTTCTGAGTGTAGCATGCAATGTTTACAGCTTCAGCCCAGAAATATGTTGGTAATTTTGATTCTTCAAGCATTGTCCTTGCAGCTTCAATAAGAGATCTGTTCTTTCTTTCCACTACTCCATTCTGTTGTGGAGTCCTTGCTGCTGAAAACTCATGCAAGATCCCATTTTCCTCACAAAATGCTCTCATGACATAGTTCTTGAACTCAGTTCCATTGTCACTCCTGATTCTTCTAACTTTGAAATCAGGATGATTGTTAACTTGCCTTATGTGATTGATGATGATTTCACTAGCCTCATCTTTAGACTTTAGGAAATATGTCCAAGAGAACTTTGAGAAATCATCTACAATTACTAGGAAAAATCTTTTTTTTTGAAATTGACAATACATTGACTGGTCCAAACAAATCCATGTGAAGCAGTTGCAGAGGCTCTTCAATTGCTGAATCAAGTTTCTTCCTGAATGATGCTTTGATCTGCTTCCCTTTTTGGCAGGCATCACACAGTCCATCCTTTGTAAACTCCACTAGAGGAATGACTCTTACTAGTTCTTTCTTTACCAGCTCATTCATGGTCTTGAAGTTTAAATGGGATAGCTTCTTGTGCCATAGCCAACTTTCATCTTGACTTGCTTTACTGAGAAGACAAGTTACAGATTCTGCTTTAGTTGAGTTGAAGTCAGCTAGGTACATTTTCCTCTTCTCACACCAATGAGAACCACTTTGTGGTTTTGATTGTTAGTCACAAAACAGGCTTCTTTGTTGAAGGTTACTGAGTTGCCTTTGTCACAAAGCTGGCTGATACTCAACAGATTGTGTTTGAGACCATCCACGAAGGCAACCTCTTCAATGATGACATTGTCCTTTGAAATCAAGCCATATCCCACAGTATAACCTTTGTTGTCATATCCAAAAGTAATACTTAGGCCAGCTCTCTCCTTAAACTCTGTGAGCAGGGTAGAATCACCAGTCATGTGTCTTGAACAGCCACTATCCAAGTACCAAAGATTCTTTCTGTTTCCCTGCACACATCAAAATCAAATCAAGTTGATTTTGGTACCCAAGTTTCCTTGGGTCCTTCCTTGTTAGCTTTCTTCTTCTGTTTCTTAGGTCTTAACTCATTTGACTTAGGAATTTCAGATTCTTCCTTAGTCATTTGGGTTGGGCCTTTTAAACCATTTAATGCAACAGAATTATCATGCATATTATGGCTAACAGGAAATGACATGCTTGGTGTAAACATGTTATTCCAGTAAGGCATGCTAAATAGCATTTGAGGCATATTGTATGCAGCATAATATGGATTAGGTGCAAATGATATATTAGTAAACTGTGCATTCATGTTCTGTGTAGGCATAGCATTAACAGGCATGGGAGGCATGACATTCATGTTAGGAAATTGAGGCTGAACAGACATGGGAGTAGGCATGGTAGATTTGCAATTAACAGACAAATGATTTACACTACCACACTTGACACATTTTTTTAGGGGCATATTTATCAGGTGTGTAGTTATTGTGTTTGTTAATCCTACTTTACCATTCCTATTGTTTTTCTTTTTAGTATATGTTTTTACCTCTATTTTCTCAAGTCTGTCACTTAACTGTTTGACAGTCATGTGACCAACATTAGCCTTTTTCCCTTTCTTAGCTTGACTTGACTCTCCTGAAACAAAGTTCTTGGAAACAGACCCATACTTATCATTTATCTTGATTAATTTGGCTTTGCTAATGGGTTTGCTTACAGCCGACGGATGAGGATTTTTATCATTCGACGAATAACACTTTTTGTTATCCGACGGATAGTCCTCATCATCCGTCGAGTCTACATCTGTCAGCAACCCATCTACCAAAATAGGTTCTAGTTTCTCTTTATTCTTTTTCCAGGCTTCATCACAAAAAGACTCAATTTCTTGAACTTTAGTGATTTGAGCATGAACATCCCTGGATGTTTTCCATGCTTTAATCACCTCTTGTTCACGCTCGAGCTGCTTCTTCAAAATTTCTTCCTTTTTCAAGGACTCAATTAATTCCTACTTGGCAATCTTACACTCAATTTTTAGTTTCTCAAACTCAGCAAACTGAGACTCAAGCACATTATTCCTCTCACTTAAAAATAAGTTGTTTTCTTTGATTTTAGCATTTTCTTTAGTGAGAGACTTAAGTGTAACACGCAAATGATACAATTTCGTAGACATGTCATTTATTGCATCATTACACTCAGCTTTAGATAAATGTGCAAGGTTTGTAGTGATTACCTGATTGCTTGAGGAACTTGTCTCTGTTTCACCGGACTTGGCCATTAGGGCTAGATTGACATAGCTGACATCTTCATCTTCATCCAAACCATCAGCTGCCCAGTCATTCTCTTGTGTAATAAAAGCCCTTTCCTTTTGTTTGAGTAGATCAAAGTATTTTTTCTTATAATCCACAGACTCAAACCTTTTCTTACTGGAATCTGCCTTTCTACACTCATTTGCAAAATGCCCTGCCAAGCCACATTTGAAACATTTGAATTTTGACTTATCCACCATGTTTCTATTTGGCTTGGCTGCTCCAAAGTTCTTCTTGAACTTGAGCTTGGCAAATCATCTTGAAAGAAATGCTAGGTGCTCATCAATGTCCTCCATATCATCTTGGCTCAATGAATCTTCACTTTCTACAGCTAGCCCCTTACCCTTATTCTTACAGACCTTTGAAGTTGATTCTACAGCTTCCATTTTCACTTCCTTCTCCTTTTCCAGATCAGTAACTAGTGTAATGGATCCTCCTTTCTTCTTTCCTCTCTCCATTCTTTCAACCTGCTCTATCTCAAGCTCATAGGTCTTCAGAATGCCATACAGTCTCTCCAAAGTAAACTCCTTATAATCTTGTGAGTTTCTCAATGAGACTGTCATTGGTTTCCATTCCTTTGGAAGAGATCTGAGAAATTTCAGATTGGAGTCTTTAGTCTAATAGACTCTTCCATGCAATTTAAGAGCATTTAGTAGTTTTTGGAATCTACTAAAAATGTCAGTGAGTGACTCACTTTCTTCATTGTGAAAATGCTCCTATTGCTGAATCATGAGCTGCATTTTATTTTCTCTTACTTGCTCAGTGCCATCACAAATTGTCTGTATTGTGTCCCACACTTCCTTGGCAGTTTTGCAGTTGATGATGTTATCAAACATGTCTGCATCAACACCATTGAACAGAATGTTCATGGCCTTTTTATCTTTCCTGACTTGTTCAATGTCAGGATCAGACCATTCATGCCTTGGCTTTGGAACAAATGGCTCGTTTCCTGTTGCAGCTCTCATTGGAACATGAGGGCCTCTTTCTATGCAGTCCACATAGGCCTCATCTTGAGAAAGCATATGAAGATGCATCTTTACCTTCCAATGATGGTAATTATCTTTATCAAGAAAAGGAATCTTGACTCCAACATCTTTCTAGTTCATCTTGCTGAATTGTTTTGATCTTTAAACTCTTTATAGATTAAGAGCTTGCTCTAATACCAATTGTTAGTCCCTTAACAATATAGCAAGAATTACAGAAGGGGGGTTGAATGGAATTCTTGAACCTTTTTCTCGAAATAAAAATGTTCAACTCGATTATAGATATATTTGTTTTGATTAGCACAATGCGGAATGTTAACTTAATTGAATCAAAACATAAGTAATTAAAAACAAGAGTCTGTAAAAACTTTCTGGTGGATTTAAACAATTCCACCAGAGATATATATATATAATATATCGAGAGGACTCTGTGTGCAGAAATGCTCACAGCTGCTTACAAATGGAACTACTGAAAATACAGGAAATGCTAAAGATTCTGCTTACAAAGATTTCTCTGTTTTTGTGTTTCTCAGCTATCTCAGTTATTTTTCTATTTGCTACTCTCTTGGTTTATATAATACCAAGATTACAAAGTCAAAAAGACTGAACAAATATAAAATCTAACAGTCTTAAGCTTTCCTGCTTTTCGTCGTCTATTATCCAGTTAATGGGCTTCCACAGTGTCTAGGAGAAAGAGGATATTTTCTTGAGAGAGAATAAAATAAAAACAGTTGAATTTGAGAATGATAAAAGAAAATAATTGGAATGAACTAAGCTTTTATACTACCTCAAAAACAACGGATGAAAATAATAAAGAAAAGTAAATTACCCAATAGAAATTGCCTAAAATAGCCGTTTAAAAATAAACTGTAAAAATTCCACCCATTATCTGTCGTGTAATACTTACAAACTTTAAGTATACTCGATGAATAATGTTCAGGGAATTAACGGTTAAGATTTAGACAATTCGACGGATGAGGATAAACTGTTATCCGTCGAATTTTAAAAGATTCTAGAAAAGTAATTGATTTTTATTTGCACATTGTATATCGACGGATGACTCAACTCGATGGATAATGGTCATCCGTCGAGATACAAATTTTGACTTAGCCAAAATTTCATCCATGACTAAAAATCAGTTAAATTTCTGGCTACATTTCAACTTGCAAAATAACTCAGATAAATTCAAGAGTAATTAAGCATACCTAACTCACTTACCAACCTTGAAAAGGTGGATTCATCTAGTGGCTTGGTAAAGATATCTGCAATTTGCTTCTCACTTGGAACAAAATGTAACTCTACAGTACCATTCATTACATGTTCCCTTATGAAATGGTACTTGATGTCTATGTGCTTTGTCCTTGAATGTTGCACTGGATTTTCAGTGATGGAAATTGTACTTGTGTTATCACAGAAAATAGGAATCCTTTCAACTTGCAAACCATAGTCTAGCAATTGATTTTTCATCCATAAAATCTGTGCACAGCAACTGCCAGCAGCAATATATTCAGCTTCAGCTGTAGAAGTAGAAACTGAATTTTGCTTTTTACTGAACCAGGACACAAGCTTGTCTCCTAAAAATTGACAGGTTCCTGTTGTGCTCTTTCTATCAATTCTGCACCCTGCATAATCTGCATCTGAATAACCAGTTAGATCAAAACCAGAATCTCTAGGGTACCAAATGCCAAGTTTTGGTGTTCCCTTGAGATATCTGAAAATTCTCTTAATAGCTATCAAGTGAGATTCTCTAGGATCAGCCTGAAATCTAGCACATAAACATGTAGCAAACATTATATCTGGCCTACTAGCTGTTAAGTACAGAAGTGAGCCAACCATGCCTCTATAGCTTGAAATATCCACAGACTTTTCAGTAGTGTTTAATTCAAGTTTAGTTGCAGTGGCCATGGGAGTTTTTGCAGATGTGCAATCCATTAGATCAAACTTCTTTAAAAGATCAAAAATATATTTAGTTTGACTAATGAATATTCCATCACTAACTTGTTTAACTTGTAAACCAAGAAAGTAAGTTAGTTCTCCCATCATACTCATTTCATACTTACTCTGCATCAGTTTGGCAAACTTTTTACAAAGTTTCTCATCTGTAGATCCAAAAATAATATCATCTACATAAATTGAACAAGTATGCTAGAGCCATTAACATTTCTGAAAAATAAAGTTTTATCTACAGTACCTCTTGTAAAGTGATTTTCCAAAAGGAACTTTGATAAAGTGTCATACCAGGCTCTAGGTGCTTGCCATTAACATTTCAGTCCATAAAGTGCTTTCAGTAGATAATAGACATACTCTGGAAAATTTGGATCTTCAAAGCCAGGAGGTTGACTAACATACACTTCTTCCTCCAAATCTCCATTCAGAAAGGCACTTTTGACATCCATTTGATAGAACTTGAAATTGGCATGGGCTGCATAGGCTAAGAAGATTCTGATGGCTTCAAGTCTTGCAACAGGAGCAAATGTTTCATCAAAATCTATTCCTTCTTGCTGGCAATAGCCTTTAGCAACCAATCTGGCTTTGTTCCTTACTACTATGCCATTTTCATCCATCTTGTTTCTGAATACCCATTTGGTGTCTATTGGATTCTTTCCTTTAGGCTTGGGTACCAGCTTCCAAACTTTATTCCTTTCAAATTGGTTTAGCTCCTCCTGCATAGCTAAAATCCAATCAGGATCTAACAACGCTTCTTCTACCTTCTTTGGTTCTTCCTTTGACAGAAAGCTGCTGTATAGACATTCTTCCTGAGTTGCTCTCCTTATTTAAACTCTAGAAGAAACATCACCAATAATCAGTTCAAAGGGGTGATCTTTTGTCCATTTCCTTGGTTGAGGTAGATTAGCTCTAGATGAAGAGACCTCAATGTTGTCTTGATGTGTGATTGAGTTTTGATTGCTAGAAACTCCCCTTGAGTTTGTGGATCTTTGATTTGAGAAAGGGGTACTTTCTATGGGTGATCTACCTTGACTTCCTGCTCCTTTTGATAACCCGACGGATGGTGAATTTTGAGTACCGACGGATGAGGCAGGTTGTCTTCCGACGGATAACACAGATTGCCTTCCGACGGATGAAGCATTATGTAACTCGACGGATGTTGAGTTTTTGCTTCATTAGTGGTAGATTTGTCTGCATTATCCTTAGACACTATTTCTTGATCACTCTCATCATCACTTTCATCACTGACCATCTCAACATTGTCGAATTTGAGGCTCTCATGGTAATCTCCATCTTTCAGTCCATCAATCTTTTTATCATCAAACACAACATGTATAGATTCCATAACAATGTTGGTTCTTAGATTGTAGACTCTATATGCTTTACCAACAGCATATCCAACAAAAATTCCTTCATCTGCTTTAGCATCAAACTTCCCATTTTGATCTGTTTGATTTCTCAGAATATAGCATTTACAACCAAAGACATGAAGAAAGTTTAGAGTTGGCTTCTTGTTCTTGAACAATTGATAAGGAGTCATGCATCTTTCTTGATTAATCAGAGAGATGTTCTGAGTGTAGCATGCAATGTTTACAGCTTCAGCCCAGAAATATGTTGGTAATTTTGATTCTTCAAGCATTGTCCTTGCAGCTTCAATAAGAGATCTGTTCTTTCTTTCCACTACTCCATTCTGTTGTGGAGTCCTTGCTGCTGAAAACTCATGCAAGATCCCATTTTCCTCACAAAATGCTCTCATGACATAGTTCTTGAACTCAGTTCCATTGTCACTCCTGATTCTTCTAACTTTGAAATCAGGATGATTGTTAACTTGCCTTATGTGATTGATGATGATTTCACTAGCCTCATCTTTAGACTTTAGGAAATATGTCCAAGAGAACTTTGAGAAATCATCTACAATTACTAGGAAAAATCTTTTTTTTGAAATTGACAATACATTGACTGGTCCAAACAAATCCATGTGAAGCAGTTGCAGAGGCTCTTCAATTGCTGAATCAAGTTTCTTCCTGAATGATGCTTTGATCTGCTTCCCTTTTTGGCAGGCATCACACAGTCCATCCTTTGTAAACTCCACTAGAGGAATGACTCTTACTAGTTCTTTCTTTACCAGCTCATTCATGGTCTTGAAGTTTAAATGGGATAGCTTCTTGTGCCATAGCCAACTTTCATCTTGACTTGCTTTACTGAGAAGACAAGTTACAGATTCTGCTTTAGTTGAGTTGAAGTCAGCTAGGTACACATTTCCTCTTCTCACACCAATGAGAACCACTTTGTGGTTTTGATTGTTAGTCACAAAACAGGCTTCTTTGTTGAAGGTTACTGAGTTGCCTTTGTCACAAAGCTGGCTGATACTCAACAGATTGTGTTTGAGACCATCCACGAAGGCAACCTCTTCAATGATGACATTGTCCTTTGAAATCAAGCCATATCCCACAGTATAACCTTTGTTGTCATATCCAAAAGTAATACTTAGGCCAGCTCTCTCCTTAAACTCTGTGAGCAGGGTAGAATCACCAGTCATGTGTCTTGAACAGCCACTATCCAAGTACCAAAGATTCTTTCTGTTTCCCTGCACACATCAAAATCAAATCAAGTTGATTTTGGTACCCAAGTTTCCTTGGGTCCTTCCTTGTTAGCTTTCTTCTTCTGTTTCTTAGGTCTTAACTCATTTGACTTAGGAATTTCAGATTCTTCCTTAGTCATTTGGGTTGGGCCTTTTAAACCATTT
Organism: Apium graveolens; assembly: GCF_009905375.1. NCBI lineage: Eukaryota > Viridiplantae > Streptophyta > Magnoliopsida > Apiales > Apiaceae > Apium > Apium graveolens. Next base: position 185,355,618 of record NC_133655.1, on the reverse strand, counting down.
AATGCAACAGAATTATCATGCATATTATGGCTAACAGGAAATGACATGCTTGGTGCAAACATGTTATTCCAGTAAGGCATGCTAAATGGCATTTGAGGCATATTGTATGCAGCATAATATGGATTAGGTGCAAATGACATATTAGTAAACTGTGCATTCATGTTCTGTGTAGGCATAGCATTAACAGGCATGGGAGGCATGGCATTCATGTTAGGAAATTGAGGCTGAACAGACATGGGAGTAGGCATGGTAGATTTGTAATTAACAGACAAATAATTTACACTACCACACTTGACACATTTTTTTAGGGGCATATTTATCAGGTGTGTAGTTATTGTGTTTGTTAATCCTACTTTACCATTCCTATTGTTTTTCTTTTTAGTATATGTTTTTACCTCTATTTTCTCAAGTCTGTCACTTAACTGTTTGACAGTCATGTGACCAACATTAGCCTTTTTCCCTTTCTTAGCTTGACTTGACTCTTCTGAAACAAAGTTCTTGGAAACAGACCCATACTTATCATTTATCTTGATTAATTTGGCTTTGCTAATGGGTTTGCTTACAGCCGACGGATGAGGATTTTTATCATTCGACGAATAACACTTTTTGTTATCCGACGGATAGTCCTCATCATCCGTCGAGTCTACATCTGTCAGTAACCCATCTACCAAAATAGGTTCTAGTTTCTCTTTATTCTTTTTCCAGGCTTCATCACAAAAAGACTCAATTTCTTGAACTTTAGTGATTTGAGCATGAACATCCCTGGATGTTTTCCATGCTTTAATCACCTCTTGTTCACGCTCGACCTGCTTCTTCAAAATTTCTTCCTTTTTCAAGGACTCAATTAATTCCTACTTGGCAATCTTACACTCAATTTTTAGTTTCTCAAACTCAGCAAACTGAGACTCAAGCACATTATTCCTCTCACTTAAAAATAAGTTGTTTTCTTTGATTTTAGCATTTTCTTTAGTGAGAGACTTAAGTGTAACACGCAAATGATACAATTCCGTAGACATGTCATTTATTGCATCATTACACTCAGCTTTAGATAAATGTGCAAGGTTTGTAGTGATTACCTGATTGCTTGAGGAACTTGTCTCTGTTTCACCGGACTTGGCCATTAGGGCTAGATTGACATAGCTGACATCTTCATCTTCATCCAAACCATCAGCTGCCCAGTCATTCTCTTGTGTAATAAAAGCCCTTTCCTTTTGTTTGAGTAGATCAAAGTATTTTTTCTTATAATCCACAGACTCAAACCTTTTCTTACTGGAATCTGCCTTTCTACACTCATTTGCAAAATGCCCTGCCAAGCCACATTTGAAACATTTGAATTTCGACTTATCCACCATGTTTCTATTTGGCTTGGCTGCTCCAAAGTTCTTCTTGAACTTGAGCTTGGCAAATCATCTTGAAAGAAATGCTAGGTGCTCATCAATGTCCTCCATATCATCTTGGCTCAATGAATCTTCACTTTCTACAGCTAGCCCCTTACCCTTATTCTCACAGACCTTTGAAGTTGATTCTACAGCTACCATTTTCACTTCCTTCTCCTTTTCTAGATCAGTAACTAGTGTAATGGATCCTCCTTTCTTCTTTCCTCTCTCCATTCTTTCAACCTGCTCTATCTCAAGCTCATAGGTCTTCAGAATGCCATACAGTCTCTCCAAAGTAAACTCCTTATAATCTTGTGAGTTTCTCAATGAGACTGTCATTGGTTTCCATTCCTTTGAAAGAGATCTGAGAAATTTCAGATTGGAGTCTTTAGTCTAATAGACTCTTCCATGCAATTTAAGAGCATTTAGTAGTTTTTGGAATCTACTAAAAATGTCAGTGAGTGACTCACTTTCTTCATTGTGAAAATGCTCCTATTGCTGAATCATGAGCTGCATTTTATTTTCTCTTACTTGCTCAGTGCCATCACAAATTGTCTGTATTGTGTCCCACACTTCCTTGGCAGTTTTGCAGTTGATGATGTTATCAAACATGTCTGCATCAACACCATTGAACAGAATGTTCATGGCCTTTTTATCTTTCCTGACTTGTTCAATGTCAGGATCAGACCATTCATGCCTTGGCTTTGGAACAAATGGCTCGTTTCCTGTTGCAGCTCTCATTGGAACATGAGGGCCTCTTTCTATGCAGTCCACATAGGCCTCATCTTGAGAAAGCATATGAAGATGCATCTTTACCTTCCAATGATGGTAATTATCTTTATCAAGAAAAGGAATCTTGACTCCAACATCTTTCTAGTTCATCTTGCTGAATTGTTTTGATCTTTAAACTCTTTATAGATTAAGAGCTTGCTCTAATACCAATTGTTAGTCCCTTAACAATATAGCAAGAATTACAGAAGGGGGGTTGAATAGAATTCTTGAACCTTTTTCTCGAAATAAAATGTTCAACTCGATTATAGATATATTTGTTTTGATTAGCACAATGCGGAATGTTAACTTAATTGAATCAAAACATAAGTAATTAAAAACAAGAGTCTGTAAAAACTTTCTGGTGGATTTAAACAATTCCACCAGAGATATATATATATATAATATATCGAGAGGACTCTGTGTGCAGAAATGCTCACAGCTGCTTACAAATGGAACTACTGAAAATACAGGAAATGCTAAAGATTCTGCTTACAAAGATTTCTCTGTTTTTGTGTTTCTCAGCTATCTCAGTTATTTTTCTATTTGCTACTCTCTTGGTTTATATAATACCAAGATTACAAAGTCAAAAAGACTGAACAAATATAAAATCTAACAGTCTTAAGCTTTCCTGCTTTTCGTCCTCTATTATCCAGTTAATGGGCTTCCACAGTGTGTTTTTATACATCTCGACGGCTGTGTGTCAGCTTTCACTGTTCAACTGCTGTTTGAATTCTTCATATGATCATCCGTCGACTTTCAGAACATCCGTTGATGATTTAATTGATCATCCATCGAATGCTATATTAAACATCCATTGATAGTCATTTGATCATCTGTCGATGGCTTTGTTAATCATCCGTCGATAGCTATTTTGGCACTTGACTCTATTTCACTTATGCAGAATTACAAGACATCATTTATGTACAATTAATCAACCTATTCTGCATATCTAGTTAATGTCAACATGACTTATATGCTACTACAGATTCTATACAAAGGTGCATACATAACTGTGCGACAAACTTTT